>NW_026606273.1:0-600000 GCF_029834395.1 Sorex fumeus
TGGATATTTACCAGTGGTGTCACGAAAACCTGCCGGGAGTGGAGATTCAGATGAATTCCAGATTCGCTGTGAATGAATGGAACATTCTGTAGTGGAGATAACAATGATTTCTCCAGTCTCTGTGGTGTGGACAGGAAAATGTAGAGCTGGCCAGGGTTGAGTGGATAGCCAATTGAACAGCACCACTGCGCTTGTGAAGAAAACACTTAAAACATTGGGTTACTTGGACATTCAACAGTGGTGTAACGAAAACCTGCCGGGAGTGGAGGTTCAGAGGAATTCCAGATTCGCAGTGAATGAATGGAACATTCTCTAGTGGAGATTCCAACGATTTCTGAAGGCTGGGTCGTGTGGAAGGAAAATCAAGAACTAATCAGGATTTAGTGGAAAGCCAATTGTATAGCATGGCTGCGAGTGTGAACATGCAGCTGAAAACCAGCATTGGGTTACTTGGACATTCATCAGTGGTGTAAGGAAAACCTGCATGGAGTGGAGAGTCAGTTGAATTCCACATTCGCAGTGAATGAATGGAACATTCTGTAGAGGAGATTCCAATGATTTCTGAAGCCTGTGTTGTGTGGACAGGAAAATGAAGAGCTGACCAGGCTTGAATCGATAGCCAAGTAAACAGCAGGGCTGCGAATATGAACAGGCCGCTGAAAACCAGCATTGGGTTACTTGGACATTCAACAGTGGTGTAATGAAAACCTGCGTGGAGTTGAGAGTCAGATGAATTCCAGATTCGCAGTGAATGAATGGAACATTCTGTAGTGGAGATAACAAAGATTTCTGAAGGCTGGTAGTGTGGTGGGACAATGAAGAGCTGAACAGGGTGGAGTGAATTGTCAATTAAACAGCACGGCTGCGAGTATGAACAGGCCTCTGAAAACCAGCATTGGCTTACTTGGACATTCACAAGTGGTGTAATGTTAACCAGGCGGGAGTGGAGAATCAGATAAACTCCAGACTCGCAGTGAATGAATGGAACATTCTGTAGTGGAGATTGCAATGATTTCTGAAATCTGGATTGTGGGGACACGAAAATGAAGAGCTGACCAGTGTTGAGTGGATAGCCTGTAAAAAGCCTCGGCTTCGAATGTGAACAGACCACTGAAAACCAGTATTGCATTACTTCGACTTTCAGCAGTGGTGTAACGAAAGCCTGCGTGGAGTGCAGATTCAGATGAATTCCAGATTCCCAGTGAATGAATGGAACATCCTGTAGTGGAGATTACAATGATTTCTGAAGGCTGGGTTGTGTGCACAGGAAAATGAGGAGCAAAACAGGTTGAGTGGATAGCCAATTGAACAGCACGACTGCGAACATGAACAGGCCTCTGAAAACCAGCATTGTTTTACTTGGACATTCACAAGTGGTGTAAGATAAATCTGCAGGTAGTGGAGATTCAGTTGAATTCCAGATTCGCAGTGAATGAATGGAACATTCTGTACTGGAGATTGCAATGATTTCTCAAGTCTGGATTGTTTGGACATGAAAATGAAGAGCTGGCCACAGTTGTGTGGATACCCAGTAAAAAGCAGGGCTTAGAGTGTGAACAGACCGCTGAAAACCAGCATTGTGTTACTTGGACATTCATAAGTGGTGTAATGAAAGCCTACCTGGAGTGCAGATTCAGATGAATTCCAGATTGGCAGTGAATGAATGGAACATTCTGTACTGGCGATTCCAATGATTTCTGAAGTCTGATATTGTGGAAAAGAAAATGAAAGGCTGACCAGGTTTGAGTGGATAGACAATTGAACAGCACACTGCGAGTGTGAAAAGGCGGCTGAAAACCAGCATTGGATTACTTGGTCATTCACCAGTGCTGTAATGAAAACCTGCCTGGAGCGGAGAGTCAGATGAATTGCAGAATCGCAGTGAATGAATGGAACAGTCTGTAGTGGAGAGCCCAATGATTTCTGAAGGCTGGTTTGTGTGGAGAGGAAAATGAAGAGCTGACCAATATTGAGTGGATAGCCCATTGAACAGCACTTCTGCGAGTTGAACATGCCTCTGAAAACCAGTATTGAGTTACTTGGACATTCACCAGTGGCGTAACGAAAACCTGCCAGGAGTGGAGGTTCAGATGAATTCCAGATTCGCAGTGAATGAATGGAACATTCTCTAGTGGTGATTCCAATGATTTCTGAAGGCTGGGTTTTGTGGACACGAAAATGTAGAGCTGAACAGGGTGGAGTGGATAGCCAAATGAACAGCACGTCTCTTAGTATGAACAGGCCACTGAAAACCAGCATTGGCTTACTTGGACATTCACAAGTGGTGTAACGATAACCCGCCGGGAGTTGAGAGTCAGATGAATTTAAGATTCGCAGTGAATGAACGGAACATTCTGTGGAGGAGATACCAATTATTTCTGAAGGTTGGGTTATGAGGACAGGAAAATGTAGAGCTGAATAGGGTTGGGTGGATAGCAAATTGAACAGCACGGCTGAGTGTGTTAGCAGGCGGCTTAAAACCAGCATTGTCTTCCTTGGACATTTACCAGTGGTGTCACGAAAACCTTCCAGGAGTGGAGACTCTGATGAATTCCAGATTCGCGTGATTGAATGGAACATTCTGTAGTGGTGATTGCCAACATTTAGGAATCTGGATAGTCTGGACAGGATATTGAAGAGCTGACCGATATTGAGTGGATAGCCAATGAACAGCACGGTTTCGAGTGTGAACAGACCACTAAGAAGCAGCATTGCATTACTTGGACATTCATCAGTGGTGTAACGAAAGCCTTCCTGGAATGCAGATTCAGAGTATTTCCAGATTCACAGTGAATGAATGGAAATTTCTGTAGTAGAGATTCCAATGATTTCTGAACGCTGGGTTGTGTGGACAGGAAAATGAAGAGCTGACTAGGTTTGACTGGATTGCCAATTGAACAGCAAGGCTGTGAGTGTGAACAGCCGCTGAAAACCAGCATTGGATTACCTGGTCATTCACCAGTGTTGTTAGGAAAATCTGCCTGGTGTGGAGAGTCAGAGGAATTCCAGATTCGCAGGGAACGAATGGAACATTCTGAAGTGGAGATAAGAATGATTTCTGAAGGCTCGGTGTGTGGAAGGAAAATCAAGAGCTAACCAGCGTTCACTGGATAGCCAATTGAACAGCACGGCTGCGAGTGTTAACACGCAGCTGAAACCAGCCTTGGGTTGCTTGGACATTCACCAGTGGTGAAACGAAAACCTGCTGGGAGTGGAGAACAAGATGAATTCAAGATTCGCCTGAATGAATGAAACATTCTGTAGTGTAGATTGCAATGGTTTCTGAGGTTTGTATTGTCTGAACTGGAAAAAGAAGAACTCACCAGTGTTGAGTCGCTAGACCGTGAACAGCACGGGTTCGAGTGTGAATAGACCGCTGAAAACCATCATTGCGTTACTTGAACATTCAGCAGTGGTGCAATGAAAACCTGCCGGGAGTGGAGATTCAGATGAATTCCAGATTCGCAGTGAATGAATGGAACATTCTCTAGTGGTGATTCCAATGATTTCTGAAGGCTGGGTTTTGTGGACACGAAAATGTAGAGCTGAACAGGGTGGAATGGATAGCCAAATGAACAGCACGTCTCGTAGTAAGAACAGGCCACTGAAAACCAGCTTTGGCTTAATTGGACATTCACAAGTGGTGTAACGAAAACCTGACGGGAGTTGAGAATTAGATGAATTTCAGATTTGCCGTCAATGAATGGAACATTCTGTGGAGGAGATACCAATTGTTTCTGAAGTTTGGGTTATGTGGACAGGAAAATGGAGCTGAAGAGGGTTGAGTGGATAGCAAATTGAACAGCACGGCTGAGAGTATGAGCAGGCCACTTAAAACCAGCATTGGCTTACTTGGATATTTACCAGTGGTGTCACGAAAACCTGCCGGGAGTGGAGATTCAGATGAATTCCAGATTCGCTGTGAATGAATGGAACATTCTGTAGTGGAGATAACAATGATTTCTCCAGTCTCTGTGGTGTGGACAGGAAAATGTAGAGCTGGCCAGGGTTGAGTGGATAGCCAATTGAACAGCACCACTGCGCTTGTGAAGAAAACACTTAAAACATTGGGTTACTTGGACATTCAACAGTGGTGTAACGAAAACCTGCCGGGAGTGGAGGTTCAGAGGAATTCCAGATTCGCAGTGAATGAATGGAACATTCTCTAGTGGAGATTCCAACGATTTCTGAAGGCTGGGTCGTGTGGAAGGAAAATCAAGAACTAATCAGGATTTAGTGGAAAGCCAATTGTATAGCATGGCTGCGAGTGTGAACATGCAGCTGAAAACCAGCATTGGGTTACTTGGACATTCATCAGTGGTGTAAGGAAAACCTGCATGGAGTGGAGAGTCAGTTGAATTCCACATTCGCAGTGAATGAATGGAACATTCTGTAGAGGAGATTCCAATGATTTCTGAAGCCTGTGTTGTGTGGACAGGAAAATGAAGAGCTGACCAGGCTTGAATCGATAGCCAAGTAAACAGCAGGGCTGCGAATATGAACAGGCCGCTGAAAACCAGCATTGGGTTACTTGGACATTCAACAGTGGTGTAATGAAAACCTGCGTGGAGTTGAGAGTCAGATGAATTCCAGATTCGCAGTGAATGAATGGAACATTCTGTAGTGGAGGTAACAAAGATTTCTGAAGGCTGGTAGTGTGGTGGGACAATGAAGAGCTGAACAGGGTGGAGTGAATTGTCAATTAAACAGCACGGCTGCGAGTATGAACAGGCCTCTGAAAACCAGCATTGGCTTACTTGGACATTCACAAGTGGTGTAATGTTAACCAGGCGGGAGTGGAGAATCAGATAAACTCCAGACTCGCAGTGAATGAATGGAACATTCTGTAGTGGAGATTGCAATGATTTCTGAAATCTGGATTGTGGGGACACGAAAATGAAGAGCTGACCAGTGTTGAGTGGATAGCCTGTAAAAAGCCTCGGCTTCGAATGTGAACAGACCACTGAAAACCAGTATTGCATTACTTCGACTTTCAGCAGTGGTGTAACGAAAGCCTGCGTGGAGTGCAGATTCAGATGAATTCCAGATTCCCAGTGAATGAATGGAACATCCTGTAGTGGAGATTACAATGATTTCTGAAGGCTGGGTTGTGTGCACAGGAAAATGAGGAGCAAAACAGGTTGAGTGGATAGCCAATTGAACAGCACGACTGCGAACATGAACAGGCCTCTGAAAACCAGCATTGTTTTACTTGGACATTCACAAGTGGTGTAAGATAAATCTGCAGGTAGTGGAGATTCAGTTGAATTCCAGATTCGCAGTGAATGAATGGAACATTCTGTACTGGAGATTGCAATGATTTCTCAAGTCTGGATTGTTTGGACATGAAAATGAAGAGCTGACCACAGTTGTGTGGATACCCAGTAAAAAGCAGGGCTTAGAGTGTGAACAGACCGCTGAAAACCAGCATTGTGTTACTTGGACATTCATAAGTGGTGTAATGAAAGCCTACCTGGAGTGCAGATTCAGATGAATTCCAGATTGGCAGTGAATGAATGGAACATTCTGTACTGGCGATTCCAATGATTTCTGAAGTCTGATATTGTGGAAAAGAAAATGAAAGGCTGACCAGGTTTGAGTGGATAGACAATTGAACAGCACACTGCGAGTGTGAAAAGGCGGCTGAAAACCAGCATTGGATTACTTGGTCATTCACCAGTGCTGTAATGAAAACCTGCCTGGAGCGGAGAGTCAGATGAATTGCAGAACCGCAGTGAATGAATGGAACAGTCTGTAGTGGAGAGCCCAATGATTTCTGAAGGCTGGTTTGTGTGGAGAGGAAAATGAAGAGCTGACCAATATTGAGTGGATAGCCCATTGAACAGCACTTCTGCGAGTTGAACATGCCTCTGTAAACCAGTATTGAGTTACTTGGACATTCACCAGTGGCGTAACGAAAACCTGCCAGGAGTGGAGGTTCAGATGAATTCCAGATTCGCAGTGAATGAATGGAACATTCTCTAGTGGTGATTCCAATGATTTCTGAAGGCTGGGTTTTGTGGACACGAGAATGTAGAGCTGAACAGGGTGGAGTGGATAGCCAAATGAACAGCACGTCTCTTAGTATGAACAGGCCACTGAAAACCAGCATTGGCTTACTTGGACATTCACAAGTGGTGTAACGATAACCCGCCGGGAGTTGAGAGTCAGATGAATTTAAGATTCGCAGTGAATGAACGGAACATTCTGTGGAGGAGATACCAATTATTTCTGAAGGTTGGGTTATGAGGACAGGAAAATGTAGAGCTGAATAGGGTTGGGTGGATAGCAAATTGAACAGCACGGCTGAGTGTGTTAGCAGGCGGCTTAAAACCAGCATTGTCTTCCTTGGACATTTACCAGTGGTGTCACGAAAACCTTCCAGGAGTGGAGACTCTGATGAATTCCAGATTCGCGTGATTGAATGGAACATTCTGTAGTGGTGATTGCCAACATTTAGGAATCTGGATAGTCTCGACAGGATATTGAAGAGCTGACCGATATTGAGTGGATAGCCAATGAACAGCACGGTTTCGAGTGTGAACAGACCACTAAGAAGCAGCATTGCATTACTTGGACATTCATCAGTGGTGTAACGAAAGCCTTCCTGGAATGCAGATTCAGAGTATTTCCAGATTCACAGTGAATGAATGGAAATTTCTGTAGTAGAGATTCCAATGATTTCTGAACGCTGGGTTGTGTGGACAGGAAAATGAAGAGCTGACTAGGTTTGACTGGATTGCCAATTGAACAGCAAGGCTGTGAGTGTGAACAGCCGCTGAAAACCAGCATTGGATTACCTGGTCATTCACCAGTGTTGTTAGGAAAATCTGCCTGGTGTGGAGAGTCAGAGGAATTCCAGATTCGCAGGGAACGAATGGAACATTCTGAAGTGGAGATAAGAATGATTTCTGAAGGCTCGGTGTGTGGAAGGAAAATCAAGAGCTAACCAGCGTTCACTGGATAGCCAATTGAACAGCACGGCTGCGAGTGTTAACACGCAGCTGAAACCAGCCTTGGGTTGCTTGGACATTCACCAGTGGTGAAACGAAAACCTGCTGGGAGTGGAGAACAAGATGAATTCAAGATTCGCCTGAATGAATGAAACATTCTGTAGTGTAGATTGCAATGGTTTCTGAGGTTTGTATTGTCTGAACTGGAAAAAGAAGAACTCACCAGTGTTGAGTCGCTAGACCGTGAACAGCACGGGTTCGAGTGTGAATAGACCGCTGAAAACCATCATTGCGTTACTTGAACATTCAGCAGTGGTGCAATGAAAACCTGCCGGGAGTGGAGATTCAGATGAATTCCAGATTCGCAGTGAATGAATGGAACATTCTCTAGTGGTGATTCCAATGATTTCTGAAGGCTGGGTTTTGTGGACACGAAAATGTAGAGCTGAACAGGGTGGAATGGATAGCCAAATGAACAGCACGTCTCGTAGTAAGAACAGGCCACTGAAAACCAGCTTTGGCTTAATTGGACATTCACAAGTGGTGTAACGAAAACCTGACGGGAGTTGAGAATTAGATGAATTTCAGATTTGCCGTCAATGAATGGAACATTCTGTGGAGGAGATACCAATTGTTTCTGAAGTTTGGGTTATGTGGACAGGAAAATGGAGCTGAAGAGGGTTGAGTGGATAGCAAATTGAACAGCACGGCTGAGAGTATGAGCAGGCCACTTAAAACCAGCATTGGCTTACTTGGATATTTACCAGTGGTGTCACGAAAACCTGCCGGGAGTGGAGATTCAGATGAATTCCAGATTCGCTGTGAATGAATGGAACATTCTGTAGTGGAGATAACAATGATTTCTCCAGTCTCTGTGGTGTGGACAGGAAAATGTAGAGCTGGCCAGGGTTGAGTGGATAGCCAATTGAACAGCACCACTGCGCTTGTGAAGAAAACACTTAAAACATTGGGTTACTTGGACATTCAACAGTGGTGTAACGAAAACCTGCCGGGAGTGGAGGTTCAGAGGAATTCCAGATTCGCAGTGAATGAATGGAACATTCTCTAGTGGAGATTCCAACGATTTCTGAAGGCTGGGTCGTGTGGAAGGAAAATCAAGAACTAATCAGGATTTAGTGGAAAGCCAATTGTATAGCATGGCTGCGAGTGTGAACATGCAGCTGAAAACCAGCATTGGGTTACTTGGACATTCATCAGTGGTGTAAGGAAAACCTGCATGGAGTGGAGAGTCAGTTGAATTCCACATTCGCAGTGAATGAATGGAACATTCTGTAGAGGAGATTCGAATGATTTCTGAAGCCTGTGTTGTGTGGACAGGAAAATGAAGAGCTGACCAGGCTTGAATCGATAGCCAAGTAAACAGCAGGGCTGCGAATATGAACAGGCCGCTGAAAACCAGCATTGGGTTACTTGGACATTCAACAGTGGTGTAATGAAAACCTGCGTGGAGTTGAGAGTCAGATGAATTCCAGATTCGCAGTGAATGAATGGAACATTCTGTAGTGGAGATAACAAAGATTTCTGAAGGCTGGTAGTGTGGTGGGACAATGAAGAGCTGAACAGGGTGGAGTGAATTGTCAATTAAACAGCACGGCTGCGAGTATGAACAGGCCTCTGAAAACCAGCATTGGCTTACTTGGACATTCACAAGTGGTGTAATGTTAACCAGGCGGGAGTGGAGAATCAGATAAACTCCAGACTCGCAGTGAATGAATGGAACATTCTGTAGTGGAGATTGCAATGATTTCTGAAATCTGGATTGTGGGGACACGAAAATGAAGAGCTGACCAGTGTTGAGTGGATAGCCTGTAAAAAGCCTCGGCTTCGAATGTGAACAGACCACTGAAAACCAGTATTGCATTACTTCGACTTTCAGCAGTGGTGTAACGAAAGCCTGCGTGGAGTGCAGATTCAGATGAATTCCAGATTCCCAGTGAATGAATGGAACATCCTGTAGTGGAGATTACAATGATTTCTGAAGGCTGGGTTGTGTGCACAGGAAAATGAGGAGCAAAACAGGTTGAGTGGATAGCCAATTGAACAGCACGACTGCGAACATGAACAGGCCTCTGAAAACCAGCATTGTTTTACTTGGACATTCACAAGTGGTGTAAGATAAATCTGCAGGTAGTGGAGATTCAGTTGAATTCCAGATTCGCAGTGAATGAATGGAACATTCTGTACTGGAGATTGCAATGATTTCTCAAGTCTGGATTGTTTGGACATGAAAATGAAGAGCTGACCACAGTTGTGTGGATACCCAGTAAAAAGCAGGGCTTAGAGTGTGAACAGACCGCTGAAAACCAGCATTGTGTTACTTGGACATTCATAAGTGGTGTAATGAAAGCCTACCTGGAGTGCAGATTCAGATGAATTCCAGATTGGCAGTGAATGAATGGAACATTCTGTACTGGCGATTCCAATGATTTCTGAAGTCTGATATTGTGGAAAAGAAAATGAAAGGCTGACCAGGTTTGAGTGGATAGACAATTGAACAGCACACTGCGAGTGTGAAAAGGCGGCTGAAAACCAGCATTGGATTACTTGGTCATTCACCAGTGCTGTAATGAAAACCTGCCTGGAGCGGAGAGTCAGATGAATTGCAGAATCGCAGTGAATGAATGGAACAGTCTGTAGTGGAGAGCCCAATGATTTCTGAAGGCTGGTTTGTGTGGAGAGGAAAATGAAGAGCTGACCAATATTGAGTGGATAGCCCATTGAACAGCACTTCTGCGAGTTGAACATGCCTCTGAAAACCAGTATTGAGTTACTTGGACATTCACCAGTGGCGTAACGAAAACCTGCCAGGAGTGGAGGTTCAGAGGAATTCCAGATTCGCAGTGAATGAATGGAACATTCTCTAGTGGTGATTCCAATGATTTCTGAAGGCTGGGTTTTGTGGACACGAAAATGTAGAGCTGAACAGGGTGGAGTGGATAGCCAAATGAACAGCACGTCTCTTAGTATGAACAGGCCACTGAAAACCAGCATTGGCTTACTTGGACATTCACAAGTGGTGTAACGATAACCCGCCGGGAGTTGAGAGTCAGATGAATTTAAGATTCGCAGTGAATGAACGGAACATTCTGTGGAGGAGATACCAATTATTTCTGAAGGTTGGGTTATGAGGACAGGAAAATGTAGAGCTGAATAGGGTTGGGTGGATAGCAAATTGAACAGCACGGCTGAGTGTGTTAGCAGGCGGCTTAAAACCAGCATTGTCTTCCTTGGACATTTACCAGTGGTGTCACGAAAACCTTCCAGGAGTGGAGACTCTGATGAATTCCAGATTCGCGTGATTGAATGGAACATTCTGTAGTGGTGATTGCCAACATTTAGGAATCTGGATAGTCTCGACAGGATATTGAAGAGCTGACCGATATTGAGTGGATAGCCAATGAACAGCACGGTTTCGAGTGTGAACAGACCACTAAGAAGCAGCATTGCATTACTTGGACATTCATCAGTGGTGTAACGAAAGCCTTCCTGGAATGCAGATTCAGAGTATTTCCAGATTCACAGTGAATGAATGGAAATTTCTGTAGTAGAGATTCCAATGATTTCTGAACGCTGGGTTGTGTGGACAGGAAAATGAAGAGCTGACTAGGTTTGACTGGATTGCCAATTGAACAGCAAGGCTGTGAGTGTGAACAGCCGCTGAAAACCAGCATTGGATTACCTGGTCATTCACCAGTGTTGTTAGGAAAATCTGCCTGGTGTGGAGAGTCAGAGGAATTCCAGATTCGCAGGGAACGAATGGAACATTCTGAAGTGGAGATAAGAATGATTTCTGAAGGCTCGGTGTGTGGAAGGAAAATCAAGAGCTAACCAGCGTTCACTGGATAGCCAATTGAACAGCACGGCTGCGAGTGTTAACACGCAGCTGAAACCAGCCTTGGGTTGCTTGGACATTCACCAGTGGTGAAACGAAAACCTGCTGGGAGTGGAGAACAAGATGAATTCAAGATTCGCCTGAATGAATGAAACATTCTGTAGTGTAGATTGCAATGGTTTCTGAGGTTTGTATTGTCTGAACTGGAAAAAGAAGAACTCACCAGTGTTGAGTCGCTAGACCGTGAACAGCACGGGTTCGAGTGTGAATAGACCGCTGAAAACCATCATTGCGTTACTTGAACATTCAGCAGTGGTGCAATGAAAACCTGCCGGGAGTGGAGATTCAGATGAATTCCAGATTCGCAGTGAATGAATGGAACATTCTCTAGTGGTGATTCCAATGATTTCTGAAGGCTGGGTTTTGTGGACACGAAAATGTAGAGCTGAACAGGGTGGAATGGATAGCCAAATGAACAGCACGTCTCGTAGTAAGAACAGGCCACTGAAAACCAGCTTTGGCTTAATTGGACATTCACAAGTGGTGTAACGGAAACCTGACGGGAGTTGAGAATTAGATGAATTTCAGATTTGCCGTCAATGAATGGAACATTCTGTGGAGGAGATACCAATTGTTTCTGAAGTTTGGGTTATGTGGACAGGAAAATGGAGCTGAAGAGGGTTGAGTGGATAGCAAATTGAACAGCACGGCTGAGAGTATGAGCAGGCCACTTAAAACCAGCATTGGCTTACTTGGATATTTACCAGTGGTGTCACGAAAACCTGCCGGGAGTGGAGATTCAGATGAATTCCAGATTCGCTGTGAATGAATGGAACATTCTGTAGTGGAGATAACAATGATTTCTCCAGTCTCTGTGGTGTGGACAGGAAAATGTAGAGCTGGCCAGGGTTGAGTGGATAGCCAATTGAACAGCACCACTGCGCTTGTGAAGAAAACACTTAAAACATTGGGTTACTTGGACATTCAACAGTGGTGTAACGAAAACCTGCCGGGAGTGGAGGTTCAGAGGAATTCCAGATTCGCAGTGAATGAATGGAACATTCTCTAGTGGAGATTCCAACGATTTCTGAAGGCTGGGTCGTGTGGAAGGAAAATCAAGAACTAATCAGGATTTAGTGGAAAGCCAATTGTATAGCATGGCTGCGAGTGTGAACATGCAGCTGAAAACCAGCATTGGGTTACTTGGACATTCATCAGTGGTGTAAGGAAAACCTGCATGGAGTGGAGAGTCAGTTGAATTCCACATTCGCAGTGAATGAATGGAACATTCTGTAGAGGAGATTCCAATGATTTCTGAAGCCTGTGTTGTGTGGACAGGAAAATGAAGAGCTGACCAGGCTTGAATCGATAGCCAAGTAAACAGCAGGGCTGCGAATATGAACAGGCCGCTGAAAACCAGCATTGGGTTACTTGGACATTCAACAGTGGTGTAATGAAAACCTGCGTGGAGTTGAGAGTCAGATGAATTCCAGATTCGCAGTGAATGAATGGAACATTCTGTAGTGGAGATAACAAAGATTTCTGAAGGCTGGTAGTGTGGTGGGACAATGAAGAGCTGAACAGGGTGGAGTGAATTGTCAATTAAACAGCACGGCTGCGAGTATGAACAGGCCTCTGAAAACCAGCATTGGCTTACTTGGACATTCACAAGTGGTGTAATGTTAACCAGGCGGGAGTGGAGAATCAGATAAACTCCAGACTCGCAGTGAATGAATGGAACATTCTGTAGTGGAGATTGCAATGATTTCTGAAATCTGGATTGTGGGGACACGAAAATGAAGAGCTGACCAGTGTTGAGTGGATAGCCTGTAAAAAGCCTCGGCTTCGAATGTGAACAGACCACTGAAAACCAGTATTGCATTACTTCGACTTTCAGCAGTGGTGTAACGAAAGCCTGCGTGGAGTGCAGATTCAGATGAATTCCAGATTCCCAGTGAATGAATGGAACATCCTGTAGTGGAGATTACAATGATTTCTGAAGGCTGGGTTGTGTGCACAGGAAAATGAGGAGCAAAACAGGTTGAGTGGATAGCCAATTGAACAGCACGACTGCGAACATGAACAGGCCTCTGAAAACCAGCATTGTTTTACTTGGACATTCACAAGTGGTGTAAGATAAATCTGCAGGTAGTGGAGATTCAGTTGAATTCCAGATTCGCAGTGAATGAATGGAACATTCTGTACTGGAGATTGCAATGATTTCTCAAGTCTGGATTGTTTGGACATGAAAATGAAGAGCTGGCCACAGTTGTGTGGATACCCAGTAAAAAGCAGGGCTTAGAGTGTGAACAGACCGCTGAAAACCAGCATTGTGTTACTTGGACATTCATAAGTGGTGTAATGAAAGCCTACCTGGAGTGCAGATTCAGATGAATTCCAGATTGGCAGTGAATGAATGGAACATTCTGTACTGGCGATTCCAATGATTTCTGAAGTCTGATATTGTGGAAAAGAAAATGAAAGGCTGACCAGGTTTGAGTGGATAGACAATTGAACAGCACACTGCGAGTGTGAAAAGGCGGCTGAAAACCAGCATTGGATTACTTGGTCATTCACCAGTGCTGTAATGAAAACCTGCCTGGAGCGGAGAGTCAGATGAATTGCAGAATCGCAGTGAATGAATGGAACAGTCTGTAGTGGAGAGCCCAATGATTTCTGAAGGCTGGTTTGTGTGGAGAGGAAAATGAAGAGCTGACCAATATTGAGTGGATAGCCCATTGAACAGCACTTCTGCGAGTTGAACATGCCTCTGAAAACCAGTATTGAGTTACTTGGACATTCACCAGTGGCGTAACGAAAACCTGCCAGGAGTGGAGGTTCAGATGAATTCCAGATTCGCAGTGAATGAATGGAACATTCTCTAGTGGTGATTCCAATGATTTCTGAAGGCTGGGTTTTGTGGACACGAAAATGTAGAGCTGAACAGGGTGGAGTGGATAGCCAAATGAACAGCACGTCTCTTAGTATGAACAGGCCACTGAAAACCAGCATTGGCTTACTTGGACATTCACAAGTGGTGTAACGATAACCCGCCGGGAGTTGAGAGTCAGATGAATTTAAGATTCGCAGTGAATGAACGGAACATTCTGTGGAGGAGATACCAATTATTTCTGAAGGTTGGGTTATGAGGACAGGAAAATGTAGAGCTGAATAGGGTTGGGTGGATAGCAAATTGAACAGCACGGCTGAGTGTGTTAGCAGGCGGCTTAAAACCAGCATTGTCTTCCTTGGACATTTACCAGTGGTGTCACGAAAACCTTCCAGGAGTGGAGACTCTGATGAATTCCAGATTCGCGTGATTGAATGGAACATTCTGTAGTGGTGATTGCCAACATTTAGGAATCTGGATAGTCTGGACAGGATATTGAAGAGCTGACCGATATTGAGTGGATAGCCAATGAACAGCACGGTTTCGAGTGTGAACAGACCACTAAGAAGCAGCATTGCATTACTTGGACATTCATCAGTGGTGTAACGAAAGCCTTCCTGGAATGCAGATTCAGAGTATTTCCAGATTCACAGTGAATGAATGGAAATTTCTGTAGTAGAGATTCCAATGATTTCTGAACGCTGGGTTGTGTGGACAGGAAAATGAAGAGCTGACTAGGTTTGACTGGATTGCCAATTGAACAGCAAGGCTGTGAGTGTGAACAGCCGCTGAAAACCAGCATTGGATTACCTGGTCATTCACCAGTGTTGTTAGGAAAATCTGCCTGGTGTGGAGAGTCAGAGGAATTCCAGATTCGCAGGGAACGAATGGAACATTCTGAAGTGGAGATAAGAATGATTTCTGAAGGCTCGGTGTGTGGAAGGAAAATCAAGAGCTAACCAGCGTTCACTGGATAGCCAATTGAACAGCACGGCTGCGAGTGTTAACACGCAGCTGAAACCAGCCTTGGGTTGCTTGGACATTCACCAGTGGTGAAACGAAAACCTGCTGGGAGTGGAGAACAAGATGAATTCAAGATTCGCCTGAATGAATGAAACATTCTGTAGTGTAGATTGCAATGGTTTCTGAGGTTTGTATTGTCTGAACTGGAAAAAGAAGAACTCACCAGTGTTGAGTCGCTAGACCGTGAACAGCACGGGTTCGAGTGTGAATAGACCGCTGAAAACCATCATTGCGTTACTTGAACATTCAGCAGTGGTGCAATGAAAACCTGCCGGGAGTGGAGATTCAGATGAATTCCAGATTCGCAGTGAATGAATGGAACATTCTCTAGTGGTGATTCCAATGATTTCTGAAGGCTGGGTTTTGTGGACACGAAAATGTAGAGCTGAACAGGGTGGAATGGATAGCCAAATGAACAGCACGTCTCGTAGTAAGAACAGGCCACTGAAAACCAGCTTTGGCTTAATTGGACATTCACAAGTGGTGTAACGAAAACCTGACGGGAGTTGAGAATTAGATGAATTTCAGATTTGCCGTCAATGAATGGAACATTCTGTGGAGGAGATACCAATTGTTTCTGAAGTTTGGGTTATGTGGACAGGAAAATGGAGCTGAAGAGGGTTGAGTGGATAGCAAATTGAACAGCACGGCTGAGAGTATGAGCAGGCCACTTAAAACCAGCATTGGCTTACTTGGATATTTACCAGTGGTGTCACGAAAACCTGCCGGGAGTGGAGATTCAGATGAATTCCAGATTCGCTGTGAATGAATGGAACATTCTGTAGTGGAGATAACAATGATTTCTCCAGTCTCTGTGGTGTGGACAGGAAAATGTAGAGCTGGCCAGGGTTGAGTGGATAGCCAATTGAACAGCACCACTGCGCTTGTGAAGAAAACACTTAAAACATTGGGTTACTTGGACATTCAACAGTGGTGTAACGAAAACCTGCCGGGAGTGGAGGTTCAGAGGAATTCCAGATTCGCAGTGAATGAATGGAACATTCTCTAGTGGAGATTCCAACGATTTCTGAAGGCTGGGTCGTGTGGAAGGAAAATCAAGAACTAATCAGGATTTAGTGGAAAGCCAATTGTATAGCATGGCTGCGAGTGTGAACATGCAGCTGAAAACCAGCATTGGGTTACTTGGACATTCATCAGTGGTGTAAGGAAAACCTGCATGGAGTGGAGAGTCAGTTGAATTCCACATTCGCAGTGAATGAATGGAACATTCTGTAGAGGAGATTCCAATGATTTCTGAAGCCTGTGTTGTGTGGACAGGAAAATGAAGAGCTGACCAGGCTTGAATCGATAGCCAAGTAAACAGCAGGGCTGCGAATATGAACAGGCCGCTGAAAACCAGCATTGGGTTACTTGGACATTCAACAGTGGTGTAATGAAAACCTGCGTGGAGTTGAGAGTCAGATGAATTCCAGTTTCGCAGTGAATGAATGGAACATTCTGTAGTGGAGATAACAAAGATTTCTGAAGGCTGGTAGTGTGGTGGGACAATGAAGAGCTGAACAGGGTGGAGTGAATTGTCAATTAAACAGCACGGCTGCGAGTATGAACAGGCCTCTGAAAACCAGCATTGGCTTACTTGGACATTCACAAGTGGTGTAATGTTAACCAGGCGGGAGTGGAGAATCAGATAAACTCCAGACTCGCAGTGAATGAATGGAACATTCTGTAGTGGAGATTGCAATGATTTCTGAAATCTGGATTGTGGGGACACGAAAATGAAGAGCTGACCAGTGTTGAGTGGATAGCCTGTAAAAAGCCTCGGCTTCGAATGTGAACAGACCACTGAAAACCAGTATTGCATTACTTCGACTTTCAGCAGTGGTGTAACGAAAGCCTGCGTGGAGTGCAGATTCAGATGAATTCCAGATTCCCAGTGAATGAATGGAACATCCTGTAGTGGAGATTACAATGATTTCTGAAGGCTGGGTTGTGTGCACAGGAAAATGAGGAGCAAAACAGGTTGAGTGGATAGCCAATTGAACAGCACGACTGCGAACATGAACAGGCCTCTGAAAACCAGCATTGTTTTACTTGGACATTCACAAGTGGTGTAAGATAAATCTGCAGGTAGTGGAGATTCAGTTGAATTCCAGATTCGCAGTGAATGAATGGAACATTCTGTACTGGAGATTGCAATGATTTCTCAAGTCTGGATTGTTTGGACATGAAAATGAAGAGCTGACCACAGTTGTGTGGATACCCAGTAAAAAGCAGGGCTTAGAGTGTGAACAGACCGCTGAAAACCAGCATTGTGTTACTTGGACATTCATAAGTGGTGTAATGAAAGCCTACCTGGAGTGCAGATTCAGATGAATTCCAGATTGGCAGTGAATGAATGGAACATTCTGTACTGGCGATTCCAATGATTTCTGAAGTCTGATATTGTGGAAAAGAAAATGAAAGGCTGACCAGGTTTGAGTGGATAGACAATTGAACAGCACACTGCGAGTGTGAAAAGGCGGCTGAAAACCAGCATTGGATTACTTGGTCATTCACCAGTGCTGTAATGAAAACCTGCCTGGAGCGGAGAGTCAGATGAATTGCAGAATCGCAGTGAATGAATGGAACAGTCTGTAGTGGAGAGCCCAATGATTTCTGAAGGCTGGTTTGTGTGGAGAGGAAAATGAAGAGCTGACCAATATTGAGTGGATAGCCCATTGAACAGCACTTCTGCGAGTTGAACATGCCTCTGAAAACCAGTATTGAGTTACTTGGACATTCACCAGTGGCGTAACGAAAACCTGCCAGGAGTGGAGGTTCAGAGGAATTCCAGATTCGCAGTGAATGAATGGAACATTCTCTAGTGGTGATTCCAATGATTTCTGAAGGCTGGGTTTTGTGGACACGAAAATGTAGAGCTGAACAGGGTGGAGTGGATAGCCAAATGAACAGCACGTCTCTTAGTATGAACAGGCCACTGAAAACCAGCATTGGCTTACTTGGACATTCACAAGTGGTGTAACGATAACCCGCCGGGAGTTGAGAGTCAGATGAATTTAAGATTCGCAGTGAATGAACGGAACATTCTGTGGAGGAGATACCAATTATTTCTGAAGGTTGGGTTATGAGGACAGGAAAATGTAGAGCTGAATAGGGTTGGGTGGATAGCAAATTGAACAGCACGGCTGAGTGTGTTAGCAGGCGGCTTAAAACCAGCATTGTCTTCCTTGGACATTTACCAGTGGTGTCACGAAAACCTTCCAGGAGTGGAGACTCTGATGAATTCCAGATTCGCGTGATTGAATGGAACATTCTGTAGTGGTGATTGCCAACATTTAGGAATCTGGATAGTCTGGACAGGATATTGAAGAGCTGACCGATATTGAGTGGATAGCCAATGAACAGCACGGTTTCGAGTGTGAACAGACCACTAAGAAGCAGCATTGCATTACTTGGACATTCATCAGTGGTGTAACGAAAGCCTTCCTGGAATGCAGATTCAGAGTATTTCCAGATTCACAGTGAATGAATGGAAATTTCTGTAGTAGAGATTCCAATGATTTCTGAACGCTGGGTTGTGTGGACAGGAAAATGAAGAGCTGACTAGGTTTGACTGGATTGCCAATTGAACAGCAAGGCTGTGAGTGTGAACAGCCGCTGAAAACCAGCATTGGATTACCTGGTCATTCACCAGTGTTGTTAGGAAAATCTGCCTGGTGTGGAGAGTCAGAGGAATTCCAGATTCGCAGGGAACGAATGGAACGTTCTGAAGTGGAGATAAGAATGATTTCTGAAGGCTCGGTGTGTGGAAGGAAAATCAAGAGCTAACCAGCGTTCACTGGATAGCCAATTGAACAGCACGGCTGCGAGTGTTAACACGCAGCTGAAACCAGCCTTGGGTTGCTTGGACATTCACCAGTGGTGAAACGAAAACCTGCTGGGAGTGGAGAACAAGATGAATTCAAGATTCGCCTGAATGAATGAAACATTCTGTAGTGTAGATTGCAATGGTTTCTGAGGTTTGTATTGTCTGAACTGGAAAAAGAAGAACTCACCAGTGTTGAGTCGCTAGACCGTGAACAGCACGGGTTCGAGTGTGAATAGACCGCTGAAAACCATCATTGCGTTACTTGAACATTCAGCAGTGGTGCAATGAAAACGTGCCGGGAGTGGAGATTCAGATGAATTCCAGATTCGCAGTGAATGAATGGAACATTCTCTAGTGGTGATTCCAATGATTTCTGAAGGCTGGGTTTTGTGGACACGAAAATGTAGAGCTGAACAGGGTGGAATGGATAGCCAAATGAACAGCACGTCTCGTAGTAAGAACAGGCCACTGAAAACCAGCTTTGGCTTAATTGGACATTCACAAGTGGTGTAACGAAAACCTGACGGGAGTTGAGAATTAGATGAATTTCAGATTTGCCGTCAATGAATGGAACATTCTGTGGAGGAGATACCAATTGTTTCTGAAGTTTGGGTTATGTGGACAGGAAAATGGAGCTGAAGAGGGTTGAGTGGATAGCAAATTGAACAGCACGGCTGAGAGTATGAGCAGGCCACTTAAAACCAGCATTGGCTTACTTGGATATTTACCAGTGGTGTCACGAAAACCTGCCGGGAGTGGAGATTCAGATGAATTCCAGATTCGCTGTGAATGAATGGAACATTCTGTAGTGGAGATAACAATGATTTCTCCAGTCTCTGTGGTGTGGACAGGAAAATGTAGAGCTGGCCAGGGTTGAGTGGATAGCCAATTGAACAGCACCACTGCGCTTGTGAAGAAAACACTTAAAACATTGGGTTACTTGGACATTCAACAGTGGTGTAACGAAAACCTGCCGGGAGTGGAGGTTCAGAGGAATTCCAGATTCGCAGTGAATGAATGGAACATTCTCTAGTGGAGATTCCAACGATTTCTGAAGGCTGGGTCGTGTGGAAGGAAAATCAAGAACTAATCAGGATTTAGTGGAAAGCCAATTGTATAGCATGGCTGCGAGTGTGAACATGCAGCTGAAAACCAGCATTGGGTTACTTGGACATTCATCAGTGGTGTAAGGAAAACCTGCATGGAGTGGAGAGTCAGTTGAATTCCACATTCGCAGTGAATGAATGGAACATTCTGTAGAGGAGATTCCAATGATTTCTGAAGCCTGTGTTGTGTGGACAGGAAAATGAAGAGCTGACCAGGCTTGAATCGATAGCCAAGTAAACAGCAGGGCTGCGAATATGAACAGGCCGCTGAAAACCAGCATTGGGTTACTTGGACATTCAACAGTGGTGTAATGAAAACCTGCGTGGAGTTGAGAGTCAGATGAATTCCAGATTCGCAGTGAATGAATGGAACATTCTGTAGTGGAGATAACAAAGATTTCTGAAGGCTGGTAGTGTGGTGGGACAATGAAGAGCTGAACAGGGTGGAGTGAATTGTCAATTAAACAGCACGGCTGCGAGTATGAACAGGCCTCTGAAAACCAGCATTGGCTTACTTGGACATTCACAAGTGGTGTAATGTTAACCAGGCGGGAGTGGAGAATCAGATAAACTCCAGACTCGCAGTGAATGAATGGAACATTCTGTAGTGGAGATTGCAATGATTTCTGAAATCTGGATTGTGGGGACACGAAAATGAAGAGCTGACCAGTGTTGAGTGGATAGCCTGTAAAAAGCCTCGGCTTCGAA
Organism: Sorex fumeus; assembly: GCF_029834395.1. NCBI lineage: Eukaryota > Metazoa > Chordata > Mammalia > Eulipotyphla > Soricidae > Sorex > Sorex fumeus. Next base: position 20,363 of record NW_026606273.1, read on the forward strand.
TGTGAACAGACCACTGAAAACCAGTATTGCATTACTTCGACTTTCAGCAGTGGTGTAACGAAAGCCTGCGTGGAGTGCAGATTCAGATGAATTCCAGATTCCCAGTGAATGAATGGAACATCCTGTAGTGGAGATTACAATGATTTCTGAAGGCTGGGTTGTGTGCACAGGAAAATGAGGAGCAAAACAGGTTGAGTGGATAGCCAATTGAACAGCACGACTGCGAACATGAACAGGCCTCTGAAAACCAGCATTGTTTTACTTGGACATTCACAAGTGGTGTAAGATAAATCTGCAGGTAGTGGAGATTCAGTTGAATTCCAGATTCGCAGTGAATGAATGGAACATTCTGTACTGGAGATTGCAATGATTTCTCAAGTCTGGATTGTTTGGACATGAAAATGAAGAGCTGACCACAGTTGTGTGGATACCCAGTAAAAAGCAGGGCTTAGAGTGTGAAGAGACCGCTGAAAACCAGCATTGTGTTACTTGGACATTCATAAGTGGTGTAATGAAAGCCTACCTGGAGTGCAGATTCAGATGAATTCCAGATTGGCAGTGAATGAATGGAACATTCTGTACTGGCGATTCCAATGATTTCTGAAGTCTGATATTGTGGAAAAGAAAATGAAAGGCTGACCAGGTTTGAGTGGATAGACAATTGAACAGCACACTGCGAGTGTGAAAAGGCGGCTGAAAACCAGCATTGGATTACTTGGTCATTCACCAGTGCTGTAATGAAAACCTGCCTGGAGCGGAGAGTCAGATGAATTGCAGAATCGCAGTGAATGAATGGAACAGTCTGTAGTGGAGAGCCCAATGATTTCTGAAGGCTGGTTTGTGTGGAGAGGAAAATGAAGAGCTGACCAATATTGAGTGGATAGCCCATTGAACAGCACTTCTGCGAGTTGAACATGCCTCTGAAAACCAGTATTGAGTTACTTGGACATTCACCAGTGGCGTAACGAAAACCTGCCAGGAGTGGAGGTTCAGATGAATTCCAGATTCGCAGTGAATGAATGGAACATTCTCTAGTGGTGATTCCAATGATTTCTGAAGGCTGGGTTTTGTGGACACGAGAATGTAGAGCTGAACAGGGTGGAGTGGATAGCCAAATGAACAGCACGTCTCTTAGTATGAACAGGCCACTGAAAACCAGCATTGGCTTACTTGGACATTCACAAGTGGTGTAACGATAACCCGCCGGGAGTTGAGAGTCAGATGAATTTAAGATTCGCAGTGAATGAACGGAACATTCTGTGGAGGAGATACCAATTATTTCTGAAGGTTGGGTTATGAGGACAGGAAAATGTAGAGCTGAATAGGGTTGGGTGGATAGCAAATTGAACAGCACGGCTGAGTGTGTTAGCAGGCGGCTTAAAACCAGCATTGTCTTCCTTGGACATTTACCAGTGGTGTCACGAAAACCTTCCAGGAGTGGAGACTCTGATGAATTCCAGATTCGCGTGATTGAATGGAACATTCTGTAGTGGTGATTGCCAACATTTAGGAATCTGGATAGTCTGGACAGGATATTGAAGAGCTGACCGATATTGAGTGGATAGCCAATGAACAGCACGGTTTCGAGTGTGAACAGACCACTAAGAAGCAGCATTGCATTACTTGGACATTCATCAGTGGTGTAACGAAAGCCTTCCTGGAATGCAGATTCAGAGTATTTCCAGATTCACAGTGAATGAATGGAAATTTCTGTAGTAGAGATTCCAATGATTTCTGAACGCTGGGTTGTGTGGACAGGAAAATGAAGAGCTGACTAGGTTTGACTGGATTGCCAATTGAACAGCAAGGCTGTGAGTGTGAACAGCCGCTGAAAACCAGCATTGGATTACCTGGTCATTCACCAGTGTTGTTAGGAAAATCTGCCTGGTGTGGAGAGTCAGAGGAATTCCAGATTCGCAGGGAACGAATGGAACATTCTGAAGTGGAGATAAGAATGATTTCTGAAGGCTCGGTGTGTGGAAGGAAAATCAAGAGCTAACCAGCGTTCACTGGATAGCCAATTGAACAGCACGGCTGCGAGTGTTAACACGCAGCTGAAACCAGCCTTGGGTTGCTTGGACATTCACCAGTGGTGAAACGAAAACCTGCTGGGAGTGGAGAACAAGATGAATTCAAGATTCGCCTGAATGAATGAAACATTCTGTAGTGTAGATTGCAATGGTTTCTGAGGTTTGTATTGTCTGAACTGGAAAAAGAAGAACTCACCAGTGTTGAGTCGCTAGACCGTGAACAGCACGGGTTCGAGTGTGAATAGACCGCTGAAAACCATCATTGCGTTACTTGAACATTCAGCAGTGGTGCAATGAAAACCTGCCGGGAGTGGAGATTCAGATGAATTCCAGATTCGCAGTGAATGAATGGAACATTCTCTAGTGGTGATTCCAATGATTTCTGAAGGCTGGGTTTTGTGGACACGAAAATGTAGAGCTGAACAGGGTGGAATGGATAGCCAAATGAACAGCACGTCTCGTAGTAAGAACAGGCCACTGAAAACCAGCTTTGGCTTAATTGGACATTCACAAGTGGTGTAACGAAAACCTGACGGGAGTTGAGAATTAGATGAATTTCAGATTTGCCGTCAATGAATGGAACATTCTGTGGAGGAGATACCAATTGTTTCTGAAGTTTGGGTTATGTGGACAGGAAAATGGAGCTGAAGAGGGTTGAGTGGATAGCAAATTGAACAGCACGGCTGAGAGTATGAGCAGGCCACTTAAAACCAGCATTGGCTTACTTGGATATTTACCAGTGGTGTCACGAAAACCTGCCGGGAGTGGAGATTCAGATGAATTCCAGATTCGCTGTGAATGAATGGAACATTCTGTAGTGGAGATAACAATGATTTCTCCAGTCTCTGTGGTGTGGACAGGAAAATGTAGAGCTGGCCAGGGTTGAGTGGATAGCCAATTGAACAGCACCACTGCGCTTGTGAAGAAAACACTTAAAACATTGGGTTACTTGGACATTCAACAGTGGTGTAACGAAAACCTGCCGGGAGTGGAGGTTCAGAGGAATTCCAGATTCGCAGTGAATGAATGGAACATTCTCTAGTGGAGATTCCAACGATTTCTGAAGGCTGGGTCGTGTGGAAGGAAAATCAAGAACTAATCAGGATTTAGTGGAAAGCCAATTGTATAGCATGGCTGCGAGTGTGAACATGCAGCTGAAAACCAGCATTGGGTTACTTGGACATTCATCAGTGGTGTAAGGAAAACCTGCATGGAGTGGAGAGTCAGTTGAATTCCACATTCGCAGTGAATGAATGGAACATTCTGTAGAGGAGATTCCAATGATTTCTGAAGCCTGTGTTGTGTGGACAGGAAAATGAAGAGCTGACCAGGCTTGAATCGATAGCCAAGTAAACAGCAGGGCTGCGAATATGAACAGGCCGCTGAAAACCAGCATTGGGTTACTTGGACATTCAACAGTGGTGTAATGAAAACCTGCGTGGAGTTGAGAGTCAGATGAATTCCAGATTCGCAGTGAATGAATGGAACATTCTGTAGTGGAGATAACAAAGATTTCTGAAGGCTGGTAGTGTGGTGGGACAATGAAGAGCTGAACAGGGTGGAGTGAATTGTCAATTAAACAGCACGGCTGCGAGTATGAACAGGCCTCTGAAAACCAGCATTGGCTTACTTGGACATTCACAAGTGGTGTAATGTTAACCAGGCGGGAGTGGAGAATCAGATAAACTCCAGACTCGCAGTGAATGAATGGAACATTCTGTAGTGGAGATTGCAATGATTTCTGAAATCTGGATTGTGGGGACACTAAAATGAAGAGCTGACCAGTGTTGAGTGGATAGCCTGTAAAAAGCCTCGGCTTCGAATGTGAACAGACCACTGAAAACCAGTATTGCATTACTTCGACTTTCAGCAGTGGTGTAACGAAAGCCTGCGTGGAGTGCAGATTCAGATGAATTCCAGATTCCCAGTGAATGAATGGAACATCCTGTAGTGGAGATTACAATGATTTCTGAAGGCTGGGTTGTGTGCACAGGAAAATGAGGAGCAAAACAGGTTGAGTGGATAGCCAATTGAACAGCACGACTGCGAACATGAACAGGCCTCTGAAAACCAGCATTGTTTTACTTGGACATTCACAAGTGGTGTAAGATAAATCTGCAGGTAGTGGAGATTCAGTTGAATTCCAGATTCGCAGTGAATGAATGGAACATTCTGTACTGGAGATTGCAATGATTTCTCAAGTCTGGATTGTTTGGACATGAAAATGAAGAGCTGACCACAGTTGTGTGGATACCCAGTAAAAAGCAGGGCTTAGAGTGTGAACAGACCGCTGAAAACCAGCATTGTGTTACTTGGACATTCATAAGTGGTGTAATGAAAGCCTACCTGGAGTGCAGATTCAGATGAATTCCAGATTGGCAGTGAATGAATGGAACATTCTGTACTGGCGATTCCAATGATTTCTGAAGTCTGATATTGTGGAAAAGAAAATGAAAGGCTGACCAGGTTTGAGTGGATAGACAATTGAACAGCACACTGCGAGTGTGAAAAGGCGGCTGAAAACCAGCATTGGATTACTTGGTCATTCACCAGTGCCGTAATGAAAACCTGCCTGGAGCGGAGAGTCAGATGAATTGCAGAATCGCAGTGAATGAATGGAACAGTCTGTAGTGGAGAGCCCAATGATTTCTGAAGGCTGGTTTGTGTGGAGAGGAAAATGAAGAGCTGACCAATATTGAGTGGATAGCCCATTGAACAGCACTTCTGCGAGTTGAACATGCCTCTGAAAACCAGTATTGAGTTACTTGGACATTCACCAGTGGCGTAACGAAAACCTGCCAGGAGTGGAGGTTCAGAGGAATTCCAGATTCGCAGTGAATGAATGGAACATTCTCTAGTGGTGATTCCAATGATTTCTGAAGGCTGGGTTTTGTGGACACGAAAATGTAGAGCTGAACAGGGTGGAGTGGATAGCCAAATGAACAGCACGTCTCTTAGTATGAACAGGCCACTGAAAACCAGCATTGGCTTACTTGGACATTCACAAGTGGTGTAACGATAACCCGCCGGGAGTTGAGAGTCAGATGAATTTAAGATTCGCAGTGAATGAACGGAACATTCTGTGGAGGAGATACCAATTATTTCTGAAGGTTGGGTTATGAGGACAGGAAAATGTAGAGCTGAATAGGGTTGGGTGGATAGCAAATTGAACAGCACGGCTGAGTGTGTTAGCAGGCGGCTTAAAACCAGCATTGTCTTCCTTGGACATTTACCAGTGGTGTCACGAAAACCTTCCAGGAGTGGAGACTCTGATGAATTCCAGATTCGCGTGATTGAATGGAACATTCTGTAGTGGTGATTGCCAACATTTAGGAATCTGGATAGTCTGGACAGGATATTGAAGAGCTGACCGATATTGAGTGGATAGCCAATGAACAGCACGGTTTCGAGTGTGAACAGACCACTAAGAAGCAGCATTGCATTACTTGGACATTCATCAGTGGTGTAACGAAAGCCTTCCTGGAATGCAGATTCAGAGTATTTCCAGATTCACAGTGAATGAATGGAAATTTCTGTAGTAGAGATTCCAATGATTTCTGAACGCTGGGTTGTGTGGACAGGAAAATGAAGAGCTGACTAGGTTTGACTGGATTGCCAATTGAACAGCAAGGCTGTGAGTGTGAACAGCCGCTGAAAACCAGCATTGGATTACCTGGTCATTCACCAGTGTTGTTAGGAAAATCTGCCTGGTGTGGAGAGTCAGAGGAATTCCAGATTCGCAGGGAACGAATGGAACATTCTGAAGTGGAGATAAGAATGATTTCTGAAGGCTCGGTGTGTGGAAGGAAAATCAAGAGCTAACCAGCGTTCACTGGATAGCCAATTGAACAGCACGGCTGCGAGTGTTAACACGCAGCTGAAACCAGCCTTGGGTTGCTTGGACATTCACCAGTGGTGAAACGAAAACCTGCTGGGAGTGGAGAACAAGATGAATTCAAGATTCGCCTGAATGAATGAAACATTCTGTAGTGTAGATTGCAATGGTTTCTGAGGTTTGTATTGTCTGAACTGGAAAAAGAAGAACTCACCAGTGTTGAGTCGCTAGACCGTGAACAGCACGGGTTCGAGTGTGAATAGACCGCTGAAAACCATCATTGCGTTACTTGAACATTCAGCAGTGGTGCAATGAAAACGTGCCGGGAGTGGAGATTCAGATGAATTCCAGATTCGCAGTGAATGAATGGAACATTCTCTAGTGGTGATTCCAATGATTTCTGAAGGCTGGGTTTTGTGGACACGAAAATGTAGAGCTGAACAGGGTGGAATGGATAGCCAAATGAACAGCACGTCTCGTAGTAAGAACAGGCCACTGAAAACCAGCTTTGGCTTAATTGGACATTCACAAGTGGTGTAACGAAAACCTGACGGGAGTTGAGAATTAGATGAATTTCAGATTTGCCGTCAATGAATGGAACATTCTGTGGAGGAGATACCAATTGTTTCTGAAGTTTGGGTTATGTGGACAGGAAAATGGAGCTGAAGAGGGTTGAGTGGATAGCAAATTGAACAGCACGGCTGAGAGTATGAGCAGGCCACTTAAAACCAGCATTGGCTTACTTGGATATTTACCAGTGGTGTCACGAAAACCTGCCGGGAGTGGAGATTCAGATGAATTCCAGATTCGCTGTGAATGAATGGAACATTCTGTAGTGGAGATAACAATGATTTCTCCAGTCTCTGTGGTGTGGACAGGAAAATGTAGAGCTGGCCAGGGTTGAGTGGATAGCCAATTGAACAGCACCACTGCGCTTGTGAAGAAAACACTTAAAACATTGGGTTACTTGGACATTCAACAGTGGTGTAACGAAAACCTGCCGGGAGTGGAGGTTCAGAGGAATTCCAGATTCGCAGTGAATGAATGGAACATTCTCTAGTGGAGATTCCAACGATTTCTGAAGGCTGGGTCGTGTGGAAGGAAAATCAAGAACTAATCAGGATTTAGTGGAAAGCCAATTGTATAGCATGGCTGCGAGTGTGAACATGCAGCTGAAAACCAGCATTGGGTTACTTGGACATTCATCAGTGGTGTAAGGAAAACCTGCATGGAGTGGAGAGTCAGTTGAATTCCACATTCGCAGTGAATGAATGGAACATACTGTAGAGGAGATTCCAATGATTTCTGAAGCCTGTGTTGTGTGGACAGGAAAATGAAGAGCTGACCAGGCTTGAATCGATAGCCAAGTAAACAGCAGGGCTGCGAATATGAACAGGCCGCTGAAAACCAGCATTGGGTTACTTGGACATTCAACAGTGGTGTAATGAAAACCTGCGTGGAGTTGAGAGTCAGATGAATTCCAGATTCGCAGTGAATGAATGGAACATTCTGTAGTGGAGATAACAAAGATTTCTGAAGGCTGGTAGTGTGGTGGGACAATGAAGAGCTGAACAGGGTGGAGTGAATTGTCAATTAAACAGCACGGCTGCGAGTATGAACAGGCCTCTGAAAACCAGCATTGGCTTACTTGGACATTCACAAGTGGTGTAATGTTAACCAGGCGGGAGTGGAGAATCAGATAAACTCCAGACTCGCAGTGAATGAATGGAACATTCTGTAGTGGAGATTGCAATGATTTCTGAAATCTGGATTGTGGGGACACGAAAATGAAGAGCTGACCAGTGTTGAGTGGATAGCCTGTAAAAAGCCTCGGCTTCGAATGTGAACAGACCACTGAAAACCAGTATTGCATTACTTCGACTTTCAGCAGTGGTGTAACGAAAGCCTGCGTGGAGTGCAGATTCAGATGAATTCCAGATTCCCAGTGAATGAATGGAACATCCTGTAGTGGAGATTACAATGATTTCTGAAGGCTGGGTTGTGTGCACAGGAAAATGAGGAGCAAAACAGGTTGAGTGGATAGCCAATTGAACAGCACGACTGCGAACATGAACAGGCCTCTGAAAACCAGCATTGTTTTACTTGGACATTCACAAGTGGTGTAAGATAAATCTGCAGGTAGTGGAGATTCAGTTGAATTCCAGATTCGCAGTGAATGAATGGAACATTCTGTACTGGAGATTGCAATGATTTCTCAAGTCTGGATTGTTTGGACATGAAAATGAAGAGCTGACCACAGTTGTGTGGATACCCAGTAAAAAGCAGGGCTTAGAGTGTGAACAGACCGCTGAAAACCAGCATTGTGTTACTTGGACATTCATAAGTGGTGTAATGAAAGCCTACCTGGAGTGCAGATTCAGATGAATTCCAGATTGGCAGTGAATGAATGGAACATTCTGTACTGGCGATTCCAATGATTTCTGAAGTCTGATATTGTGGAAAAGAAAATGAAAGGCTGACCAGGGTTGAGTGGATAGACAATTGAACAGCACACTGCGAGTGTGAAAAGGCGGCTGAAAACCAGCATTGGATTACTTGGTCATTCACCAGTGCTGTAATGAAAACCTGCCTGGAGCGGAGAGTCAGATGAATTGCAGAATCGCAGTGAATGGATGGAACAGTCTGTAGTGGAGAGCCCAATGATTTCTGAAGGCTGGTTTGTGTGGAGAGGAAAATGAAGAGCTGACCAATATTGAGTGGATAGCCCATTGAACAGCACTTCTGCGAGTTGAACATGCCTCTGAAAACCAGTATTGAGTTACTTGGACATTCACCAGTGGCGTAACGAAAACCTGCCAGGAGTGGAGGTTCAGAGGAATTCCAGATTCGCAGTGAATGAATGGAACATTCTCTAGTGGTGATTCCAATGATTTCTGAAGGCTGGGTTTTGTGGACACGAGAATGTAGAGCTGAACAGGGTGGAGTGGATAGCCAAATGAACAGCACGTCTCTTAGTATGAACAGGCCACTGAAAACCAGCATTGGCTTACTTGGACATTCACAAGTGGTGTAACGATAACCCGCCGGGAGTTGAGAGTCAGATGAATTTAAGATTCGCAGTGAATGAACGGAACATTCTGTGGAGGAGATACCAATTATTTCTGAAGGTTGGGTTATGAGGACAGGAAAATGTAGAGCTGAATAGGGTTGGGTGGATAGCAAATTGAACAGCACGGCTGAGTGTGTTAGCAGGCGGCTTAAAACCAGCATTGTCTTCCTTGGACATTTACCAGTGGTGTCACGAAAACCTTCCAGGAGTGGAGACTCTGATGAATTCCAGATTCGCGTGATTGAATGGAACATTCTGTAGTGGTGATTGCCAACATTTAGGAATCTGGATAGTCTGGACAGGATATTGAAGAGCTGACCGATATTGAGTGGATAGCCAATGAACAGCACGGTTTCGAGTGTGAACAGACCACTAAGAAGCAGCATTGCATTACTTGGACATTCATCAGTGGTGTAACGAAAGCCTTCCTGGAATGCAGATTCAGAGTATTTCCAGATTCACAGTGAATGAATGGAAATTTCTGTAGTAGAGATTCCAATGATTTCTGAACGCTGGGTTGTGTGGACAGGAAAATGAAGAGCTGACTAGGTTTGACTGGATTGCCAATTGAACAGCAAGGCTGTGAGTGTGAACAGCCGCTGAAAACCAGCATTGGATTACCTGGTCATTCACCAGTGTTGTTAGGAAAATCTGCCTGGTGTGGAGAGTCAGAGGAATTCCAGATTCGCAGGGAACGAATGGAACATTCTGAAGTGGAGATAAGAATGATTTCTGAAGGCTCGGTGTGTGGAAGGAAAATCAAGAGCTAACCAGCGTTCACTGGATAGCCAATTGAACAGCACGGCTGCGAGTGTTAACACGCAGCTGAAACCAGCCTTGGGTTGCTTGGACATTCACCAGTGGTGAAACGAAAACCTGCTGGGAGTGGAGAACAAGATGAATTCAAGATTCGCCTGAATGAATGAAACATTCTGTAGTGTAGATTGCAATGGTTTCTGAGGTTTGTATTGTCTGAACTGGAAAAAGAAGAACTCACCAGTGTTGAGTCGCTAGACCGTGAACAGCACGGGTTCGAGTGTGAATAGACCGCTGAAAACCATCATTGCGTTACTTGAACATTCAGCAGTGGTGCAATGAAAACCTGCCGGGAGTGGAGATTCAGATGAATTCCAGATTCGCAGTGAATGAATGGAACATTCTCTAGTGGTGATTCCAATGATTTCTGAAGGCTGGGTTTTGTGGACACGAAAATGTAGAGCTGAACAGGGTGGAATGGATAGCCAAATGAACAGCACGTCTCGTAGTAAGAACAGGCCACTGAAAACCAGCTTTGGCTTAATTGGACATTCACAAGTGGTGTAACGAAAACCTGACGGGAGTTGAGAATTAGATGAATTTCAGATTTGCCGTCAATGAATGGAACATTCTGTGGAGGAGATACCAATTGTTTCTGAAGTTTGGGTTATGTGGACAGGAAAATGGAGCTGAAGAGGGTTGAGTGGATAGCAAATTGAACAGCACGGCTGAGAGTATGAGCAGGCCACTTAAAACCAGCATTGGCTTACTTGGATATTTACCAGTGGTGTCACGAAAACCGGCCGGGAGTGGAGATTCAGATGAATTCCAGATTCGCTGTGAATGAATGGAACATTCTGTAGTGGAGATAACAATGATTTCTCCAGTCTCTGTGGTGTGGACAGGAAAATGTAGAGCTGGCCAGGGTTGAGTGGATAGCCAATTGAACAGCACCACTGCGCTTGTGAAGAAAACACTTAAAACATTGGGTTACTTGGACATTCAACAGTGGTGTAACGAAAACCTGCCGGGAGTGGAGGTTCAGAGGAATTCCAGATTCGCAGTGAATGAATGGAACATTCTCTAGTGGAGATTCCAACGATTTCTGAAGGCTGGGTCGTGTGGAAGGAAAATCAAGAACTAATCAGGATTTAGTGGAAAGCCAATTGTATAGCATGGCTGCGAGTGTGAACATGCAGCTGAAAACCAGCATTGGGTTACTTGGACATTCATCAGTGGTGTAAGGAAAACCTGCATGGAGTGGAGAGTCAGTTGAATTCCACATTCGCAGTGAATGAATGGAACATTCTGTAGAGGAGATTCCAATGATTTCTGAAGCCTGTGTTGTGTGGACAGGAAAATGAAGAGCTGACCAGGCTTGAATCGATAGCCAAGTAAACAGCAGGGCTGCGAATATGAACAGGCCGCTGAAAACCAGCATTGGGTTACTTGGACATTCAACAGTGGTGTAATGAAAACCTGCGTGGAGTTGAGAGTCAGATGAATTCCAGATTCGCAGTGAATGAATGGAACATTCTGTAGTGGAGATAACAAAGATTTCTGAAGGCTGGTAGTGTGGTGGGACAATGAAGAGCTGAACAGGGTGGAGTGAATTGTCAATTAAACAGCACGGCTGCGAGTATGAACAGGCCTCTGAAAACCAGCATTGGCTTACTTGGACATTCACAAGTGGTGTAATGTTAACCAGGCGGGAGTGGAGAATCAGATAAACTCCAGACTCGCAGTGAATGAATGGAACATTCTGTAGTGGAGATTGCAATGATTTCTGAAATCTGGATTGTGGGGACACGAAAATGAAGAGCTGACCAGTGTTGAGTGGATAGCCTGTAAAAAGCCTCGGCTTCGAATGTGAACAGACCACTGAAAACCAGTATTGCATTACTTCGACTTTCAGCAGTGGTGTAACGAAAGCCTGCGTGGAGTGCAGATTCAGATGAATTCCAGATTCCCAGTGAATGAATGGAACATCCTGTAGTGGAGATTACAATGATTTCTGAAGGCTGGGTTGTGTGCACAGGAAAATGAGGAGCAAAACAGGTTGAGTGGATAGCCAATTGAACAGCACGACTGCGAACATGAACAGGCCTCTGAAAACCAGCATTGTTTTACTTGGACATTCACAAGTGGTGTAAGATAAATCTGCAGGTAGTGGAGATTCAGTTGAATTCCAGATTCGCAGTGAATGAATGGAACATTCTGTACTGGAGATTGCAATGATTTCTCAAGTCTGGATTGTTTGGACATGAAAATGAAGAGCTGACCACAGTTGTGTGGATACCCAGTAAAAAGCAGGGCTTAGAGTGTGAACAGACCGCTGAAAACCAGCATTGTGTTACTTGGACATTCATAAGTGGTGTAATGAAAGCCTACCTGGAGTGCAGATTCAGATGAATTCCAGATTGGCAGTGAATGAATGGAACATTCTGTACTGGCGATTCCAATGATTTCTGAAGTCTGATATTGTGGAAAAGAAAATGAAAGGCTGACCAGGGTTGAGTGGATAGACAATTGAACAGCACACTGCGAGTGTGAAAAGGCGGCTGAAAACCAGCATTGGATTACTTGGTCATTCACCAGTGCTGTAATGAAAACCTGCCTGGAGCGGAGAGTCAGATGAATTGCAGAATCGCAGTGAATGAATGGAACAGTCTGTAGTGGAGAGCCCAATGATTTCTGAAGGCTGGTTTGTGTGGAGAGGAAAATGAAGAGCTGACCAATATTGAGTGGATAGCCCATTGAACAGCACTTCTGCGAGTTGAACATGCCTCTGAAAACCAGTATTGAGTTACTTGGACATTCACCAGTGGCGTAACGAAAACCTGCCAGGAGTGGAGGTTCAGAGGAATTCCAGATTCGCAGTGAATGAATGGAACATTCTCTAGTGGTGATTCCAATGATTTCTGAAGGCTGGGTTTTGTGGACACGAGAATGTAGAGCTGAACAGGGTGGAGTGGATAGCCAAATGAACAGCACGTCTCTTAGTATGAACAGGCCACTGAAAACCAGCATTGGCTTACTTGGACATTCACAAGTGGTGTAACGATAACCCGCCGGGAGTTGAGAGTCAGATGAATTTAAGATTCGCAGTGAATGAACGGAACATTCTGTGGAGGAGATACCAATTATTTCTGAAGGTTGGGTTATGAGGACAGGAAAATGTAGAGCTGAATAGGGTTGGGTGGATAGCAAATTGAACAGCACGGCTGAGTGTGTTAGCAGGCGGCTTAAAACCAGCATTGTCTTCCTTGGACATTTACCAGTGGTGTCACGAAAACCTTCCAGGAGTGGAGACTCTGATGAATTCCAGATTCGCGTGATTGAATGGAACATTCTGTAGTGGTGATTGCCAACATTTAGGAATCTGGATAGTCTGGACAGGATATTGAAGAGCTGACCGATATTGAGTGGATAGCCAATGAACAGCACGGTTTCGAGTGTGAACAGACCACTAAGAAGCAGCATTGCATTACTTGGACATTCATCAGTGGTGTAACGAAAGCCTTCCTGGAATGCAGATTCAGAGTATTTCCAGATTCACAGTGAATGAATGGAAATTTCTGTAGTAGAGATTCCAATGATTTCTGAACGCTGGGTTGTGTGGACAGGAAAATGAAGAGCTGACTAGGTTTGACTGGATTGCCAATTGAACAGCAAGGCTGTGAGTGTGAACAGCCGCTGAAAACCAGCATTGGATTACCTGGTCATTCACCAGTGTTGTTAGGAAAATCTGCCTGGTGTGGAGAGTCAGAGGAATTCCAGATTCGCAGGGAACGAATGGAACATTCTGAAGTGGAGATAAGAATGATTTCTGAAGGCTCGGTGTGTGGAAGGAAAATCAAGAGCTAACCAGCGTTCACTGGATAGCCAATTGAACAGCACGGCTGCGAGTGTTAACACGCAGCTGAAACCAGCCTTGGGTTGCTTGGACATTCACCAGTGGTGAAACGAAAACCTGCTGGGAGTGGAGAACAAGATGAATTCAAGATTCGCCTGAATGAATGAAACATTCTGTAGTGTAGATTGCAATGGTTTCTGAGGTTTGTATTGTCTGAACTGGAAAAAGAAGAACTCACCAGTGTTGAGTCGCTAGACCGTGAACAGCACGGGTTCGAGTGTGAATAGACCGCTGAAAACCATCATTGCGTTACTTGAACATTCAGCAGTGGTGCAATGAAAACCTGCCGGGAGTGGAGATTCAGATGAATTCCAGATTCGCAGTGAATGAATGGAACATTCTCTAGTGGTGATTCCAATGATTTCTGAAGGCTGGGTTTTGTGGACACGAAAATGTAGAGCTGAACAGGGTGGAATGGATAGCCAAATGAACAGCACGTCTCGTAGTAAGAACAGGCCACTGAAAACCAGCTTTGGCTTAATTGGACATTCACAAGTGGTGTAACGAAAACCTGACGGGAGTTGAGAATTAGATGAATTTCAGATTTGCCGTCAATGAATGGAACATTCTGTGGAGGAGATACCAATTGTTTCTGAAGTTTGGGTTATGTGGACAGGAAAATGGAGCTGAAGAGGGTTGAGTGGATAGCAAATTGAACAGCACGGCTGAGAGTATGAGCAGGCCACTTAAAACCAGCATTGGCTTACTTGGATATTTACCAGTGGTGTCACGAAAACCTGCCGGGAGTGGAGATTCAGATGAATTCCAGATTCGCTGTGAATGAATGGAACATTCTGTAGTGGAGATAACAATGATTTCTCCAGTCTCTGTGGTGTGGACAGGAAAATGTAGAGCTGGCCAGGGTTGAGTGGATAGCCAATTGAACAGCACCACTGCGCTTGTGAAGAAAACACTTAAAACATTGGGTTACTTGGACATTCAACAGTGGTGTAACGAAAACCTGCCGGGAGTGGAGGTTCAGAGGAATTCCAGATTCGCAGTGAATGAATGGAACATTCTCTAGTGGAGATTCCAACGATTTCTGAAGGCTGGGTCGTGTGGAAGGAAAATCAAGAACTAATCAGGATTTAGTGGAAAGCCAATTGTATAGCATGGCTGCGAGTGTGAACATGCAGCTGAAAACCAGCATTGGGTTACTTGGACATTCATCAGTGGTGTAAGGAAAACCTGCATGGAGTGGAGAGTCAGTTGAATTCCACATTCGCAGTGAATGAATGGAACATTCTGTAGAGGAGATTCCAATGATTTCTGAAGCCTGTGTTGTGTGGACAGGAAAATGAAGAGCTGACCAGGCTTGAATCGATAGCCAAGTAAACAGCAGGGCTGCGAATATGAACAGGCCGCTGAAAACCAGCATTGGGTTACTTGGACATTCAACAGTGGTGTAATGAAAACCTGCGTGGAGTTGAGAGTCAGATGAATTCCAGATTCGCAGTGAATGAATGGAACATTCTGTAGTGGAGATAACAAAGATTTCTGAAGGCTGGTAGTGTGGTGGGACAATGAAGAGCTGAACAGGGTGGAGTGAATTGTCAATTAAACAGCACGGCTGCGAGTATGAACAGGCCTCTGAAAACCAGCATTGGCTTACTTGGACATTCACAAGTGGTGTAATGTTAACCAGGCGGGAGTGGAGAATCAGATAAACTCCAGACTCGCAGTGAATGAATGGAACATTCTGTAGTGGAGATTGCAATGATTTCTGAAATCTGGATTGTGGGGACACGAAAATGAAGAGCTGACCAGTGTTGAGTGGATAGCCTGTAAAAAGCCTCGGCTTCGAATGTGAACAGACCACTGAAAACCAGTATTGCATTACTTCGACTTTCAGCAGTGGTGTAACGAAAGCCTGCGTGGAGTGCAGATTCAGATGAATTCCAGATTCCCAGTGAATGAATGGAACATCCTGTAGTGGAGATTACAATGATTTCTGAAGGCTGGGTTGTGTGCACAGGAAAATGAGGAGCAAAACAGGTTGAGTGGATAGCCAATTGAACAGCACGACTGCGAACATGAACAGGCCTCTGAAAACCAGCATTGTTTTACTTGGACATTCACAAGTGGTGTAAGATAAATCTGCAGGTAGTGGAGATTCAGTTGAATTCCAGATTCGCAGTGAATGAATGGAACATTCTGTACTGGAGATTGCAATGATTTCTCAAGTCTGGATTGTTTGGACATGAAAATGAAGAGCTGACCACAGTTGTGTGGATACCCAGTAAAAAGCAGGGCTTAGAGTGTGAACAGACCGCTGAAAACCAGCATTGTGTTACTTGGACATTCATAAGTGGTGTAATGAAAGCCTACCTGGAGTGCAGATTCAGATGAATTCCAGATTGGCAGTGAATGAATGGAACATTCTGTACTGGCGATTCCAATGATTTCTGAAGTCTGATATTGTGGAAAAGAAAATGAAAGGCTGACCAGGTTTGAGTGGATAGACAATTGAACAGCACACTGCGAGTGTGAAAAGGCGGCTGAAAACCAGCATTGGATTACTTGGTCATTCACCAGTGCTGTAATGAAAACCTGCCTGGAGCGGAGAGTCAGATGAATTGCAGAATCGCAGTGAATGAATGGAACAGTCTGTAGTGGAGAGCCCAATGATTTCTGAAGGCTGGTTTGTGTGGAGAGGAAAATGAAGAGCTGACCAATATTGAGTGGATAGCCCATTGAACAGCACTTCTGCGAGTTGAACATGCCTCTGAAAACCAGTATTGAGTTACTTGGACATTCACCAGTGGCGTAACGAAAACCTGCCAGGAGTGGAGGTTCAGAGGAATTCCAGATTCGCAGTGAATGAATGGAACATTCTCTAGTGGCGATTCCAATGATTTCTGAAGGCTGGGTTTTGTGGACACGAAAATGTAGAGCTGAACAGGGTGGAGTGGATAGCCAAATGAACAGCACGTCTCTTAGTATGAACAGGCCACTGAAAACCAGCATTGGCTTACTTGGACATTCACAAGTGGTGTAACGATAACCCGCCGGGAGTTGAGAGTCAGATGAATTTAAGATTCGCAGTGAATGAACGGAACATTCTGTGGAGGAGATACCAATTATTTCTGAAGGTTGGGTTATGAGGACAGGAAAATGTAGAGCTGAATAGGGTTGGGTGGATAGCAAATTGAACAGCACGGCTGAGTGTGTTAGCAGGCGGCTTAAAACCAGCATTGTCTTCCTTGGACATTTACCAGTGGTGTCACGAAAACCTTCCAGGAGTGGAGACTCTGATGAATTCCAGATTCGCGTGATTGAATGGAACATTCTGTAGTGGTGATTGCCAACATTTAGGAATCTGGATAGTCTGGACAGGATATTGAAGAGCTGACCGATATTGAGTGGATAGCCAATGAACAGCACGGTTTCGAGTGTGAACAGACCACTAAGAAGCAGCATTGCATTACTTGGACATTCATCAGTGGTGTAACGAAAGCCTTCCTGGAATGCAGATTCAGAGTATTTCCAGATTCACAGTGAATGAATGGAAATTTCTGTAGTAGAGATTCCAATGATTTCTGAACGCTGGGTTGTGTGGACAGGAAAATGAAGAGCTGACTAGGTTTGACTGGATTGCCAATTGAACAGCAAGGCTGTGAGTGTGAACAGCCGCTGAAAACCAGCATTGGATTACCTGGTCATTCACCAGTGTTGTTAGGAAAATCTGCCTGTTGTGGAGAGTCAGAGGAATTCCAGATTCGCAGGGAACGAATGGAACATTCTGAAGTGGAGATAAGAATGATTTCTGAAGGCTCGGTGTGTGGAAGGAAAATCAAGAGCTAACCAGCGTTCACTGGATAGCCAATTGAACAGCACGGCTGCGAGTGTTAACACGCAGCTGAAACCAGCCTTGGGTTGCTTGGACATTCACCAGTGGTGAAACGAAAACCTGCTGGGAGTGGAGAACAAGATGAATTCAAGATTCGCCTGAATGAATGAAACATTCTGTAGTGTAGATTGCAATGGTTTCTGAGGTTTGTATTGTCTGAACTGGAAAAAGAAGAACTCACCAGTGTTGAGTCGCTAGACCGTGAACAGCACGGGTTCGAGTGTGAATAGACCGCTGAAAACCATCATTGCGTTACTTGAACATTCAGCAGTGGTGCAATGAAAACCTGCCGGGAGTGGAGATTCAGATGAATTCCAGATTCGCAGTGAATGAATGGAACATTCTCTAGTGGTGATTCCAATGATTTCTGAAGGCTGGGTTTTGTGGACACGAAAATGTAGAGCTGAACAGGGTGGAATGGATAGCCAAATGAACAGCACGTCTCGTAGTAAGAACAGGCCACTGAAAACCAGCTTTGGCTTAATTGGACATTCACAAGTGGTGTAACGAAAACCTGACGGGAGTTGAGAATTAGATGAATTTCAGATTTGCCGTCAATGAATGGAACATTCTGTGGAGGAGATACCAATTGTTTCTGAAGTTTGGGTTATGTGGACAGGAAAATGGAGCTGAAGAGGGTTGAGTGGATAGCAAATTGAACAGCACGGCTGAGAGTATGAGCAGGCCACTTAAAACCAGCATTGGCTTACTTGGATATTTACCAGTGGTGTCACGAAAACCTGCCGGGAGTGGAGATTCAGATGAATTCCAGATTCGCTGTGAATGAATGGAACATTCTGTAGTGGAGATAACAATGATTTCTCCAGTCTCTGTGGTGTGGACAGGAAAATGTAGAGCTGGCCAGGGTTGAGTGGATAGCCAATTGAACAGCACCACTGCGCTTGTGAAGAAAACACTTAAAACATTGGGTTACTTGGACATTCAACAGTGGTGTAACGAAAACCTGCCGGGAGTGGAGGTTCAGAGGAATTCCAGATTCGCAGTGAATGAATGGAACATTCTCTAGTGGAGATTCCAACGATTTCTGAAGGCTGGGTCGTGTGGAAGGAAAATCAAGAACTAATCAGGATTTAGTGGAAAGCCAATTGTATAGCATGGCTGCGAGTGTGAACATGCAGCTGAAAACCAGCATTGGGTTACTTGGACATTCATCAGTGGTGTAAGGAAAACCTGCATGGAGTGGAGAGTCAGTTGAATTCCACATTCGCAGTGAATGAATGGAACATTCTGTAGAGGAGATTCCAATGATTTCTGAAGCCTGTGTTGTGTGGACAGGAAAATGAAGAGCTGACCAGGCTTGAATCGATAGCCAAGTAAACAGCAGGGCTGCGAATATGAACAGGCCGCTGAAAACCAGCATTGGGTTACTTGGACATTCAACAGTGGTGTAATGAAAACCTGCGTGGAGTTGAGAGTCAGATGAATTCCAGATTCGCAGTGAATGAATGGAACATTCTGTAGTGGAGATAACAAAGATTTCTGAAGGCTGGTAGTGTGGTGGGACAATGAAGAGCTGAACAGGGTGGAGTGAATTGTCAATTAAACAGCACGGCTGCGAGTATGAACAGGCCTCTGAAAACCAGCATTGGCTTACTTGGACATTCACAAGTGGTGTAATGTTAACCAGGCGGGAGTGGAGAATCAGATAAACTCCAGACTCGCAGTGAATGAATGGAACATTCTGTAGTGGAGATTGCAATGATTTCTGAAATCTGGATTGTGGGGACACGAAAATGAAGAGCTGACCAGTGTTGAGTGGATAGCCTGTAAAAAGCCTCGGCTTCGAATGTGAACACACCACTGAAAACCAGTATTGCATTACTTCGACTTTCAGCAGTGGTGTAACGAAAGCCTGCGTGGAGTGCAGATTCAGATGAATTCCAGATTCCCAGTGAATGAATGGAACATCCTGTAGTGGAGATTACAATGATTTCTGAAGGCTGGGTTGTGTGCACAGGAAAATGAGGAGCAAAACAGGTTGAGTGGATAGCCAATTGAACAGCACGACTGCGAACATGAACAGGCCTCTGAAAACCAGCATTGTTTTACTTGGACATTCACAAGTGGTGTAAGATAAATCTGCAGGTAGTGGAGATTCAGTTGAATTCCAGATTCGCAGTGAATGAATGGAACATTCTGTACTGGAGATTGCAATGATTTCTCAAGTCTGGATTGTTTGGACATGAAAATGAAGAGCTGACCACAGTTGTGTGGATACCCAGTAAAAAGCAGGGCTTAGAGTGTGAACAGACCGCTGAAAACCAGCATTGTGTTACTTGGACATTCATAAGTGGTGTAATGAAAGCCTACCTGGAGTGCAGATTCAGATGAATTCCAGATTGGCAGTGAATGAATGGAACATTCTGTACTGGCGATTCCAATGATTTCTGAAGTCTGATATTGTGGAAAAGAAAATGAAAGGCTGACCAGGTTTGAGTGGATAGACAATTGAACAGCACACTGCGAGTGTGAAAAGGCGGCTGAAAACCAGCATTGGATTACTTGGTCATTCACCAGTGCTGTAATGAAAACCTGCCTGGAGCGGAGAGTCAGATGAATTGCAGAATCGCAGTGAATGAATGGAACAGTCTGTAGTGGAGAGCCCAATGATTTCTGAAGGCTGGTTTGTGTGGAGAGGAAAATGAAGAGCTGACCAATATTGAGTGGATAGCCCATTGAACAGCACTTCTGCGAGTTGAACATGCCTCTGAAAACCAGTATTGAGTTACTTGGACATTCACCAGTGGCGTAACGAAAACCTGCCAGGAGTGGAGGTTCAGAGGAATTCCAGATTCGCAGTGAATGAATGGAACATTCTCTAGTGGTGATTCCAATGATTTCTGAAGGCTGGGTTTTGTGGACACGAGAATGTAGAGCTGAACAGGGTGGAGTGGATAGCCAAATGAACAGCACGTCTCTTAGTATGAACAGGCCACTGAAAACCAGCATTGGCTTACTTGGACATTCACAAGTGGTGTAACGATAACCCGCCGGGAGTTGAGAGTCAGATGAATTTAAGATTCGCAGTGAATGAACGGAACATTCTGTGGAGGAGATACCAATTATTTCTGAAGGTTGGGTTATGAGGACAGGAAAATGTAGAGCTGAATAGGGTTGGGTGGATAGCAAATTGAACAGCACGGCTGAGTGTGTTAGCAGGCGGCTTAAAACCAGCATTGTCTTCCTTGGACATTTACCAGTGGTGTCACGAAAACCTTCCAGGAGTGGAGACTCTGATGAATTCCAGATTCGCGTGATTGAATGGAACATTCTGTAGTGGTGATTGCCAACATTTAGGAATCTGGATAGTCTGGACAGGATATTGAAGAGCTGACCGATATTGAGTGGATAGCCAATGAACAGCACGGTTTCGAGTGTGAACAGACCACTAAGAAGCAGCATTGCATTACTTGGACATTCATCAGTGGTGTAACGAAAGCCTTCCTGGAATGCAGATTCAGAGTATTTCCAGATTCACAGTGAATGAATGGAAATTTCTGTAGTAGAGATTCCAATGATTTCTGAACGCTGGGTTGTGTGGACAGGAAAATGAAGAGCTGACTAGGTTTGACTGGATTGCCAATTGAACAGCAAGGCTGTGAGTGTGAACAGCCGCTGAAAACCAGCATTGGATTACCTGGTCATTCACCAGTGTTGTTAGGAAAATCTGCCTGGTGTGGAGAGTCAGAGGAATTCCAGATTCGCAGGGAACGAATGGAACATTCTGAAGTGGAGATAAGAATGATTTCTGAAGGCTCGGTGTGTGGAAGGAAAATCAAGAGCTAACCAGCGTTCACTGGATAGCCAATTGAACAGCACGGCTGCGAGTGTTAACCCGCAGCTGAAACCAGCCTTGGGTTGCTTGGACATTCACCAGTGGTGAAACGAAAACCTGCTGGGAGTGGAGAACAAGATGAATTCAAGATTCGCCTGAATGAATGAAACATTCTGTAGTGTAGATTGCAATGGTTTCTGAGGTTTGTATTGTCTGAACTGGAAAAAGAAGAACTCACCAGTGTTGAGTCGCTAGACCGTGAACAGCACGGGTTCGAGTGTGAATAGACCGCTGAAAACCATCATTGCGTTACTTGAACATTCAGCAGTGGTGCAATGAAAACCTGCCGGGAGTGGAGATTCAGATGAATTCCAGATTCGCAGTGAATGAATGGAACATTCTCTAGTGGTGATTCCAATGATTTCTGAAGGCTGGGTTTTGTGGACACGAAAATGTAGAGCTGAACAGGGTGGAATGGATAGCCAAATGAACAGCACGTCTCGTAGTAAGAACAGGCCACTGAAAACCAGCTTTGGCTTAATTGGACATTCACAAGTGGTGTAACGAAAACCTGACGGGAGTTGAGAATTAGATGAATTTCAGATTTGCCGTCAATGAATGGAACATTCTGTGGAGGAGATACCAATTGTTTCTGAAGTTTGGGTTATGTGGACAGGAAAATGGAGCTGAAGAGGGTTGAGTGGATAGCAAATTGAACAGCACGGCTGAGAGTATGAGCAGGCCACTTAAAACCAGCATTGGCTTACTTGGATATTTACCAGTGGTGTCACGAAAACCTGCCGGGAGTGGAGATTCAGATGAATTCCAGATTCGCTGTGAATGAATGGAACATTCTGTAGTGGAGATAACAATGATTTCTCCAGTCTCTGTGGTGTGGACAGGAAAATGTAGAGCTGGCCAGGGTTGAGTGGATAGCCAATTGAACAGCACCACTGCGCTTGTGAAGAAAACACTTAAAACATTGGGTTACTTGGACATTCAACAGTGGTGTAACGAAAACCTGCCGGGAGTGGAGGTTCAGAGGAATTCCAGATTCGCAGTGAATGAATGGAACATTCTCTAGTGGAGATTCCAACGATTTCTGAAGGCTGGGTCGTGTGGAAGGAAAATCAAGAACTAATCAGGATTTAGTGGAAAGCCAATTGTATAGCATGGCTGCGAGTGTGAACATGCAGCTGAAAACCAGCATTGGGTTACTTGGACATTCATCAGTGGTGTAAGGAAAACCTGCATGGAGTGGAGAGTCAGTTGAATTCCACATTCGCAGTGAATGAATGGAACATTCTGTAGAGGAGATTCCAATGATTTCTGAAGCCTGTGTTGTGTGGACAGGAAAATGAAGAGCTGACCAGGCTTGAATCGATAGCCAAGTAAACAGCAGGGCTGCGAATATGAACAGGCCGCTGAAAACCAGCATTGGGTTACTTGGACATTCAACAGTGGTGTAATGAAAACCTGCGTGGAGTTGAGAGTCAGATGAATTCCAGATTCGCAGTGAATGAATGGAACATTCTGTAGTGGAGATAACAAAGATTTCTGAAGGCTGGTAGTGTGGTGGGACAATGAAGAGCTGAACAGGGTGGAGTGAATTGTCAATTAAACAGCACGGCTGCGAGTATGAACAGGCCTCTGAAAACCAGCATTGGCTTACTTGGACATTCACAAGTGGTGTAATGTTAACCAGGCGGGAGTGGAGAATCAGATAAACTCCAGACTCGCAGTGAATGAATGGAACATTCTGTAGTGGAGATTGCAATGATTTCTGAAATCTGGATTGTGGGGACACGAAAATGAAGAGCTGACCAGTGTTGAGTGGATAGCCTGTAAAAAGCCTCGGCTTCGAATGTGAACAGACCACTGAAAACCAGTATTGCATTACTTCGACTTTCAGCAGTGGTGTAACGAAAGCCTGCGTGGAGTGCAGATTCAGATGAATTCCAGATTCCCAGTGAATGAATGGAACATCCTGTAGTGGAGATTACAATGATTTCTGAAGGCTGGGTTGTGTGCACAGGAAAATGAGGAGCAAAACAGGTTGAGTGGATAGCCAATTGAACAGCACGACTGCGAACATGAACAGGCCTCTGAAAACCAGCATTGTTTTACTTGGACATTCACAAGTGGTGTAAGATAAATCTGCAGGTAGTGGAGATTCAGTTGAATTCCAGATTCGCAGTGAATGAATGGAACATTCTGTACTGGAGATTGCAATGATTTCTCAAGTCTGGATTGTTTGGACATGAAAATGAAGAGCTGACCACAGTTGTGTGGATACCCAGTAAAAAGCAGGGCTTAGAGTGTGAACAGACCGCTGAAAACCAGCATTGTGTTACTTGGACATTCATAAGTGGTGTAATGAAAGCCTACCTGGAGTGCAGATTCAGATGAATTCCAGATTGGCAGTGAATGAATGGAACATTCTGTACTGGCGATTCCAATGATTTCTGAAGTCTGATATTGTGGAAAAGAAAATGAAAGGCTGACCAGGTTTGAGTGGATAGACAATTGAACAGCACACTGCGAGTGTGAAAAGGCGGCTGAAAACCAGCATTGGATTACTTGGTCATTCACCAGTGCTGTAATGAAAACCTGCCTGGAGCGGAGAGTCAGATGAATTGCAGAATCGCAGTGAATGAATGGAACAGTCTGTAGTGGAGAGCCCAATGATTTCTGAAGGCTGGTTTGTGTGGAGAGGAAAATGAAGAGCTGACCAATATTGAGTGGATAGCCCATTGAACAGCACTTCTGCGAGTTGAACATGCCTCTGAAAACCAGTATTGAGTTACTTGGACATTCACCAGTGGCGTAACGAAAACCTGCCAGGAGTGGAGGTTCAGATGAATTCCAGATTCGCAGTGAATGAATGGAACATTCTCTAGTGGCGATTCCAATGATTTCTGAAGGCTGGGTTTTGTGGACACGAAAATGTAGAGCTGAACAGGGTGGAGTGGATAGCCAAATGAACAGCACGTCTCTTAGTATGAACAGGCCACTGAAAACCAGCATTGGCTTACTTGGACATTCACAAGTGGTGTAACGATAACCCGCCGGGAGTTGAGAGTCAGATGAATTTAAGATTCGCAGTGAATGAACGGAACATTCTGTGGAGGAGATACCAATTATTTCTGAAGGTTGGGTTATGAGGACAGGAAAATGTAGAGCTGAATAGGGTTGGGTGGATAGCAAATTGAACAGCACGGCTGAGTGTGTTAGCAGGCGGCTTAAAACCAGCATTGTCTTCCTTGGACATTTACCAGTGGTGTCACGAAAACCTTCCAGGAGTGGAGACTCTGATGAATTCCAGATTCGCGTGATTGAATGGAACATTCTGTAGTGGTGATTGCCAACATTTAGGAATCTGGATAGTCTGGACAGGATATTGAAGAGCTGACCGATATTGAGTGGATAGCCAATGAACAGCACGGTTTCGAGTGTGAACAGACCACTAAGAAGCAGCATTGCATTACTTGGACATTCATCAGTGGTGTAACGAAAGCCTTCCTGGAATGCAGATTCAGAGTATTTCCAGATTCACAGTGAATGAATGGAAATTTCTGTAGTAGAGATTCCAATGATTTCTGAACGCTGGGTTGTGTGGACAGGAAAATGAAGAGCTGACTAGGTTTGACTGGATTGCCAATTGAACAGCAAGGCTGTGAGTGTGAACAGCCGCTGAAAACCAGCATTGGATTACCTGGTCATTCACCAGTGTTGTTAGGAAAATCTGCCTGGTGTGGAGAGTCAGAGGAATTCCAGATTCGCAGGGAACGAATGGAACATTCTGAAGTGGAGATAAGAATGATTTCTGAAGGCTCGGTGTGTGGAAGGAAAATCAAGAGCTAACCAGCGTTCACTGGATAGCCAATTGAACAGCACGGCTGCGAGTGTTAACACGCAGCTGAAACCAGCCTTGGGTTGCTTGGACATTCACCAGTGGTGAAACGAAAACCTGCTGGGAGTGGAGAACAAGATGAATTCAAGATTCGCCTGAATGAATGAAACATTCTGTAGTGTAGATTGCAATGGTTTCTGAGGTTTGTATTGTCTGAACTGGAAAAAGAAGAACTCACCAGTGTTGAGTCGCTAGACCGTGAACAGCACGGGTTCGAGTGTGAATAGACCGCTGAAAACCATCATTGCGTTACTTGAACATTCAGCAGTGGTGCAATGAAAACCTGCCGGGAGTGGAGATTCAGATGAATTCCAGATTCGCAGTGAATGAATGGAACATTCTCTAGTGGTGATTCCAATGATTTCTGAAGGCTGGGTTTTGTGGACACGAAAATGTAGAGCTGAACAGGGTGGAATGGATAGCCAAATGAACAGCACGTCTCGTAGTAAGAACAGGCCACTGAAAACCAGCTTTGGCTTAATTGGACATTCACAAGTGGTGTAACGAAAACCTGACGGGAGTTGAGAATTAGATGAATTTCAGATTTGCCGTCAATGAATGGAACATTCTGTGGAGGAGATACCAATTGTTTCTGAAGTTTGGGTTATGTGGACAGGAAAATGGAGCTGAAGAGGGTTGAGTGGATAGCAAATTGAACAGCACGGCTGAGAGTATGAGCAGGCCACTTAAAACCAGCATTGGCTTACTTGGATATTTACCAGTGGTGTCACGAAAACCTGCCGGGAGTGGAGATTCAGATGAATTCCAGATTCGCTGTGAATGAATGGAACATTCTGTAGTGGAGATAACAATGATTTCTCCAGTCTCTGTGGTGTGGACAGGAAAATGTAGAGCTGGCCAGGGTTGAGTGGATAGCCAATTGAACAGCACCACTGCGCTTGTGAAGAAAACACTTAAAACATTGGGTTACTTGGACATTCAACAGTGGTGTAACGAAAACCTGCCGGGAGTGGAGGTTCAGAGGAATTCCAGATTCGCAGTGAATGAATGGAACATTCTCTAGTGGAGATTCCAACGATTTCTGAAGGCTGGGTCGTGTGGAAGGAAAATCAAGAACTAATCAGGATTTAGTGGAAAGCCAATTGTATAGCATGGCTGCGAGTGTGAACATGCAGCTGAAAACCAGCATTGGGTTACTTGGACATTCATCAGTGGTGTAAGGAAAACCTGCATGGAGTGGAGAGTCAGTTGAATTCCACATTCGCAGTGAATGAATGGAACATTCTGTAGAGGAGATTCCAATGATTTCTGAAGCCTGTGTTGTGTGGACAGGAAAATGAAGAGCTGACCAGGCTTGAATCGATAGCCAAGTAAACAGCAGGGCTGCGAATATGAACAGGCCGCTGAAAACCAGCATTGGGTTACTTGGACATTCAACAGTGGTGTAATGAAAACCTGCGTGGAGTTGAGAGTCAGATGAATTCCAGATTCGCAGTGAATGAATGGAACATTCTGTAGTGGAGATAACAAAGATTTCTGAAGGCTGGTAGTGTGGTGGGACAATGAAGAGCTGAACAGGGTGGAGTGAATTGTCAATTAAACAGCACGGCTGCGAGTATGAACAGGCCTCTGAAAACCAGCATTGGCTTACTTGGACATTCACAAGTGGTGTAATGTTAACCAGGCGGGAGTGGAGAATCAGATAAACTCCAGACTCGCAGTGAATGAATGGAACATTCTGTAGTGGAGATTGCAATGATTTCTGAAATCTGGATTGTGGGGACACGAAAATGAAGAGCTGACCAGTGTTGAGTGGATAGCCTGTAAAAAGCCTCGGCTTCGAATGTGAACAGACCACTGAAAACCAGTATTGCATTACTTCGACTTTCAGCAGTGGTGTAACGAAAGCCTGCGTGGAGTGCAGATTCAGATGAATTCCAGATTCCCAGTGAATGAATGGAACATCCTGTAGTGGAGATTACAATGATTTCTGAAGGCTGGGTTGTGTGCACAGGAAAATGAGGAGCAAAACAGGTTGAGTGGATAGCCAATTGAACAGCACGACTGCGAACATGAACAGGCCTCTGAAAACCAGCATTGTTTTACTTGGACATTCACAAGTGGTGTAAGATAAATCTGCAGGTAGTGGAGATTCAGTTGAATTCCAGATTCGCAGTGAATGAATGGAACATTCTGTACTGGAGATTGCAATGATTTCTCAAGTCTGGATTGTTTGGACATGAAAATGAAGAGCTGACCACAGTTGTGTGGATACCCAGTAAAAAGCAGGGCTTAGAGTGTGAACAGACCGATGAAAACCAGCATTGTGTTACTTGGACATTCATAAGTGGTGTAATGAAAGCCTACCTGGAGTGCAGATTCAGATGAATTCCAGATTGGCAGTGAATGAATGGAACATTCTGTACTGGCGATTCCAATGATTTCTGAAGTCTGATATTGTGGAAAAGAAAATGAAAGGCTGACCAGGTTTGAGTGGATAGACAATTGAACAGCACACTGCGAGTGGGAAAAGGCGGCTGAAAACCAGCATTGGATTACTTGGTCATTCACCAGTGCTGTAATGAAAACCTGCCTGGAGCGGAGAGTCAGATGAATTGCAGAATCGCAGTGAATGAATGGAACAGTCTGTAGTGGAGAGCCCAATGATTTCTGAAGGCTGGTTTGTGTGGAGAGGAAAATGAAGAGCTGACCAATATTGAGTGGATAGCCCATTGAACAGCACTTCTGCGAGTTGAACATGCCTCTGAAAACCAGTATTGAGTTACTTGGACATTCACCAGTGGCGTAACGAAAACCTGCCAGGAGTGGAGGTTCAGAGGAATTCCAGATTCGCAGTGAATGAATGGAACATTCTCTAGTGGTGATTCCAATGATTTCTGAAGGCTGGGTTTTGTGGACACGAAAATGTAGAGCTGAACAGGGTGGAGTGGATAGCCAAATGAACAGCACGTCTCTTAGTATGAACAGGCCACTGAAAACCAGCATTGGCTTACTTGGACATTCACAAGTGGTGTCACGATAACCCGCCGGGAGTTGAGAGTCAGATGAATTTAAGATTCGCAGTGAATGAACGGAACATTCTGTGGAGGAGATACCAATTATTTCTGAAGGTTGGGTTATGAGGACAGGAAAATGTAGAGCTGAATAGGGTTGGGTGGATAGCAAATTGAACAGCACGGCTGAGTGTGTTAGCAGGCGGCTTAAAACCAGCATTGTCTTCCTTGGACATTTACCAGTGGTGTCACGAAAACCTTCCAGGAGTGGAGACTCTGATGAATTCCAGATTCGCGTGATTGAATGGAACATTCTGTAGTGGTGATTGCCAACATTTAGGAATCTGGATAGTCTGGACAGGATATTGAAGAGCTGACCGATATTGAGTGGATAGCCAATGAACAGCACGGTTTCGAGTGTGAACAGACCACTAAGAAGCAGCATTGCATTACTTGGACATTCATCAGTGGTGTAACGAAAGCCTTCCTGGAATGCAGATTCAGAGTATTTCCAGATTCACAGTGAATGAATGGAAATTTCTGTAGTAGAGATTCCAATGATTTCTGAACGCTGGGTTGTGTGGACAGGAAAATGAAGAGCTGACTAGGTTTGACTGGATTGCCAATTGAACAGCAAGGCTGTGAGTGTGAACAGCCGCTGAAAACCAGCATTGGATTACCTGGTCATTCACCAGTGTTGTTAGGAAAATCTGCCTGGTGTGGAGAGTCAGAGGAATTCCAGATTCGCAGGGAACGAATGGAACATTCTGAAGTGGAGATAAGAATGATTTCTGAAGGCTCGGTGTGTGGAAGGAAAATCAAGAGCTAACCAGCGTTCACTGGATAGCCAATTGAACAGCACGGCTGCGAGTGTTAACACGCAGCTGAAACCAGCCTTGGGTTGCTTGGACATTCACCAGTGGTGAAACGAAAACCTGCTGGGAGTGGAGAACAAGATGAATTCAAGATTCGCCTGAATGAATGAAACATTCTGTAGTGTAGATTGCAATGGTTTCTGAGGTTTGTATTGTCTGAACTGGAAAAAGAAGAACTCACCAGTGTTGAGTCGCTAGACCGTGAACAGCACGGGTTCGAGTGTGAATAGACCGCTGAAAACCATCATTGCGTTACTTGAACATTCAGCAGTGGTGCAATGAAAACCTGCCGGGAGTGGAGATTCAGATGAATTCCAGATTCGCAGTGAATGAATGGAACATTCTCTAGTGGTGATTCCAATGATTTCTGAAGGCTGGGTTTTGTGGACACGAAAATGTAGAGCTGAACAGGGTGGAATGGATAGCCAAATGAACAGCACGTCTCGTAGTAAGAACAGGCCACTGAAAACCAGCTTTGGCTTAATTGGACATTCACAAGTGGTGTAACGAAAACCTGACGGGAGTTGAGAATTAGATGAATTTCAGATTTGCCGTCAATGAATGGAACATTCTGTGGAGGAGATACCAATTGTTTCTGAAGTTTGGGTTATGTGGACAGGAAAATGGAGCTGAAGAGGGTTGAGTGGATAGCAAATTGAACAGCACGGCTGAGAGTATGAGCAGGCCACTTAAAACCAGCATTGGCTTACTTGGATATTTACCAGTGGTGTCACGAAAACCTGCCGGGAGTGGAGATTCAGATGAATTCCAGATTCGCTGTGAATGAATGGAACATTCTGTAGTGGAGATAACAATGATTTCTCCAGTCTCTGTGGTGTGGACAGGAAAATGTAGAGCTGGCCAGGGTTGAGTGGATAGCCAATTGAACAGCACCACTGCGCTTGTGAAGAAAACACTTAAAACATTGGGTTACTTGGACATTCAACAGTGGTGTAACGAAAACCTGCCGGGAGTGGAGGTTCAGAGGAATTCCAGATTCGCAGTGAATGAATGGAACATTCTCTAGTGGAGATTCCAACGATTTCTGAAGGCTGGGTCGTGTGGAAGGAAAATCAAGAACTAATCAGGATTTAGTGGAAAGCCAATTGTATAGCATGGCTGCGAGTGTGAACATGCAGCTGAAAACCAGCATTGGGTTACTTGGACATTCATCAGTGGTGTAAGGAAAACCTGCATGGAGTGGAGAGTCAGTTGAATTCCACATTCGCAGTGAATGAATGGAACATTCTGTAGAGGAGATTCCAATGATTTCTGAAGCCTGTGTTGTGTGGACAGGAAAATGAAGAGCTGACCAGGCTTGAATCGATAGCCAAGTAAACAGCAGGGCTGCGAATATGAACAGGCCGCTGAAAACCAGCATTGGGTTACTTGGACATTCAACAGTGGTGTAATGAAAACCTGCGTGGAGTTGAGAGTCAGATGAATTCCAGATTCGCAGTGAATGAATGGAACATTCTGTAGTGGAGATAACAAAGATTTCTGAAGGCTGGTAGTGTGGTGGGACAATGAAGAGCTGAACAGGGTGGAGTGAATTGTCAATTAAACAGCACGGCTGCGAGTATGAACAGGCCTCTGAAAACCAGCATTGGCTTACTTGGACATTCACAAGTGGTGTAATGTTAACCAGGCGGGAGTGGAGAATCAGATAAACTCCAGACTCGCAGTGAATGAATGGAACATTCTGTAGTGGAGATTGCAATGATTTCTGAAATCTGGATTGTGGGGACACGAAAATGAAGAGCTGACCAGTGTTGAGTGGATAGCCTGTAAAAAGCCTCGGCTTCGAATGTGAACAGACCACTGAAAACCAGTATTGCATTACTTCGACTTTCAGCAGTGGTGTAACGAAAGCCTGCGTGGAGTGCAGATTCAGATGAATTCCAGATTCCCAGTGAATGAATGGAACATCCTGTAGTGGAGATTACAATGATTTCTGAAGGCTGGGTTGTGTGCACAGGAAAATGAGGAGCAAAACAGGTTGAGTGGATAGCCAATTGAACAGCACGACTGCGAACATGAACAGGCCTCTGAAAACCAGCATTGTTTTACTTGGACATTCACAAGTGGTGTAAGATAAATCTGCAGGTAGTGGAGATTCAGTTGAATTCCAGATTCGCAGTGAATGAATGGAACATTCTGTACTGGAGATTGCAATGATTTCTCAAGTCTGGATTGTTTGGACATGAAAATGAAGAGCTGACCACAGTTGTGTGGATACCCAGTAAAAAGCAGGGCTTAGAGTGTGAACAGACCGATGAAAACCAGCATTGTGTTACTTGGACATTCATAAGTGGTGTAATGAAAGCCTACCTGGAGTGCAGATTCAGATGAATTCCAGATTGGCAGTGAATGAATGGAACATTCTGTACTGGCGATTCCAATGATTTCTGAAGTCTGATATTGTGGAAAAGAAAATGAAAGGCTGACCAGGTTTGAGTGGATAGACAATTGAACAGCACACTGCGAGTGTGAAAAGGCGGCTGAAAACCAGCATTGGATTACTTGGTCATTCACCAGTGCTGTAATGAAAACCTGCCTGGAGCGGAGAGTCAGATGAATTGCAGAATCGCAGTGAATGAATGGAACAGTCTGTAGTGGAGAGCCCAATGATTTCTGAAGGCTGGTTTGTGTGGAGAGGAAAATGAAGAGCTGACCAATATTGAGTGGATAGCCCATTGAACAGCACTTCTGCGAGTTGAACATGCCTCTGAAAACCAGTATTGAGTTACTTGGACATTCACCAGTGGCGTAACGAAAACCTGCCAGGAGTGGAGGTTCAGAGGAATTCCAGATTCGCAGTGAATGAATGGAACATTCTCTAGTGGTGATTCCAATGATTTCTGAAGGCTGGGTTTTGTGGACACGAGAATGTAGAGCTGAACAGGGTGGAGTGGATAGCCAAATGAACAGCACGTCTCTTAGTATGAACAGGCCACTGAAAACCAGCATTGGCTTACTTGGACATTCACAAGTGGTGTAACGATAACCCGCCGGGAGTTGAGAGTCAGATGAATTTAAGATTCGCAGTGAATGAACGGAACATTCTGTGGAGGAGATACCAATTATTTCTGAAGGTTGGGTTATGAGGACAGGAAAATGTAGAGCTGAATAGGGTTGGGTGGATAGCAAATTGAACAGCACGGCTGAGTGTGTTAGCAGGCGGCTTAAAACCAGCATTGTCTTCCTTGGACATTTACCAGTGGTGTCACGAAAACCTTCCAGGAGTGGAGACTCTGATGAATTCCAGATTCGCGTGATTGAATGGAACATTCTGTAGTGGTGATTGCCAACATTTAGGAATCTGGATAGTCTGGACAGGATATTGAAGAGCTGACCGATATTGAGTGGATAGCCAATGAACAGCACGGTTTCGAGTGTGAACAGACCACTAAGAAGCAGCATTGCATTACTTGGACATTCATCAGTGGTGTAACGAAAGCCTTCCTGGAATGCAGATTCAGAGTATTTCCAGATTCACAGTGAATGAATGGAAATTTCTGTAGTAGAGATTCCAATGATTTCTGAACGCTGGGTTGTGTGGACAGGAAAATGAAGAGCTGACTAGGTTTGACTGGATTGCCAATTGAACAGCAAGGCTGTGAGTGTGAACAGCCGCTGAAAACCAGCATTGGATTACCTGGTCATTCACCAGTGTTGTTAGGAAAATCTGCCTGGTGTGGAGAGTCAGAGGAATTCCAGATTCGCAGGGAACGAATGGAACATTCTGAAGTGGAGATAAGAATGATTTCTGAAGGCTCGGTGTGTGGAAGGAAAATCAAGAGCTAACCAGCGTTCACTGGATAGCCAATTGAACAGCACGGCTGCGAGTGTTAACACGCAGCTGAAACCAGCCTTGGGTTGCTTGGACATTCACCAGTGGTGAAACGAAAACCTGCTGGGAGTGGAGAACAAGATGAATTCAAGATTCGCCTGAATGAATGAAACATTCTGTAGTGTAGATTGCAATGGTTTCTGAGGTTTGTATTGTCTGAACTGGAAAAAGAAGAACTCACCAGTGTTGAGTCGCTAGACCGTGAACAGCACGGGTTCGAGTGTGAATAGACCGCTGAAAACCATCATTGCGTTACTTGAACATTCAGCAGTGGTGCAATGAAAACCTGCCGGGAGTGGAGATTCAGATGAATTCCAGATTCGCAGTGAATGAATGGAACATTCTCTAGTGGTGATTCCAATGATTTCTGAAGGCTGGGTTTTGTGGACACGAAAATGTAGAGCTGAACAGGGTGGAATGGATAGCCAAATGAACAGCACGTCTCGTAGTAAGAACAGGCCACTGAAAACCAGCTTTGGCTTAATTGGACATTCACAAGTGGTGTAACGAAAACCTGACGGGAGTTGAGAATTAGATGAATTTCAGATTTGCCGTCAATGAATGGAACATTCTGTGGAGGAGATACCAATTGTTTCTGAAGTTTGGGTTATGTGGACAGGAAAATGGAGCTGAAGAGGGTTGAGTGGATAGCAAATTGAACAGCACGGCTGAGAGTATGAGCAGGCCACTTAAAACCAGCATTGGCTTACTTGGATATTTACCAGTGGTGTCACGAAAACCTGCCGGGAGTGGAGATTCAGATGAATTCCAGATTCGCTGTGAATGAATGGAACATTCTGTAGTGGAGATAACAATGATTTCTCCAGTCTCTGTGGTGTGGACAGGAAAATGTAGAGCTGGCCAGGGTTGAGTGGATAGCCAATTGAACAGCACCACTGCGCTTGTGAAGAAAACACTTAAAACATTGGGTTACTTGGACATTCAACAGTGGTGTAACGAAAACCTGCCGGGAGTGGAGGTTCAGAGGAATTCCAGATTCGCAGTGAATGAATGGAACATTCTCTAGTGGAGATTCCAACGATTTCTGAAGGCTGGGTCGTGTGGAAGGAAAATCAAGAACTAATCAGGATTTAGTGGAAAGCCAATTGTATAGCATGGCTGCGAGTGTGAACATGCAGCTGAAAACCAGCATTGGGTTACTTGGACATTCATCAGTGGTGTAAGGAAAACCTGCATGGAGTGGAGAGTCAGTTGAATTCCACATTCGCAGTGAATGAATGGAACATTCTGTAGAGGAGATTCCAATGATTTCTGAAGCCTGTGTTGTGTGGACAGGAAAATGAAGAGCTGACCAGGCTTGAATCGATAGCCAAGTAAACAGCAGGGCTGCGAATATGAACAGGCCGCTGAAAACCAGCATTGGGTTACTTGGACATTCAACAGTGGTGTAATGAAAACCTGCGTGGAGTTGAGAGTCAGATGAATTCCAGATTCGCAGTGAATGAATGGAACATTCTGTAGTGGAGATAACAAAGATTTCTGAAGGCTGGTAGTGTGGTGGGACAATGAAGAGCTGAACAGGGTGGAGTGAATTGTCAATTAAACAGCACGGCTGCGAGTATGAACAGGCCTCTGAAAACCAGCATTGGCTTACTTGGACATTCACAAGTGGTGTAATGTTAACCAGGCGGGAGTGGAGAATCAGATAAACTCCAGACTCGCAGTGAATGAATGGAACATTCTGTAGTGGAGATTGCAATGATTTCTGAAATCTGGATTGTGGGGACACGAAAATGAAGAGCTGACCAGTGTTGAGTGGATAGCCTGTAAAAAGCCTCGGCTTCGAATGTGAACAGACCACTGAAAACCAGTATTGCATTACTTCGACTTTCAGCAGTGGTGTAACGAAAGCCTGCGTGGAGTGCAGATTCAGATGAATTCCAGATTCCCAGTGAATGAATGGAACATCCTGTAGTGGAGATTACAATGATTTCTGAAGGCTGGGTTGTGTGCACAGGAAAATGAGGAGCAAAACAGGTTGAGTGGATAGCCAATTGAACAGCACGACTGCGAACATGAACAGGCCTCTGAAAACCAGCATTGTTTTACTTGGACATTCACAAGTGGTGTAAGATAAATCTGCAGGTAGTGGAGATTCAGTTGAATTCCAGATTCGCAGTGAATGAATGGAACATTCTGTACTGGAGATTGCAATGATTTCTCAAGTCTGGATTGTTTGGACATGAAAATGAAGAGCTGACCACAGTTGTGTGGATACCCAGTAAAAAGCAGGGCTTAGAGTGTGAACAGACCGCTGAAAACCAGCATTGTGTTACTTGGACATTCATAAGTGGTGTAATGAAAGCCTACCTGGAGTGCAGATTCAGATGAATTCCAGATTGGCAGTGAATGAATGGAACATTCTGTACTGGCGATTCCAATGATTTCTGAAGTCTGATATTGTGGAAAAGAAAATGAAAGGCTGACCAGGTTTGAGTGGATAGACAATTGAACAGCACACTGCGAGTGTGAAAAGGCGGCTGAAAACCAGCATTGGATTACTTGGTCATTCACCAGTGCTGTAATGAAAACCTGCCTGGAGCGGAGAGTCAGATGAATTGCAGAATCGCAGTGAATGAATGGAACAGTCTGTAGTGGAGAGCCCAATGATTTCTGAAGGCTGGTTTGTGTGGAGAGGAAAATGAAGAGCTGACCAATATTGAGTGGATAGCCCATTGAACAGCACTTCTGCGAGTTGAACATGCCTCTGAAAACCAGTATTGAGTTACTTGGACATTCACCAGTGGCGTAACGAAAACCTGCCAGGAGTGGAGGTTCAGAGGAATTCCAGATTCGCAGTGAATGAATGGAACATTCTCTAGTGGTGATTCCAATGATTTCTGAAGGCTGGGTTTTGTGGACACGAGAATGTAGAGCTGAACAGGGTGGAGTGGATAGCCAAATGAACAGCACGTCTCTTAGTATGAACAGGCCACTGAAAACCAGCATTGGCTTACTTGGACATTCACAAGTGGTGTAACGATAACCCGCCGGGAGTTGAGAGTCAGATGAATTTAAGATTCGCAGTGAATGAACGGAACATTCTGTGGAGGAGATACCAATTATTTCTGAAGGTTGGGTTATGAGGACAGGAAAATGTAGAGCTGAATAGGGTTGGGTGGATAGCAAATTGAACAGCACGGCTGAGTGTGTTAGCAGGCGGCTTAAAACCAGCATTGTCTTCCTTGGACATTTACCAGTGGTGTCACGAAAACCTTCCAGGAGTGGAGACTCTGATGAATTCCAGATTCGCGTGATTGAATGGAACATTCTGTAGTGGTGATTGCCAACATTTAGGAATCTGGATAGTCTGGACAGGATATTGAAGAGCTGACCGATATTGAGTGGATAGCCAATGAACAGCACGGTTTCGAGTGTGAACAGACCACTAAGAAGCAGCATTGCATTACTTGGACATTCATCAGTGGTGTAACGAAAGCCTTCCTGGAATGCAGATTCAGAGTATTTCCAGATTCACAGTGAATGAATGGAAATTTCTGTAGTAGAGATTCCAATGATTTCTGAACGCTGGGTTGTGTGGACAGGAAAATGAAGAGCTGACTAGGTTTGACTGGATTGCCAATTGAACAGCAAGGCTGTGAGTGTGAACAGCCGCTGAAAACCAGCATTGGATTACCTGGTCATTCACCAGTGTTGTTAGGAAAATCTGCCTGGTGTGGAGAGTCAGAGGAATTCCAGATTCGCAGGGAACGAATGGAACATTCTGAAGTGGAGATAAGAATGATTTCTGAAGGCTCGGTGTGTGGAAGGAAAATCAAGAGCTAACCAGCGTTCACTGGATAGCCAATTGAACAGCACGGCTGCGAGTGTTAACACGCAGCTGAAACCAGCCTTGGGTTGCTTGGACATTCACCAGTGGTGAAACGAAAACCTGCTGGGAGTGGAGAACAAGATGAATTCAAGATTCGCCTGAATGAATGAAACATTCTGTAGTGTAGATTGCAATGGTTTCTGAGGTTTGTATTGTCTGAACTGGAAAAAGAAGAACTCACCAGTGTTGAGTCGCTAGACCGTGAACAGCACGGGTTCGAGTGTGAATAGACCGCTGAAAACCATCATTGCGTTACTTGAACATTCAGCAGTGGTGCAATGAAAACCTGCCGGGAGTGGAGATTCAGATGAATTCCAGATTCGCAGTGAATGAATGGAACATTCTCTAGTGGTGATTCCAATGATTTCTGAAGGCTGGGTTTTGTGGACACGAAAATGTAGAGCTGAACAGGGTGGAATGGATAGCCAAATGAACAGCACGTCTCGTAGTAAGAACAGGCCACTGAAAACCAGCTTTGGCTTAATTGGACATTCACAAGTGGTGTAACGAAAACCTGACGGGAGTTGAGAATTAGATGAATTTCAGATTTGCCGTCAATGAATGGAACATTCTGTGGAGGAGATACCAATTGTTTCTGAAGTTTGGGTTATGTGGACAGGAAAATGGAGCTGAAGAGGGTTGAGTGGATAGCAAATTGAACAGCACGGCTGAGAGTATGAGCAGGCCACTTAAAACCAGCATTGGCTTACTTGGATATTTACCAGTGGTGTCACGAAAACCTGCCGGGAGTGGAGATTCAGATGAATTCCAGATTCGCTGTGAATGAATGGAACATTCTGTAGTGGAGATAACAATGATTTCTCCAGTCTCTGTGGTGTGGACAGGAAAATGTAGAGCTGGCCAGGGTTGAGTGGATAGGCAATTGAACAGCACCACTGCGCTTGTGAAGAAAACACTTAAAACATTGGGTTACTTGGACATTCAACAGTGGTGTAACGAAAACCTGCCGGGAGTGGAGGTTCAGAGGAATTCCAGATTCGCAGTGAATGAATGGAACATTCTCTAGTGGAGATTCCAACGATTTCTGAAGGCTGGGTCGTGTGGAAGGAAAATCAAGAACTAATCAGGATTTAGTGGAAAGCCAATTGTATAGCATGGCTGCGAGTGTGAACATGCAGCTGAAAACCAGCATTGGGTTACTTGGACATTCATCAGTGGTGTAAGGAAAACCTGCATGGAGTGGAGAGTCAGTTGAATTCCACATTCGCAGTGAATGAATGGAACATTCTGTAGAGGAGATTCCAATGATTTCTGAAGCCTGTGTTGTGTGGACAGGAAAATGAAGAGCTGACCAGGCTTGAATCGATAGCCAAGTAAACAGCAGGGCTGCGAATATGAACAGGCCGCTGAAAACCAGCATTGGGTTACTTGGACATTCAACAGTGGTGTAATGAAAACCTGCGTGGAGTTGAGAGTCAGATGAATTCCAGATTCGCAGTGAATGAATGGAACGTTCTGTAGTGGAGATAACAAAGATTTCTGAAGGCTGGTAGTGTGGTGGGACAATGAAGAGCTGAACAGGGTGGAGTGAATTGTCAATTAAACAGCACGGCTGCGAGTATGAACAGGCCTCTGAAAACCAGCATTGGCTTACTTGGACATTCACAAGTGGTGTAATGTTAACCAGGCGGGAGTGGAGAATCAGATAAACTCCAGACTCGCAGTGAATGAATGGAACATTCTGTAGTGGAGATTGCAATGATTTCTGAAATCTGGATTGTGGGGACACGAAAATGAAGAGCTGACCAGTGTTGAGTGGATAGCCTGTAAAAAGCCTCGGCTTCGAATGTGAACAGACCACTGAAAACCAGTATTGCATTACGTCGACTTTCAGCAGTGGTGTAACGAAAGCCTGCGTGGAGTGCAGATTCAGATGAATTCCAGATTCCCAGTGAATGAATGGAACATCCTGTAGTGGAGATTACAATGATGTCTGAAGGCTGGGTTGTGTGCACAGGAAAATGAGGAGCAAAACAGGTTGAGTGGATAGCCAATTGAACAGCACGACTGCGAACATGAACAGGCCTCTGAAAACCAGCATTGTTTTACTTGGACATTCACAAGTGGTGTAAGATAAATCTGCTTGTAGTGGAGATTCAGTTGAATTCCAGATTCGCAGTGAATGAATGGAACATTCTGTACTGGAGATTGCAATGATTTCTCAAGTCTGGATTGTTTGGACATGAAAATGAAGAGCTGACCACAGTTGTGTGGATACCCAGTAAAAAGCAGGGCTTAGAGTGTGAACAGACCGCTGAAAACCAGCATTGTGTTACTTGGACATTCATAAGTGGTGTAATGAAAGCCAACCTGGAGTGCAGATTCAGATGAATTCCAGATTGGCAGTGAATGAATGGAACATTCTGTACTGGCGATTCCAATGATTTCTGAAGTCTGATATTGTGGAAAAGAAAATGAAAGGCTGACCAGGTTTGAGTGGATAGACAATTGAACAGCACACTGCGAGTGTGAAAAGGCGGCTGAAAACCAGCATTGGATTACTTGGTCATTCACCAGTGCTGTAATGAAAACCTGCCTGGAGCGGAGAGTCAGATGAATTGCAGAATCGCAGTGAATGAATGGAACAGTCTGTAGTGGAGAGCCCAATGATTTCTGAAGGCTGGTTTGTGTGGAGAGGAAAATGAAGAGCTGACCAATATTGAGTGGATAGCCCATTGAACAGCACTTCTGCGAGTTGAACATGCCTCTGAAAACCAGTATTGAGTTACTTGGACATTCACCAGTGGCGTAACGAAAACCTGCCAGGAGTGGAGGTTCAGAGGAATTCCAGATTCGCAGTGAATGAATGGAACATTCTCTAGTGGTGATTCCAATGATTTCTGAAGGCTGGGTTTTGTGGACACGAGAATGTAGAGCTGAACAGGGTGGAGTGGATAGCCAAATGAACAGCACGTCTCTTAGTATGAACAGGCCACTGAAAACCAGCATTGGCTTACTTGGACATTCACAAGTGGTGTAACGATAACCCGCCGGGAGTTGAGAGTCAGATGAATTTAAGATTCGCAGTGAATGAACGGAACATTCTGTGGAGGAGATACCAATTATTTCTGAAGGTTGGGTTATGAGGACAGGAAAATGTAGAGCTGAATAGGGTTGGGTGGATAGCAAATTGAACAGCACGGCTGAGTGTGTTAGCAGGCGGCTTAAAACCAGCATTGTCTTCCTTGGACATTTACCAGTGGTGTCACGAAAACCTTCCAGGAGTGGAGACTCTGATGAATTCCAGATTCGCGTGATTGAATGGAACATTCTGTAGTGGTGATTGCCAACATTTAGGAATCTGGATAGTCTGGACAGGATATTGAAGAGCTGACCGATATTGAGTGGATAGCCAATGAACAGCACGGTTTCGAGTGTGAACAGACCACTAAGAAGCAGCATTGCATTACTTGGACATTCATCAGTGGTGTAACGAAAGCCTTCCTGGAATGCAGATTCAGAGTATTTCCAGATTCACAGTGAATGAATGGAAATTTCTGTAGTAGAGATTCCAATGATTTCTGAACGCTGGGTTGTGTGGACAGGAAAATGAAGAGCTGACTAGGTTTGACTGGATTGCCAATTGAACAGCAAGGCTGTGAGTGTGAACAGCCGCTGAAAACCAGCATTGGATTACCTGGTCATTCACCAGTGTTGTTAGGAAAATCTGCCTGGTGTGGAGAGTCAGAGGAATTCCAGATTCGCAGGGAACGAATGGAACATTCTGAAGTGGAGATAAGAATGATTTCTGAAGGCTCGGTGTGTGGAAGGAAAATCAAGAGCTAACCAGCGTTCACTGGATAGCCAATTGAACAGCACGGCTGCGAGTGTTAACACGCAGCTGAAACCAGCCTTGGGTTGCTTGGACATTCACCAGTGGTGAAACGAAAACCTGCTGGGAGTGGAGAACAAGATGAATTCAAGATTCGCCTGAATGAATGAAACATTCTGTAGTGTAGATTGCAATGGTTTCTGAGGTTTGTATTGTCTGAACTGGAAAAAGAAGAACTCACCAGTGTTGAGTCGCTAGACCGTGAACAGCACGGGTTCGAGTGTGAATAGACCGCTGAAAACCATCATTGCGTTACTTGAACATTCAGCAGTGGTGCAATGAAAACCTGCCGGGAGTGGAGATTCAGATGAATTCCAGATTCGCAGTGAATGAATGGAACATTCTCTAGTGGTGATTCCAATGATTTCTGAAGGCTGGGTTTTGTGGACACGAAAATGTAGAGCTGAACAGGGTGGAATGGATAGCCAAATGAACAGCACGTCTCGTAGTAAGAACAGGCCACTGAAAACCAGCTTTGGCTTAATTGGACATTCACAAGTGGTGTAACGAAAACCTGACGGGAGTTGAGAATTAGATGAATTTCAGATTTGCCGTCAATGAATGGAACATTCTGTGGAGGAGATACCAATTGTTTCTGAAGTTTGGGTTATGTGGACAGGAAAATGGAGCTGAAGAGGGTTGAGTGGATAGCAAATTGAACAGCACGGCTGAGAGTATGAGCAGGCCACTTAAAACCAGCATTGGCTTACTTGGATATTTACCAGTGGTGTCACGAAAACCTGCCGGGAGTGGAGATTCAGATGAATTCCAGATTCGCTGTGAATGAATGGAACATTCTGTAGTGGAGATAACAATGATTTCTCCAGTCTCTGTGGTGTGGACAGGAAAATGTAGAGCTGGCCAGGGTTGAGTGGATAGGCAATTGAACAGCACCACTGCGCTTGTGAAGAAAACACTTAAAACATTGGGTTACTTGGACATTCAACAGTGGTGTAACGAAAACCTGCCGGGAGTGGAGGTTCAGAGGAATTCCAGATTCGCAGTGAATGAATGGAACATTCTCTAGTGGAGATTCCAACGATTTCTGAAGGCTGGGTCGTGTGGAAGGAAAATCAAGAACTAATCAGGATTTAGTGGAAAGCCAATTGTATAGCATGGCTGCGAGTGTGAACATGCAGCTGAAAACCAGCATTGGGTTACTTGGACATTCATCAGTGGTGTAAGGAAAACCTGCATGGAGTGGAGAGTCAGTTGAATTCCACATTCGCAGTGAATGAATGGAACATTCTGTAGAGGAGATTCCAATGATTTCTGAAGCCTGTGTTGTGTGGACAGGAAAATGAAGAGCTGACCAGGCTTGAATCGATAGCCAAGTAAACAGCAGGGCTGCGAATATGAACAGGCCGCTGAAAACCAGCATTGGGTTACTTGGACATTCAACAGTGGTGTAATGAAAACCTGCGTGGAGTTGAGAGTCAGATGAATTCCAGATTCGCAGTGAATGAATGGAACGTTCTGTAGTGGAGATAACAAAGATTTCTGAAGGCTGGTAGTGTGGTGGGACAATGAAGAGCTGAACAGGGTGGAGTGAATTGTCAATTAAACAGCACGGCTGCGAGTATGAACAGGCCTCTGAAAACCAGCATTGGCTTACTTGGACATTCACAAGTGGTGTAATGTTAACCAGGCGGGAGTGGAGAATCAGATAAACTCCAGACTCGCAGTGAATGAATGGAACATTCTGTAGTGGAGATTGCAATGATTTCTGAAATCTGGATTGTGGGGACACGAAAATGAAGAGCTGACCAGTGTTGAGTGGATAGCCTGTAAAAAGCCTCGGCTTCGAATGTGAACAGACCACTGAAAACCAGTATTGCATTACGTCGACTTTCAGCAGTGGTGTAACGAAAGCCTGCGTGGAGTGCAGATTCAGATGAATTCCAGATTCCCAGTGAATGAATGGAACATCCTGTAGTGGAGATTACAATGATGTCTGAAGGCTGGGTTGTGTGCACAGGAAAATGAGGAGCAAAACAGGTTGAGTGGATAGCCAATTGAACAGCACGACTGCGAACATGAACAGGCCTCTGAAAACCAGCATTGTTTTACTTGGACATTCACAAGTGGTGTAAGATAAATCTGCTTGTAGTGGAGATTCAGTTGAATTCCAGATTCGCAGTGAATGAATGGAACATTCTGTACTGGAGATTGCAATGATTTCTCAAGTCTGGATTGTTTGGACATGAAAATGAAGAGCTGACCACAGTTGTGTGGATACCCAGTAAAAAGCAGGGCTTAGAGTGTGAACAGACCGCTGAAAACCAGCATTGTGTTACTTGGACATTCATAAGTGGTGTAATGAAAGCCAACCTGGAGTGCAGATTCAGATGAATTCCAGATTGGCAGTGAATGAATGGAACATTCTGTACTGGCGATTCCAATGATTTCTGAAGTCTGATATTGTGGAAAAGAAAATGAAAGGCTGACCAGGTTTGAGTGGATAGACAATTGAACAGCACACTGCGAGTGTGAAAAGGCGGCTGAAAACCAGCATTGGATTACTTGGTCATTCACCAGTGCTGTAATGAAAACCTGCCTGGAGCGGAGAGTCAGATGAATTGCAGAATCGCAGTGAATGAATGGAACAGTCTGTAGTGGAGAGCCCAATGATTTCTGAAGGCTGGTTTGTGTGGAGAGGAAAATGAAGAGCTGACCAATATTGAGTGGATAGCCCATTGAACAGCACTTCTGCGAGTTGAACATGCCTCTGAAAACCAGTATTGAGTTACTTGGACATTCACCAGTGGCGTAACGAAAACCTGCCAGGAGTGGAGGTTCAGAGGAATTCCAGATTCGCAGTGAATGAATGGAACATTCTCTAGTGGTGATTCCAATGATTTCTGAAGGCTGGGTTTTGTGGACACGAGAATGTAGAGCTGAACAGGGTGGATGGATAGCCAAATGAACAGCACGTCTCTTAGTATGAACAGGCCACTGAAAACCAGCATTGGCTTACTTGGACATTCACAAGTGGTGTAACGATAACCCGCCGGGAGTTGAGAGTCAGATGAATTTAAGATTCGCAGTGAATGAACGGAACATTCTGTGGAGGAGATACCAATTATTTCTGAAGGTTGGGTTATGAGGACAGGAAAATGTAGAGCTGAATAGGGTTGGGTGGATAGCAAATTGAACAGCACGGCTGAGTGTGTTAGCAGGCGGCTTAAAACCAGCATTGTCTTCCTTGGACATTTACCAGTGGTGTCACGAAAACCTTCCAGGAGTGGAGACTCTGATGAATTCCAGATTCGCGTGATTGAATGGAACATTCTGTAGTGGTGATTGCCAACATTTAGGAATCTGGATAGTCTGGACAGGATATTGAAGAGCTGACCGATATTGAGTGGATAGCCAATGAACAGCACGGTTTCGAGTGTGAACAGACCACTAAGAAGCAGCATTGCATTACTTGGACATT
The DNA here is from genome assembly GCF_029834395.1 of Sorex fumeus. Taxonomy (NCBI): domain Eukaryota; kingdom Metazoa; phylum Chordata; class Mammalia; order Eulipotyphla; family Soricidae; genus Sorex; species Sorex fumeus. The sequence goes on from NW_026606273.1 coordinate 64,377, forward strand.
CATCAGTGGTGTAACGAAAGCCTTCCTGGAATGCAGATTCAGAGTATTTCCAGATTCACAGTGAATGAATGGAAATTTCTGTAGTAGAGATTCCAATGATTTCTGAACGCTGGGTTGTGTGGACAGGAAAATGAAGAGCTGACTAGGTTTGACTGGATTGCCAATTGAACAGCAAGGCTGTGAGTGTGAACAGCCGCTGAAAACCAGCATTGGATTACCTGGTCATTCACCAGTGTTGTTAGGAAAATCTGCCTGGTGTGGAGAGTCAGAGGAATTCCAGATTCGCAGGGAACGAATGGAACATTCTGAAGTGGAGATAAGAATGATTTCTGAAGGCTCGGTGTGTGGAAGGAAAATCAAGAGCTAACCAGCGTTCACTGGATAGCCAATTGAACAGCACGGCTGCGAGTGTTAACACGCAGCTGAAACCAGCCTTGGGTTGCTTGGACATTCACCAGTGGTGAAACGAAAACCTGCTGGGAGTGGAGAACAAGATGAATTCAAGATTCGCCTGAATGAATGAAACATTCTGTAGTGTAGATTGCAATGGTTTCTGAGGTTTGTATTGTCTGAACTGGAAAAAGAAGAACTCACCAGTGTTGAGTCGCTAGACCGTGAACAGCACGGGTTCGAGTGTGAATAGACCGCTGAAAACCATCATTGCGTTACTTGAACATTCAGCAGTGGTGCAATGAAAACCTGCCGGGAGTGGAGATTCAGATGAATTCCAGATTCGCAGTGAATGAATGGAACATTCTCTAGTGGTGATTCCAATGATTTCTGAAGGCTGGGTTTTGTGGACACGAAAATGTAGAGCTGAACAGGGTGGAATGGATAGCCAAATGAACAGCACGTCTCGTAGTAAGAACAGGCCACTGAAAACCAGCTTTGGCTTAATTGGACATTCACAAGTGGTGTAACGAAAACCTGACGGGAGTTGAGAATTAGATGAATTTCAGATTTGCCGTCAATGAATGGAACATTCTGTGGAGGAGATACCAATTGTTTCTGAAGTTTGGGTTATGTGGACAGGAAAATGGAGCTGAAGAGGGTTGAGTGGATAGCAAATTGAACAGCACGGCTGAGAGTATGAGCAGGCCACTTAAAACCAGCATTGGCTTACTTGGATATTTACCAGTGGTGTCACGAAAACCTGCCGGGAGTGGAGATTCAGATGAATTCCAGATTCGCTGTGAATGAATGGAACATTCTGTAGTGGAGATAACAATGATTTCTCCAGTCTCTGTGGTGTGGACAGGAAAATGTAGAGCTGGCCAGGGTTGAGTGGATAGCCAATTGAACAGCACCACTGCGCTTGTGAAGAAAACACTTAAAACATTGGGTTACTTGGACATTCAACAGTGGTGTAACGAAAACCTGCCGGGAGTGGAGGTTCAGAGGAATTCCAGATTCGCAGTGAATGAATGGAACATTCTCTAGTGGAGATTCCAACGATTTCTGAAGGCTGGGTCGTGTGGAAGGAAAATCAAGAACTAATCAGGATTTAGTGGAAAGCCAATTGTATAGCATGGCTGCGAGTGTGAACATGCAGCTGAAAACCAGCATTGGGTTACTTGGACATTCATCAGTGGTGTAAGGAAAACCTGCATGGAGTGGAGAGTCAGTTGAATTCCACATTCGCAGTGAATGAATGGAACATTCTGTAGAGGAGATTCCAATGATTTCTGAAGCCTGTGTTGTGTGGACAGGAAAATGAAGAGCTGACCAGGCTTGAATCGATAGCCAAGTAAACAGCAGGGCTGCGAATATGAACAGGCCGCTGAAAACCAGCATTGGGTTACTTGGACATTCAACAGTGGTGTAATGAAAACCTGCGTGGAGTTGAGAGTCAGATGAATTCCAGATTCGCAGTGAATGAATGGAACGTTCTGTAGTGGAGATAACAAAGATTTCTGAAGGCTGGTAGTGTGGTGGGACAATGAAGAGCTGAACAGGGTGGAGTGAATTGTCAATTAAACAGCACGGCTGCGAGTATGAACAGGCCTCTGAAAACCAGCATTGGCTTACTTGGACATTCACAAGTGGTGTAATGTTAACCAGGCGGGAGTGGAGAATCAGATAAACTCCAGACTCGCAGTGAATGAATGGAACATTCTGTAGTGGAGATTGCAATGATTTCTGAAATCTGGATTGTGGGGACACGAAAATGAAGAGCTGACCAGTGTTGAGTGGATAGCCTGTAAAAAGCCTCGGCTTCGAATGTGAACAGACCACTGAAAACCAGTATTGCATTACGTCGACTTTCAGCAGTGGTGTAACGAAAGCCTGCGTGGAGTGCAGATTCAGATGAATTCCAGATTCCCAGTGAATGAATGGAACATCCTGTAGTGGAGATTACAATGATTTCTGAAGGCTGGGTTGTGTGCACAGGAAAATGAGGAGCAAAACAGGTTGAGTGGATAGCCAATTGAACAGCACGACTGCGAACATGAACAGGCCTCTGAAAACCAGCATTGTTTTACTTGGACATTCACAAGTGGTGTAAGATAAATCTGCTGGTAGTGGAGATTCAGTTGAATTCCAGATTCGCAGTGAATGAATGGAACATTCTGTACTGGAGATTGCAATGATTTCTCAAGTCTGGATTGTTTGGACATGAAAATGAAGAGCTGACCACAGTTGTGTGGATACCCAGTAAAAAGCAGGGCTTAGAGTGTGAACAGACCGCTGAAAACCAGCATTGTGTTACTTGGACATTCATAAGTGGTGTAATGAAAGCCTACCTGGAGTGCAGATTCAGATGAATTCCAGATTGGCAGTGAATGAATGGAACATTCTGTACTGGCGATTCCAATGATTTCTGAAGTCTGATATTGTGGAAAAGAAAATGAAAGGCTGACCAGGTTTGAGTGGATAGACAATTGAACAGCACACTGGGAGTGTGAAAAGGCGGCTGAAAACCAGCTTTGGATTACTTGGTCATTCACCAGTGCTGTAATGAAAACCTGCCTGGAGCGGAGAGTCAGATGAATTGCAGAAACGCAGTGAATGAATGGAACAGTCTGTAGTGGAGAGCCCAATGATTTCTGAAGGCTGGTTTTTGTGGAGAGGAAAATGAAGAGCTGACCAATATTGAGTGGATAGCCCATTGAACAGCACTTCTGCGAGTTGAACATGCCTCTGAAAAGCAGTATTGAGTTACTTGGACATTCACCAGTGGCGTAACGAAAACCTGCCAGGAGTGGAGGTTCAGAGGAATTCCAGATTCGCAGTGAATGAATGGAACATTCTCTAGTGGTGATTCCAATGATTTCTGAAGGCTGGGTTTTGTGGACACGAGAATGTAGAGCTGTACAGGGTGGAGTGGATAGCCAAATGAACAGCACGTCTCTTAGTATGAACAGGCCACTGAAAACCAGCATTGGCTTACTTGGACATTCACAAGTGGTGTAACGATAACCCGCCGGGAGTTGAGAGTCAGATGAATTTAAGATTCGCAGTGAATGAACGGAACATTCTGTGGAGGAGATACCAATTATTTCTGAAGGTTGGGTTATGAGGACAGGAAAATGTAGAGCTGAATAGGGTTGGGTGGATAGCAAATTGAACAGCACGGCTGAGTGTGTTAGCAGGCGGCTTAAAACCAGCATTGTCTTCCTTGGACATTTACCAGTGGTGTCACGAAAACCTTCCAGGAGTGGAGACTCTGATGAATTCCAGATTCGCGTGATTGAATGGAACATTCTGTAGTGGTGATTGCCAACATTTAGGAATCTGGATAGTCTGGACAGGATATTGAAGAGCTGACCGATATTGAGTGGATAGCCAATGAACAGCACGGTTTCGAGTGTGAACAGACCACTAAGAAGCAGCATTGCATTACTTGGACATTCATCAGTGGTGTAACGAAAGCCTTCCTGGAATGCAGATTCAGAGTATTTCCAGATTCACAGTGAATGAATGGAAATTTCTGTAGTAGAGATTCCAATGATTTCTGAACGCTGGGTTGTGTGGACAGGAAAATGAAGAGCTGACTAGGTTTGACTGGATTGCCAATTGAACAGCAAGGCTGTGAGTGTGAACAGCCGCTGAAAACCAGCATTGGATTACCTGGTCATTCACCAGTGTTGTTAGGAAAATCTGCCTGGTGTGGAGAGTCAGAGGAATTCCAGATTCGCAGGGAACGAATGGAACATTCTGAAGTGGAGATAAGAATGATTTCTGAAGGCTCGGTGTGTGGAAGGAAAATCAAGAGCTAACCAGCGTTCACTGGATAGCCAATTGAACAGCACGGCTGCGAGTGTTAACACGCAGCTGAAACCAGCCTTGGGTTGCTTGGACATTCACCAGTGGTGAAACGAAAACCTGCTGGGAGTGGAGAACAAGATGAATTCAAGATTCGCCTGAATGAATGAAACATTCTGTAGTGTAGATTGCAATGGTTTCTGAGGTTTGTATTGTCTGAACTGGAAAAAGAAGAACTCACCAGTGTTGAGTCGCTAGACCGTGAACAGCACGGGTTCGAGTGTGAATAGACCGCTGAAAACCATCATTGCGTTACTTGAACATTCAGCAGTGGTGCAATGAAAACCTGCCGGGAGTGGAGATTCAGATGAATTCCAGATTCGCAGTGAATGAATGGAACATTCTCTAGTGGTGATTCCAATGATTTCTGAAGGCTGGGTTTTGTGGACACGAAAATGTAGAGCTGAACAGGGTGGAATGGATAGCCAAATGAACAGCACGTCTCGTAGTAAGAACAGGCCACTGAAAACCAGCTTTGGCTTAATTGGACATTCACAAGTGGTGTAACGAAAACCTGACGGGAGTTGAGAATTAGATGAATTTCAGATTTGCCGTCAATGAATGGAACATTCTGTGGAGGAGATACCAATTGTTTCTGAAGTTTGGGTTATGTGGACAGGAAAATGGAGCTGAAGAGGGTTGAGTGGATAGCAAATTGAACAGCACGGCTGAGAGTATGAGCAGGCCACTTAAAACCAGCATTGGCTTACTTGGATATTTACCAGTGGTGTCACGAAAACCTGCCGGGAGTGGAGATTCAGATGAATTCCAGATTCGCTGTGAATGAATGGAACATTCTGTAGTGGAGATAACAATGATTTCTCCAGTCTCTGTGGTGTGGACAGGAAAATGTAGAGCTGGCCAGGGTTGAGTGGATAGCCAATTGAACAGCACCACTGCGCTTGTGAAGAAAACACTTAAAACATTGGGTTACTTGGACATTCAACAGTGGTGTAACGAAAACCTGCCGGGAGTGGAGGTTCAGAGGAATTCCAGATTCGCAGTGAATGAATGGAACATTCTCTAGTGGAGATTCCAACGATTTCTGAAGGCTGGGTCGTGTGGAAGGAAAATCAAGAACTAATCAGGATTTAGTGGAAAGCCAATTGTATAGCATGGCTGCGAGTGTGAACATGCAGCTGAAAACCAGCATTGGGTTACTTGGACATTCATCAGTGGTGTAAGGAAAACCTGCATGGAGTGGAGAGTCAGTTGAATTCCACATTCGCAGTGAATGAATGGAACATTCTGTAGAGGAGATTCCAATGATTTCTGAAGCCTGTGTTGTGTGGACAGGAAAATGAAGAGCTGACCAGGCTTGAATCGATAGCCAAGTAAACAGCAGGGCTGCGAATATGAACAGGCCGCTGAAAACCAGCATTGGGTTACTTGGACATTCAACAGTGGTGTAATGAAAACCTGCGTGGAGTTGAGAGTCAGATGAATTCCAGATTCGCAGTGAATGAATGGAACGTTCTGTAGTGGAGATAACAAAGATTTCTGAAGGCTGGTAGTGTGGTGGGACAATGAAGAGCTGAACAGGGTGGAGTGAATTGTCAATTAAACAGCACGGCTGCGAGTATGAACAGGCCTCTGAAAACCAGCATTGGCTTACTTGGACATTCACAAGTGGTGTAATGTTAACCAGGCGGGAGTGGAGAATCAGATAAACTCCAGACTCGCAGTGAATGAATGGAACATTCTGTAGTGGAGATTGCAATGATTTCTGAAATCTGGATTGTGGGGACACGAAAATGAAGAGCTGACCAGTGTTGAGTGGATAGCCTGTAAAAAGCCTCGGCTTCGAATGTGAACACACCACTGAAAACCAGTATTGCATTACGTCGACTTTCAGCAGTGGTGTAACGAAAGCCTGCGTGGAGTGCAGATTCAGATGAATTCCAGATTCCCAGTGAATGAATGGAACATCCTGTAGTGGAGATTACAATGATTTCTGAAGGCTGGGTTGTGTGCACAGGAAAATGAGGAGCAAAACAGGTTGAGTGGATAGCCAATTGAACAGCACGACTGCGAACATGAACAGGCGTCTGAAAACCAGCATTGTTTTACTTGGACATTCACAAGTGGTGTAAGATAAATCTGCAGGTAGTGGAGATTCAGTTGAATTCCAGATTCGCAGTGAATGAATGGAACATTCTGTACTGGAGATTGCAATGATTTCTCAAGTCTGGATTGTTTGGACATGAAAATGAAGAGCTGACCACAGTTGTGTGGATACCCAGTAAAAAGCAGGGCTTAGAGTGTGAACAGACCGCTGAAAACCAGCATTGTGTTACTTGGACATTCATAAGTGGTGTAATGAAAGCCTACCTGGAGTGCAGATTCAGATGAATTCCAGATTGGCAGTGAATGAATGGAACATTCTGTACTGGCGATTCCAATGATTTCTGAAGTCTGATATTGTGGAAAAGAAAATGAAAGGCTGACCAGGTTTGAGTGGATAGACAATTGAACAGCACACTGCGAGTGTGAAAAGGCGGCTGAAAACCAGCATTGGATTACTTGGTCATTCACCAGTGCTGTAATGAAAACCTGCCTGGAGCGGAGAGTCAGATGAAATGCAGAATCGCAGTGAATGAATGGAACAGTCTGTAGTGGAGAGCCCAATGATTTCTGAAGGCTGGTTTGTGTGGAGAGGAAAATGAAGAGCTGACCAATATTGAGTGGATAGCCCATTGAACAGCACTTCTGCGAGTTGAACATGCCTCTGAAAACCAGTATTGAGTTACTTGGACATTCACCAGTGGCGTAACGAAAACCTGCCAGGAGTGGAGGTTCAGAGGAATTCCAGATTCGCAGTGAATGAATGGAACATTCTCTAGTGGTGATTCCAATGATTTCTGAAGGCTGGGTTTTGTGGACACGAGAATGTAGAGCTGTACAGGGTGGAGTGGATAGCCAAATGAACAGCACGTCTCTTAGTATGAACAGGCCACTGAAAACCAGCATTGGCTTACTTGGACATTCACAAGTGGTGTAACGATAACCCGCCGGGAGTTGAGAGTCAGATGAATTTAAGATTCGCAGTGAATGAACGGAACATTCTGTGGAGGAGATACCAATTATTTCTGAAGGTTGGGTTATGAGGACAGGAAAATGTAGAGCTGAATAGGGTTGGGTGGATAGCAAATTGAACAGCACGGCTGAGTGTGTTAGCAGGCGGCTTAAAACCAGCATTGTCTTCCTTGGACATTTACCAGTGGTGTCACGAAAACCTTCCAGGAGTGGAGACTCTGATGAATTCCAGATTCGCGTGATTGAATGGAACATTCTGTAGTGGTGATTGCCAACATTTAGGAATCTGGATAGTCTGGACAGGATATTGAAGAGCTGACCGATATTGAGTGGATAGCCAATGAACAGCACGGTTTCGAGTGTGAACAGACCACTAAGAAGCAGCATTGCATTACTTGGACATTCATCAGTGGTGTAACGAAAGCCTTCCTGGAATGCAGATTCAGAGTATTTCCAGATTCACAGTGAATGAATGGAAATTTCTGTAGTAGAGATTCCAATGATTTCTGAACGCTGGGTTGTGTGGACAGGAAAATGAAGAGCTGACTAGGTTTGACTGGATTGCCAATTGAACAGCAAGGCTGTGAGTGTGAACAGCCGCTGAAAACCAGCATTGGATTACCTGGTCATTCACCAGTGTTGTTAGGAAAATCTGCCTGGTGTGGAGAGTCAGAGGAATTCCAGATTCGCAGGGAACGAATGGAACATTCTGAAGTGGAGATAAGAATGATTTCTGAAGGCTCGGTGTGTGGAAGGAAAATCAAGAGCTAACCAGCGTTCACTGGATAGCCAATTGAACAGCACGGCTGCGAGTGTTAACACGCAGCTGAAACCAGCCTTGGGTTGCTTGGACATTCACCAGTGGTGAAACGAAAACCTGCTGGGAGTGGAGAACAAGATGAATTCAAGATTCGCCTGAATGAATGAAACATTCTGTAGTGTAGATTGCAATGGTTTCTGAGGTTTGTATTGTCTGAACTGGAAAAAGAAGAACTCACCAGTGTTGAGTCGCTAGACCGTGAACAGCACGGGTTCGAGTGTGAATAGACCGCTGAAAACCATCATTGCGTTACTTGAACATTCAGCAGTGGTGCAATGAAAACCTGCCGGGAGTGGAGATTCAGATGAATTCCAGATTCGCAGTGAATGAATGGAACATTCTCTAGTGGTGATTCCAATGATTTCTGAAGGCTGGGTTTTGTGGACACGAAAATGTAGAGCTGAACAGGGTGGAATGGATAGCCAAATGAACAGCACGTCTCGTAGTAAGAACAGGCCACTGAAAACCAGCTTTGGCTTAATTGGACATTCACAAGTGGTGTAACGAAAACCTGACGGGAGTTGAGAATTAGATGAATTTCAGATTTGCCGTCAATGAATGGAACATTCTGTGGAGGAGATACCAATTGTTTCTGAAGTTTGGGTTATGTGGACAGGAAAATGGAGCTGAAGAGGGTTGAGTGGATAGCAAATTGAACAGCACGGCTGAGAGTATGAGCAGGCCACTTAAAACCAGCATTGGCTTACTTGGATATTTACCAGTGGTGTCACGAAAACCTGCCGGGAGTGGAGATTCAGATGAATTCCAGATTCGCTGTGAATGAATGGAACATTCTGTAGTGGAGATAACAATGATTTCTCCAGTCTCTGTGGTGTGGACAGGAAAATGTAGAGCTGGCCAGGGTTGAGTGGATAGCCAATTGAACAGCACCACTGCGCTTGTGAAGAAAACACTTAAAACATTGGGTTACTTGGACATTCAACAGTGGTGTAACGAAAACCTGCCGGGAGTGGAGGTTCAGAGGAATTCCAGATTCGCAGTGAATGAATGGAACATTCTCTAGTGGAGATTCCAACGATTTCTGAAGGCTGGGTCGTGTGGAAGGAAAATCAAGAACTAATCAGGATTTAGTGGAAAGCCAATTGTATAGCATGGCTGCGAGTGTGAACATGCAGCTGAAAACCAGCATTGGGTTACTTGGACATTCATCAGTGGTGTAAGGAAAACCTGCATGGAGTGGAGAGTCAGTTGAATTCCACATTCGCAGTGAATGAATGGAACATTCTGTAGAGGAGATTCCAATGATTTCTGAAGCCTGTGTTGTGTGGACAGGAAAATGAAGAGCTGACCAGGCTTGAATCGATAGCCAAGTAAACAGCAGGGCTGCGAATATGAACAGGCCGCTGAAAACCAGCATTGGGTTACTTGGACATTCAACAGTGGTGTAATGAAAACCTGCGTGGAGTTGAGAGTCAGATGAATTCCAGATTCGCAGTGAATGAATGGAACGTTCTGTAGTGGAGATAACAAAGATTTCTGAAGGCTGGTAGTGTGGTGGGACAATGAAGAGCTGAACAGGGTGGAGTGAATTGTCAATTAAACAGCACGGCTGCGAGTATGAACAGGCCTCTGAAAACCAGCATTGGCTTACTTGGACATTCACAAGTGGTGTAATGTTAACCAGGCGGGAGTGGAGAATCAGATAAACTCCAGACTCGCAGTGAATGAATGGAACATTCTGTAGTGGAGATTGCAATGATTTCTGAAATCTGGATTGTGGGGACACGAAAATGAAGAGCTGACCAGTGTTGAGTGGATAGCCTGTAAAAAGCCTCGGCTTCGAATGTGAACAGACCACTGAAAACCAGTATTGCATTACGTCGACTTTCAGCAGTGGTGTAACGAAAGCCTGCGTGGAGTGCAGATTCAGATGAATTCCAGATTCCCAGTGAATGAATGGAACATCCTGTAGTGGAGATTACAATGATTTCTGAAGGCTGGGTTGTGTGCACAGGAAAATGAGGAGCAAAACAGGTTGAGTGGATAGCCAATTGAACAGCACGACTGCGAACATGAACAGGCGTCTGAAAACCAGCATTGTTTTGCTTGGACATTCACAAGTGGTGTAAGATAAATCTGCAGGTAGTGGAGATTCAGTTGAATTCCAGATTCGCAGTGAATGAATGGAACATTCTGTACTGGAGATTGCAATGATTTCTCAAGTCTGGATTGTTTGGACATGAAAATGAAGAGCTGACCACAGTTGTGTGGATACCCAGTAAAAAGCAGGGCTTAGAGTGTGAACAGACCGCTGAAAACCAGCATTGTGTTACTTGGACATTCATAAGTGGTGTAATGAAAGCCTACCTGGAGTGCAGATTCAGATGAATTCCAGATTGGCAGTGAATGAATGGAACATTCTGTACTGGCGATTCCAATGATTTCTGAAGTCTGATATTGTGGAAAAGAAAATGAAAGGCTGACCAGGTTTGAGTGGATAGACAATTGAACAGCACACTGCGAGTGTGAAAAGGCGGCTGAAAACCAGCATTGGATTACTTGGTCATTCACCAGTGCTGTAATGAAAACCTGCCTGGAGCGGAGAGTCAGATGAATTGCAGAAACGCAGTGAATGAATGGAACAGTCTGTAGTGGAGAGCCCAATGATTTCTGAAGGCTGGTTTGTGTGGAGAGGAAAATGAAGAGCTGACCAATATTGAGTGGATAGCCCATTGAACAGCACTTCTGTGAGTTGAACATGCCTCTGAAAACCAGTATTGAGTTACTTGGACATTCACCAGTGGCGTAACGAAAACCTGCCAGGAGTGGAGGTTCAGAGGAATTCCAGATTCGCAGTGAATGAATGGAACATTCTCTAGTGGTGATTCCAATGATTTCTGAAGGCTGGGTTTTGTGGACACGAGAATGTAGAGCTGAACAGGGTGGAGTGGATAGCCAAATGAACAGCACGTCTCTTAGTATGAACAGGCCACTGAAAACCAGCATTGGCTTACTAGGACATTCACAAGTGGTGTAACGATAACCCGCCGGGAGTTGAGAGTCAGATGAATTTAAGATTCGCAGTGAATGAACGGAACATTCTGTGGAGGAGATACCAATTATTTCTGAAGTTTGGGTTATGAGGACAGGAAAATGTAGAGCTGAATAGGGTTGGGTGGATAGCAAATTGAACAGCACGGCTGAGTGTGTTAGCAGGCGGCTTAAAACCAGCATTGTCTTCCTTGGACATTTACCAGTGGTGTCACGAAAACCTTCCAGGAGTGGAGACTCTGATGAATTCCAGATTCGCGTGATTGAATGGAACATTCTGTAGTGGTGATTGCCAACATTTAGGAATCTGGATAGTCTGGACAGGATATTGAAGAGCTGACCAATATTGAGTGGATAGCCAATGAACAGCACGGTTTCGAGTGTGAACAGACCACTAAGAAGCAGCATTGCATTACTTGGACATTCATCAGTGGTGTAACGAAAGCCTTCCTGGAATGCAGATTCAGAGTATTTCCAGATTCACAGTGAATGAATGGAAATTTCTGTAGTAGAGATTCCAATGATTTCTGAACGCTGGGTTGTGTGGACAGGAAAATGAAGAGCTGACTAGGTTTGACTGGATTGCCAATTGAACAGCAAGGCTGTGAGTGTGAACAGCCGCTGAAAACCAGCATTGGATTACCTGGTCATTCACCAGTGTTGTTAGGAAAATCTGCCTGGTGTGGAGAGTCAGAGGAATTCCAGATTCGCAGGGAACGAATGGAACATTCTGAAGTGGAGATAAGAATGATTTCTGAAGGCTCGGTGTGTGGAAGGAAAATCAAGAGCTAACCAGCGTTCACTGGATAGCCAATTGAACAGCACGGCTGCGAGTGTTAACACGCAGCTGAAACCAGCCTTGGGTTGCTTGGACATTCACCAGTGGTGAAACGAAAACCTGCTGGGAGTGGAGAACAAGATGAATTCAAGATTCGCCTGAATGAATGAAACATTCTGTAGTGTAGATTGCAATGGTTTCTGAGGTTTGTATTGTCTGAACTGGAAAAAGAAGAACTCACCAGTGTTGAGTCGCTAGACCGTGAACAGCACGGGTTCGAGTGTGAATAGACCGCTGAAAACCATCATTGCGTTACTTGAACATTCAGCAGTGGTGCAATGAAAACCTGCCGGGAGTGGAGATTCAGATGAATTCCAGATTCGCAGTGAATGAATGGAACATTCTCTAGTGGTGATTCCAATGATTTCTGAAGGCTGGGTTTTGTGGACACGAAAATGTAGAGCTGAACAGGGTGGAATGGATAGCCAAATGAACAGCACGTCTCGTAGTAAGAACAGGCCACTGAAAACCAGCTTTGGCTTAATTGGACATTCACAAGTGGTGTAACGAAAACCTGACGGGAGTTGAGAATTAGATGAATTTCAGATTTGCCGTCAATGAATGGAACATTCTGTGGAGGAGATACCAATTGTTTCTGAAGTTTGGGTTATGTGGACAGGAAAATGGAGCTGAAGAGGGTTGAGTGGATAGCAAATTGAACAGCACGGCTGAGAGTATGAGCAGGCCACTTAAAACCAGCTTTGGCTTACTTGGATATTTACCAGTGGTGTCACGAAAACCTGCCGGGAGTGGAGATTCAGATGAATTCCAGATTCGCTGTGAATGAATGGAACATTCTGTAGTGGAGATAACAATGATTTCTCCAGTCTCTGTGGTGTGGACAGGAAAATGTAGAGCTGGCCAGGGTTGAGTGGATAGCCAATTGAACAGCACCACTGCGCTTGTGAAGAAAACACTTAAAACATTGGGTTACTTGGACATTCAACAGTGGTGTAACGAAAACCTGCCGGGAGTGGAGGTTCAGAGGAATTCCAGATTCGCAGTGAATGAATGGAACATTCTCTAGTGGAGATTCCAACGATTTCTGAAGGCTGGGTCGTGTGGAAGGAAAATCAAGAACTAATCAGGATTTAGTGGAAAGCCAATTGTATAGCATGGCTGCGAGTGTGAACATGCAGCTGAAAACCAGCATTGGGTTACTTGGACATTCATCAGTGGTGTAAGGAAAACCTGCATGGAGTGGAGAGTCAGTTGAATTCCACATTCGCAGTGAATGAATGGAACATTCTGTAGAGGAGATTCCAATGATTTCTGAAGCCTGTGTTGTGTGGACAGGAAAATGAAGAGCTGACCAGGCTTGAATCGATAGCCAAGTAAACAGCAGGGCTGCGAATATGAACAGGCCGCTGAAAACCAGCATTGGGTTACTTGGACATTCAACAGTGGTGTAATGAAAACCTGCGTGGAGTTGAGAGTCAGATGAATTCCAGATTCGCAGTGAATGAATGGAACGTTCTGTAGTGGAGATAACAAAGATTTCTGAAGGCTGGTAGTGTGGTGGGACAATGAAGAGCTGAACAGGGTGGAGTGAATTGTCAATTAAACAGCACGGCTGCGAGTATGAACAGGCCTCTGAAAACCAGCATTGGCTTACTTGGACATTCACAAGTGGTGTAATGTTAACCAGGCGGGAGTGGAGAATCAGATAAACTCCAGACTCGCAGTGAATGAATGGAACATTCTGTAGTGGAGATTGCAATGATTTCTGAAATCTGGATTGTGGGGACACGAAAATGAAGAGCTGACCAGTGTTGAGTGGATAGCCTGTAAAAAGCCTCGGCTTCGAATGTGAACAGACCACTGAAAACCAGTATTGCATTACTTCGACTTTCAGCAGTGGTGTAACGAAAGCCTGCGTGGAGTGCAGATTCAGATGAATTCCAGATTCCCAGTGAATGAATGGAACATCCTGTAGTGGAGATTACAATGATTTCTGAAGGCTGGGTTGTGTGCACAGGAAAATGAGGAGCAAAACAGGTTGAGTGGATAGCCAATTGAACAGCACGACTGCGAACATGAACAGGCCTCTGAAAACCAGCATTGTTTTACTTGGACATTCACAAGTGGTGTAAGATAAATCTGCAGGTAGTGGAGATTCAGTTGAATTCCAGATTCGCAGTGAATGAATGGAACATTCTGTACTGGAGATTGCAATGATTTCTCAAGTCTGGATTGTTTGGACATGAAAATGAAGAGCTGACCACAGTTGTGTGGATACCCAGTAAAAAGCAGGGCTTAGAGTGTGAACAGACCGCTGAAAACCAGCATTGTGTTACTTGGACATTCATAAGTGGTGTAATGAAAGCCTACCTGGAGTGCAGATTCAGATGAATTCCAGATTGGCAGTGAATGAATGGAACATTCTGTACTGGCGATTCCAATGATTTCTGAAGTCTGATATTGTGGAAAAGAAAATGAAAGGCTGACCAGGTTTGAGTGGATAGACAATTGAACAGCACACTGCGAGTGTGAAAAGGCGGCTGAAAACCAGCATTGGATTACTTGGTCATTCACCAGTGCTGTAATGAAAACCTGCCTGGAGCGGAGAGTCAGATGAAATGCAGAATCGCAGTGAATGAATGGAACAGTCTGTAGTGGAGAGCCCAATGATTTCTGAAGGCTGGTTTGTGTGGAGAGGAAAATGAAGAGCTGACCAATATTGAGTGGATAGCCCATTGAACAGCACTTCTGCGAGTTGAACATGCCTCTGAAAACCAGTATTGAGTTACTTGGACATTCACCAGTGGCGTAACGGAAACCTGCCAGGAGTGGAGGTTCAGAGGAATTCCAGATTCGCAGTGAATGAATGGAACATTCTCTAGTGGTGATTCCAATGATTTCTGAAGGCTGGGTTTTGTGGACACGAGAATGTAGAGCTGTACAGGGTGGAGTGGATAGCCAAATGAACAGCACGTCTCTTAGTATGAACAGGCCACTGAAAACCAGCATTGGCTTACTTGGACATTCACAAGTGGTGTAACGATAACCCGCCGGGAGTTGAGAGTCAGATGAATTTAAGATTCGCAGTGAATGAACGGAACATTTTGTGGAGGAGATACCAATTATTTCTGAAGGTTGGGTTATGAGGACAGGAAAATGTAGAGCTGAATAGGGTTGGGTGGATAGCAAATTGAACAGCACGGCTGAGTGTGTTAGCAGGCGGCTTAAAACCAGCATTGTCTTCCTTGGACATTTACCAGTGGTGTCACGAAAACCTTCCAGGAGTGGAGACTCTGATGAATTCCAGATTCGCGTGATTGAATGGAACATTCTGTAGTGGTGATTGCCAACATTTAGGAATCTGGATAGTCTGGACAGGATATTGAAGAGCTGACCGATATTGAGTGGATAGCCAATGAACAGCACGGTTTCGAGTGTGAACAGACCACTAAGAAGCAGCATTGCATTACTTGGACATTCATCAGTGGTGTAACGAAAGCCTTCCTGGAATGCAGATTCAGAGTATTTCCAGATTCACAGTGAATGAATGGAAATTTCTGTAGTAGAGATTCCAATGATTTCTGAACGCTGGGTTGTGTGGACAGGAAAATGAAGAGCTGACTAGGTTTGACTGGATTGCCAATTGAACAGCAAGGCTGTGAGTGTGAACAGCCGCTGAAAACCAGCATTGGATTACCTGGTCATTCACCAGTGTTGTTAGGAAAATCTGCCTGGTGTGGAGAGTCAGAGGAATTCCAGATTCGCAGGGAACGAATGGAACATTCTGAAGTGGAGATAAGAATGATTTCTGAAGGCTCGGTGTGTGGAAGGAAAATCAAGAGCTAACCAGCGTTCACTGGATAGCCAATTGTACAGCACGGCTGCGAGTGTTAACACGCAGCTGAAACCAGCCTTGGGTTGCTTGGACATTCACCAGTGGTGAAACGAAAACCTGCTGGGAGTGGAGAACAAGATGAATTCAAGATTCGCCTGAATGAATGAAACATTCTGTAGTGTAGATTGCAATGGTTTCTGAGGTTTGTATTGTCTGAACTGGAAAAAGAAGAACTCACCAGTGTTGAGTCGCTAGACCGTGAACAGCACGGGTTCGAGTGTGAATAGACCGCTGAAAACCATCATTGCGTTACTTGAACATTCAGCAGTGGTGCAATGAAAACCTGCCGGGAGTGGAGATTCAGATGAATTCCAGATTCGCAGTGAATGAATGGAACATTCTCTAGTGGTGATTCCAATGATTTCTGAAGGCTGGGTTTTGTGGACACGAAAATGTAGAGCTGAACAGGGTGGAATGGATAGCCAAATGAACAGCACGTCTCGTAGTAAGAACAGGCCACTGAAAACCAGCTTTGGCTTAATTGGACATTCACAAGTGGTGTAACGAAAACCTGACGGGAGTTGAGAATTAGATGAATTTCAGATTTGCCGTCAATGAATGGAACATTCTGTGGAGGAGATACCAATTGTTTCTGAAGTTTGGGTTATGTGGACAGGAAAATGGAGCTGAAGAGGGTTGAGTGGATAGCAAATTGAACAGCACGGCTGAGAGTATGAGCAGGCCACTTAAAACCAGCATTGGCTTACTTGGATATTTACCAGTGGTGTCACGAAAACCTGCCGGGAGTGGAGATTCAGATGAATTCCAGATTCGCTGTGAATGAATGGAACATTCTGTAGTGGAGATAACAATGATATCTCCAGTCTCTGTGGTGTGGACAGGAAAATGTAGAGCTGGCCAGGGTTGAGTGGATAGCCAATTGAACAGCACCACTGCGCTTGTGAAGAAAACACTTAAAACATTGGGTTACTTGGACATTCAACAGTGGTGTAACGAAAACCTGCCGGGAGTGGAGGTTCAGAGGAATTCCAGATTCGCAGTGAATGAATGGAACATTCTCTAGTGGAGATTCCAACGATTTCTGAAGGCTGGGTCGTGTGGAAGGAAAATCAAGAACTAATCAGGATTTAGTGGAAAGCCAATTGTATAGCATGGCTGCGAGTGTGAACATGCAGCTGAAAACCAGCATTGGGTTACTTGGACATTCATCAGTGGTGTAAGGAAAACCTGCATGGAGTGGAGAGTCAGTTGAATTCCACATTCGCAGTGAATGAATGGAACATTCTGTAGAGGAGATTCCAATGATTTCTGAAGCCTGTGTTGTGTGGACAGGAAAATGAAGAGCTGACCAGGCTTGAATCGATAGCCAAGTAAACAGCAGGGCTGCGAATATGAACAGGCCGCTGAAAACCAGCATTGGGTTACTTGGACATTCAACAGTGGTGTAATGAAAACCTGCGTGGAGTTGAGAGTCAGATGAATTCCAGATTCGCAGTGAATGAATGGAACGTTCTGTAGTGGAGATAACAAAGATTTCTGAAGGCTGGTAGTGTGGTGGGACAATGAAGAGCTGAACAGGGTGGAGTGAATTGTCAATTAAACAGCACGGCTGCGAGTATGAACAGGCCTCTGAAAACCAGCATTGACTTACTTGGACATTCACAAGTGGTGTAATGTTAACCAGGCGGGAGTGGAGAATCAGATAAACTCCAGACTCGCAGTGAATGAATGGAACATTCTGTAGTGGAGATTGCAATGATTTCTGAAATCTGGATTGTGGGGACACGAAAATGAAGAGCTGACCAGTGTTGAGTGGATAGCCTGTAAAAAGCCTCGGCTTCGAATGTGAACAGACCACTGAAAACCAGTATTGCATTACTTCGACTTTCAGCAGTGGTGTAACGAAAGCCTGCGTGGAGTGCAGATTCAGATGAATTCCAGATTCCCAGTGAATGAATGGAACATCCTGTAGTGGAGATTACAATGATTTCTGAAGGCTGGGTTGTGTGCACAGGAAAATGAGGAGCAAAACAGGTTGAGTGGATAGCCAATTGAACAGCACGACTGCGAACATGAACAGGCCTCTGAAAACCAGCATTGTTTTACTTGGACATTCACAAGTGGTGTAAGATAAATCTGCAGGTAGTGGAGATTCAGTTGAATTCCAGATTCGCAGTGAATGAATGGAACATTCTGTACTGGAGATTGCAATGATTTCTCAAGTCTGGATTGTTTGGACATGAAAATGAAGAGCTGACCACAGTTGTGTGGATACCCAGTAAAAAGCAGGGCTTAGAGTGTGAACAGACCGCTGAAAACCAGCATTGTGTTACTTGGACATTCATAAGTGGTGTAATGAAAGCCTACCTGGAGTGCAGATTCAGATGAATTCCAGATTGGCAGTGAATGAATGCAACATTCTGTACTGGCGATTCCAATGATTTCTGAAGTCTGATATTGTGGAAAAGAAAATGAAAGGCTGACCAGGTTTGAGTGGATAGACAATTGAACAGCACACTGCGAGTGTGAAAAGGCGGCTGAAAACCAGCATTGGATTACTTGGTCATTCACCAGTGCTGTAATGAAAACCTGCCTGGAGCGGAGAGTCAGATGAATTGCAGAATCGCAGTGAATGAATGGAACAGTCTGTAGTGGAGAGCCCAATGATTTCTGAAGGCTGGTTTGTGTGGAGAGGAAAATGAAGAGCTGACCAATATTGAGTGGATAGCCCATTGAACAGCACTTCTGCGAGTTGAACATGCCTCTGAAAACCAGTATTGAGTTACTTGGACATTCACCAGTGGCGTAACGAAAACCTGCCAGGAGTGGAGGTTCAGATGAATTCCAGATTCGCAGTGAATGAATGGAACATTCTCTAGTGGTGATTCCAATGATTTCTGAAGGCTGGGTTTTGTGGACACGAAAATGTAGAGCTGAACAGGGTGGAGTGGATAGCCAAATGAACAGCACGTCTCTTAGTATGAACAGGCCACTGAAAACCAGCATTGGCTTACTTGGACATTCACAAGTGGTGTAACGATAACCCGCCGGGAGTTGAGAGTCAGATGAATTTAAGATTCGCAGTGAATGAACGGAACATTCTGTGGAGGAGATACCAATTATTTCTGAAGGTTGGGTTATGAGGACAGGAAAATGTAGAGCTGAATAGGGTTGGGTGGATAGCAAATTGAACAGCACGGCTGAGTGTGTTAGCAGGCGGCTTAAAACCAGCATTGTCTTCCTTGGACATTTACCAGTGGTGTCACGAAAACCTTCCAGGAGTGGAGACTCTGATGAATTCCAGATTCGCGTGATTGAATGGAACATTCTGTAGTGGTGATTGCCAACATTTAGGAATCTGGATAGTCTGGACAGGATATTGAAGAGCTGACCGATATTGAGTGGATAGCCAATGAACAGCACGGTTTCGAGTGTGAACAGACCACTAAGAAGCAGCATTGCATTACTTGGACATTCATCAGTGGTGTAACGAAAGCCTTCCTGGAATGCAGATTCAGAGTATTTCCAGATTCACAGTGAATGAATGGAAATTTCTGTAGTAGAGATTCCAATGATTTCTGAACGCTGGGTTGTGTGGACAGGAAAATGAAGAGCTGACTAGGTTTGACTGGATTGCCAATTGAACAGCAAGGCTGTGAGTGTGAACAGCCGCTGAAAACCAGCATTGGATTACCTGGTCATTCACCAGTGTTGTTAGGAAAATCTGCCTGGTGTGGAGAGTCAGAGGAATTCCAGATTCGCAGGGAACGAATGGAACATTCTGAAGTGGAGATAAGAATGATTTCTGAAGGCTCGGTGTGTGGAAGGAAAATCAAGAGCTAACCAGCGTTCACTGGATAGCCAATTGAACAGCACGGCTGCGAGTGTTAACACGCAGCTGAAACCAGCCTTGGGTTGCTTGGACATTCACCAGTGGTGAAACGAAAACCTGCTGGGAGTGGAGAACAAGATGAATTCAAGATTCGCCTGAATGAATGAAACATTCTGTAGTGTAGATTGCAATGGTTTCTGAGGTTTGTATTGTCTGAACTGGAAAAAGAAGAACTCACCAGTGTTGAGTCGCTAGACCGTGAACAGCACGGGTTCGAGTGTGAATAGACCGCTGAAAACCATCATTGCGTTACTTGAACATTCAGCAGTGGTGCAATGAAAACCTGCCGGGAGTGGAGATTCAGATGAATTCCAGATTCGCAGTGAATGAATGGAACATTCTCTAGTGGTGATTCCAATGATTTCTGAAGGCTGGGTTTTGTGGACATGAAAATGTAGAGCTGAACAGGGTGGAATGGATAGCCAAATGAACAGCACGTCTCGTAGTAAGAACAGGCCACTGAAAACCAGCTTTGGCTTAATTGGACATTCACAAGTGGTGTAACGAAAACCTGACGGGAGTTGAGAATTAGATGAATTTCAGATTTGCCGTCAATGAATGGAACATTCTGTGGAGGAGATACCAATTGTTTCTGAAGTTTGGGTTATGTGGACAGGAAAATGGAGCTGAAGAGGGTTGAGTGGATAGCAAATTGAACAGCACGGCTGAGAGTAGGAGCAGGCCACTTAAAACCAGCATTGGCTTACTTGGATATTTACCAGTGGTGTCACGAAAACCTGCCGGGAGTGGAGATTCAGATGAATTCCAGATTCGCTGTGAATGAATGGAACATTCTGTAGTGGAGATAACAATGATTTCTCCAGTCTCTGTGGTGTGGACAGGAAAATGTAGAGCTGGCCAGGGTTGAGTGGATAGCCAATTGAACAGCACCACTGCGCTTGTGAAGAAAACACTTAAAACATTGGGTTACTTGGACATTCAACAGTGGTGTAACGAAAACCTGCCGGGAGTGGAGGTTCAGAGGAATTCCAGATTCGCAGTGAATGAATGGAACATTCTCTAGTGGAGATTCCAACGATTTCTGAAGGCTGGGTCGTGTGGAAGGAAAATCAAGAACTAATCAGGATTTAGTGGAAAGCCAATTGTATAGCATGGCTGCGAGTGTGAACATGCAGCTGAAAACCAGCATTGGGTTACTTGGACATTCATCAGTGGTGTAAGGAAAACCTGCATGGAGTGGAGAGTCAGTTGAATTCCACATTCGCAGTGAATGAATGGAACATTCTGTAGAGGAGATTCCAATGATTTCTGAAGCCTGTGTTGTGTGGACAGGAAAATGAAGAGCTGACCAGGCTTGAATCGATAGCCAAGTAAACAGCAGGGCTGCGAATATGAACAGGCCGCTGAAAACCAGCATTGGGTTACTTGGACATTCAACAGTGGTGTAATGAAAACCTGCGTGGAGTTGAGAGTCAGATGAATTCCAGATTCGCAGTGAATGAATGGAACGTTCTGTAGTGGAGATAACAAAGATTTCTGAAGGCTGGTAGTGTGGTGGGACAATGAAGAGCTGAACAGGGTGGAGTGAATTGTCAATTAAACAGCACGGCTGCGAGTATGAACAGGCCTCTGAAAACCAGCATTGGCTTACTTGGACATTCACAAGTGGTGTAATGTTAACCAGGCGGGAGTGGAGAATCAGATAAACTCCAGACTCGCAGTGAATGAATGGAACATTCTGTAGTGGAGATTGCAATGATTTCTGAAATCTGGATTGTGGGGACACGAAAATGAAGAGCTGACCAGTGTTGAGTGGATAGCCTGTAAAAAGCCTCGGCTTCGAATGTGAACAGACCACTGAAAACCAGTATTGCATTACTTCGACTTTCAGCAGTGGTGTAACGAAAGCCTGCGTGGAGTGCAGATTCAGATGAATTCCAGATTCCCAGTGAATGAATGGAACATCCTGTAGTGGAGATTACAATGATTTCTGAAGGCTGGGTTGTGTGCACAGGAAAATGAGGAGCAAAACAGGTTGAGTGGATAGCCAATTGAACAGCACGACTGCGAACATGAACAGGCCTCTGAAAACCAGCATTGTTTTACTTGGACATTCACAAGTGGTGTAAGATAAATCTGCAGGTAGTGGAGATTCAGTTGAATTCCAGATTCGCAGTGAATGAATGGAACATTCTGTACTGGAGATTGCAATGATTTCTCAAGTCTGGATTGTTTGGACATGAAAATGAAGAGCTGACCACAGTTGTGTGGATACCCAGTAAAAAGCAGGGCTTAGAGTGTGAACAGACCGCTGAAAACCAGCATTGTGTTACTTGGACATTCATAAGTGGTGTAATGAAAGCCTACCTGGAGTGCAGATTCAGATGAATTCCAGATTGGCAGTGAATGAATGGAACATTCTGTACTGGCGATTCCAATGATTTCTGAAGTCTGATATTGTGGAAAAGAAAATGAAAGGCTGACCAGGTTTGAGTGGATAGACAATTGAACAGCACACTGCGAGTGTGAAAAGGCGGCTGAAAACCAGCATTGGATTACTTGGTCATTCACCAGTGCTGTAATGAAAACCTGCCTGGAGCGGAGAGTCAGATGAATTGCAGAATCGCAGTGAATGAATGGAACAGTCTGTAGTGGAGAGACCAATGATTTCTGAAGGCTGGTTTGTGTGGAGAGGAAAATGAAGAGCTGACCAATATTGAGTGGATAGCCCATTGAACAGCACTTCTGCGAGTTGAACATGCCTCTGAAAACCAGTATTGAGTTACTTGGACATTCACCAGTGGCGTAACGAAAACCTGCCAGGAGTGGAGGTTCAGATGAATTCCAGATTCGCAGTGAATGAATGGAACATTCTCTAGTGGTGATTCCAATGATTTCTGAAGGCTGGGTTTTGTGGACACGAAAATGTAGAGCTGAACAGGGTGGAGTGGATAGCCAAATGAACAGCACGTCTCTTAGTATGAACAGGCCACTGAAAACCAGCATTGGCTTACTTGGACATTCACAAGTGGTGTAACGATAACCCGCCGGGAGTTGAGAGTCAGATGAATTTAAGATTCGCAGTGAATGAACGGAACATTCTGTGGAGGAGATACCAATTATTTCTGAAGGTTGGGTTATGAGGACAGGAAAATGTAGAGCTGAATAGAGTTGGGTGGATAGCAAATTGAACAGCACGGCTGAGTGTGTTAGCAGGCGGCTTAAAACCAGCATTGTCTTCCTTGGACATTTACCAGTGGTGTCACGAAAACCTTCCAGGAGTGGAGACTCTGATGATTTCCAGATTCGCGTGATTGAATGGAACATTCTGTAGTGGTGATTGCCAACATTTAGGAATCTGGATAGTCTGGACAGGATATTGAAGAGCTGACCGATATTGAGTGGATAGCCAATGAACAGCACGGTTTCGAGTGTGAACAGACCACTAAGAAGCAGCATTGCATTACTTGGACATTCATCAGTGGTGTAACGAAAGCCTTCCTGGAATGCAGATTCAGAGTATTTCCAGATTCACAGTGAATGAATGGAAATTTCTGTAGTAGAGATTCCAATGATTTCTGAACGCTGGGTTGTGTGGACAGGAAAATGAAGAGCTGACTAGGTTTGACTGGATTGCCAATTGAACAGCAAGGCTGTGAGTGTGAACAGCCGCTGAAAACCAGCATTGGATTACCTGGTCATTCACCAGTGTTGTTAGGAAAATCTGCCTGGTGTGGAGAGTCAGAGGAATTCCAGATTCGCAGGGAACGAATGGAACATTCTGAAGTGGAGATAAGAATGATTTCTGAAGGCTCGGTGTGTGGAAGGAAAATCAAGAGCTAACCAGCGTTCACTGGATAGCCAATTGAACAGCACGGCTGCGAGTGTTAACACGCAGCTGAAACCAGCCTTGGGTTGCTTGGACATTCACCAGTGGTGAAACGAAAACCTGCTGGGAGTGGAGAACAAGATGAATTCAAGATTCGCCTGAATGAATGAAACATTCTGTAGTGTAGATTGCAATGGTTTCTGAGGTTTGTATTGTCTGAACTGGAAAAAGAAGAACTCACCAGTGTTGAGTCGCTAGACCGTGAACAGCACGGGTTCGAGTGTGAATAGACCGCTGAAAACCATCATTGCGTTACTTGAACATTCAGCAGTGGTGCAATGAAAACCTGCCGGGAGTGGAGATTCAGATGAATTCCAGATTCGCAGTGAATGAATGGAACATTCTCTAGTGGTGATTCCAATGATTTCTGAAGGCTGGGTTTTGTGGACACGAAAATGTAGAGCTGAACAGGGTGGAATGGATAGCCAAATGAACAGCACGTCTCGTAGTAAGAACAGGCCACTGAAAACCAGCTTTGGCTTAATTGGACATTCACAAGTGGTGTAACGAAAACCTGACGGGAGTTGAGAATTAGATGAATTTCAGATTTGCCGTCAATGAATGGAACATTCTGTGGAGGAGATACCAATTGTTTCTGAAGTTTGGGTTATGTGGACAGGAAAATGGAGCTGAAGAGGGTTGAGTGGATAGCAAATTGAACAGCACGGCTGAGAGTATGAGCAGGCCACTTAAAACCAGCATTGGCTTACTTGGATATTTACCAGTGGTGTCACGAAAACCTGCCGGGAGTGGAGATTCAGATGAATTCCAGATTCGCTGTGAATGAATGGAACATTCTGTAGTGGAGATAACAATGATTTCTCCAGTCTCTGTGGTGTGGACAGGAAAATGTAGAGCTGGCCAGGGTTGAGTGGATAGCCAATTGAACAGCACCACTGCGCTTGTGAAGAAAACACTTAAAACATTGGGTTACTTGGACATTCAACAGTGGTGTAACGAAAACCTGCCGGGAGTGGAGGTTCAGAGAAATTCCAGATTCGCAGTGAATGAATGGAACATTCTCTGGTGGAGATTCCAACGATTTCTGAAGGCTGGGTCGTGTGGAAGGAAAATCAAGAACTAATCAGGATTTAGTGGAAAGCCAATTGTATAGCATGGCTGCGAGTGTGAACATGCAGCTGAAAACCAGCATTGGGTTACTTGGACATTCATCAGTGGTGTAAGGAAAACCTGCATGGAGTGGAGAGTCAGTTGAATTCCACATTCGCAGTGAATGAATGGAACATTCTGTAGAGGAGATTCCAATGATTTCTGAAGCCTGTGTTGTGTGGACAGGAAAATGAAGAGCTGACCAGGCTTGAATCGATAGCCAAGTAAACAGCAGGGCTGCGAATATGAACAGGCCGCTGAAAACCAGCATTGGGTTACTTGGACATTCAACAGTGGTGTAATGAAAACCTGCGTGGAGTTGAGAGTCAGATGAATTCCAGATTCGCAGTGAATGAATGGAACGTTCTGTAGTGGAGATAACAAAGATTTCTGAAGGCTGGTAGTGTGGTGGGACAATGAAGAGCTGAACAGGGTGGAGTGAATTGTCAATTAAACAGCACGGCTGCGAGTATGAACAGGCCTCTGAAAACCAGCATTGGCTTACTTGGACATTCACAAGTGGTGTAATGTTAACCAGGCGGGAGTGGAGAATCAGATAAACTCCAGACTCGCAGTGAATGAATGGAACATTCTGTAGTGGAGATTGCAATGATTTCTGAAATCTGGATTGTGGGGACACGAAAATGAAGAGCTGACCAGTGTTGAGTGGATAGCCTGTAAAAAGCCTCGGCTTCGAATGTGAACAGACCACTGAAAACCAGTATTGCATTACTTCGACTTTCAGCAGTGGTGTAACGAAAGCCTGCGTGGAGTGCAGATTCAGATGAATTCCAGATTCCCAGTGAATGAATGGAACATCCTGTAGTGGAGATTACAATGATTTCTGAAGGCTGGGTTGTGTGCACAGGAAAATGAGGAGCAAAACAGGTTGAGTGGATAGCCAATTGAACAGCACGACTGCGAACATGAACAGGCCTCTGAAAACCAGCATTGTTTTACTTGGACATTCACAAGTGGTGTAAGATAAATCTGCAGGTAGTGGAGATTCAGTTGAATTCCAGATTCGCAGTGAATGAATGGAACATTCTGTACTGGAGATTGCAATGATTTCTCAAGTCTGGATTGTTTGGACATGAAAATGAAGAGCTGACCACAGTTGTGTGGATACCCAGTAAAAAGCAGGGCTTAGAGTGTGAACAGACCGCTGAAAACCAGCATTGTGTTACTTGGACATTCATAAGTGGTGTAATGAAAGCCTACCTGGAGTGCAGATTCAGATGAATTCCAGATTGGCAGTGAATGAATGGAACATTCTGTACTGGCGATTCCAATGATTTCTGAAGTCTGATATTGTGGAAAAGAAAATGAAAGGCTGACCAGGTTTGAGTGGATAGACAATTGAACAGCACACTGCGAGTGTGAAAAGGCGGCTGAAAACCAGCATTGGATTACTTGGTCATTCACCAGTGCTGTAATGAAAACCTGCCTGGAGCGGAGAGTCAGATGAATTGCAGAATCGCAGTGAATGAATGGAACAGTCTGTAGTGGAGAGCCCAATGATTTCTGAAGGCTGGTTTGTGTGGAGAGGAAAATGAAGAGCTGACCAATATTGAGTGGATAGCCCATTGAACAGCACTTCTGCGAGTTGAACATGCCTCTGAAAACCAGTATTGAGTTACTTGGACATTCACCAGTGGCGTAACGAAAAGCTGCCAGGAGTGGAGGTTCAGAGGAATTCCAGATTCACAGTGAATGAATGGAACATTCTCTAGTGGTGATTCCAATGATTTCTGAAGGCTGGGTTTTGTGGACACGAGAATGTAGAGCTGAACAGGGTGGAGTGGATAGCCAAATGAACAGCACGTCTCTTAGTATGAACAGGCCACTGAAAACCAGCATTGGCTTACTTGGACATTCACAAGTGGTGTAACGATAACCCGCCGGGAGTTGAGAGTCAGATGAATTTAAGATTCGCAGTGAATGAACGGAACATTCTGTGGAGGAGATACCAATTATTTCTGAAGGTTGGGTTATGAGGACAGGAAAATGTAGAGCTGAATAGGGTTGGGTGGATAGCAAATTGAACAGCACGGCTGAGTGTGTTAGCAGGCGGCTTAAAACCAGCATTGTCTTCCTTGGACATTTACCAGTGGTGTCACGAAAACCTTCCAGGAGTGGAGACTCTGATGAATTCCAGATTCGCGTGATTGAATGGAACATTCTGTAGTGGTGATTGCCAACATTTAGGAATCTGGATAGTCTGGACAGGATATTGAAGAGCTGACCGATATTGAGTGGATAGCCAATGAACAGCACGGTTTCGAGTGTGAACAGACCACTAAGAAGCAGCATTGCATTACTTGGACATTCATCAGTGGTGTAACGAAAGCCTTCCTGGAATGCAGATTCAGAGTATTTCCAGATTCACAGTGAATGAATGGAAATTTCTGTAGTAGAGATTCCAATGATTTCTGAACGCTGGGTTGTGTGGACAGGAAAATGAAGAGCTGACTAGGTTTGACTGGATTGCCAATTGAACAGCAAGGCTGTGAGTGTGAACAGCCGCTGAAAACCAGCATTGGATTACCTGGTCATTCACCAGTGTTGTTAGGAAAATCTGCCTGGTGTGGAGAGTCAGAGGAATTCCAGATTCGCAGGGAACGAATGGAACATTCTGAAGTGGAGATAAGAATGATTTCTGAAGGCTCGGTGTGTGGAAGGAAAATCAAGAGCTAACCAGCGTTCACTGGATAGCCAATTGAACAGCACGGCTGCGAGTGTTAACACGCAGCTGAAACCAGCCTTGGGTTGCTTGGACATTCACCAGTGGTGAAACGAAAACCTGCTGGGAGTGGAGAACAAGATGAATTCAAGATTCGCCTGAATGAATGAAACATTCTGTAGTGTAGATTGCAATGGTTTCTGAGGTTTGTATTGTCTGAACTGGAAAAAGAAGAACTCACCAGTGTTGAGTCGCTAGACCGTGAACAGCACGGGTTCGAGTGTGAATAGACCGCTGAAAACCATCATTGCGTTACTTGAACATTCAGCAGTGGTGCAATGAAAACCTGCCGGGAGTGGAGATTCAGATGAATTCCAGATTCGCAGTGAATGAATGGAACATTCTCTAGTGGTGATTCCAATGATTTCTGAAGGCTGGGTTTTGTGGACACGAAAATGTAGAGCTGAACAGGGTGGAATGGATAGCCAAATGAACAGCACGTCTCGTAGTAAGAACAGGCCACTGAAAACCAGCTTTGGCTTAATTGGACATTCACAAGTGGTGTAACGAAAACCTGACGCGAGTTGAGAATTAGATGAATTTCAGATTTGCCGTCAATGAATGGAACATTCTGTGGAGGAGATACCAATTGTTTCTGAAGTTTGGGTTATGTGGACAGGAAAATGGAGCTGAAGAGGGTTGAGTGGATAGAAAATTGAACAGCACGGCTGAGAGTATGAGCAGGCCACTTAAAACCAGCATTGGCTTACTTGGATATTTACCAGTGGTGTCACGAAAACCTGCCGGGAGTGGAGATTCAGATGAATTCCAGATTCGCTGTGAATGAATGGAACATTCTGTAGTGGAGATAACAATGATTTCTCCAGTCTCTGTGGTGTGGACAGGAAAATGTAGAGCTGGCCAGGGTTGAGTGGATAGCCAATTGAACAGCACCACTGCGCTTGTGAAGAAAACACTTAAAACATTGGGTTACTTGGACATTCAACAGTGGTGTAACGAAAACCTGCCGGGAGTGGAGGTTCAGAGGAATTCCAGATTCGCAGTGAATGAATGGAACATTCTCTAGTGGAGATTCCAACGATTTCTGAAGGCTGGGTCGTGTGGAAGGAAAATCAAGAACTAATCAGGATTTAGTGGAAAGCCAATTGTATAGCATGGCTGCGAGTGTGAACATGCAGCTGAAAACCAGCATTGGGTTACTTGGACATTCATCAGTGGTGTAAGGAAAACCTGCATGGAGTGGAGAGTCAGTTGAATTCCACATTCGCAGTGAATGAATGGAACATTCTGTAGAGGAGATTCCAATGATTTCTGAAGCCTGTGTTGTGTGGACAGGAAAATGAAGAGCTGACCAGGCTTGAATCGATAGCCAAGTAAACAGCAGGGCTGCGAATATGAACAGGCCGCTGAAAACCAGCATTGGGTTACTTGGACATTCAACAGTGGTGTAATGAAAACCTGCGTGGAGTTGAGAGTCAGATGAATTCCAGATTCGCAGTGAATGAATGGAACATTCTGTAGTGGAGATAACAAAGATTTCTGAAGGCTGGTAGTGTGGTGGGACAATGAAGAGCTGAACAGGGTGGAGTGAATTGTCAATTAAACAGCACGGCTGCGAGTATGAACAGGCCTCTGAAAACCAGCATTGGCTTACTTGGACATTCACAAGTGGTGTAATGTTAACCAGGCGGGAGTGGAGAATCAGATAAACTCCAGACTCGCAGTGAATGAATGGAACATTCTGTAGTGGAGATTGCAATGATTTCTGAAATCTGGATTGTGGGGACACGAAAATGAAGAGCTGACCAGTGTTGAGTGGATAGCCTGTAAAAAGCCTCGGCTTCGAATGTGAACAGACCACTGAAAACCAGTATTGCATTACTTCGACTTTCAGCAGTGGTGTAACGAAAGCCTGCGTGGAGTGCAGATTCAGATGAATTCCAGATTCCCAGTGAATGAATGGAACATCCTGTAGTGGAGATTACAATGATTTCTGAAGGCTGGGTTGTGTGCACAGGAAAATGAGGAGCAAAACAGGTTGAGTGGATAGCCAATTGAACAGCACGACTGCGAACATGAACAGGCCTCTGAAAACCAGCATTGTTTTACTTGGACATTCACAAGTGGTGTAAGATAAATCTGCAGGTAGTGGAGATTCAGTTGAATTCCAGATTCGCAGTGAATGAATGGAACATTCTGTACTGGAGATTGCAATGATTTCTCAAGTCTGGATTGTTTGGACATGAAAATGAAGAGCTGACCACAGTTGTGTGGATACCCAGTAAAAAGCAGGGCTTAGAGTGTGAACAGACCGCTGAAAACCAGCATTGTGTTACTTGGACATTCATAAGTGGTGTAATGAAAGCCTACCTGGAGTGCAGATTCAGATGAATTCCAGATTGGCAGTGAATGAATGGAACATTCTGTACTGGCGATTCCAATGATTTCTGAAGTCTGATATTGTGGAAAAGAAAATGAAAGGCTGACCAGGTTTGAGTGGATAGACAATTGAACAGCACACTGCGAGTGTGAAAAGGCGGCTGAAAACCAGCATTGGATTACTTGGTCATTCACCAGTGCTGTAATGAAAACCTGCCTGGAGCGGAGAGTCAGATGAATTGCAGAATCGCAGTGAATGAATGGAACAGTCTGTAGTGGAGAGCCCAATGATTTCTGAAGGCTGGTTTGTGTGGAGAGGAAAATGAAGAGCTGACCAATATTGAGTGGATAGCCCATTGAACAGCACTTCTGCGAGTTGAACATGCCTCTGAAAACCAGTATTGAGTTACTTGGACATTCACCAGTGGCGTAACGAAAACCTGCCAGGAGTGGAGGTTCAGAGGAATTCCAGATTCGCAGTGAATGAATGGAACATTCTCTAGTGGTGATTCCAATGATTTCTGAAGGCTGGGTTTTGTGGACACGAGAATGTAGAGCTGAACAGGGTGGAGTGGATAGCCAAATGAACAGCACGTCTCTTAGTATGAACAGGCCACTGAAAACCAGCATTGGCTTACTTGGACATTCACAAGTGGTGTAACGATAACCCGCCGGGAGTTGAGAGTCAGATGAATTTAAGATTCGCAGTGAATGAACGGAACATTCTGTGGAGGAGATACCAATTATTTCTGAAGGTTGGGTTATGAGGACAGGAAAATGTAGAGCTGAATAGGGTTGGGTGGATAGCAAATTGAACAGCACGGCTGAGTGTGTTAGCAGGCGGCTTAAAACCAGCATTGTCTTCCTTGGACATTTACCAGTGGTGTCACGAAAACCTTCCAGGAGTGGAGACTCTGATGAATTCCAGATTCGCGTGATTGAATGGAACATTCTGTAGTGGTGATTGCCAACATTTAGGAATCTGGATAGTCTGGACAGGATATTGAAGAGCTGACCGATATTGAGTGGATAGCCAATGAACAGCACGGTTTCGAGTGTGAACAGACCACTAAGAAGCAGCATTGCATTACTTGGACATTCATCAGTGGTGTAACGAAAGCCTTCCTGGAATGCAGATTCAGAGTATTTCCAGATTCACAGTGAATGAATGGAAATTTCTGTAGTAGAGATTCCAATGATTTCTGAACGCTGGGTTGTGTGGACAGGAAAATGAAGAGCTGACTAGGTTTGACTGGATTGCCAATTGAACAGCAAGGCTGTGAGTGTGAACAGCCGCTGAAAACCAGCATTGGATTACCTGGTCATTCACCAGTGTTGTTAGGAAAATCTGCCTGGTGTGGAGAGTCAGAGGAATTCCAGATTCGCAGGGAACGAATGGAACACTCTGAAGTGGAGATAAGAATGATTTCTGAAGGCTCGGTGTGTGGAAGGAAAATCAAGAGCTAACCAGCGTTCACTGGATAGCCAATTGAACAGCACGGCTGCGAGTGTTAACACGCAGCTGAAACCAGCCTTGGGTTGCTTGGACATTCACCAGTGGTGAAACGAAAACCTGCTGGGAGTGGAGAACAAGATGAATTCAAGATTCGCCTGAATGAATGAAACATTCTGTAGTGTAGATTGCAATGGTTTCTGAGGTTTGTATTGTCTGAACTGGAAAAAGAAGAACTCACCAGTGTTGAGTCGCTAGACCGTGAACAGCACGGGTTCGAGTGTGAATAGACCGCTGAAAACCATCATTGCGTTACTTGAACATTCAGCAGTGGTGCAATGAAAACCTGCCGGGAGTGGAGATTCAGATGAATTCCAGATTCGCAGTGAATGAATGGAACATTCTCTAGTGGTGATTCCAATGATTTCTGAAGGCTGGGTTTTGTGGACACGAAAATGTAGAGCTGAACAGGGTGGAATGGATAGCCAAATGAACAGCACGTCTCGTAGTAAGAACAGGCCACTGAAAACCAGCTTTGGCTTAATTGGACATTCACAAGTGGTGTAACGAAAACCTGACGGGAGTTGAGAATTAGATGAATTTCAGATTTGCCGTCAATGACTGGAACATTCTGTGGAGGAGATACCAATTGTTTCTGAAGTTTGGGTTATGTGGACAGGAAAATGGAGCTGAAGAGGGTTGAGTGGATAGCAAATTGAACAGCACGGCTGAGAGTATGAGCAGGCCACTTAAAACCAGCATTGGCTTACTTGGATATTTACCAGTGGTGTCACGAAAACCTGCCGGGAGTGGAGATTCAGATGAATTCCAGATTCGCTGTGAATGAATGGAACATTCTGTAGTGGAGATAACAATGATTTCTCCAGTCTCTGTGGTGTGGACAGGAAAATGTAGAGCTGGCCAGGGTTGAGTGGATAGCCAATTGAACAGCACCACTGCGCTTGTGAAGAAAACACTTAAAACATTGGGTTACTTGGACATTCAACAGTGGTGTAACGAAAACCTGCCGGGAGTGGAGGTTCAGAGGAATTCCAGATTCGCAGTGAATGAATGGAACATTCTCTAGTGGAGATTCCAACGATTTCTGAAGGCTGGGTCGTGTGGAAGGAAAATCAAGAACTAATCAGGATTTAGTGGAAAGCCAATTGTATAGCATGGCTGCGAGTGTGAACATGCAGCTGAAAACCAGCATTGGGTTACTTGGACATTCATCAGTGGTGTAAGGAAAACCTGCATGGAGTGGAGAGTCAGTTGAATTCCACATTCGCAGTGAATGAATGGAACATTCTGTAGAGGAGATTCCAATGATTTCTGAAGCCTGTGTTGTGTGGACAGGAAAATGAAGAGCTGACCAGGCTTGAATCGATAGCCAAGTAAACAGCAGGGCTGCGAATATGAACAGGCCGCTGAAAACCAGCATTGGGTTACTTGGACATTCAACAGTGGTGTAATGAAAACCTGCGTGGAGTTGAGAGTCAGATGAATTCCAGATTCGCAGTGAATGAATGGAACATTCTGTAGTGGAGATAACAAAGATTTCTGAAGGCTGGTAGTGTGGTGGGACAATGAAGAGCTGAACAGGGTGGAGTGAATTGTCAATTAAACAGCACGGCTGCGAGTATGAACAGGCCTCTGAAAACCAGCATTGGCTTACTTGGACATTCACAAGTGGTGTAATGTTAACCAGGCGGGAGTGGAGAATCAGATAAACTCCAGACTCGCAGTGAATGAATGGAACATTCTGTAGTGGAGATTGCAATGATTTCTGAAATCTGGATTGTGGGGACACGAAAATGAAGAGCTGACCAGTGTTGAGTGGATAGCCTGTAAAAAGCCTCGGCTTCGAATGTGAACAGACCACTGAAAACCAGTATTGCATTACTTCGACTTTCAGCAGTGGTGTAACGAAAGCCTGCGTGGAGTGCAGATTCAGATGAATTCCAGATTCCCAGTGAATGAATGGAACATCCTGTAGTGGAGATTACAATGATTTCTGAAGGCTGGGTTGTGTGCACAGGAAAATGAGGAGCAAAACAGGTTGAGTGGATAGCCAATTGAACAGCACGACTGCGAACATGAACAGGCCTCTGAAAACCAGCATTGTTTTACTTGGACATTCACAAGTGGTGTAAGATAAATCTGCAGGTAGTGGAGATTCAGTTGAATTCCAGATTCGCAGTGAATGAATGGAACATTCTGTACTGGAGATTGCAATGATTTCTCAAGTCTGGATTGTTTGGACATGAAAATGAAGAGCTGACCACAGTTGTGTGGATACCCAGTAAAAAGCAGGGCTTAGAGTGTGAACAGACCGCTGAAAACCAGCATTGTGTTACTTGGACATTCATAAGTGGTGTAATGAAAGCCTACCTGGAGTGCAGATTCAGATGAATTCCAGATTGGCAGTGAATGAATGGAACATTCTGTACTGGCGATTCCAATGATTTCTGAAGTCTGATATTGTGGAAAAGAAAATGAAAGGCTGACCAGGTTTGAGTGGATAGACAATTGAACAGCACACTGCGAGTGTGAAAAGGCGGCTGAAAACCAGCATTGGATTACTTGGTCATTCACCAGTGCTGTAATGAAAACCTGCCTGGAGCGGAGAGTCAGATGAATTGCAGAATCGCAGTGAATGAATGGAACAGTCTGTAGTGGAGAGCCCAATGATTTCTGAAGGCTGGTTTGTGTGGAGAGGAAAATGAAGAGCTGACCAATATTGAGTGGATAGCCCATTGAACAGCACTTCTGCGAGTTGAACATGCCTCTGAAAACCAGTATTGAGTTACTTGGACATTCACCAGTGGCGTAACGAAAACCTGCCAGGAGTGGAGGTTCAGAGGAATTCCAGATTCGCAGTGAATGAATGGAACATTCTCTAGTGGTGATTCCAATGATTTCTGAAGGCTGGGTTTTGTGGACACGAGAATGTAGAGCTGAACAGGGTGGAGTGGATAGCCAAATGAACAGCACGTCTCTTAGTATGAACAGGCCACTGAAAACCAGCATTGGCTTACTTGGACATTCACAAGTGGTGTAACGATAACCCGCCGGGAGTTGAGAGTCAGATGAATTTAAGATTCGCAGTGAATGAACGGAACATTCTGTGGAGGAGATACCAATTATTTCTGAAGGTTGGGTTATGAGGACAGGAAAATGTAGAGCTGAATAGGGTTGGGTGGATAGCAAATTGAACAGCACGGCTGAGTGTGTTAGCAGGCGGCTTAAAACCAGCATTGTCTTCCTTGGACATTTACCAGTGGTGTCACGAAAACCTTCCAGGAGTGGAGACTCTGATGAATTCCAGATTCGCGTGATTGAATGGAACATTCTGTAGTGGTGATTGCCAACATTTAGGAATCTGGATAGTCTGGACAGGATATTGAAGAGCTGACCGATATTGAGTGGATAGCCAATGAACAGCACGGTTTCGAGTGTGAACAGACCACTAAGAAGCAGCATTGCATTACTTGGACATTCATCAGTGGTGTAACGAAAGCCTTCCTGGAATGCAGATTCAGAGTATTTCCAGATTCACAGTGAATGAATGGAAATATCTGTAGTAGAGATTCCAATGATTTCTGAACGCTGGGTTGTGTGGACAGGAAAATGAAGAGCTGACTAGGTTTGACTGGATTGCCAATTGAACAGCAAGGCTGTGAGTGTGAACAGCCGCTGAAAACCAGCATTGGATTACCTGGTCATTCACCAGTGTTGTTAGGAAAATCTGCCTGGTGTGGAGAGTCAGAGGAATTCCAGATTCGCAGGGAACGAATGGAACATTCTGAAGTGGAGATAAGAATGATTTCTGAAGGCTCGGTGTGTGGAAGGAAAATCAAGAGCTAACCAGCGTTCACTGGATAGCCAATTGAACAGCACGGCTGCGAGTGTTAACACGCAGCTGAAACCAGCCTTGGGTTGCTTGGACATTCACCAGTGGTGAAACGAAAACCTGCTGGGAGTGGAGAACAAGATGAACTCAAGATTCGCCTGAATGAATGAAACATTCTGTAGTGTAGATTGCAATGGTTTCTGAGGTTTGTATTGTCTGAACTGGAAAAAGAAGAACTCACCAGTGTTGAGTCGCTAGACCGTGAACAGCACGGGTTCGAGTGTGAATAGACCGCTGAAAACCATCATTGCGTTACTTGAACATTCAGCAGTGGTGCAATGAAAACCTGCCGGGAGTGGAGATTCAGATGAATTCCAGATTCGCAGTGAATGAATGGAACATTCTCTAGTGGTGATTCCAAAGATTTCTGAAGGCTGGGTTTTGTGGACACGAAAATGTAGAGCTGAACAGGGTGGAATGGATAGCCAAATGAACAGCACGTCTCGTAGTAAGAACAGGCCACTGAAAACCAGCTTTGGCTTAATTGGACATTCACAAGTGGTGTAACGAAAACCTGACGGGAGTTGAGAATTAGATGAATTTCAGATTTGCCGTCAATGAATGGAACATTCTGTGGAGGAGATACCAATTGTTTCTGAAGTTTGGGTTATGTGGACAGGAAAATGGAGCTGAAGAGGGTTGAGTGGATAGCAAATTGAACAGCACGGCTGAGAGTATGAGCAGGCCACTTAAAACCAGCATTGGCTTACTTGGATATTTACCAGTGGTGTCACGAAAACCTGCCGGGAGTGGAGATTCAGATGAATTCCAGATTCGCTGTGAATGAATGGAACATTCTGTAGTGGAGATAACAATGATTTCTCCAGTCTCTGTGGTGTGGACAGGAAAATGTAGAGCTGGCCAGGGTTGAGTGGATAGCCAATTGAACAGCACCACTGCGCTTGTGAAGAAAACACTTAAAACATTGGGTTACTTGGACATTCAACAGTGGTGTAACGAAAACCTGCCGGGAGTGGAGGTTCAGAGGAATTCCAGATTCGCAGTGAATGAATGGAACATTCTCTAGTGGAGATTCCAACGATTTCTGAAGGCTGGGTCGTGTGGAAGGAAAATCAAGAACTAATCAGGATTTAGTGGAAAGCCAATTGTATAGCATGGCTGCGAGTGTGAACATGCAGCTGAAAACCAGCATTGGGTTACTTGGACATTCATCAGTGGTGTAAGGAAAACCTGCATGGAGTGGAGAGTCAGTTGAATTCCACATTCGCAGTGAATGAATGGAACATTCTGTAGAGGAGATTCCAATGATTTCTGAAGCCTGTGTTGTGTGGACAGGAAAATGAAGAGCTGACCAGGCTTGAATCGATAGCCAAGTAAACAGCAGGGCTGCGAATATGAACAGGCCGCTGAAAACCAGCATTGGGTTACTTGGACATTCAACAGTGGTGTAATGAAAACCTGCGTGGAGTTGAGAGTCAGATGAATTCCAGATTCGCAGTGAATGAATGGGACATTCTGTAGTGGAGATAACAAAGATTTCTGAAGGCTGGTAGTGTGGTGGGACAATGAAGAGCTGAACAGGGTGGAGTGAATTGTCAATTAAACAGCACGGCTGCGAGTATGAACAGGCCTCTGAAAACCAGCATTGGCTTACTTGGACATTCACAAGTGGTGTAATGTTAACCAGGCGGGAGTGGAGAATCAGATAAACTCCAGACTCGCAGTGAATGAATGGAACATTCTGTAGTGGAGATTGCAATGATTTCTGAAATCTGGATTGTGGGGACACGAAAATGAAGAGCTGACCAGTGTTGAGTGGATAGCCTGTAAAAAGCCTCGGCTTCGAATGTGAACAGACCACTGAAAACCAGTATTGCATTACTTCGACTTTCAGCAGTGGTGTAACGAAAGCCTGCGTGGAGTGCAGATTCAGATGAATTCCAGATTCCCAGTGAATGAATGGAACATCCTGTAGTGGAGATTACAATGATTTCTGAAGGCTGGGTTGTGTGCACAGGAAAATGAGGAGCAAAACAGGTTGAGTGGATAGCCAATTGAACAGCACGACTGCGAACATGAACAGGCCTCTGAAAACCAGCATTGTTTTACTTGGACATTCACAAGTGGTGTAAGTTAAATCTGCAGGTAGTGGAGATTCAGTTGAATTCCAGATTCGCAGTGAATGAATGGAACATTCTGTACTGGAGATTGCAATGATTTCTCAAGTCTGGATTGTTTGGACATGAAAATGAAGAGCTGACCACAGTTGTGTGGATACCCAGTAAAAAGCAGGGCTTAGAGTGTGAACAGACCGCTGAAAACCAGCATTGTGTTACTTGGACATTCATAAGTGGTGTAATGAAAGCCTACCTGGAGTGCAGATTCAGATGAATTCCAGATTGGCAGTGAATGAATGGAACATTCTGTACTGGCGATTCCAATGATTTCTGAAGTCTGATATTGTGGAAAAGAAAATGAAAGGCTGACCAGGTTTGAGTGGATAGACAATTGAACAGCACACTGCGAGTGTGAAAAGGCGGCTGAAAACCAGCATTGGATTACTTGGTCATTCACCAGTGCTGTAATGAAAACCTGCCTGGAGCGGAGAGTCAGATGAATTGCAGAATCGCAGTGAATGAATGGAACAGTCTGTAGTGGAGAGCCCAATGATTTCTGAAGGCTGGTTTGTGTGGAGAGGAAAATGAAGAGCTGACCAATATTGAGTGGATAGCCCATTGAACAGCACTTCTGCGAGTTGAACATGCCTCTGAAAACCAGTATTGAGTTACTTGGACATTCACCAGTGGCGTAACGAAAAGCTGCCAGGAGTGGAGGTTCAGAGGAATTCCAGATTCGCAGTGAATGAATGGAACATTCTCTAGTGGTGATTCCAATGATTTCTGAAGGCTGGGTTTTGTGGACACGAGAATGTAGAGCTGAACAGGGTGGAGTGGATAGCCAAATGAACAGCACGTCTCTTAGTATGAACAGGCCACTGAAAACCAGCATTGGCTTACTTGGACATTCACAAGTGGTGTAACGATAACCCGCCGGGAGTTGAGAGTCAGATGAATTTAAGATTCGCAGTGAATGAACGGAACATTCTGTGGAGGAGATACCAATTATTTCTGAAGGTTGGGTTATGAGGACAGGAAAATGTAGAGCTGAATAGGGTTGGGTGGATAGCAAATTGAACAGCACGGCTGAGTGTGTTAGCAGGCGGCTTAAAACCAGCATTGTCTTCCTTGGACATTTACCAGTGGTGTCACGAAAACCTTCCAGGAGTGGAGACTCTGATGAATTCCAGATTCGCGTGATTGAATGGAACATTCTGTAGTGGTGATTGCCAACATTTAGGAATCTGGATAGTCTGGACAGGATATTGAAGAGCTGACCGATATTGAGTGGATAGCCAATGAACAGCACGGTTTCGAGTGTGAACAGACCACTAAGAAGCAGCATTGCATTACTTGGACATTCATCAGTGGTGTAACGAAAGCCTTCCTGGAATGCAGATTCAGAGTATTTCCAGATTCACAGTGAATGAATGGAAATTTCTGTAGTAGAGATTCCAATGATTTCTGAACGCTGGGTTGTGTGGACAGGAAAATGAAGAGCTGACTAGGTTTGACTGGATTGCCAATTGAACAGCAAGGCTGTGAGTGTGAACAGCCGCTGAAAACCAGCATTGGATTACCTGGTCATTCACCAGTGTTGTTAGGAAAATCTGCCTGGTGTGGAGAGTCAGAGGAATTCCAGATTCGCAGGGAACGAATGGAACATTCTGAAGTGGAGATAAGAATGATTTCTGAAGGCTCGGTGTGTGGAAGGAAAATCAAGAGCTAACCAGCGTTCACTGGATAGCCAATTGAACAGCACGGCTGCGAGTGTTAACACGCAGCTGAAACCAGCCTTGGGTTGCTTGGACATTCACCAGTGGTGAAACGAAAACCTGCTGGGAGTGGAGAACAAGATGAACTCAAGATTCGCCTGAATGAATGAAACATTCTGTAGTGTAGATTGCAATGGTTTCTGAGGTTTGTATTGTCTGAACTGGAAAAAGAAGAACTCACCAGTGTTGAGTCGCTAGACCGTGAACAGCACGGGTTCGAGTGTGAATAGACCGCTGAAAACCATCATTGCGTTACTTGAACATTCAGCAGTGGTGCAATGAAAACCTGCCGGGAGTGGAGATTCAGATGAATTCCAGATTCGCAGTGAATGAATGGAACATTCTCTAGTGGTGATTCCAAAGATTTCTGAAGGCTGGGTTTTGTGGACACGAAAATGTAGAGCTGAACAGGGTGGAATGGATAGCCAAATGAACAGCACGTCTCGTAGTAAGAACAGGCCACTGAAAACCAGCTTTGGCTTAATTGGACATTCACAAGTGGTGTAACGAAAACCTGACGGGAGTTGAGAATTAGATGAATTTCAGATTTGCCGTCAATGAATGGAACATTCTGTGGAGGAGATACCAATTGTTTCTGAAGTTTGGGTTATGTGGACAGGAAAATGGAGCTGAAGAGGGTTGAGTGGATAGCAAATTGAACAGCACGGCTGAGAGTATGAGCAGGCCACTTAAAACCAGCATTGGCTTACTTGGATATTTACCAGTGGTGTCACGAAAACCTGCCGGGAGTGGAGATTCAGATGAATTCCAGATTCGCTGTGAATGAATGGAACATTCTGTAGTGGAGATAACAATGATTTCTCCAGTCTCTGTGGTGTGGACAGGAAAATGTAGAGCTGGCCAGGGTTGAGTGGATAGCCAATTGAACAGCACCACTGCGCTTGTGAAGAAAACACTTAAAACATTGGGTTACTTGGACATTCAACAGTGGTGTAACGAAAACCTGCCGGGAGTGGAGGTTCAGAGGAATTCCAGATTCGCAGTGAATGAATGGAACATTCTCTAGTGGAGATTCCAACGATTTCTGAAGGCTGGGTCGTGTGGAAGGAAAATCAAGAACTAATCAGGATTTAGTGGAAAGCCAATTGTATAGCATGGCTGCGAGTGTGAACATGCAGCTGAAAACCAGCATTGGGTTACTTGGACATTCATCAGTGGTGTAAGGAAAACCTGCATGGAGTGGAGAGTCAGTTGAATTCCACATTCGCAGTGAATGAATGGAACATTCTGTAGAGGAGATTCCAATGATTTCTGAAGCCTGTGTTGTGTGGACAGGAAAATGAAGAGCTGACCAGGCTTGAATCGATAGCCAAGTAAACAGCAGGGCTGCGAATATGAACAGGCCGCTGAAAACCAGCATTGGGTTACTTGGACATTCAACAGTGGTGTAATGAAAACCTGCGTGGAGTTGAGAGTCAGATGAATTCCAGATTCGCAGTGAATGAATGGGACGTTCTGTAGTGGAGATAACAAAGATTTCTGAAGGCTGGTAGTGTGGTGGGACAATGAAGAGCTGAACAGGGTGGAGTGAATTGTCAATTAAACAGCACGGCTGCGAGTATGAACAGGCCTCTGAAAACCAGCATTGGCTTACTTGGACATTCACAAGTGGTGTAATGTTAACCAGGCGGGAGTGGAGAATCAGATAAACTCCAGACTCGCAGTGAATGAATGGAACATTCTGTAGTGGAGATTGCAATGATTTCTGAAATCTGGATTGTGGGGACACGAAAATGAAGAGCTGACCAGTGTTGAGTGGATAGCCTGTAAAAAGCCTCGGCTTCGAATGTGAACAGACCACTGAAAACCAGTATTGCATTACTTCGACTTTCAGCAGTGGTGTAACGAAAGCCTGCGTGGAGTGCAGATTCAGATGAATTCCAGATTCCCAGTGAATGAATGGAACATCCTGTAGTGGAGATTACAATGATTTCTGAAGGCTGGGTTGTGTGCACAGGAAAATGAGGAGCAAAACAGGTTGAGTGGATAGCCAATTGAACAGCACGACTGCGAACATGAACAGGCCTCTGAAAACCAGCATTGTTTTACTTGGACATTCACAAGTGGTGTAAGATAAATCTGCAGGTAGTGGAGATTCAGTTGAATTCCAGATTCGCAGTGAATGAATGGAACATTCTGTACTGGAGATTGCAATGATTTCTCAAGTCTGGATTGTTTGGACATGAAAATGAAGAGCTGACCACAGTTGTGTGGATACCCAGTAAAAAGCAGGGCTTAGAGTGTGAACAGACCGCTGAAAACCAGCATTGTGTTACTTGGACATTCATAAGTGGTGTAATGAAAGCCTACCTGGAGTGCAGATTCAGATGAATTCCAGATTGGCAGTGAATGAATGGAACATTCTGTACTGGCGATTCCAATGATTTCTGAAGTCTGATATTGTGGAAAAGAAAATGAAAGGCTGACCAGGTTTGAGTGGATAGACAATTGAACAGCACACTGCGAGTGTGAAAAGGCGGCTGAAAACCAGCATTGGATTACTTGGTCATTCACCAGTGCTGTAATGAAAACCTGCCTGGAGCGGAGAGTCAGATGAATTGCAGAATCGCAGTGAATGAATGGAACAGTCTGTAGTGGAGAGCCCAATGATTTCTGAAGGCTGGTTTGTGTGGAGAGGAAAATGAAGAGCTGACCAATATTGAGTGGATAGCCCATTGAACAGCACTTCTGCGAGTTGAACATGCCTCTGAAAACCAGTATTGAGTTACTTGGACATTCACCAGTGGCGTAACGAAAACCTGCCAGGAGTGGAGGTTCAGAGGAATTCCAGATTCGCAGTGAATGAATGGAACATTCTCTAGTGGTGATTCCAATGATTTCTGAAGGCTGGGTTTTGTGGACACGAAAATGTAGAGCTGAACAGGGTGGAGTGGATAGCCAAATGAACAGCACGTCTCTTAGTATGAACAGGCCACTGAAAACCAGCATTGGCTTACTTGGACATTCACAAGTGGTGTAACGATAACCCGCCGGGAGTTGAGAGTCAGATGAATTTAAGATTCGCAGTGAATGAACGGAACATTCTGTGGAGGAGATACCAATTATTTCTGAAGGTTGGGTTATGAGGACAGGAAAATGTAGAGCTGAATAGGGTTGGGTGGATAGCAAATTGAACAGCACGGCTGAGTGTGTTAGCAGGCGGCTTAAAACCAGCATTGTCTTCCTTGGACATTTACCAGTGGTGTCACGAAAACCTTCCAGGAGTGGAGACTCTGATGAATTCCAGATTCGCGTGATTGAATGGAACATTCTGTAGTGGTGATTGCCAACATTTAGGAATCTGGATAGTCTGGACAGGATATTGAAGAGCTGACCGATATTGAGTGGATAGCCAATGAACAGCACGGTTTCGAGTGTGAACAGACCACTAAGAAGCAGCATTGCATTACTTGGACATTCATCAGTGGTGTAACGAAAGCCTTCCTGGAATGCAGATTCAGAGTATTTCCAGATTCACAGTGAATGAATGGAAATTTCTGTAGTAGAGATTCCAATGATTTCTGAACGCTGGGTTGTGTGGACAGGAAAATGAAGAGCTGACTAGGTTTGACTGGATTGCCAATTGAACAGCAAGGCTGTGAGTGTGAACAGCCGCTGAAAACCAGCATTGGATTACCTGGTCATTCACCAGTGTTGTTAGGAAAATCTGCCTGGTGTGGAGAGTCAGAGGAATTCCAGATTCGCAGGGAACGAATGGAACATTCTGAAGTGGAGATAAGAATGATTTCTGAAGGCTCGGTGTGTGGAAGGAAAATCAAGAGCTAACCAGCGTTCACTGGATAGCCAATTGAACAGCACGGCTGCGAGTGTTAACACGCAGCTGAAACCAGCCTTGGGTTGCTTGGACATTCACCAGTGGTGAAACGAAAACCTGCTGGGAGTGGAGAACAAGAAGAATTCAAGATTCGCCTGAATGAATGAAACATTCTGTAGTGTAGATTGCAATGGTTTCTGAGGTTTGTATTGTCTGAACTGGAAAAAGAAGAACTCACCAGTGTTGAGTCGCTAGACCGTGAACAGCACGGGTTCGAGTGTGAATAGACCGCTGAAAACCATCATTGCGTTACTTGAACATTCAGCAGTGGTGCAATGAAAACCTGCCGGGAGTGGAGATTCAGATGAATTCCAGATTCGCAGTGAATGAATGGAACATTCTCTAGTGGTGATTCCAATGATTTCTGAAGGCTGGGTTTTGTGGACACGAAAATGTAGAGCTGAACAGGGTGGAATGGATAGCCAAATGAACAGCACGTCTCGTAGTAAGAACAGGCCACTGAAAACCAGCTTTGGCTTAATTGGACATTCACAAGTGGTGTAACGAAAACCTGACGGGAGTTGAGGATTAGATGAATTTCAGATTTGCCGTCAATGAATGGAACATTCTGTGGAGGAGATACCAATTGTTTCTGAAGTTTGGGTTATGTGGACAGGAAAATGGAGCTGAAGAGGGTTGAGTGGATAGCAAATTGAACAGCACGGCTGAGAGTAGGAGCAGGCCACTTAAAACCAGCATTGGCTTACTTGGATATTTACCAGTGGTGTCACGAAAACCTGCCGGGAGTGGAGATTCAGATGAATTCCAGATTCGCTGTGAATGAATGGAACATTCTGTAGTGGAGATAACAATGATTTCTCCAGTCTCTGTGGTGTGGACAGGAAAATGTAGAGCTGGCCAGGGTTGAGTGGATAGCCAATTGAACAGCACCACTGCGCTTGTGAAGAAAACACTTAAAACATTGGGTTACTTGGACATTCAACAGTGGTGTAACGAAAACCTGCCGGGAGTGGAGGTTCAGAGGAATTCCAGATTCGCAGTGAATGAATGGAACATTCTCTAGTGGAGATTCCAACGATTTCTGAAGGCTGGGTCGTGTGGAAGGAAAATCAAGAACTAATCAGGATTTAGTGGAAAGCCAATTGTATAGCATGGCTGCGAGTGTGAACATGCAGCTGAAAACCAGCATTGGGTTACTTGGACATTCATCAGTGGTGTAAGGAAAACCTGCATGGAGTGGAGAGTCAGTTGAATTCCACATTCGCAGTGAATGAATGGAACATTCTGTAGAGGAGATTCCAATGATTTCTGAAGCCTGTGTTGTGTGGACAGGAAAATGAAGAGCTGACCAGGCTTGAATCGATAGCCAAGTAAACAGCAGGGCTGCGAATATGAACAGGCCGCTGAAAACCAGCATTGGGTTACTTGGACATTCAACAGTGGTGTAATGAAAACCTGCGTGGAGTTGAGAGTCAGATGAATTCCAGATTCGCAGTGAATGAATGGAACGTTCTGTAGTGGAGATAACAAAGATTTCTGAAGGCTGGTAGTGTGGTGGGACAATGAAGAGCTGAACAGGGTGGAGTGAATTGTCAATTAAACAGCACGGCTGCGAGTATGAACAGGCCTCTGAAAACCAGCATTGGCTTACTTGGACATTCACAAGTGGTGTAATGTTAACCAGGCGGGAGTGGAGAATCAGAAAAACTCCAGACTCGCAGTGAATGAATGGAACATTCTGTAGTGGAGATTGCAATGATTTCTGAAATCTGGATTGTGGGGACACGAAAATGAAGAGCTGACCAGT
Organism: Sorex fumeus; assembly: GCF_029834395.1. Lineage (NCBI taxonomy): Eukaryota > Metazoa > Chordata > Mammalia > Eulipotyphla > Soricidae > Sorex > Sorex fumeus. The sequence continues at coordinate 108,944 of NW_026606273.1, forward strand.
GTTGAGTGGATAGCCTGTAAAAAGCCTCGGCTTCGAATGTGAACAGACCACTGAAAACCAGTATTGCATTACTTCGACTTTCAGCAGTGGTGTAACGAAAGCCTGCGTGGAGTGCAGATTCAGATGAATTCCAGATTCCCAGTGAATGAATGGAACATCCTGTAGTGGAGATTACAATGATTTCTGAAGGCTGGGTTGTGTGCACAGGAAAATGAGGAGCAAAACAGGTTGAGTGGATAGCCAATTGAACAGCACGACTGCGAACATGAACAGGCCTCTGAAAACCAGCATTGTTTTACTTGGACATTCACAAGTGGTGTAAGATAAATCTGCAGGTAGTGGAGATTCAGTTGAATTCCAGATTCGCAGTGAATGAATGGAACATTCTGTACTGGAGATTGCAATGATTTCTCAAGTCTGGATTGTTTGGACATGAAAATGAAGAGCTGACCACAGTTGTGTGGATACCCAGTAAAAAGCAGGGCTTAGAGTGTGAACAGACCGCTGAAAACCAGCATTGTGTTACTTGGACATTCATAAGTGGTGTAATGAAAGCCTACCTGGAGTGCAGATTCAGATGAATTCCAGATTGGCAGTGAATGAATGGAACATTCTGTACTGGCGATTCCAATGATTTCTGAAGTCTGATATTGTGGAAAAGAAAATGAAAGGCTGACCAGGTTTGAGTGGATAGACAATTGAACAGCACACTGCGAGTGTGAAAAGGCGGCTGAAAACCAGCATTGGATTACTTGGTCATTCACCAGTGCTGTAATGAAAACCTGCCTGGAGCGGAGAGTCAGATGAATTGCAGAATCGCAGTGAATGAATGGAACAGTCTGTAGTGGAGAGCCCAATGATTTCTGAAGGCTGGTTTGTGTGGAGAGGAAAATGAAGAGCTGACCAATATTGAGTGGATAGCCCATTGAACAGCACTTCTGCGAGTTGAACATGCCTCTGAAAACCAGTATTGAGTTACTTGGACATTCACCAGTGGCGTAACGAAAACCTGCCAGGAGTGGAGGTTCAGAGGAATTCCAGATTCGCAGTGAATGAATGGAACATTCTCTAGTGGTGATTCCAATGATTTCTGAAGGCTGGGTTTTGTGGACACGAAAATGTAGAGCTGAACAGGGTGGAGTGGATAGCCAAATGAACAGCACGTCTCTTAGTATGAACAGGCCACTGAAAACCAGCATTGGCTTACTTGGACATTCACAAGTGGTGTAACGATAACCCGCCGGGAGTTGAGAGTCAGATGAATTTAAGATTCGCAGTGAATGAACGGAACATTCTGTGGAGGAGATACCAATTATTTCTGAAGGTTGGGTTATGAGGACAGGAAAATGTAGAGCTGAATAGGGTTGGGTGGATAGCAAATTGAACAGCACGGCTGAGTGTGTTAGCAGGCGGCTTAAAACCAGCATTGTCTTCCTTGGACATTTACCAGTGGTGTCACGAAAACCTTCCAGGAGTGGAGACTCTGATGAATTCCAGATTCGCGTGATTGAATGGAACATTCTGTAGTGGTGATTGCCAACATTTAGGAATCTGGATAGTCTGGACAGGATATTGAAGAGCTGACCGATATTGAGTGGATAGCCAATGAACAGCACGGTTTCGAGTGTGAACAGACCACTAAGAAGCAGCATTGCATTACTTGGACATTCATCCATTCATCAGTGGTGTAACGAAAGCCTTCCTGGAATGCAGATTCAGAGTATTTCCAGATTCACAGTGAATGAATGGAAATTTCTGTAGTAGAGATTCCAATGATTTCTGAACGCTGGGTTGTGTGGACAGGAAAATGAAGAGCTGACTAGGTTTGACTGGATTGCCAATTGAACAGCAAGGCTGTGAGTGTGAACAGCCGCTGAAAACCAGCATTGGATTACCTGGTCATTCACCAGTGTTGTTAGGAAAATCTGCCTGGTGTGGAGAGTCAGAGGAATTCCAGATTCGCAGGGAACGAATGGAACATTCTGAAGTGGAGATAAGAATGATTTCTGAAGGCTCGGTGTGTGGAAGGAAAATCAAGAGCTAACCAGCGTTCACTGGATAGCCAATTGAACAGCACGGCTGCGAGTGTTAACACGCAGCTGAAACCAGCCTTGGGTTGCTTGGACATTCACCAGTGGTGAAACGAAAACCTGCTGGGAGTGGAGAACAAGATGAATTCAAGATTCGCCTGAATGAATGAAACATTCTGTAGTGTAGATTGCAATGGTTTCTGAGGTTTGTATTGTCTGAACTGGAAAAAGAAGAACTCACCAGTGTTGAGTCGCTAGACCGTGAACAGCACGGGTTCGAGTGTGAATAGACCGCTGAAAACCATCATTGCGTTACTTGAACATTCAGCAGTGGTGCAATGAAAACCTGCCGGGAGTGGAGATTCAGATGAATTCCAGATTCGCAGTGAATGAATGGAACATTCTCTAGTGGTGATTCCAATGATTTCTGAAGGCTGGGTTTTGTGGACACGAAAATGTAGAGCTGAACAGGGTGGAATGGATAGCCAAATGAACAGCACGTCTCGTAGTAAGAACAGGCCACTGAAAACCAGCTTTGGCTTAATTGGACATTCACAAGTGGTGTAACGAAAACCTGACGGGAGTTGAGAATTAGATGAATTTCAGATTTGCCGTCAATGAATGGAACATTCTGTGGAGGAGATACCAATTGTTTCTGAAGTTTGGGTTATGTGGACAGGAAAATGGAGCTGAAGAGGGTTGAGTGGATAGCAAATTGAACAGCACGGCTGAGAGTATGAGCAGGCCACTTAAAACCAGCATTGGCTTACTTGGATATTTACCAGTGGTGTCACGAAAACCTGCCGGGAGTGGAGATTCAGATGAATTCCAGATTCGCTGTGAATGAATGGAACATTCTGTAGTGGAGATAACAATGATTTCTCCAGTCTCTGTGGTGTGGACAGGAAAATGTAGAGCTGGCCAGGGTTGAGTGGATAGCCAATTGAACAGCACCACTGCGCTTGTGAAGAAAACACTTAAAACATTGGGTTACTTGGACATTCAACAGTGGTGTAACGAAAACCTGCCGGGAGTGGAGGTTCAGAGGAATTCCAGATTCGCAGTGAATGAATGGAACATTCTCTAGTGGAGATTCCAACGATTTCTGAAGGCTGGGTCGTGTGGAAGGAAAATCAAGAACTAATCAGGATTTAGTGGAAAGCCAAGTGTATAGCATGGCTGCGAGTGTGAACATGCAGCTGAAAACCAGCATTGGGTTACTTGGACATTCATCAGTGGTGTAAGGAAAACCTGCATGGAGTGGAGAGTCAGTTGAATTCCACATTCGCAGTGAATGAATGGAACATTCTGTAGAGGAGATTCCAATGATTTCTGAAGCCTGTGTTGTGTGGACAGGAAAATGAAGAGCTGACCAGGCTTGAATCGATAGCCAAGTAAACAGCAGGGCTGCGAATATGAACAGGCCGCTGAAAACCAGCATTGGGTTACTTGGACATTCAACAGTGGTGTAATGAAAACCTGCGTGGAGTTGAGAGTCAGATGAATTCCAGATTCGCAGTGAATGAATGGAACGTTCTGTAGTGGAGATAACAAAGATTTCTGAAGGCTGGTAGTGTGGTGGGACAATGAAGAGCTGAACAGGGTGGAGTGAATTGTCAATTAAACAGCACGGCTGCGAGTATGAACAGGCCTCTGAAAACCAGCATTGGCTTACTTGGACATTCACAAGTGGTGTAATGTTAACCAGGCGGGAGTGGAGAATCAGATAAACTCCAGACTCGCAGTGAATGAATGGAACATTCTGTAGTGGAGATTGCAATGATTTCTGAAATCTGGATTGTGGGGACACGAAAATGAAGAGCTGACCAGTGTTGAGTGGATAGCCTGTAAAAAGCCTCGGCTTCGAATGTGAACAGACCACTGAAAACCAGTATTGCATTACTTCGACTTTCAGCAGTGGTGTAACGAAAGCCTGCGTGGAGTGCAGATTCAGATGAATTCCAGATTCCCAGTGAATGAATGGAACATCCTGTAGTGGAGATTACAATGATTTCTGAAGGCTGGGTTGTGTGCACAGGAAAATGAGGAGCAAAACAGGTTGAGTGGATAGCCAATTGAACAGCACGACTGCGAACATGAACAGGCCTCTGAAAACCAGCATTGTTTTACTTGGACATTCACAAGTGGTGTAAGATAAATCTGCAGGTAGTGGAGATTCAGTTGAATTCCAGATTCGCAGTGAATGAATGGAACATTCTGTACTGGAGATTGCAATGATTTCTCAAGTCTGGATTGTTTGGACATGAAAATGAAGAGCTGACCACAGTTGTGTGGATACCCAGTAAAAAGCAGGGCTTAGAGTGTGAACAGACCGCTGAAAACCAGCATTGTGTTACTTGGACATTCATAAGTGGTGTAATGAAAGCCTACCTGGAGTGCAGATTCAGATGAATTCCAGATTGGCAGTGAATGAATGGAACATTCTGTACTGGCGATTCCAATGATTTCTGAAGTCTGATATTGTGGAAAAGAAAATGAAAGGCTGACCAGGTTTGAGTGGATAGACAATTGAACAGCACACTGCGAGTGTGAAAAGGCGGCTGAAAACCAGCATTGGATTACTTGGTCATTCACCAGTGCTGTAATGAAAACCTGCCTGGAGCGGAGAGTCAGATGAATTGCAGAATCGCAGTGAATGAATGGAACAGTCTGTAGTGGAGAGCCCAATGATTTCTGAAGGCTGGTTTGTGTGGAGAGGAAAATGAAGAGCTGACCAATATTGAGTGGATAGCCCATTGAACAGCACTTCTGCGAGTTGAACATGCCTCTGAAAACCAGTATTGAGTTACTTGGACATTCACCAGTGGCGTAACGAAAACCTGCCAGGAGTGGAGGTTCAGAGGAATTCCAGATTCGCAGTGAATGAATGGAACATTCTCTAGTGGTGATTCCAATGATTTCTGAAGGCTGGGTTTTGTGGACACGAGAATGTAGAGCTGAACAGGGTGGAGTGGATAGCCAAATGAACAGCACGTCTCTTAGTATGAACAGGCCACTGAAAACCAGCATTGGCTTACTTGGACATTCACAAGTGGTGTAACGATAACCCGCCGGGAGTTGAGAGTCAGATGAATTTAAGATTCGCAGTGAATGAACGGAACATTCTGTGGAGGAGATACCAATTATTTCTGAAGGTTGGGTTATGAGGACAGGAAAATGTAGAGCTGAATAGGGTTGGGTGGATAGCAAATTGAACAGCACGGCTGAGTGTGTTAGCAGGCGGCTTAAAACCAGCATTGTCTTCCTTGGACATTTACCAGTGGTGTCACGAAAACCTTCCAGGAGTGGAGACTCTGATGAATTCCAGATTCGCGTGATTGAATGGAACATTCTGTAGTGGTGATTGCCAACATTTAGGAATCTGGATAGTCTGGACAGGATATTGAAGAGCTGACCGATATTGAGTGGATAGCCAATGAACAGCACGGTTTCGAGTGTGAACAGACCACTAAGAAGCAGCATTGCATTACTTGGACATTCATCAGTGGTGTAACGAAAGCCTTCCTGGAATGCAGATTCAGAGTATTTCCAGATTCACAGTGAATGAATGGAAATTTCTGTAGTAGAGATTCCAATGATTTCTGAACGCTGGGTTGTGTGGACAGGAAAATGAAGAGCTGACTAGGTTTGACTGGATTGCCAATTGAACAGCAAGGCTGTGAGTGTGAACAGCCGCTGAAAACCAGCATTGGATTACCTGGTCATTCACCAGTGTTGTTAGGAAAATCTGCCTGGTGTGGAGAGTCAGAGGAATTCCAGATTCGCAGGGAACGAATGGAACATTCTGAAGTGGAGATAAGAATGATTTCTGAAGGCTCGGTGTGTGGAAGGAAAATCAAGAGCTAACCAGCGTTCACTGGATAGCCAATTGAACAGCACGGCTGCGAGTGTTAACACGCAGCTGAAACCAGCCTTGGGTTGCTTGGACATTCACCAGTGGTGAAACGAAAACCTGCTGGGAGTGGAGAACAAGATGAATTCAAGATTCGCCTGAATGAATGAAACATTCTGTAGTGTAGATTGCAATGGTTTCTGAGGTTTGTATTGTCTGAACTGGAAAAAGAAGAACTCACCAGTGTTGAGTCGCTAGACCGTGAACAGCACGGGTTCGAGTGTGAATAGACCGCTGAAAACCATCATTGCGTTACTTGAACATTCAGCAGTGGTGCAATGAAAACCTGCCGGGAGTGGAGATTCAGATGAATTCCAGATTCGCAGTGAATGAATGGAACATTCTCTAGTGGTGATTCCAATGATTTCTGAAGGCTGGGTTTTGTGGACACGAAAATGTAGAGCTGAACAGGGTGGAATGGATAGCCAAATGAACAGCACGTCTCGTAGTAAGAACAGGCCACTGAAAACCAGCTTTGGCTTAATTGGACATTCACAAGTGGTGTAACGAAAACCTGACGGGAGTTGAGAATTAGATGAATTTCAGATTTGCCGTCAATGAATGGAACATTCTGTGGAGGAGATACCAATTGTTTCTGAAGTTTGGGTTATGTGGACAGGAAAATGGAGCTGAAGAGGGTTGAGTGGATAGCAAATTGAACAGCACGGCTGAGAGTATGAGCAGGCCACTTAAAACCAGCATTGGCTTACTTGGATATTTACCAGTGGTGTCACGAAAACCTGCCGGGAGTGGAGATTCAGACGAATTCCAGATTCGCTGTGAATGAATGGAACATTCTGTAGTGGAGATAACAATGATTTCTCCAGTCTCTGTGGTGTGGACAGGAAAATGTAGAGCTGGCCAGGGTTGAGTGGATAGCCAATTGAACAGCACCACTGCGCTTGTGAAGAAAACACTTAAAACATTGGGTTACTTGGACATTCAACAGTGGTGTAACGAAAACCTGCCGGGAGTGGAGGTTCAGAGGAATTCCAGATTCGCAGTGAATGAATGGAACATTCTCTAGTGGAGATTCCAACGATTTCTGAAGGCTGGGTCGTGTGGAAGGAAAATCAAGAACTAATCAGGATTTAGTGGAAAGCCAAGTGTATAGCATGGCTGCGAGTGTGAACATGCAGCTGAAAACCAGCATTGGGTTACTTGGACATTCATCAGTGGTGTAAGGAAAACCTGCATGGAGTGGAGAGTCAGTTGAATTCCACATTCGCAGTGAATGAATGGAACATTCTGTAGAGGAGATTCCAATGATTTCTGAAGCCTGTGTTGTGTGGACAGGAAAATGAAGAGCTGACCAGGCTTGAATCGATAGCCAAGTAAACAGCAGGGCTGCGAATATGAACAGGCCGCTGAAAACCAGCATTGGGTTACTTGGACATTCAACAGTGGTGTAATGAAAACCTGCGTGGAGTTGAGAGTCAGATGAATTCCAGATTCGCAGTGAATGAATGGAACGTTCTGTAGTGGAGATAACAAAGATTTCTGAAGGCTGGTAGTGTGGTGGGACAATGAAGAGCTGAACAGGGTGGAGTGAATTGTCAATTAAACAGCACGGCTGCGAGTATGAACAGGCCTCTGAAAACCAGCATTGGCTTACTTGGACATTCACAAGTGGTGTAATGTTAACCAGGCGGGAGTGGAGAATCAGATAAACTCCAGACTCGCAGTGAATGAATGGAACATTCTGTAGTGGAGATTGCAATGATTTCTGAAATCTGGATTGTGGGGACACGAAAATGAAGAGCTGACCAGTGTTGAGTGGATAGCCTGTAAAAAGCCTCGGCTTCGAATGTGAACAGACCACTGAAAACCAGTATTGCATTACTTCGACTTTCAGCAGTGGTGTAACGAAAGCCTGCGTGGAGTGCAGATTCAGATGAATTCCAGATTCCCAGTGAATGAATGGAACATCCTGTAGTGGAGATTACAATGATTTCTGAAGGCTGGGTTGTGTGCACAGGAAAATGAGGAGCAAAACAGGTTGAGTGGATAGCCAATTGAACAGCACGACTGCGAACATGAACAGGCCTCTGAAAACCAGCATTGTTTTACTTGGACATTCACAAGTGGTGTAAGATAAATCTGCAGGTAGTGGAGATTCAGTTGAATTCCAGATTCGCAGTGAATGAATGGAACATTCTGTACTGGAGATTGCAATGATTTCTCAAGTCTGGATTGTTTGGACATGAAAATGAAGAGCTGACCACAGTTGTGTGGATACCCAGTAAAAAGCAGGGCTTAGAGTGTGAACAGACCGCTGAAAACCAGCATTGTGTTACTTGGACATTCATAAGTGGTGTAATGAAAGCCTACCTGGAGTGCAGATTCAGATGAATTCCAGATTGGCAGTGAATGAATGGAACATTCTGTACTGGCGATTCCAATGATTTCTGAAGTCTGATATTGTGGAAAAGAAAATGAAAGGCTGACCAGGTTTGAGTGGATAGACAATTGAACAGCACACTGCGAGTGTGAAAAGGCGGCTGAAAACCAGCATTGGATTACTTGGTCATTCACCAGTGCTGTAATGAAAACCTGCCTGGAGCGGAGAGTCAGATGAATTGCAGAATCGCAGTGAATGAATGGAACAGTCTGTAGTGGAGAGCCCAATGATTTCTGAAGGCTGGTTTGTGTGGAGAGGAAAATGAAGAGCTGACCAATATTGAGTGGATAGCCCATTGAACAGCACTTCTGCGAGTTGAACATGCCTCTGAAAACCAGTATTGAGTTACTTGGACATTCACCAGTGGCGTAACGAAAACCTGCCAGGAGTGGAGGTTCAGAGGAATTCCAGATTCGCAGTGAATGAATGGAACATTCTCTAGTGGTGATTCCAATGATTTCTGAAGGCTGGGTTTTGTGGACACGAGAATGTAGAGCTGAACAGGGTGGAGTGGATAGCCAAATGAACAGCACGTCTCTTAGTATGAACAGGCCACTGAAAACCAGCATTGGCTTACTTGGACATTCACAAGTGGTGTAACGATAACCCGCCGGGAGTTGAGAGTCAGATGAATTTAAGATTCGCAGTGAATGAACGGAACATTCTGTGGAGGAGATACCAATTATTTCTGAAGGTTGGGTTATGAGGACAGGAAAATGTAGAGCTGAATAGGGTTGGGTGGATAGCAAATTGAACAGCACGGCTGAGTGTGTTAGCAGGCGGCTTAAAACCAGCATTGTCTTCCTTGGACATTTACCAGTGGTGTCACGAAAACCTTCCAGGAGTGGAGACTCTGATGAATTCCAGATTCGCGTGATTGAATGGAACATTCTGTAGTGGTGATTGCCAACATTTAGGAATCTGGATAGTCTGGACAGGATATTGAAGAGCTGACCGATATTGAGTGGATAGCCAATGAACAGCACGGTTTCGAGTGTGAACAGACCACTAAGAAGCAGCATTGCATTACTTGGACATTCATCAGTGGTGTAACGAAAGCCTTCCTGGAATGCAGATTCAGAGTATTTCCAGATTCACAGTGAATGAATGGAAATTTCTGTAGTAGAGATTCCAATGATTTCTGAACGCTGGGTTGTGTGGACAGGAAAATGAAGAGCTGACTAGGTTTGACTGGATTGCCAATTGAACAGCAAGGCTGTGAGTGTGAACAGCCGCTGAAAACCAGCATTGGATTACCTGGTCATTCACCAGTGTTGTTAGGAAAATCTGCCTGGTGTGGAGAGTCAGAGGAACTCCAGATTCGCAGGGAACGAATGGAACATTCTGAAGTGGAGATAAGAATGATTTCTGAAGGCTCGGTGTGTGGAAGGAAAATCAAGAGCTAACCAGCGTTCACTGGATAGCCAATTGAACAGCACGGCTGCGAGTGTTAACACGCAGCTGAAACCAGCCTTGGGTTGCTTGGACATTCACCAGTGGTGAAACGAAAACCTGCTGGGAGTGGAGAACAAGATGAATTCAAGATTCGCCTGAATGAATGAAACATTCTGTAGTGTAGATTGCAATGGTTTCTGAGGTTTGTATTGTCTGAACTGGAAAAAGAAGAACTCACCAGTGTTGAGTCGCTAGACCGTGAACAGCACGGGTTCGAGTGTGAATAGACCGCTGAAAACCATCATTGCGTTACTTGAACATTCAGCAGTGGTGCAATGAAAACCTGCCGGGAGTGGAGATTCAGATGAATTCCAGATTCGCAGTGAATGAATGGAACATTCTCTAGTGGTGATTCCAATGATTTCTGAAGGCTGGGTTTTGTGGACACGAAAATGTAGAGCTGAACAGGGTGGAATGGATAGCCAAATGAACAGCACGTCTCGTAGTAAGAACAGGCCACTGAAAACCAGCTTTGGCTTAATTGGACATTCACAAGTGGTGCAACGAAAACCTGACGGGAGTTGAGAATTAGATGAATTTCAGATTTGCCGTCAATGAATGGAACATTCTGTGGAGGAGATACCAATTGTTTCTGAAGTTTGGGTTATGTGGACAGGAAAATGGAGCTGAAGAGGGTTGAGTGGATAGCAAATTGAACAGGACGGCTGAGAGTATGAGCAGGCCACTTAAAACCAGCATTGGCTTACTTGGATATTTACCAGTGGTGTCACGAAAACCTGCCGGGAGTGGAGATTCAGACGAATTCCAGATTCGCTGTGAATGAATGGAACATTCTGTAGTGGAGATAACAATGATTTCTCCAGTCTCTGTGGTGTGGACAGGAAAATGTAGAGCTGGCCAGGGTTGAGTGGATAGCCAATTGAACAGCACCACTGCGCTTGTGAAGAAAACACTTAAAACATTGGGTTACTTGGACATTCAACAGTGGTGTAACGAAAACCTGCCGGGAGTGGAGGTTCAGAGGAATTCCAGATTCGCAGTGAATGAATGGAACATTCTCTAGTGGAGATTCCAACGATTTCTGAAGGCTGGGTCGTGTGGAAGGAAAATCAAGAACTAATCAGGATTTAGTGGAAAGCCAAGTGTATAGCATGGCTGCGAGTGTGAACATGCAGCTGAAAACCAGCATTGGGTTACTTGGACATTCATCAGTGGTGTAAGGAAAACCTGCATGGAGTGGAGAGTCAGTTGAATTCCACATTCGCAGTGAATGAATGGAACATTCTGTAGAGGAGATTCCAATGATTTCTGAAGCCTGTGTTGTGTGGACAGGAAAATGAAGAGCTGACCAGGCTTGAATCGATAGCCAAGTAAACAGCAGGGCTGCGAATATGAACAGGCCGCTGAAAACCAGCATTGGGTTACTTGGACATTCAACAGTGGTGTAATGAAAACCTGCGTGGAGTTGAGAATCAGATGAATTCCAGATTCGCAGTGAATGAATGGAACGTTCTGTAGTGGAGATAACAAAGATTTCTGAAGGCTGGTAGTGTGGTGGGACAATGAAGAGCTGAACAGGGTGGAGTGAATTGTCAATTAAACAGCACGGCTGCGAGTATGAACAGGCCTCTGAAAACCAGCATTGGCTTACTTGGACATTCACAAGTGGTGTAATGTTAACCAGGCGGGAGTGGAGAATCAGATAAACTCCAGACTCGCAGTGAATGAATGGAACATTCTGTAGTGGAGATTGCAATGATTTCTGAAATCTGGATTGTGGGGACACGAAAATGAAGAGCTGACCAGTGTTGAGTGGATAGCCTGTAAAAAGCCTCGGCTTCGAATGTGAACAGACCACTGAAAACCAGTATTGCATTACTTCGACTTTCAGCAGTGGTGTAACGAAAGCCTGCGTGGAGTGCAGATTCAGATGAATTCCAGATTCCCAGTGAATGAATGGAACATCCTGTAGTGGAGATTACAATGATTTCTGAAGGCTGGGTTGTGTGCACAGGAAAATGAGGAGCAAAACAGGTTGAGTGGATAGCCAATTGAACAGCACGACTGCGAACATGAACAGGCCTCTGAAAACCAGCATTGTTTTACTTGGACATTCACAAGTGGTGTAAGATAAATCTGCAGGTAGTGGAGATTCAGTTGAATTCCAGATTCGCAGTGAATGAATGGAACATTCTGTACTGGAGATTGCAATGATTTCTCAAGTCTGGATTGTTTGGACATGAAAATGAAGAGCTGACCACAGTTGTGTGGATACCCAGTAAAAAGCAGGGCTTAGAGTGTGAACAGACCGCTGAAAACCAGCATTCTGTTACTTGGACATTCATAAGTGGTGTAATGAAAGCCTACCTGGAGTGCAGATTCAGATGAATTCCAGATTGGCAGTGAATGAATGGAACATTCTGTACTGGCGATTCCAATGATTTCTGAAGTCTGATATTGTGGAAAAGAAAATGAAAGGCTGACCAGGTTTGAGTGGATAGACAATTGAACAGCACACTGCGAGTGTGAAAAGGCGGCTGAAAACCAGCATTGGATTACTTGGTCATTCACCAGTGCTGTAATGAAAACCTGCCTGGAGCGGAGAGTCAGATGAATTGCAGAATCGCAGTGAATGAATGGAACAGTCTGTAGTGGAGAGCCCAATGATTTCTGAAGGCTGGTTTGTGTGGAGAGGAAAATGAAGAGCTGACCAATATTGAGTGGATAGCCCATTGAACAGCACTTCTGCGAGTTGAACATGCCTCTGAAAACCAGTATTGAGTTACTTGGACATTCACCAGTGGCGTAACGAAAACCTGCCAGGAGTGGAGGTTCAGAGGAATTCCAGATTCGCAGTGAATGAATGGAACATTCTCTAGTGGTGATTCCAATGATTTCTGAAGGCTGGGTTTTGTGGACACGAGAATGTAGAGCTGAACAGGGTGGAGTGGATAGCCAAATGAACAGCACGTCTCTTAGTATGAACAGGCCACTGAAAACCAGCATTGGCTTACTTGGACATTCACAAGTGGTGTAACGATAACCCGCCGGGAGTTGAGAGTCAGATGAATTTAAGATTCGCAGTGAATGAACGGAACATTCTGTGGAGGAGATACCAATTATTTCTGAAGGTTGGGTTATGAGGACAGGAAAATGTAGAGCTGAATAGGGTTGGGTGGATAGCAAATTGAACAGCACGGCTGAGTGTGTTAGCAGGCGGCTTAAAACCAGCATTGTCTTCCTTGGACATTTACCAGTGGTGTCACGAAAACCTTCCAGGAGTGGAGACTCTGATGAATTCCAGATTCGCGTGATTGAATGGAACATTCTGTAGTGGTGATTGCCAACATTTAGGAATCTGGATAGTCTGGACAGGATATTGAAGAGCTGACCGATATTGAGTGGATAGCCAATGAACAGCACGGTTTCGAGTGTGAACAGACCACTAAGAAGCAGCATTGCATTACTTGGACATTCATCAGTGGTGTAACGAAAGCCTTCCTGGAATGCAGATTCAGAGTATTTCCAGATTCACAGTGAATGAATGGAAATTTCTGTAGTAGAGATTCCAATGATTTCTGAACGCTGGGTTGTGTGGACAGGAAAATGAAGAGCTGACTAGGTTTGACTGGATTGCCAATTGAACAGCAAGGCTGTGAGTGTGAACAGCCGCTGAAAACCAGCATTGGATTACCTGGTCATTCACCAGTGTTGTTAGGAAAATCTGCCTGGTGTGGAGAGTCAGAGGAACTCCAGATTCGCAGGGAACGAATGGAACATTCTGAAGTGGAGATAAGAATGATTTCTGAAGGCTCGGTGTGTGGAAGGAAAATCAAGAGCTAACCAGCGTTCACTGGATAGCCAATTGAACAGCACGGCTGCGAGTGTTAACACGCAGCTGAAACCAGCCTTGGGTTGCTTGGACATTCACCAGTGGTGAAACGAAAACCTGCTGGGAGTGGAGAACAAGATGAATTCAAGATTCGCCTGAATGAATGAAACATTCTGTAGTGTAGATTGCAATGGTTTCTGAGGTTTGTATTGTCTGAACTGGAAAAAGAAGAACTCACCAGTGTTGAGTCGCTAGACCGTGAACAGCACGGGTTCGAGTGTGAATAGACCGCTGAAAACCATCATTGCGTTACTTGAACATTCAGCAGTGGTGCAATGAAAACCTGCCGGGAGTGGAGATTCAGATGAATTCCAGATTCGCAGTGAATGAATGGAACATTCTCTAGTGGTGATTCCAATGATTTCTGAAGGCTGGGTTTTGTGGACACGAAAATGTAGAGCTGAACAGGGTGGAATGGATAGCCAAATGAACAGCACGTCTCGTAGTAAGAACAGGCCACTGAAAACCAGCTTTGGCTTAATTGGACATTCACAAGTGGTGCAACGAAAACCTGACGGGAGTTGAGAATTAGATGAATTTCAGATTTGCCGTCAATGAATGGAACATTCTGTGGAGGAGATACCAATTGTTTCTGAAGTTTGGGTTATGTGGACAGGAAAATGGAGCTGAAGAGGGTTGAGTGGATAGCAAATTGAACAGGACGGCTGAGAGTATGAGCAGGCCACTTAAAACCAGCATTGGCTTACTTGGATATTTACCAGTGGTGTCACGAAAACCTGCCGGGAGTGGAGATTCAGACGAATTCCAGATTCGCTGTGAATGAATGGGACATTCTGTAGTGGAGATAACAATGATTTCTCCAGTCTCTGTGGTGTGGACAGGAAAATGTAGAGCTGGCCAGGGTTGAGTGGATAGCCAATTGAACAGCACCACTGCGCTTGTGAAGAAAACACTTAAAACATTGGGTTACTTGGACATTCAACAGTGGTGTAACGAAAACCTGCCGGGAGTGGAGGTTCAGAGGAATTCCAGATTCGCAGTGAATGAATGGAACATTCTCTAGTGGAGATTCCAACGATTTCTGAAGGCTGGGTCGTGTGGAAGGAAAATCAAGAACTAATCAGGATTTAGTGGAAAGCCAAGTGTATAGCATGGCTGCGAGTGTGAACATGCAGCTGAAAACCAGCATTGGGTTACTTGGACATTCATCAGTGGTGTAAGGAAAACCTGCATGGAGTGGAGAGTCAGTTGAATTCCACATTCGCAGTGAATGAATGGAACATTCTGTAGAGGAGATTCCAATGATTTCTGAAGCCTGTGTTGTGTGGACAGGAAAATGAAGAGCTGACCAGGCTTGAATCGATAGCCAAGTAAACAGCAGGGCTGCGAATATGAACAGACCGCTGAAAACCAGCATTGGGTTACTTGGACATTCAACAGTGGTGTAATGAAAACCTGCGTGGAGTTGAGAATCAGATGAATTCCAGATTCGCAGTGAATGAATGGAACGTTCTGTAGTGGAGATAACAAAGATTTCTGAAGGCTGGTAGTGTGGTGGGACAATGAAGAGCTGAACAGGGTGGAGTGAATTGTCAATTAAACAGCACGGCTGCGAGTATGAACAGGCCTCTGAAAACCAGCATTGGCTTACTTGGACATTCACAAGTGGTGTAATGTTAACCAGGCGGGAGTGGAGAATCAGATAAACTCCAGACTCGCAGTGAATGAATGGAACATTCTGTAGTGGAGATTGCAATGATTTCTGAAATCTGGATTGTGGGGACACGAAAATGAAGAGCTGACCAGTGTTGAGTGGATAGCCTGTAAAAAGCCTCGGCTTCGAATGTGAACAGACCACTGAAAACCAGTATTGCATTACTTCGACTTTCAGCAGTGGTGTAACGAAAGCCTGCGTGGAGTGCAGATTCAGATGAATTCCAGATTCCCAGTGAATGAATGGAACATCCTGTAGTGGAGATTACAATGATTTCTGAAGGCTGGGTTGTGTGCACAGGAAAATGAGGAGCAAAACAGGTTGAGTGGATAGCCAATTGAACAGCACGACTGCGAACATGAACAGGCCTCTGAAAACCAGCATTGTTTTACTTGGACATTCACAAGTGGTGTAAGATAAATCTGCAGGTAGTGGAGATTCAGTTGAATTCCAGATTCGCAGTGAATGAATGGAACATTCTGTACTGGAGATTGCAATGATTTCTCAAGTCTGGATTGTTTGGACATGAAAATGAAGAGCTGACCACAGTTGTGTGGATACCCAGTAAAAAGCAGGGCTTAGAGTGTGAACAGACCGCTGAAAACCAGCATTGTGTTACTTGGACATTCATAAGTGGTGTAATGAAAGCCTACCTGGAGTGCAGATTCAGATGAATTCCAGATTGGCAGTGAATGAATGGAACATTCTGTACTGGCGATTCCAATGATTTCTGAAGTCTGATATTGTGGAAAAGAAAATGAAAGGCTGACCAGGTTTGAGTGGATAGACAATTGAACAGCACACTGCGAGTGTGAAAAGGCGGCTGAAAACCAGCATTGGATTACTTGGTCATTCACCAGTGCTGTAATGAAAACCTGCCTGGAGCGGAGAGTCAGATGAATTGCAGAATCGCAGTGAATGAATGGAACAGTCTGTAGTGGAGAGCCCAATGATTTCTGAAGGCTGGTTTGTGTGGAGAGGAAAATGAAGAGCTGACCAATATTGAGTGGATAGCCCATTGAACAGCACTTCTGCGAGTTGAACATGCCTCTGAAAACCAGTATTGAGTTACTTGGACATTCACCAGTGGCGTAACGAAAACCTGCCAGGAGTGGAGGTTCAGAGGAATTCCAGATTCGCAGTGAATGAATGGAACATTCTCTAGTGGTGATTCCAATGATTTCTGAAGGCTGGGTTTTGTGGACACGAGAATGTAGAGCTGAACAGGGTGGAGTGGATAGCCAAATGAACAGCACGTCTCTTAGTATGAACAGGCCACTGAAAACCAGCATTGGCTTACTTGGACATTCACAAGTGGTGTAACGATAACCCGCCGGGAGTTGAGAGTCAGATGAATTTAAGATTCGCAGTGAATGAACGGAACATTCTGTGGAGGAGATACCAATTATTTCTGAAGGTTGGGTTATGAGGACAGGAAAATGTAGAGCTGAATAGGGTTGGGTGGATAGCAAATTGAACAGCACGGCTGAGTGTGTTAGCAGGCGGCTTAAAACCAGCATTGTCTTCCTTGGACATTTACCAGTGGTGTCACGAAAGCCTTCCAGGAGTGGAGACTCTGATGAATTCCAGATTCGCGTGATTGAATGGAACATTCTGTAGTGGTGATTGCCAACATTTAGGAATCTGGATAGTCTGGACAGGATATTGAAGAGCTGACCGATATTGAGTGGATAGCCAATGAACAGCACGGTTTCGAGTGTGAACAGACCACTAAGAAGCAGCATTGCATTACTTGGACATTCATCAGTGGTGTAACGAAAGCCTTCCTGGAATGCAGATTCAGAGTATTTCCAGATTCACAGTGAATGAATGGAAATTTCTGTAGTAGAGATTCCAATGATTTCTGAACGCTGGGTTGTGTGGACAGGAAAATGAAGAGCTGACTAGGTTTGACTGGATTGCCAATTGAACAGCAAGGCTGTGAGTGTGAACAGCCGCTGAAAACCAGCATTGGATTACCTGGTCATTCACCAGTGTTGTTAGGAAAATCTGCCTGGTGTGGAGAGTCAGAGGAATTCCAGATTCGCAGGGAACGAATGGAACATTCTGAAGTGGAGATAAGAATGATTTCTGAAGGCTCGGTGTGTGGAAGGAAAATCAAGAGCTAACCAGCGTTCACTGGATAGCCAATTGAACAGCACGGCTGCGAGTGTTAACACGCAGCTGAAACCAGCCTTGGGTTGCTTGGACATTCACCAGTGGTGAAACGAAAACCTGCTGGGAGTGGAGAACAAGATGAATTCAAGATTCCCTGAATGAATGAAACATTCTGTAGTGTAGATTGCAATGGTTTCTGAGGTTTGTATTGTCTGAACTGGAAAAAGAAGAACTCACCAGTGTTGAGTCGCTAGACCGTGAACAGCACGGGTTCGAGTGTGAATAGACCGCTGAAAACCATCATTGCGTTACTTGAACATTCAGCAGTGGTGCAATGAAAACCTGCCGGGAGTGGAGATTCAGATGAATTCCAGATTCGCAGTGAATGAATGGAACATTCTCTAGTGGTGATTCCAATGATTTCTGAAGGCTGGGTTTTGTGGACACGAAAATGTAGAGCTGAACAGGGTGGAATGGATAGCCAAATGAACAGCACGTCTCGTAGTAAGAACAGGCCACTGAAAACCAGCTTTGGCTTAATTGGACATTCACAAGTGGTGCAACGAAAACCTGACGGGAGTTGAGAATTAGATGAATTTCAGATTTGCCGTCAATGAATGGAACATTCTGTGGAGGAGATACCAATTGTTTCTGAAGTTTGGGTTATGTGGACAGGAAAATGGAGCTGAAGAGGGTTGAGTGGATAGCAAATTGAACAGGACGGCTGAGAGTATGAGCAGGCCACTTAAAACCAGCATTGGCTTACTTGGATATTTACCAGTGGTGTCACGAAAACCTGCCGGGAGTGGAGATTCAGATGAATTCCAGATTCGCTGTGAATGAATGGAACATTCTGTAGTGGAGATAACAATGATTTCTCCAGTCTCTGTGGTGTGGACAGGAAAATGTAGAGCTGGCCAGGGTTGAGTGGATAGCCAATTGAACAGCACCACTGCGCTTGTGAAGAAAACACTTAAAACATTGGGTTACTTGGACATTCAACAGTGGTGTAACGAAAACCTGCCGGGAGTGGAGGTTCAGAGGAATTCCAGATTCGCAGTGAATGAATGGAACATTCTCTAGTGGAGATTCCAACGATTTCTGAAGGCTGGGTCGTGTGGAAGGAAAATCAAGAACTAATCAGGATTTAGTGGAAAGCCAAGTGTATAGCATGGCTGCGAGTGTGAACATGCAGCTGAAAACCAGCATTGGGTTACTTGGACATTCATCAGTGGTGTAAGGAAAACCTGCATGGAGTGGAGAGTCAGTTGAATTCCACATTCGCAGTGAATGAATGGAACATTCTGTAGAGGAGATTCCAATGATTTCTGAAGCCTGTGTTGTGTGGACAGGAAAATGAAGAGCTGACCAGGCTTGAATCGATAGCCAAGTAAACAGCAGGGCTGCGAATATGAACAGGCCGCTGAAAACCAGCATTGGGTTACTTGGACATTCAACAGTGGTGTAATGAAAACCTGCGTGGAGTTGAGAATCAGATGAATTCCAGATTCGCAGTGAATGAATGGAACGTTCTGTAGTGGAGATAACAAAGATTTCTGAAGGCTGGTAGTGTGGTGGGACAATGAAGAGCTGAACAGGGTGGAGTGAATTGTCAATTAAACAGCACGGCTGCGAGTATGAACAGGCCTCTGAAAACCAGCATTGGCTTACTTGGACATTCACAAGTGGTGTAATGTTAACCAGGCGGGAGTGGAGAATCAGATAAACTCCAGACTCGCAGTGAATGAATGGAACATTCTGTAGTGGAGATTGCAATGATTTCTGAAATCTGGATTGTGGGGACACGAAAATGAAGAGCTGACCAGTGTTGAGTGGATAGCCTGTAAAAAGCCTCGGCTTCGAATGTGAACAGACCACTGAAAACCAGTATTGCATTACTTCGACTTTCAGCAGTGGTGTAACGAAAGCCTGCGTGGAGTGCAGATTCAGATGAATTCCAGATTCCCAGTGAATGAATGGAACATCCTGTAGTGGAGATTACAATGATTTCTGAAGGCTGGGTTGTGTGCACAGGAAAATGAGGAGCAAAACAGGTTGAGTGGATAGCCAATTGAACAGCACGACTGCGAACATGAACAGGCCTCTGAAAACCAGCATTGTTTTACTTGGACATTCACAAGTGGTGTAAGATAAATCTGCAGGTAGTGGAGATTCAGTTGAATTCCAGATTCGCAGTGAATGAATGGAACATTCTGTACTGGAGATTGCAATGATTTCTCAAGTCTGGATTGTTTGGACATGAAAATGAAGAGCTGACCACAGTTGTGTGGATACCCAGTAAAAAGCAGGGCTTAGAGTGTGAACAGACCGCTGAAAACCAGCATTCTGTTACTTGGACATTCATAAGTGGTGTAATGAAAGCCTACCTGGAGTGCAGATTCAGATGAATTCCAGATTGGCAGTGAATGAATGGAACATTCTGTACTGGCGATTCCAATGATTTCTGAAGTCTGATATTGTGGAAAAGAAAATGAAAGGCTGACCAGGTTTGAGTGGATAGACAATTGAACAGCACACTGCGAGTGTGAAAAGGCGGCTGAAAACCAGCATTGGATTACTTGGTCATTCACCAGTGCTGTAATGAAAACCTGCCTGGAGCGGAGAGTCAGATGAATTGCAGAATCGCAGTGAATGAATGGAACAGTCTGTAGTGGAGAGCCCAATGATTTCTGAAGGCTGGTTTGTGTGGAGAGGAAAATGAAGAGCTGACCAATATTGAGTGGATAGCCCATTGAACAGCACTTCTGCGAGTTGAACATGCCTCTGAAAACCAGTATTGAGTTACTTGGACATTCACCAGTGGCGTAACGAAAACCTGCCAGGAGTGGAGGTTCAGAGGAATTCCAGATTCGCAGTGAATGAATGGAACATTCTCTAGTGGTGATTCCAATGATTTCTGAAGGCTGGGTTTTGTGGACACGAGAATGTAGAGCTGAACAGGGTGGAGTGGATAGCCAAATGAACAGCACGTCTCTTAGTATGAACAGGCCACTGAAAACCAGCATTGGCTTACTTGGACATTCACAAGTGGTGTAACGATAACCCGCCGGGAGTTGAGAGTCAGATGAATTTAAGATTCGCAGTGAATGAACGGAACATTCTGTGGAGGAGATACCAATTATTTCTGAAGGTTGGGTTATGAGGACAGGAAAATGTAGAGCTGAATAGGGTTGGGTGGATAGCAAATTGAACAGCACGGCTGAGTGTGTTAGCAGGCGGCTTAAAACCAGCATTGTCTTCCTTGGACATTTACCAGTGGTGTCACGAAAGCCTTCCAGGAGTGGAGACTCTGATGAATTCCAGATTCGCGTGATTGAATGGAACATTCTGTAGTGGTGATTGCCAACATTTAGGAATCTGGATAGTCTGGACAGGATATTGAAGAGCTGACCGATATTGAGTGGATAGCCA
Source organism: Sorex fumeus (assembly GCF_029834395.1). Lineage (NCBI taxonomy): Eukaryota > Metazoa > Chordata > Mammalia > Eulipotyphla > Soricidae > Sorex > Sorex fumeus. Next base: position 129,821 of record NW_026606273.1, read on the forward strand.
ATGAACAGCACGGTTTCGAGTGTGAACAGACCACTAAGAAGCAGCATTGCATTACTTGGACATTCATCAGTGGTGTAACGAAAGCCTTCCTGGAATGCAGATTCAGAGTATTTCCAGATTCACAGTGAATGAATGGAAATTTCTGTAGTAGAGATTCCAATGATTTCTGAACGCTGGGTTGTGTGGACAGGAAAATGAAGAGCTGACTAGGTTTGACTGGATTGCCAATTGAACAGCAAGGCTGTGAGTGTGAACAGCCGCTGAAAACCAGCATTGGATTACCTGGTCATTCACCAGTGTTGTTAGGAAAATCTGCCTGGTGTGGAGAGTCAGAGGAATTCCAGATTCGCAGGGAACGAATGGAACATTCTGAAGTGGAGATAAGAATGATTTCTGAAGGCTCGGTGTGTGGAAGGAAAATCAAGAGCTAACCAGCGTTCACTGGATAGCCAATTGAACAGCACGGCTGCGAGTGTTAACACGCAGCTGAAACCAGCCTTGGGTTGCTTGGACATTCACCAGTGGTGAAACGAAAACCTGCTGGGAGTGGAGAACAAGATGAATTCAAGATTCGCCTGAATGAATGAAACATTCTGTAGTGTAGATTGCAATGGTTTCTGAGGTTTGTATTGTCTGAACTGGAAAAAGAAGAACTCACCAGTGTTGAGTCGCTAGACCGTGAACAGCACGGGTTCGAGTGTGAATAGACCGCTGAAAACCATCATTGCGTTACTTGAACATTCAGCAGTGGTGCAATGAAAACCTGCCGGGAGTGGAGATTCAGATGAATTCCAGATTCGCAGTGAATGAATGGAACATTCTCTAGTGGTGATTCCAATGATTTCTGAAGGCTGGGTTTTGTGGACACGAAAATGTAGAGCTGAACAGGGTGGAATGGATAGCCAAATGAACAGCACGTCTCGTAGTAAGAACAGGCCACTGAAAACCAGCTTTGGCTTAATTGGACATTCACAAGTGGTGTAACGAAAACCTGACGGGAGTTGAGAATTAGATGAATTTCAGATTTGCCGTCAATGAATGGAACATTCTGTGGAGGAGATACCAATTGTTTCTGAAGTTTGGGTTATGTGGACAGGAAAATGGAGCTGAAGAGGGTTGAGTGGATAGCAAATTGAACAGCACGGCTGAGAGTATGAGCAGGCCACTTAAAACCAGCATTGGCTTACTTGGATATTTACCAGTGGTGTCACGAAAACCTGCCGGGAGTGGAGATTCAGATGAATTCCAGATTCGCTGTGAATGAATGGAACATTCTGTAGTGGAGATAACAATGATTTCTCCAGTCTCTGTGGTGTGGACAGGAAAATGTAGAGCTGGCCAGGGTTGAGTGGATAGCCAATTGAACAGCACCACTGCGCTTGTGAAGAAAACACTTAAAACATTGGGTTACTTGGACATTCAACAGTGGTGTAACGAAAACCTGCCGGGAGTGGAGGTTCAGAGGAATTCCAGATTCGCAGTGAATGAATGGAACATTCTCTAGTGGAGATTCCAACGATTTCTGAAGGCTGGGTCGTGTGGAAGGAAAATCAAGAACTAATCAGGATTTAGTGGAAAGCCAAGTGTATAGCATGGCTGCGAGTGTGAACATGCAGCTGAAAACCAGCATTGGGTTACTTGGACATTCATCAGTGGTGTAAGGAAAACCTGCATGGAGTGGAGAGTCAGTTGAATTCCACATTCGCAGTGAATGAATGGAACATTCTGTAGAGGAGATTCCAATGATTTCTGAAGCCTGTGTTGTGTGGACAGGAAAATGAAGAGCTGACCAGGCTTGAATCGATAGCCAAGTAAACAGCAGGGCTGCGAATATGAACAGGCCGCTGAAAACCAGCATTGGGTTACTTGGACATTCAACAGTGGTGTAATGAAAACCTGCGTGGAGTTGAGAGTCAGATGAATTCCAGATTCGCAGTGAATGAATGGAACATTCTGTAGTGGAGATAACAAAGATTTCTGAAGGCTGGTAGTGTGGTGGGACAATGAAGAGCTGAACAGGGTGGAGTGAATTGTCAATTAAACAGCACGGCTGCGAGTATGAACAGGCCTCTGAAAACCAGCATTGGCTTACTTGGACATTCACAAGTGGTGTAATGTTAACCAGGCGGGAGTGGAGAATCAGATAAACTCCAGACTCGCAGTGAATGAATGGAACATTCTGTAGTGGAGATTGCAATGATTTCTGAAATCTGGATTGTGGGGACACGAAAATGAAGAGCTGACCAGTGTTGAGTGGATAGCCTGTAAAAAGCCTCGGCTTCGAATGTGAACAGACCACTGAAAACCAGTATTGCATTACTTCAACTTTCAGCAGTGGTGTAACGAAAGCCTGCGTGGAGTGCAGATTCAGATGAATTCCAGATTCCCAGTGAATGAATGGAACATCCTGTAGTGGAGATTACAATGATTTCTGAAGGCTGGGTTGTGTGCACAGGAAAATGAGGAGCAAAACAGGTTGAGTGGATAGCCAATTGAACAGCACGACTGCGAACATGAACAGGCCTCTGAAAACCAGCATTGTTTTACTTGGACATTCACAAGTGGTGTAAGATAAATCTGCAGGTAGTGGAGATTCAGTTGAATTCCAGATTCGCAGTGAATGAATGGAACATTCTGTACTGGAGATTGCAATGATTTCTCAAGTCTGGATTGTTTGGACATGAAAATGAAGAGCTGACCACAGTTGTGTGGATACCCAGTAAAAAGCAGGGCTTAGAGTGTGAACAGACCGCTGAAAACCAGCATTGTGTTACTTGGACATTCATAAGTGGTGTAATGAAAGCCTACCTGGAGTGCAGATTCAGATGAATTCCAGATTGGCAGTGAATGAATGGAACATTCTGTACTGGCGATTCCAATGATTTCTGAAGTCTGATATTGTGGAAAAGAAAATGAAAGGCTGACCAGGTTTGAGTGGATAGACAATTGAACAGCACACTGCGAGTGTGAAAAGGCGGCTGAAAACCAGCATTGGATTACTTGGTCATTCACCAGTGCTGTAATGAAAACCTGCCTGGAGCGGAGAGTCAGATGAATTGCAGAATCGCAGTGAATGAATGGAACAGTCTGTAGTGGAGAGCCCAATGATTTCTGAAGGCTGGTTTGTGTGGAGAGGAAAATGAAGAGCTGACCAATATTGAGTGGATAGCCCATTGAACAGCACTTCTGCGAGTTGAACATGCCTCTGAAAACCAGTATTGAGTTACTTGGACATTCACCAGTGGCGTAACGAAAACCTGCCAGGAGTGGAGGTTCAGAGGAATTCCAGATTCGCAGTGAATGAATGGAACATTCTCTAGTGGTGATTCCAATGATTTCTGAAGGCTGGGTTTTGTGGACACGAAAATGTAGAGCTGAACAGGGTGGAGTGGATAGCCAAATGAACAGCACGTCTCTTAGTATGAACAGGCCACTGAAAACCAGCATTGGCTTACTTGGACATTCACAAGTGGTGTAACGATAACCCGCCGGGAGTTGAGAGTCAGATGAATTTAAGATTCGCAGTGAATGAACGGAACATTCTGTGGAGGAGATACCAATTATTTCTGAAGGTTGGGTTATGAGGACAGGAAAATGTAGAGCTGAATAGGGTTGGGTGGATAGCAAATTGAACAGCACGGCTGAGTGTGTTAGCAGGCGGCTTAAAACCAGCATTGTCTTCCTTGGACATTTACCAGTGGTGTCACGAAAACCTTCCAGGAGTGGAGACTCTGATGAATTCCAGATTCGCGTGATTGAATGGAACATTCTGTAGTGGTGATTGCCAACATTTAGGAATCTGGATAGTCTGGACAGGATATTGAAGAGCTGACCGATATTGAGTGGATAGCCAATGAACAGCACGGTTTCGAGTGTGAACAGACCACTAAGAAGCAGCATTGCATTACTTGGACATTCATCAGTGGTGTAACGAAAGCCTTCCTGGAATGCAGATTCAGAGTATTTCCAGATTCACAGTGAATGAATGGAAATTTCTGTAGTAGAGATTCCAATGATTTCTGAACGCTGGGTTGTGTGGACAGGAAAATGAAGAGCTGACTAGGTTTGACTGGATTGCCAATTGAACAGCAAGGCTGTGAGTGTGAACAGCCGCTGAAAACCAGCATTGGATTACCTGGTCATTCACCAGTGTTGTTAGGAAAATCTGCCTGGTGTGGAGAGTCAGAGGAATTCCAGATTCGCAGGGAACGAATGGAACATTCTGAAGTGGAGATAAGAATGATTTCTGAAGGCTCGGTGTGTGGAAGGAAAATCAAGAGCTAACCAGCGTTCACTGGATAGCCAATTGAACAGCACGGCTGCGAGTGTTAACACGCAGCTGAAACCAGCCTTGGGTTGCTTGGACATTCACCAGTGGTGAAACGAAAACCTGCTGGGAGTGGAGAACAAGATGAATTCAAGATTCGCCTGAATGAATGAAACATTCTGTAGTGTAGATTGCAATGGTTTCTGAGGTTTGTATTGTCTGAACTGGAAAAAGAAGAACTCACCAGTGTTGAGTCGCTAGACCGTGAACAGCACGGGTTCGAGTGTGAATAGACCGCTGAAAACCATCATTGCGTTACTTGAACATTCAGCAGTGGTGCAATGAAAACCTGCCGGGAGTGGAGATTCAGATGAATTCCAGATTCGCAGTGAATGAATGGAACATTCTCTAGTGGTGATTCCAATGATTTCTGAAGGCTGGGTTTTGTGGACACGAAAATGTAGAGCTGAACAGGGTGGAATGGATAGCCAAATGAACAGCACGTCTCGTAGTAAGAACAGGCCACTGAAAACCAGCTTTGGCTTAATTGGACATTCACAAGTGGTGTAACGAAAACCTGACGGGAGTTGAGAATTAGATGAATTTCAGATTTGCCGTCAATGAATGGAACATTCTGTGGAGGAGATACCAATTGTTTCTGAAGTTTGGGTTATGTGGACAGGAAAATGGAGCTGAAGAGGGTTGAGTGGATAGCAAATTGAACAGCACGGCTGAGAGTAGGAGCAGGCCACTTAAAACCAGCATTGGCTTACTTGGATATTTACCAGTGGTGTCACGAAAACCTGCCGGGAGTGGAGATTCAGATGAATTCCAGATTCGCTGTGAATGAATGGAACATTCTGTAGTGGAGATAACAATGATTTCTCCAGTCTCTGTGGTGTGGACAGGAAAATGTAGAGCTGGCCAGGGTTGAGTGGATAGCCAATTGAACAGCACCACTGCGCTTGTGAAGAAAACACTTAAAACATTGGGTTACTTGGACATTCAACAGTGGTGTAACGAAAACCTGCCGGGAGTGGAGGTTCAGAGGAATTCCAGATTCGCAGTGAATGAATGGAACATTCTCTAGTGGAGATTCCAACGATTTCTGAAGGCTGGGTCGTGTGGAAGGAAAATCAAGAACTAATCAGGATTTAGTGGAAAGCCAATTGTATAGCATGGCTGCGAGTGTGAACATGCAGCTGAAAACCAGCATTGGGTTACTTGGACATTCATCAGTGGTGTAAGGAAAACCTGCATGGAGTGGAGAGTCAGTTGAATTCCACATTCGCAGTGAATGAATGGAACATTCTGTAGAGGAGATTCCAATGATTTCTGAAGCCTGTGTTGTGTGGACAGGAAAATGAAGAGCTGACCAGGCTTGAATCGATAGCCAAGTAAACAGCAGGGCTGCGAATATGAACAGGCCGCTGAAAACCAGCATTGGGTTACTTGGACATTCAACAGTGGTGTAATGAAAACCTGCGTGGAGTTGAGAGTCAGATGAATTCCAGATTCGCAGTGAATGAATGGAACGTTCTGTAGTGGAGATAACAAAGATTTCTGAAGGCTGGTAGTGTGGTGGGACAATGAAGAGCTGAACAGGGTGGAGTGAATTGTCAATTAAACAGCACGGCTGCGAGTATGAACAGGCCTCTGAAAACCAGCATTGGCTTACTTGGACATTCACAAGTGGTGTAATGTTAACCAGGCGGGAGTGGAGAATCAGATAAACTCCAGACTCGCAGTGAATGAATGGAACATTCTGTAGTGGAGATTGCAATGATTTCTGAAATCTGGATTGTGGGGACACGAAAATGAAGAGCTGACCAGTGTTGAGTGGATAGCCTGTAAAAAGCCTCGGCTTCGAATGTGAACAGACCACTGAAAACCAGTATTGCATTACTTCGACTTTCAGCAGTGGTGTAACGAAAGCCTGCGTGGAGTGCAGATTCAGATGAATTCCAGATTCCCAGTGAATGAATGGAACATCCTGTAGTGGAGATTACAATGATTTCTGAAGGCTGGGTTGTGTGCACAGGAAAATGAGGAGCAAAACAGGTTGAGTGGATAGCCAATTGAACAGCACGACTGCGAACATGAACAGGCCTCTGAAAACCAGCATTGTTTTACTTGGACATTCACAAGTGGTGTAAGATAAATCTGCAGGTAGTGGAGATTCAGTTGAATTCCAGATTCGCAGTGAATGAATGGAACATTCTGTACTGGAGATTGCAATGATTTCTCAAGTCTGGATTGTTTGGACATGAAAATGAAGAGCTGACCACAGTTGTGTGGATACCCAGTAAAAAGCAGGGCTTAGAGTGTGAACAGACCGCTGAAAACCAGCATTGTGTTACTTGGACATTCATAAGTGGTGTAATGAAAGCCTACCTGGAGTGCAGATTCAGATGAATTCCAGATTGGCAGTGAATGAATGGAACATTCTGTACTGGCGATTCCAATGATTTCTGAAGTCTGATATTGTGGAAAAGAAAATGAAAGGCTGACCAGGTTTGAGTGGATAGACAATTGAACAGCACACTGCGAGTGTGAAAAGGCGGCTGAAAACCAGCATTGGATTACTTGGTCATTCACCAGTGCTGTAATGAAAACCTGCCTGGAGCGGAGAGTCAGATGAATTGCAGAATCGCAGTGAATGAATGGAACAGTCTGTAGTGGAGAGCCCAATGATTTCTGAAGGCTGGTTTGTGTGGAGAGGAAAATGAAGAGCTGACCAATATTGAGTGGATAGCCCATTGAACAGCACTTCTGCGAGTTGAACATGCCTCTGAAAACCAGTATTGAGTTACTTGGACATTCACCAGTGGCGTAACGAAAACCTGCCAGGAGTGGAGGTTCAGAGGAATTCCAGATTCGCAGTGAATGAATGGAACATTCTCTAGTGGTGATTCCAATGATTTCTGAAGGCTGGGTTTTGTGGACACGAAAATGTAGAGCTGAACAGGGTGGAGTGGATAGCCAAATGAACAGCACGTCTCTTAGTATGAACAGGCCACTGAAAACCAGCATTGGCTTACTTGGACATTCACAAGTGGTGTAACGATAACCCGCCGGGAGTTGAGAGTCAGATGAATTTAAGATTCGCAGTGAATGAACGGAACATTCTGTGGAGGAGATACCAATTATTTCTGAAGGTTGGGTTATGAGGACAGGAAAATGTAGAGCTGAATAGGGTTGGGTGGATAGCAAATTGAACAGCACGGCTGAGTGTGTTAGCAGGCGGCTTAAAACCAGCATTGTCTTCCTTGGACATTTACCAGTGGTGTCACGAAAACCTTCCAGGAGTGGAGACTCTGATGAATTCCAGATTCGCGTGATTGAATGGAACATTCTGTAGTGGTGATTGCCAACATTTAGGAATCTGGATAGTCTGGACAGGATATTGAAGAGCTGACCGATATTGAGTGGATAGCCAATGAACAGCACGGTTTCGAGTGTGAACAGACCACTAAGAAGCAGCATTGCATTACTTGGACATTCATCAGTGGTGTAACGAAAGCCTTCCTGGAATGCAGATTCAGAGTATTTCCAGATTCACAGTGAATGAATGGAAATTTCTGTAGTAGAGATTCCAATGATTTCTGAACGCTGGGTTGTGTGGACAGGAAAATGAAGAGCTGACTAGGTTTGACTGGATTGCCAATTGAACAGCAAGGCTGTGAGTGTGAACAGCCGCTGAAAACCAGCATTGGATTACCTGGTCATTCACCAGTGTTGTTAGGAAAATCTGCCTGGTGTGGAGAGTCAGAGGAATTCCAGATTCGCAGGGAACGAATGGAACATTCTGAAGTGGAGATAAGAATGATTTCTGAAGGCTCGGTGTGTGGAAGGAAAATCAAGAGCTAACCAGCGTTCACTGGATAGCCAATTGAACAGCACGGCTGCGAGTGTTAACACGCAGCTGAAACCAGCCTTGGGTTGCTTGGACATTCACCAGTGGTGAAACGAAAACCTGCTGGGAGTGGAGAACAAGATGAATTCAAGATTCGCCTGAATGAATGAAACATTCTGTAGTGTAGATTGCAATGGTTTCTGAGGTGTGTATTGTCTGAACTGGAAAAAGAAGAACTCACCAGTGTTGAGTCGCTAGACCGTGAACAGCACGGGTTCGAGTGTGAATAGACCGCTGAAAACCATCATTGCGTTACTTGAACATTCAGCAGTGGTGCAATGAAAACCTGCCGGGAGTGGAGATTCAGATGAATTCCAGATTCGCAGTGAATGAATGGAACATTCTCTAGTGGTGATTCCAATGATTTCTGAAGGCTGGGTTTTGTGGACACGAAAATGTAGAGCTGAACAGGGTGGAATGGATAGCCAAATGAACAGCACGTCTCGTAGTAAGAACAGGCCACTGAAAACCAGCTTTGGCTTAATTGGACATTCACAAGTGGTGTAACGAAAACCTGACGGGAGTTGAGAATTAGATGAATTTCAGATTTGCCGTCAATGAATGGAACATTCTGTGGAGGAGATACCAATTGTTTCTGAAGTTTGGGTTATGTGGACAGGAAAATGGAGCTGAAGAGGGTTGAGTGGATAGCAAATTGAACAGCACGGCTGAGAGTATGAGCAGGCCACTTAAAACCAGCATTGGCTTACTTGGATATTTACCAGTGGTGTCACGAAAACCTGCCGGGAGTGGAGATTCAGATGAATTCCAGATTCGCTGTGAATGAATGGAACATTCTGTAGTGGAGATAACAATGATTTCTCCAGTCTCTGTGGTGTGGACAGGAAAATGTAGAGCTGGCCAGGGTTGAGTGGATAGCCAATTGAACAGCACCACTGCGCTTGTGAAGAAAACACTTAAAACATTGGGTTACTTGGACATTCAACAGTGGTGTAACGAAAACCTGCCGGGAGTGGAGGTTCAGAGGAATTCCAGATTCGCAGTGAATGAATGGAACATTCTCTAGTGGAGATTCCAACGATTTCTGAAGGCTGGGTCGTGTGGAAGGAAAATCAAGAACTAATCAGGATTTAGTGGAAAGCCAATTGTATAGCATGGCTGCGAGTGTGAACATGCAGCTGAAAACCAGCATTGGGTTACTTGGACATTCATCAGTGGTGTAAGGAAAACCTGCATGGAGTGGAGAGTCAGTTGAATTCCACATTCGCAGTGAATGAATGGAACATTCTGTAGAGGAGATTCCAATGATTTCTGAAGCCTGTGTTGTGTGGACAGGAAAATGAAGAGCTGACCAGGCTTGAATCGATAGCCAAGTAAACAGCAGGGCTGCGAATATGAACAGGCCGCTGAAAACCAGCATTGGGTTACTTGGACATTCAACAGTGGTGTAATGAAAACCTGCGTGGAGTTGAGAGTCAGATGAATTCCAGATTCGCAGTGAATGAATGGAACATTCTGTAGTGGAGATAACAAAGATTTCTGAAGGCTGGTAGTGTGGTGGGACAATGAAGAGCTGAACAGGGTGGAGTGAATTGTCAATTAAACAGCACGGCTGCGAGTATGAACAGGCCTCTGAAAACCAGCATTGGCTTACTTGGACATTCACAAGTGGTGTAATGTTAACCAGGCGGGAGTGGAGAATCAGATAAACTCCAGACTCGCAGTGAATGAATGGAACATTCTGTAGTGGAGATTGCAATGATTTCTGAAATCTGGATTGTGGGGACACGAAAATGAAGAGCTGACCAGTGTTGAGTGGATAGCCTGTAAAAAGCCTCGGCTTCGAATGTGAACAGACCACTGAAAACCAGTATTGCATTACTTCGACTTTCAGCAGTGGTGTAACGAAAGCCTGCGTGGAGTGCAGATTCAGATGAATTCCAGATTCCCAGTGAATGAATGGAACATCCTGTAGTGGAGATTACAATGATTTCTGAAGGCTGGGTTGTGTGCACAGGAAAATGAGGAGCAAAACAGGTTGAGTGGATAGCCAATTGAACAGCACGACTGCGAACATGAACAGGCCTCTGAAAACCAGCATTGTTTTACTTGGACATTCACAAGTGGTGTAAGATAAATCTGCAGGTAGTGGAGATTCAGTTGAATTCCAGATTCGCAGTGAATGAATGGAACATTCTGTACTGGAGATTGCAATGATTTCTCAAGTCTGGATTGTTTGGACATGAAAATGAAGAGCTGACCACAGTTGTGTGGATACCCAGTAAAAAGCAGGGCTTAGAGTGTGAACAGACCGCTGAAAACCAGCATTGTGTTACTTGGACATTCATAAGTGGTGTAATGAAAGCCTACCTGGAGTGCAGATTCAGATGAATTCCAGATTGGCAGTGAATGAATGGAACATTCTGTACTGGCGATTCCAATGATTTCTGAAGTCTGATATTGTGGAAAAGAAAATGAAAGGCTGACCAGGTTTGAGTGGATAGACAATTGAACAGCACACTGCGAGTGTGAAAAGGCGGCTGAAAACCAGCATTGGATTACTTGGTCATTCACCAGTGCTGTAATGAAAACCTGCCTCGAGCGGAGAGTCAGATGAATTGCAGAATCGCAGTGAATGAATGGAACAGTCTGTAGTGGAGAGCCCAATGATTTCTGAAGGCTGGTTTGTGTGGAGAGGAAAATGAAGAGCTGACCAATATTGAGTGGATAGCCCATTGAACAGCACTTCTGCGAGTTGAACATGCCTCTGAAAACCAGTATTGAGTTACTTGGACATTCACCAGTGGCGTAACGAAAACCTGCCAGGAGTGGAGGTTCAGAGGAATTCCAGATTCGCAGTGAATGAATGGAACATTCTCTAGTGGTGATTCCAATGATTTCTGAAGGCTGGGTTTTGTGGACACGAAAATGTAGAGCTGAACAGGGTGGAGTGGATAGCCAAATGAACAGCACGTCTCTTAGTATGAACAGGCCACTGAAAACCAGCATTGGCTTACTTGGACATTCACAAGTGGTGTAACGATAACCCGCCGGGAGTTGAGAGTCAGATGAATTTAAGATTCGCAGTGAATGAACGGAACATTCTGTGGAGGAGATACCAATTATTTCTGAAGGTTGGGTTATGAGGACAGGAAAATGTAGAGCTGAATAGGGTTGGGTGGATAGCAAATTGAACAGCACGGCTGAGTGTGTTAGCAGGCGGCTTAAAACCAGCATTGTCTTCCTTGGACATTTACCAGTGGTGTCACGAAAACCTTCCAGGAGTGGAGACTCTGATGAATTCCAGATTCGCGTGATTGAATGGAACATTCTGTAGTGGTGATTGCCAACATTTAGGAATCTGGATAGTCTGGACAGGATATTGAAGAGCTGACCGATATTGAGTGGATAGCCAATGAACAGCACGGTTTCGAGTGTGAACAGACCACTAAGAAGCAGCATTGCATTACTTGGACATTCATCAGTGGTGTAACGAAAGCCTTCCTGGAATGCAGATTCAGAGTATTTCCAGATTCACAGTGAATGAATGGAAATTTCTGTAGTAGAGATTCCAATGATTTCTGAACGCTGGGTTGTGTGGACAGGAAAATGAAGAGCTGACTAGGTTTGACTGGATTGCCAATTGAACAGCAAGGCTGTGAGTGTGAACAGCCGCTGAAAACCAGCATTGGATTACCTGGTCATTCACCAGTGTTGTTAGGAAAATCTGCCTGGTGTGGAGAGTCAGAGGAATTCCAGATTCGCAGGGAACGAATGGAACATTCTGAAGTGGAGATAAGAATGATTTCTGAAGGCTCGGTGTGTGGAAGGAAAATCAAGAGCTAACCAGCGTTCACTGGATAGCCAATTGAACAGCACGGCTGCGAGTGTTAACACGCAGCTGAAACCAGCCTTGGGTTGCTTGGACATTCACCAGTGGTGAAACGAAAACCTGCTGGGAGTGGAGAACAAGATGAATTCAAGATTCGCCTGAATGAATGAAACATTCTGTAGTGTAGATTGCAATGGTTTCTGAGGTTTGTATTGTCTGAACTGGAAAAAGAAGAACTCACCAGTGTTGAGTCGCTAGACCGTGAACAGCACGGGTTCGAGTGTGAATAGACCGCTGAAAACCATCATTGCGTTACTTGAACATTCAGCAGTGGTGCAATGAAAACCTGCCGGGAGTGGAGATTCAGATGAATTCCAGATTCGCAGTGAATGAATGGAACATTCTCTAGTGGTGATTCCAATGATTTCTGAAGGCTGGGTTTTGTGGACACGAAAATGTAGAGCTGAACAGGGTGGAATGGATAGCCAAATGAACAGCACGTCTCGTAGTAAGAACAGGCCACTGAAAACCAGCTTTGGCTTAATTGGACATTCACAAGTGGTGTAACGAAAACCTGACGGGAGTTGAGAATTAGATGAATTTCAGATTTGCCGTCAATGAATGGAACATTCTGTGGAGGAGATACCAATTGTTTCTGAAGTTTGGGTTATGTGGACAGGAAAATGGAGCTGAAGAGGGTTGAGTGGATAGCAAATTGAACAGCACGGCTGAGAGTATGAGCAGGCCACTTAAAACCAGCATTGGCTTACTTGGATATTTACCAGTGGTGTCACGAAAACCTGCCGGGAGTGGAGATTCAGATGAATTCCAGATTCGCTGTGAATGAATGGAACATTCTGTAGTGGAGATAACAATGATTTCTCCAGTCTCTGTGGTGTGGACAGGAAAATGTAGAGCTGGCCAGGGTTGAGTGGATAGCCAATTGAACAGCACCACTGCGCTTGTGAAGAAAACACTTAAAACATTGGGTTACTTGGACATTCAACAGTGGTGTAACGAAAACCTGCCGGGAGTGGAGGTTCAGAGGAATTCCAGATTCGCAGTGAATGAATGGAACATTCTCTAGTGGAGATTCCAACGATTTCTGAAGGCTGGGTCGTGTGGAAGGAAAATCAAGAACTAATCAGGATTTAGTGGAAAGCCAATTGTATAGCATGGCTGCGAGTGTGAACATGCAGCTGAAAACCAGCATTGGGTTACTTGGACATTCATCAGTGGTGTAAGGAAAACCTGCATGGAGTGGAGAGTCAGTTGAATTCCACATTCGCAGTGAATGAATGGAACATTCTGTAGAGGAGATTCCAATGATTTCTGAAGCCTGTGTTGTGTGGACAGGAAAATGAAGAGCTGACCAGGCTTGAATCGATAGCCAAGTAAACAGCAGGGCTGCGAATATGAACAGGCCGCTGAAAACCAGCATTGGGTTACTTGGACATTCAACAGTGGTGTAATGAAAACCTGCGTGGAGTTGAGAGTCAGATGAATTCCAGATTCGCAGTGAATGAATGGAACATTCTGTAGTGGAGATAACAAAGATTTCTGAAGGCTGGTAGTGTGGTGGGACAATGAAGAGCTGAACAGGGTGGAGTGAATTGTCAATTAAACAGCACGGCTGCGAGTATGAACAGGCCTCTGAAAACCAGCATTGGCTTACTTGGACATTCACAAGTGGTGTAATGTTAACCAGGCGGGAGTGGAGAATCAGATAAACTCCAGACTCGCAGTGAATGAATGGAACATTCTGTAGTGGAGATTGCAATGATTTCTGAAATCTGGATTGTGGGGACACGAAAATGAAGAGCTGACCAGTGTTGAGTGGATAGCCTGTAAAAAGCCTCGGCTTCGAATGTGAACAGACCACTGAAAACCAGTATTGCATTACTTCGACTTTCAGCAGTGGTGTAACGAAAGCCTGCGTGGAGTGCAGATTCAGATGAATTCCAGATTCCCAGTGAATGAATGGAACATCCTGTAGTGGAGATTACAATGATTTCTGAAGGCTGGGTTGTGTGCACAGGAAAATGAGGAGCAAAACAGGTTGAGTGGATAGCCAATTGAACAGCACGACTGCGAACATGAACAGGCCTCTGAAAACCAGCATTGTTTTACTTGGACATTCACAAGTGGTGTAAGATAAATCTGCAGGTAGTGGAGATTCAGTTGAATTCCAGATTCGCAGTGAATGAATGGAACATTCTGTACTGGAGATTGCAATGATTTCTCAAGTCTGGATTGTTTGGACATGAAAATGAAGAGCTGACCACAGTTGTGTGGATACCCAGTAAAAAGCAGGGCTTAGAGTGTGAACAGACCGCTGAAAACCAGCATTGTGTTACTTGGACATTCATAAGTGGTGTAATGAAAGCCTACCTGGAGTGCAGATTCAGATGAATTCCAGATTGGCAGTGAATGAATGGAACATTCTGTACTGGCGATTCCAATGATTTCTGAAGTCTGATATTGTGGAAAAGAAAATGAAAGGCTGACCAGGTTTGAGTGGATAGACAATTGAACAGCACACTGCGAGTGTGAAAAGGCGGCTGAAAACCAGCATTGGATTACTTGGTCATTCACCAGTGCTGTAATGAAAACCTGCCTGGAGCGGAGAGTCAGATGAATTGCAGAATCGCAGTGAATGAATGGAACAGTCTGTAGTGGAGAGCCCAATGATTTCTGAAGGCTGGTTTGTGTGGAGAGGAAAATGAAGAGCTGACCAATATTGAGTGGATAGCCCATTGAACAGCACTTCTGCGAGTTGAACATGCCTCTGAAAACCAGTATTGAGTTACTTGGACATTCACCAGTGGCGTAACGAAAACCTGCCAGGAGTGGAGGTTCAGAGGAATTCCAGATTCGCAGTGAATGAATGGAACATTCTCTAGTGGTGATTCCAATGATTTCTGAAGGCTGGGTTTTGTGGACACGAAAATGTAGAGCTGAACAGGGTGGAGTGGATAGCCAAATGAACAGAACGTCTCTTAGTATGAACAGGCCACTGAAAACCAGTGGCCTGTTGGCTTACTTGGACATTCACAAGTGGTGTAACGATAACCCGCCGGGAGTTGAGAGTCAGATGAATTTAAGATTCGCAGTGAATGAACGGAACATTCTGTGGAGGAGATACCAATTATTTCTGAAGGTTGGGTTATGAGGACAGGAAAATGTAGAGCTGAATAGGGTTGGGTGGATAGCAAATTGAACAGCACGGCTGAGTGTGTTAGCAGGCGGCTTAAAACCAGCATTGTCTTCCTTGGACATTTACCAGTGGTGTCACGAAAACCTTCCAGGAGTGGAGACTCTGATGAATTCCAGATTCGCGTGATTGAATGGAACATTCTGTAGTGGTGATTGCCAACATTTAGGAATCTGGATAGTCTGGACAGGATATTGAAGAGCTGACCGATATTGAGTGGATAGCCAATGAACAGCACGGTTTCGAGTGTGAACAGACCACTAAGAAGCAGCATTGCATTACTTGGACATTCATCAGTGGTGTAACGAAAGCCTTCCTGGAATGCAGATTCAGAGTATTTCCAGATTCACAGTGAATGAATGGAAATTTCTGTAGTAGAGATTCCAATGATTTCTGAACGCTGGGTTGTGTGGACAGGAAAATGAAGAGCTGACTAGGTTTGACTGGATTGCCAATTGAACAGCAAGGCTGTGAGTGTGAACAGCCGCTGAAAACCAGCATTGGATTACCTGGTCATTCACCAGTGTTGTTAGGAAAATCTGCCTGGTGTGGAGAGTCAGAGGAATTCCAGATTCGCAGGGAACGAATGGAACATTCTGAAGTGGAGATAAGAATGATTTCTGAAGGCTCGGTGTGTGGAAGGAAAATCAAGAGCTAACCAGCGTTCACTGGATAGCCAATTGAACAGCACGGCTGCGAGTGTTAACACGCAGCTGAAACCAGCCTTGGGTTGCTTGGACATTCACCAGTGGTGAAACGAAAACCTGCTGGGAGTGGAGAACAAGATGAATTCAAGATTCGCCTGAATGAATGAAACATTCTGTAGTGTAGATTGCAATGGTTTCTGAGGTTTGTATTGTCTGAACTGGAAAAAGAAGAACTCACCAGTGTTGAGTCGCTAGACCGTGAACAGCACGGGTTCGAGTGTGAATAGACCGCTGAAAACCATCATTGCGTTACTTGAACATTCAGCAGTGGTGCAATGAAAACCTGCCGGGAGTGGAGATTCAGATGAATTCCAGATTCGCAGTGAATGAATGGAACATTCTCTAGTGGTGATTCCAATGATTTCTGAAGGCTGGGTTTTGTGGACACGAAAATGTAGAGCTGAACAGGGTGGAATGGATAGCCAAATGAACAGCACGTCTCGTAGTAAGAACAGGCCACTGAAAACCAGCTTTGGCTTAATTGGACATTCACAAGTGGTGTAACGAAAACCTGACGGGAGTTGAGAATTAGATGAATTTCAGATTTGCCGTCAATGAATGGAACATTCTGTGGAGGAGATACCAATTGTTTCTGAAGTTTGGGTTATGTGGACAGGAAAATGGAGCTGAAGAGGGTTGAGTGGATAGCAAATTGAACAGCACGGCTGAGAGTATGAGCAGGCCACTTAAAACCAGCATTGGCTTACTTGGATATTTACCAGTGGTGTCACGAAAACCTGCCGGGAGTGGAGATTCAGATGAATTCCAGATTCGCTGTGAATGAATGGAACATTCTGTAGTGGAGATAACAATGATTTCTCCAGTCTCTGTGGTGTGGACAGGAAAATGTAGAGCTGGCCAGGGTTGAGTGGATAGCCAATTGAACAGCACCACTGCGCTTGTGAAGAAAACACTTAAAACATTGGGTTACTTGGACATTCAACAGTGGTGTAACGAAAACCTGCCGGGAGTGGAGGTTCAGAGGAATTCCAGATTCGCAGTGAATGAATGGAACATTCTCTAGTGGAGATTCCAACGATTTCTGAAGGCTGGGTCGTGTGGAAGGAAAATCAAGAACTAATCAGGATTTAGTGGAAAGCCAATTGTATAGCATGGCTGCGAGTGTGAACATGCAGCTGAAAACCAGCATTGGGTTACTTGGACATTCATCAGTGGTGTAAGGAAAACCTGCATGGAGTGGAGAGTCAGTTGAATTCCACATTCGCAGTGAATGAATGGAACATTCTGTAGAGGAGATTCCAATGATTTCTGAAGCCTGTGTTGTGTGGACAGGAAAATGAAGAGCTGACCAGGCTTGAATCGATAGCCAAGTAAACAGCAGGGCTGCGAATATGAACAGGCCGCTGAAAACCAGCATTGGGTTACTTGGACATTCAACAGTGGTGTAATGAAAACCTGCGTGGAGTTGAGAGTCAGATGAATTCCAGATTCGCAGTGAATGAATGGAACATTCTGTAGTGGAGATAACAAAGATTTCTGAAGGCTGGTAGTGTGGTGGGACAATGAAGAGCTGAACAGGGTGGAGTGAATTGTCAATTAAACAGCACGGCTGCGAGTATGAACAGGCCTCTGAAAACCAGCATTGGCTTACTTGGACATTCACAAGTGGTGTAATGTTAACCAGGCGGGAGTGGAGAATCAGATAAACTCCAGACTCGCAGTGAATGAATGGAACATTCTGTAGTGGAGATTGCAATGATTTCTGAAATCTGGATTGTGGGGACACGAAAATGAAGAGCTGACCAGTGTTGAGTGGATAGCCTGTAAAAAGCCTCGGCTTCGAATGTGAACAGACCACTGAAAACCAGTATTGCATTACTTCGACTTTCAGCAGTGGTGTAACGAAAGCCTGCGTGGAGTGCAGATTCAGATGAATTCCAGATTCCCAGTGAATGAATGGAACATCCTGTAGTGGAGATTACAATGATTTCTGAAGGCTGGGTTGTGTGCACAGGAAAATGAGGAGCAAAACAGGTTGAGTGGATAGCCAATTGAACAGCACGACTGCGAACATGAACAGGCCTCTGAAAACCAGCATTGTTTTACTTGGACATTCACAAGTGGTGTAAGATAAATCTGCAGGTAGTGGAGATTCAGTTGAATTCCAGATTCGCAGTGAATGAATGGAACATTCTGTACTGGAGATTGCAATGATTTCTCAAGTCTGGATTGTTTGGACATGAAAATGAAGAGCTGACCACAGTTGTGTGGATACCCAGTAAAAAGCAGGGCTTAGAGTGTGAACAGACCGCTGAAAACCAGCATTGTGTTACTTGGACATTCATAAGTGGTGTAATGAAAGCCTACCTGGAGTGCAGATTCAGATGAATTCCAGATTGGCAGTGAATGAATGGAACATTCTGTACTGGCGATTCCAATGATTTCTGAAGTCTGATATTGTGGAAAAGAAAATGAAAGGCTGACCAGGTTTGAGTGGATAGACAATTGAACAGCACACTGCGAGTGTGAAAAGGCGGCTGAAAACCAGCATTGGATTACTTGGTCATTCACCAGTGCTGTAATGAAAACCTGCCTGGAGCGGAGAGTCAGATGAATTGCAGAATCGCAGTGAATGAATGGAACAGTCTGTAGTGGAGAGCCCAATGATTTCTGAAGGCTGGTTTGTGTGGAGAGGAAAATGAAGAGCTGACCAATATTGAGTGGATAGCCCATTGAACAGCACTTCTGCGAGTTGAACATGCCTCTGAAAACCAGTATTGAGTTACTTGGACATTCACCAGTGGCGTAACGAAAACCTGCCAGGAGTGGAGGTTCAGAGGAATTCCAGATTCGCAGTGAATGAATGGAACATTCTCTAGTGGTGATTCCAATGATTTCTGAAGGCTGGGTTTTGTGGACACGAAAATGTAGAGCTGAACAGGGTGGAGTGGATAGCCAAATGAACAGCACGTCTCTTAGTATGAACAGGCCACTGAAAACCAGTGGCCTGTTGGCTTACTTGGACATTCACAAGTGGTGTAACGATAACCCGCCGGGAGTTGAGAGTCAGATGAATTTAAGTTTCGCAGTGAATGAACGGAACATTCTGTGGAGGAGATACCAATTATTTCTGAAGGTTGGGTTATGAGGACAGGAAAATGTAGAGCTGAATAGGGTTGGGTGGATAGCAAATTGAACAGCACGGCTGAGTGTGTTAGCAGGCGGCTTAAAACCAGCATTGTCTTCCTTGGACATTTACCAGTGGTGTCACGAAAACCTTCCAGGAGTGGAGACTCTGATGAATTCCAGATTCGCGTGATTGAATGGAACATTCTGTAATGGTGATTGCCAACATTTAGGAATCTGGATAGTCTGGACAGGATATTGAAGAGCTGACCGATATTGAGTGGATAGCCAATGAACAGCACGGTTTCGAGTGTGAACAGACCACTAAGAAGCAGCATTGCATTACTTGGACATTCATCAGTGGTGTAACGAAAGCCTTCCTGGAATGCAGATTCAGAGTATTTCCAGATTCACAGTGAATGAATGGAAATTTCTGTAGTAGAGATTCCAATGATTTCTGAACGCTGGGTTGTGTGGACAGGAAAATGAAGAGCTGACTAGGTTTGACTGGATTGCCAATTGAACAGCAAGGCTGTGAGTGTGAACAGCCGCTGAAAACCAGCATTGGATTACCTGGTCATTCACCAGTGTTGTTAGGAAAATCTGCCTGGTGTGGAGAGTCAGAGGAATTCCAGATTCGCAGGGAACGAATGGAACATTCTGAAGTGGAGATAAGAATGATTTCTGAAGGCTCGGTGTGTGGAAGGAAAATCAAGAGCTAACCAGCGTTCACTGGATAGCCAATTGAACAGCACGGCTGCGAGTGTTAACACGCAGCTGAAAACAACCTTGGGTTGCTTGGACATTCACCAGTGGTGAAACGAAAACCTGCTGGGAGTGGAGAACAAGATGAATTCAAGATTCGCCTGAATGAATGAAACATTCTGTAGTGTAGATTGCAATGGTTTCTGAGGTTTGTATTGTCTGAACTGGAAAAAGAAGAACTCACCAGTGTTGAGTCGCTAGACCGTGAACAGCACGGGTTCGAGTGTGAATAGACCGCTGAAAACCATCATTGCGTTACTTGAACATTCAGCAGTGGTGCAATGAAAACCTGCCGGGAGTGGAGATTCAGATGAATTCCAGATTCGCAGTGAATGAATGGAACATTCTCTAGTGGTGATTCCAATGATTTCTGAAGGCTGGGTTTTGTGGACACGAAAATGTAGAGCTGAACAGGGTGGAATGGATAGCCAAATGAACAGCACGTCTCGTAGTAAGAACAGGCCACTGAAAACCAGCTTTGGCTTAATTGGACATTCACAAGTGGTGTAACGAAAACCTGACGGGAGTTGAGAATTAGATGAATTTCAGATTTGCCGTCAATGAATGGAACATTCTGTGGAGGAGATACCAATTGTTTCTGAAGTTTGGGTTATGTGGACAGGAAAATGGAGCTGAAGAGGGTTGAGTGGATAGCAAATTGAACAGCACGGCTGAGAGTATGAGCAGGCCACTTAAAACCAGCATTGGCTTACTTGGATATTTACCAGTGGTGTCACGAAAACCTGCCGGGAGTGGAGATTCAGATGAATTCCAGATTCGCTGTGAATGAATGGAACATTCTGTAGTGGAGATAACAATGATTTCTCCAGTCTCTGTGGTGTGGACAGGAAAATGTAGAGCTGGCCAGGGTTGAGTGGATAGCCAATTGAACAGCACCACTGCGCTTGTGAAGAAAACACTTAAAACATTGGGTTACTTGGACATTCAACAGTGGTGTAACGAAAACCTGCCGGGAGTGGAGGTACAGAGGAATTCCAGATTCGCAGTGAATGAATGGAACATTCTCTAGTGGAGATTCCAACGATTTCTGAAGGCTGGGTCGTGTGGAAGGAAAATCAAGAACTAATCAGGATTTAGTGGAAAGCCAATTGTATAGCATGGCTGCGAGTGTGAACATGCAGCTGAAAACCAGCATTGGGTTACTTGGACATTCATCAGTGGTGTAAGGAAAACCTGCATGGAGTGGAGAGTCAGTTGAATTCCACATTCGCAGTGAATGAATGGAACATTCTGTAGAGGAGATTCCAATGATTTCTGAAGCCTGTGTTGTGTGGACAGGAAAATGAAGAGCTGACCAGGCTTGAATCGATAGCCAAGTAAACAGCAGGGCTGCGAATATGAACAGGCCGCTGAAAACCAGCATTGGGTTACTTGGACATTCAACAGTGGTGTAATGAAAACCTGCGTGGAGTTGAGAGTCAGATGAATTCCAGATTCGCAGTGAATGAATGGAACATTCTGTAGTGGAGATAACAAAGATTTCTGAAGGCTGGTAGTGTGGTGGGACAATGAAGAGCTGAACAGGGTGGAGTGAATTGTCAATTAAACAGCACGGCTGCGAGTATGAACAGGCCTCTGAAAACCAGCATTGGCTTACTTGGACATTCACAAGTGGTGTAATGTTAACCAGGCGGGAGTGGAGAATCAGATAAACTCCAGACTCGCGGTGAATGAATGGAACATTCTGTAGTGGAGATTGCAATGATTTCTGAAATCTGGATTGTGGGGACACGAAAATGAAGAGCTGACCAGTGTTGAGTGGATAGCCTGTAAAAAGCCTCGGCTTCGAATGTGAACAGACCACTGAAAACCAGTATTGCATTACTTCGACTTTCAGCAGTGGTGTAACGAAAGCCTGCGTGGAGTGCAGATTCAGATGAATTCCAGATTCCCAGTGAATGAATGGAACATCCTGTAGTGGAGATTACAATGATTTCTGAAGGCTGGGTTGTGTGCACAGGAAAATGAGGAGCAAAACAGGTTGAGTGGATAGCCAATTGAACAGCACGACTGCGAACATGAACAGGCCTCTGAAATCCAGCATTGTTTTACTTGGACATTCACAAGTGGTGTAAGATAAATCTGCAGGTAGTGGAGATTCAGTTGAATTCCAGATTCGCAGTGAATGAATGGAACATTCTGTACTGGAGATTGCAATGATTTCTCAAGTCTGGATTGTTTGGACATGAAAATGAAGAGCTGACCACAGTTGTGTGGATACCCAGTAAAAAGCAGGGCTTAGAGTGTGAACAGACCGCTGAAAACCAGCATTCTGTTACTTGGACATTCATAAGTGGTGTAATGAAAGCCTACCTGGAGTGCAGATTCAGATGAATTCCAGATTGGCAGTGAATGAATGGAACATTCTGTACTGGCGATTCCAATGATTTCTGAAGTCTGATATTGTGGAAAAGAAAATGAAAGGCTGACCAGGTTTGAGTGGATAGACAATTGAACAGCACACTGCGAGTGTGAAAAGGCGGCTGAAAACCAGCATTGGATTACTTGGTCATTCACCAGTGCTGTAATGAAAACCTGCCTGGAGCGGAGAGTCAGATGAATTGCAGAATCGCAGTGAATGAATGGAACAGTCTGTAGTGGAGAGCCCAATGATTTCTGAAGGCTGGTTTGTGTGGAGAGGAAAATGAAGAGCTGACCAATATTGAGTGGATAGCCCATTGAACAGCACTTCTGCGAGTTGAACATGCCTCTGAAAACCAGTATTGAGTTACTTGGACATTCACCAGTGGCGTAACGAAAACCTGCCAGGAGTGGAGGTTCAGAGGAATTCCAGATTCGCAGTGAATGAATGGAACATTCTCTAGTGGTGATTCCAATGATTTCTGAAGGCTGGGTTTTGTGGACACGAGAATGTAGAGCTGAACAGGGTGGAGTGGATAGCCAAATGAACAGCACGTCTCTTAGTATGAACAGGCCACTGAAAACCAGTGGCCTGTTGGCTTACTTGGACATTCACAAGTGGTGTAACGATAACCCGCCGGGAGTTGAGAGTCAGATGAATTTAAGATTCGCAGTGAATGAACGGAACATTCTGTGGAGGAGATACCAATTATTTCTGAAGGTTGGGTTATGAGGACAGGAAAATGTAGAGCTGAATAGGGTTGGGTGGATAGCAAATTGAACAGCACGGCTGAGTGTGTTAGCAGGCGGCTTAAAACCAGCATTGTCTTCCTTGGACATTTACCAGTGGTGTCACGAAAACCTTCCAGGAGTGGAGACTCTGATGAATTCCAGATTCGCGTGATTGAATGGAACATTCTGTAGTGGTGATTGCCAACATTTAGGAATCTGGATAGTCTGGACAGGATATTGAAGAGCTGACCGATATTGAGTGGATAGCCAATGAACAGCACGGTTTCGAGTGTGAACAGACCACTAAGAAGCAGCATTGCATTACTTGGACATTCATCAGTGGTGTAACGAAAGCCTTCCTGGAATGCAGATTCAGAGTATTTCCAGATTCACAGTGAATGAATGGAAATTTCTGTAGTAGAGATTCCAATGATTTCTGAACGCTGGGTTGTGTGGACAGGAAAATGAAGAGCTGACTAGGTTTGACTGGATTGCCAATTGAACAGCATGGCTGTGAGTGTGAACAGCCGCTGAAAACCAGCATTGGATTACCTGGTCATTCACCAGTGTTGTTAGGAAAATCTGCCTGGTGTGGAGAGTCAGAGGAATTCCAGATTCGGAGGGAACGAATGGAACATTCTGAAGTGGAGATAAGAATGATTTCTGAAGGCTCGGTGTGTGGAAGGAAAATCAAGAGCTAACCAGCGTTCACTGGATAGCCAATTGAACAGCACGGCTGCGAGTGTTAACACGCAGCTGAAACCAGCCTTGGGTTGCTTGGACATTCACCAGTGGTGAAACGAAAACCTGCTGGGAGTGGAGAACAAGATGAATTCAAGATTCGCCTGAATGAATGAAACATTCTGTAGTGTAGATTGCAATGGTTTCTGAGGTTTGTATTGTCTGAACTGGAAAAAGAAGAACTCACCAGTGTTGAGTCGCTAGACCGTGAACAGCACGGGTTCGAGTGTGAATAGACCGCTGAAAACCATCATTGCGTTACTTGAACATTCAGCAGTGGTGCAATGAAAACCTGCCGGGAGTGGAGATTCTGATGAATTCCAGATTCGCAGTGAATGAATGGAACATTCTCTAGTGGTGATTCCAATGATTTCTGAAGGCTGGGTTTTGTGGACACGAAAATGTAGAGCTGAACAGGGTGGAATGGATAGCCAAATGAACAGCACGTCTCGTAGTAAGAACAGGCCACTGAAAACCAGCTTTGGCTTAATTGGACATTCACAAGTGGTGTAACGAAAACCTGACGGGAGTTGAGAATTAGATGAATTTCAGATTTGCCGTCAATGAATGGAACATTCTGTGGAGGAGATACCAATTGTTTCTGAAGTTTGGGTTATGTGGACAGGAAAATGGAGCTGAAGAGGGTTGAGTGGATAGCAAATTGAACAGCACGGCTGAGAGTATGAGCAGGCCACTTAAAACCAGCATTGGCTTACTTGGATATTTACCAGTGGTGTCACGAAAACCTGCCGGGAGTGGAGATTCAGATGAATTCCAGATTCGCTGTGAATGAATGGAACATTCTGTAGTGGAGATAACAATGATTTCTCCAGTCTCTGTGGTGTGGACAGGAAAATGTAGAGCTGGCCAGGGTTGAGTGGATAGCCAATTGAACAGCACCACTGCGCTTGTGAAGAAAACACTTAAAACATTGGGTTACTTGGACATTCAACAGTGGTGTAACGAAAACCTGCCGGGAGTGGAGGTTCAGAGGAATTCCAGATTCGCAGTGAATGAATGGAACATTCTCTAGTGGAGATTCCAACGATTTCTGAAGGCTGGGTCGTGTGGAAGGAAAATCAAGAACTAATCAGGATTTAGTGGAAAGCCAATTGTATAGCATGGCTGCGAGTGTGAACATGCAGCTGAAAACCAGCATTGGGTTACTTGGACATTCATCAGTGGTGTAAGGAAAACCTGCATGGAGTGGAGAGTCAGTTGAATTCCACATTCGCAGTGAATGAATGGAACATTCTGTAGAGGAGATTCCAATGATTTCTGAAGCCTGTGTTGTGTGGACAGGAAAATGAAGAGCTGACCAGGCTTGAATCGATAGCCAAGTAAACAGCAGGGCTGCGAATATGAACAGGCCGCTGAAAACCAGCATTGGGTTACTTGGACATTCAACAGTGGTGTAATGAAAACCTGCGTGGAGTTGAGAGTCAGATGAATTCCAGATTCGCAGTGAATGAATGGAACATTCTGTAGTGGAGATAACAAAGATTTCTGAAGGCTGGTAGTGTGGTGGGACAATGAAGAGCTGAACAGGGTGGAGTGAATTGTCAATTAAACAGCACGGCTGCGAGTATGAACAGGCCTCTGAAAACCAGCATTGGCTTACTTGGACATTCACAAGTGGTGTAATGTTAACCAGGCGGGAGTGGAGAATCAGATAAACTCCAGACTCGCAGTGAATGAATGGAACATTCTGTAGTGGAGATTGCAATGATTTCTGAAATCTGGATTGTGGGGACACGAAAATGAAGAGCTGACCAGTGTTGAGTGGATAGCCTGTAAAAAGCCTCGGCTTCGAATGTGAACAGACCACTGAAAACCAGTATTGCATTACTTCGACTTTCAGCAGTGGTGTAACGAAAGCCTGCGTGGAGTGCAGATTCAGATGAATTCCAGATTCCCAGTGAATGAATGGAACATCCTGTAGTGGAGATTACAATGATTTCTGAAGGCTGGGTTGTGTGCACAGGAAAATGAGGAGCAAAACAGGTTGAGTGGATAGCCAATTGAACAGCACGACTGCGAACATGAACAGGCCTCTGAAATCCAGCATTGTTTTACTTGGACATTCACAAGTGGTGTAAGATAAATCTGCAGGTAGTGGAGATTCAGTTGAATTCCAGATTCGCAGTGAATGAATGGAACATTCTGTACTGGAGATTGCAATGATTTCTCAAGTCTGGATTGTTTGGACATGAAAATGAAGAGCTGACCACAGTTGTGTGGATACCCAGTAAAAAGCAGGGCTTAGAGTGTGAACAGACCGCTGAAAACCAGCATTGTGTTACTTGGACATTCATAAGTGGTGTAATGAAAGCCTACCTGGAGTGCAGATTCAGATGAATTCCAGATTGGCAGTGAATGAATGGAACATTCTGTACTGGCGATTCCAATGATTTCTGAAGTCTGATATTGTGGAAAAGAAAATGAAAGGCTGACCAGGTTTGAGTGGATAGACAATTGAACAGCACACTGCGAGTGTGAAAAGGCGGCTGAAAACCAGCATTGGATTACTTGGTCATTCACCAGTGCTGTAATGAAAACCTGCCTGGAGCGGAGAGTCAGATGAATTGCAGAATCGCAGTGAATGAATGGAACAGTCTGTAGTGGAGAGCCCAATGATTTCTGAAGGCTGGTTTGTGTGGAGAGGAAAATGAAGAGCTGACCAATATTGAGTGGATAGCCCATTGAACAGCACTTCTGCGAGTTGAACATGCCTCTGAAAACCAGTATTGAGTTACTTGGACATTCACCAGTGGCGTAACGAAAACCTGCCAGGAGTGGAGGTTCAGAGGAATTCCAGATTCGCAGTGAATGAATGGAACATTCTCTAGTGGTGATTCCAATGATTTCTGAAGGCTGGGTTTTGTGGACACGAGAATGTAGAGCTGAACAGGGTGGAGTGGATAGCCAAATGAACAGCACGTCTCTTAGTATGAACAGGCCACTGAAAACCAGCATTGGCTTACTTGGACATTCACAAGTGGTGTAACGATAACCCGCCGGGAGTTGAGAGTCAGATGAATTTAAGATTCGCAGTGAATGAACGGAACATTCTGTGGAGGAGATACCAATTATTTCTGAAGGTTGGGTTATGAGGACAGGAAAATGTAGAGCTGAATAGGGTTGGGTGGATAGCAAATTGAACAGCACGGCTGAGTGTGTTAGCAGGCGGCTTAAAACCAGCATTGTCTTCCTTGGACATTTACCAGTGGTGTCACTAAAACCTTCCAGGAGTGGAGACTCTGATGAATTCCAGATTCGCGTGATTGAATGGAACATTCTGTAGTGGTGATTGCCAACATTTAGGAATCTGGATAGTCTGGACAGGATATTGAAGAGCTGACCGATATTGAGTGGATAGCCAATGAACAGCACGGTTTCGAGTGTGAACAGACCACTAAGAAGCAGCATTGCATTACTTGGACATTCATCAGTGGTGTAACGAAAGCCTTCCTGGAATGCAGATTCAGAGTATTTCCAGATTCACAGTGAATGAATGGAAATTTCTGTAGTAGAGATTCCAATGATTTCTGAACGCTGGGTTGTGTGGACAGGAAAATGAAGAGCTGACTAGGTTTGACTGGATTGCCAATTGAACAGCATGGCTGTGAGTGTGAACAGCCGCTGAAAACCAGCATTGGATTACCTGGTCATTCACCAGTGTTGTTAGGAAAATCTGCCTGGTGTGGAGAGTCAGAGGAATTCCAGATTCGGAGGGAACGAATGGAACATTCTGAAGTGGAGATAAGAATGATTTCTGAAGGCTCGGTGTGTGGAAGGAAAATCAAGAGCTAACCAGCGTTCACTGGATAGCCAATTGAACAGCACGGCTGCGAGTGTTAACACGCAGCTGAAACCAGCCTTGGGTTGCTTGGACATTCACCAGTGGTGAAACGAAAACCTGCTGGGAGTGGAGAACAAGATGAATTCAAGATTCGCCTGAATGAATGAAACATTCTGTAGTGTAGATTGCAATGGTTTCTGAGGTTTGTATTGTCTGAACTGGAAAAAGAAGAACTCACCAGTGTTGAGTCGCTAGACCGTGAACAGCACGGGTTCGAGTGTGAATAGACCGCTGAAAACCATCATTGCGTTACTTGAACATTCAGCAGTGGTGCAATGAAAACCTGCCGGGAGTGGAGATTCAGATGAATTCCAGATTCGCAGTGAATGAATGGAACATTCTCTAGTGGTGATTCCAATGATTTCTGAAGGCTGGGTTTTGTGGACACGAAAATGTAGAGCTGAACAGGGTGGAATGGATAGCCAAATGAACAGCACGTCTCGTAGTAAGAACAGGCCACTGAAAACCAGCTTTGGCTTAATTGGACATTCACAAGTGGTGTAACGAAAACCTGACGGGAGTTGAGAATTTGATGAATTTCAGATTTGCCGTCAATGAATGGAACATTCTGTGGAGGAGATACCAATTGTTTCTGAAGTTTGGGTTATGTGGACAGGAAAATGGAGCTGAAGAGGGTTGAGTGGATAGCAAATTGAACAGCACGGCTGAGAGTATGAGCAGGCCACTTAAAACCAGCATTGGCTTACTTGGATATTTACCAGTGGTGTCACGAAAACCTGCCGGGAGTGGAGATTCAGATGAATTCCAGATTCGCTGTGAATGAATGGAACATTCTGTAGTGGAGATAACAATGATTTCTCCAGTCTCTGTGGTGTGGACAGGAAAATGTAGAGCTGGCCAGGGTTGAGTGGATAGCCAATTGAACAGCACCACTGCGCTTGTGAAGAAAACACTTAAAACATTGGGTTACTTGGACATTCAACAGTGGTGTAACGAAAACCTGCCGGGAGTGGAGGTTCAGAGGAATTCCAGATTCGCAGTGAATGAATGGAACATTCTCTAGTGGAGATTCCAACGATTTCTGAAGGCTGGGTCGTGTGGAAGGAAAATCAAGAACTAATCAGGATTTAGTGGAAAGCCAATTGTATAGCATGGCTGCGAGTGTGAACATGCAGCTGAAAACCAGCATTGGGTTACTTGGACATTCATCAGTGGTGTAAGGAAAACCTGCATGGAGTGGAGAGTCAGTTGAATTCCACATTCGCAGTGAATGAATGGAACATTCTGTAGAGGAGATTCCAATGATTTCTGAAGCCTGTGTTGTGTGGACAGGAAAATGAAGAGCTGACCAGGCTTGAATCGATAGCCAAGTAAACAGCAGGGCTGCGAATATGAACAGGCCGCTGAAAACCAGCATTGGGTTACTTGGACATTCAACAGTGGTGTAATGAAAACCTGCGTGGAGTTGAGAGTCAGATGAATTCCAGATTCGCAGTGAATGAATGGAACATTCTGTAGTGGAGATAACAAAGATTTCTGAAGGCTGGTAGTGTGGTGGGACAATGAAGAGCTGAACAGGGTGGAGTGAATTGTCAATTAAACAGCACGGCTGCGAGTATGAACAGGCCTCTGAAAACCAGCATTGGCTTACTTGGACATTCACAAGTGGTGTAATGTTAACCAGGCGGGAGTGGAGAATCAGATAAACTCCAGACTCGCAGTGAATGAATGGAACATTCTGTAGTGGAGATTGCAATGATTTCTGAAATCTGGATTGTGGGGACACGAAAATGAAGAGCTGACCAGTGTTGAGTGGATAGCCTGTAAAAAGCCTCGGCTTCGAATGTGAACAGACCACTGAAAACCAGTATTGCATTACTTCGACTTTCAGCAGTGGTGTAACGAAAGCCTGCGTGGAGTGCAGATTCAGATGAATTCCAGATTCCCAGTGAATGAATGGAACATCCTGTAGTGGAGATTACAATGATTTCTGAAGGCTGGGTTGTGTGCACAGGAAAATGAGGAGCAAAACAGGTTGAGTGGATAGCCAATTGAACAGCACGACTGCGAACATGAACAGGCCTCTGAAAACCAGCATTGTTTTACTTGGACATTCACAAGTGGTGTAAGATAAATCTGCAGGTAGTGGAGATTCAGTTGAATTCCAGATTCGCAGTGAATGAATGGAACATTCTGTACTGGAGATTGCAATGATTTCTCAAGTCTGGATTGTTTGGACATGAAAATGAAGAGCTGACCACAGTTGTGTGGATACCCAGTAAAAAGCAGGGCTTAGAGTGTGAACAGACCGCTGAAAACCAGCATTGTGTTACTTGGACATTCATAAGTGGTGTAATGAAAGCCTACCTGGAGTGCAGATTCAGATGAATTCCAGATTGGCAGTGAATGAATGGAACATTCTGTACTGGCGATTCCAATGATTTCTGAAGTCTGATATTGTGGAAAAGAAAATGAAAGGCTGACCAGGTTTGAGTGGATAGACAATTGAACAGCACACTGCGAGTGTGAAAAGGCGGCTGAAAACCAGCATTGGATTACTTGGTCATTCACCAGTGCTGTAATGAAAACCTGCCTGGAGCGGAGAGTCAGATGAATTGCAGAATCGCAGTGAATGAATGGAACAGTCTGTAGTGGAGAGCCCAATGATTTCTGAAGGCTGGTTTGTGTGGAGAGGAAAATGAAGAGCTGACCAATATTGAGTGGATAGCCCATTGAACAGCACTTCTGCGAGTTGAACATGCCTCTGAAAACCAGTATTGAGTTACTTGGACATTCACCAGTGGCGTAACGAAAACCTGCCAGGAGTGGAGGTTCAGAGGAATTCCAGATTCGCAGTGAATGAATGGAACATTCTCTAGTGGTGATTCCAATGATTTCTGAAGGCTGGGTTTTGTGGACACGAGAATGTAGAGCTGAACAGGGTGGAGTGGATAGCCAAATGAACAGCACGTCTCTTAGTATGAACAGGCCACTGAAAACCAGCATTGGCTTACTTGGACATTCACAAGTGGTGTAACGATAACCCGCCGGGAGTTGAGAGTCAGATGAATTTAAGATTCGCAGTGAATGAACGGAACATTCTGTGGAGGAGATACCAATTATTTCTGAAGGTTGGGTTATGAGGACAGGAAAATGTAGAGCTGAATAGGGTTGGGTGGATAGCAAATTGAACAGCACGGCTGAGTGTGTTAGCAGGCGGCTTAAAACCAGCATTGTCTTCCTTGGACATTTACCAGTGGTGTCACGAAAACCTTCCAGGAGTGGAGACTCTGATGAATTCCAGATTCGCGTGATTGAATGGAACATTCTGTAGTGGTGATTGCCAACATTTAGGAATCTGGATAGTCTGGACAGGATATTGAAGAGCTGACCGATATTGAGTGGATAGCCAATGAACAGCACGGTTTCGAGTGTGAACAGACCACTAAGAAGCAGCATTGCATTACTTGGACATTCATCAGTGGTGTAACGAAAGCCTTCCTGGAATGCAGATTCAGATTATTTCCAGATTCACAGTGAATGAATGGAAATTTCTGTAGTAGAGATTCCAATGATTTCTGAACGCTGGGTTGTGTGGACAGGAAAATGAAGAGCTGACTAGGTTTGACTGGATTGCCAATTGAACAGCAAGGCTGTGAGTGTGAACAGCCGCTGAAAACCAGCATTGGATTACCTGGTCATTCACCAGTGTTGTTAGGAAAATCTGCCTGGTGTGGAGAGTCAGAGGAATTCCAGATTCGCAGGGAACGAATGGAACATTCTGAAGTGGAGATAAGAATGATTTCTGAAGGCTCGGTGTGTGGAAGGAAAATCAAGAGCTAACCAGCGTTCACTGGATAGCCAATTGAACAGCACGGCTGCGAGTGTTAACACGCAGCTGAAACCAGCCTTGGGTTGCTTGGACATTCACCAGTGGTGAAACGAAAACCTGCTGGGAGTGGAGAACAAGATGAATTCAAGATTCGCCTGAATGAATGAAACATTCTGTAGTGTAGATTGCAATGGTTTCTGAGGTTTGTATTGTTTGAACTGGAAAAAGAAGAACTCACCAGTGTTGAGTCGCTAGACCGTGAACAGCACGGGTTCGAGTGTGAATAGACCGCTGAAAACCATCATTGCGTTACTTGAACATTCAGCAGTGGTGCAATGAAAACCTGCCGGGAGTGGAGATTCAGATGAATTCCAGATTCGCAGTGAATGAATGGAACATTCTCTAGTGGTGATTCCAATGATTTCTGAAGGCTGGGTTTTGTGGACACGAAAATGTAGAGCTGAACAGGGTGGAATGGATAGCCAAATGAACAGCACGTCTCGTAGTAAGAACAGGCCACTGAAAACCAGCTTTGGCTTAATTGGACATTCACAAGTGGTGTAACGAAAACCTGACGGGAGTTGAGAATTAGATGAATTTCAGATTTGCCGTCAATGAATGGAACATTCTGTGGAGGAGATACCAATTGTTTCTGAAGTTTGGGTTATGTGGACAGGAAAATGGAGCTGAAGAGGGTTGAGTGGATAGCAAATTGAACAGCACGGCTGAGAGTATGAGCAGGCCACTTAAAACCAGCATTGGCTTACTTGGATATTTACCAGTGGTGTCACGAAAACCTGCCGGGAGTGGAGATTCAGATGAATTCCAGATTCGCTGTGAATGAATGGAACATTCTGTAGTGGAGATAACAATGATTTCTCCAGTCTCTGTGGTGTGGACAGGAAAATGTAGAGCTGGCCAGGGTTGAGTGGATAGCCAATTGAACAGCACCACTGCGCTTGTGAAGAAAACACTTAAAACATTGGGTTACTTGGACATTCAACAGTGGTGTAACGAAAACCTGCCGGGAGTGGAGGTTCAGAGGAATTCCAGATTCGCAGTGAATGAATGGAACATTCTCTAGTGGAGATTCCAACGATTTCTGAAGGCTGGGTCGTGTGGAAGGAAAA
The DNA here is from genome assembly GCF_029834395.1 of Sorex fumeus. Taxonomy (NCBI): domain Eukaryota; kingdom Metazoa; phylum Chordata; class Mammalia; order Eulipotyphla; family Soricidae; genus Sorex; species Sorex fumeus. Next base: position 162,210 of record NW_026606273.1, read on the forward strand.
TCAAGAACTAATCAGGATTTAGTGGAAAGCCAATTGTATAGCATGGCTGCGAGTGTGAACATGCAGCTGAAAACCAGCATTGGGTTACTTGGACATTCATCAGTGGTGTAAGGAAAACCTGCATGGAGTGGAGAGTCAGTTGAATTCCACATTCGCAGTGAATGAATGGAACATTCTGTAGAGGAGATTCCAATGATTTCTGAAGCCTGTGTTGTGTGGACAGGAAAATGAAGAGCTGACCAGGCTTGAATCGATAGCCAAGTAAACAGCAGGGCTGCGAATATGAACAGGCCGCTGAAAACCAGCATTGGGTTACTTGGACATTCAACAGTGGTGTAATGAAAACCTGCGTGGAGTTGAGAGTCAGATGAATTCCAGATTCGCAGTGAATGAATGGAACATTCTGTAGTGGAGATAACAAAGATTTCTGAAGGCTGGTAGTGTGGTGGGACAATGAAGAGCTGAACAGGGTGGAGTGAATTGTCAATTAAACAGCACGGCTGCGAGTATGAACAGGCCTCTGAAAACCAGCATTGGCTTACTTGGACATTCACAAGTGGTGTAATGTTAACCAGGCGGGAGTGGAGAATCAGATAAACTCCAGACTCGCAGTGAATGAATGGAACATTCTGTAGTGGAGATTGCAATGATTTCTGAAATCTGGATTGTGGGGACACGAAAATGAAGAGCTGACCAGTGTTGAGTGGATAGCCTGTAAAAAGCCTCGGCTTCGAATGTGAACAGACCACTGAAAACCAGTATTGCATTACTTCGACTTTCAGCAGTGGTGTAACGAAAGCCTGCGTGGAGTGCAGATTCAGATGAATTCCAGATTCCCAGTGAATGAATGGAACATCCTGTAGTGGAGATTACAATGATTTCTGAAGGCTGGGTTGTGTGCACAGGAAAATGAGGAGCAAAACAGGTTGAGTGGATAGCCAATTGAACAGCACGACTGCGAACATGAACAGGCCTCTGAAAACCAGCATTGTTTTACTTGGACATTCACAAGTGGTGTAAGATAAATCTGCAGGTAGTGGAGATTCAGTTGAATTCCAGATTCGCAGTGAATGAATGGAACATTCTGTACTGGAGATTGCAATGATTTCTCAAGTCTGGATTGTTTGGACATGAAAATGAAGAGCTGACCACAGTTGTGTGGATACCCAGTAAAAAGCAGGGCTTAGAGTGTGAACAGACCGCTGAAAACCAGCATTGTGTTACTTGGACATTCATAAGTGGTGTAATGAAAGCCTACCTGGAGTGCAGATTCAGATGAATTCCAGATTGGCAGTGAATGAATGGAACATTCTGTACTGGCGATTCCAATGATTTCTGAAGTCTGATATTGTGGAAAAGAAAATGAAAGGCTGACCAGGTTTGAGTGGATAGACAATTGAACAGCACACTGCGAGTGTGAAAAGGCGGCTGAAAACCAGCATTGGATTACTTGGTCATTCACCAGTGCTGTAATGAAAACCTGCCTGGAGCGGAGAGTCAGATGAATTGCAGAATCGCAGTGAATGAATGGAACAGTCTGTAGTGGAGAGCCCAATGATTTCTGAAGGCTGGTTTGTGTGGAGAGGAAAATGAAGAGCTGACCAATATTGAGTGGATAGCCCATTGAACAGCACTTCTGCGAGTTGAACATGCCTCTGAAAACCAGTATTGAGTTACTTGGACATTCACCAGTGGCGTAACGAAAACCTGCCAGGAGTGGAGGTTCAGAGGAATTCCAGATTCGCAGTGAATGAATGGAACATTCTCTAGTGGTGATTCCAATGATTTATGAAGGCTGGGTTTTGTGGACACGAGAATGTAGAGCTGAACAGGGTGGAGTGGATAGCCAAATGAACAGCACGTCTCTTAGTATGAACAGGCCACTGAAAACCAGCATTGGCTTACTTGGACATTCACAAGTGGTGTAACGATAACCCGCCGGGAGTTGAGAGTCAGATGAATTTAAGATTCGCAGTGAATGAACGGAACATTCTGTGGAGGAGATACCAATTATTTCTGAAGGTTGGGTTATGAGGACAGGAAAATGTAGAGCTGAATAGGGTTGGGTGGATAGCAAATTGAACAGCACGGCTGAGTGTGTTAGCAGGCGGCTTAAAACCAGCATTGTCTTCCTTGGACATTTACCAGTGGTGTCACGAAAACCTTCCAGGAGTGGAGACTCTGATGAATTCCAGATTCGCGTGATTGAATGGAACATTCTGTAGTGGTGATTGCCAACATTTAGGAATCTGGATAGTCTGGACAGGATATTGAAGAGCTGACCGATATTGAGTGGATAGCCAATGAACAGCACGGTTTCGAGTGTGAACAGACCACTAAGAAGCAGCATTGCATTACTTGGACATTCATCAGTGGTGTAACGAAAGCCTTCCTGGAATGCAGATTCAGAGTATTTCCAGATTCACAGTGAATGAATGGAAATTTCTGTAGTAGAGATTCCAATGATTTCTGAACGCTGGGTTGTGTGGACAGGAAAATGAAGAGCTGACTAGGTTTGACTGGATTGCCAATTGAACAGCAAGGCTGTGAGTGTGAACAGCCGCTGAAAACCAGCATTGGATTACCTGGTCATTCACCAGTGTTGTTAGGAAAATCTGCCTGGTGTGGAGAGTCAGAGGAATTCCAGATTCGCAGGGAACGAATGGAACATTCTGAAGTGGAGATAAGAATGATTTCTGAAGGCTCGGTGTGTGGAAGGAAAATCAAGAGCTAACCAGCGTTCACTGGATAGCCAATTGAACAGCACGGCTGCGAGTGTTAACACGCAGCTGAAACCAGCCTTGGGTTGCTTGGACATTCACCAGTGGTGAAACGAAAACCTGCTGGGAGTGGAGAACAAGATGAATTCAAGATTCGCCTGAATGAATGAAACATTCTGTAGTGTAGATTGCAATGGTTTCTGAGGTTTGTATTGTCTGAACTGGAAAAAGAAGAACTCACCAGTGTTGAGTCGCTAGACCGTGAACAGCACGGGTTCGAGTGTGAATAGACCGCTGAAAACCATCATTGCGTTACTTGAACATTCAGCAGTGGTGCAATGAAAACCTGCCGGGAGTGGAGATTCAGATGAATTCCAGATTCGCAGTGAATGAATGGAACATTCTCTAGTGGTGATTCCAATGATTTCTGAAGGCTGGGTTTTGTGGACACGAAAATGTAGAGCTGAACAGGGTGGAATGGATAGCCAAATGAACAGCACGTCTCGTAGTAAGAACAGGCCACTGAAAACCAGCTTTGGCTTAATTGGACATTCACAAGTGGTGTAACGAAAACCTGACGGGAGTTGAGAATTAGATGAATTTCAGATTTGCCGTCAATGAATGGAACATTCTGTGGAGGAGATACCAATTGTTTCTGAAGTTTGGGTTATGTGGACAGGAAAATGGAGCTGAAGAGGGTTGAGTGGATAGCAAATTGAACAGCACGGCTGAGAGTATGAGCAGGCCACTTAAAACCAGCATTGGCTTACTTGGATATTTACCAGTGGTGTCACGAAAACCTGCCGGGAGTGGAGATTCAGATGAATTCCAGATTCGCTGTGAATGAATGGAACATTCTGTAGTGGAGATAACAATGATTTCTCCAGTCTCTGTGGTGTGGACAGGAAAATGTAGAGCTGGCCAGGGTTGAGTGGATAGCCAATTGAACAGCACCACTGCGCTTGTGAAGAAAACACTTAAAACATTGGGTTACTTGGACATTCAACAGTGGTGTAACGAAAACCTGCCGGGAGTGGAGGTTCAGAGGAATTCCAGATTCGCAGTGAATGAATGGAACATTCTCTAGTGGAGATTCCAACGATTTCTGAAGGCTGGGTCGTGTGGAAGGAAAGTCAAGAACTAATCAGGATTTAGTGGAAAGCCAATTGTATAGCATGGCTGCGAGTGTGAACATGCAGCTGAAAACCAGCATTGGGTTACTTGGACATTCATCAGTGGTGTAAGGAAAACCTGCATGGAGTGGAGAGTCAGTTGAATTCCACATTCGCAGTGAATGAATGGAACATTCTGTAGAGGAGATTCCAATGATTTCTGAAGCCTGTGTTGTGTGGACAGGAAAATGAAGAGCTGACCAGGCTTGAATCGATAGCCAAGTAAACAGCAGGGCTGCGAATATGAACAGGCCGCTGAAAACCAGCATTGGGTTACTTGGACATTCAACAGTGGTGTAATGAAAACCTGCGTGGAGTTGAGAGTCAGATGAATTCCAGATTCGCAGTGAATGAATGGAACATTCTGTAGTGGAGATAACAAAGATTTCTGAAGGCTGGTAGTGTGGTGGGACAATGAAGAGCTGAACAGGGTGGAGTGAATTGTCAATTAAACAGCACGGCTGCGAGTATGAACAGGCCTCTGAAAACCAGCATTGGCTTACTTGGACATTCACAAGTGGTGTAATGTTAACCAGGCGGGAGTGGAGAATCAGATAAACTCCAGACTCGCAGTGAATGAATGGAACATTCTGTAGTGGAGATTGCAATGATTTCTGAAATCTGGATTGTGGGGACACGAAAATGAAGAGCTGACCAGTGTTGAGTGGATAGCCTGTAAAAAGCCTCGGCTTCGAATGTGAACAGACCACTGAAAACCAGTATTGCATTACTTCGACTTTCAGCAGTGGTGTAACGAAAGCCTGCGTGGAGTGCAGATTCAGATGAATTCCAGATTCCCAGTGAATGAATGGAACATCCTGTAGTGGAGATTACAATGATTTCTGAAGGCTGGGTTGTGTGCACAGGAAAATGAGGAGCAAAACAGGTTGAGTGGATAGCCAATTGAACAGCACGACTGCGAACATGAACAGGCCTCTGAAAACCAGCATTGTTTTACTTGGACATTCACAAGTGGTGTAAGATAAATCTGCAGGTAGTGGAGATTCAGTTGAATTCCAGATTCGCAGTGAATGAATGGAACATTCTGTACTGGAGATTGCAATGATTTCTCAAGTCTGGATTGTTTGGACATGAAAATGAAGAGCTGACCACAGTTGTGTGGATACCCAGTAAAAAGCAGGGCTTAGAGTGTGAACAGACCGCTGAAAACCAGCATTGTGTTACTTGGACATTCATAAGTGGTGTAATGAAAGCCTACCTGGAGTGCAGATTCAGATGAATTCCAGATTGGCAGTGAATGAATGGAACATTCTGTACTGGCGATTCCAATGATTTCTGAAGTCTGATATTGTGGAAAAGAAAATGAAAGGCTGACCAGGTTTGAGTGGATAGACAATTGAACAGCACACTGCGAGTGTGAAAAGGCGGCTGAAAACCAGCATTGGATTACTTGGTCATTCACCAGTGCTGTAATGAAAACCTGCCTGGAGCGGAGAGTCAGATGAATTGCAGAATCGCAGTGAATGAATGGAACAGTCTGTAGTGGAGAGCCCAATGATTTCTGAAGGCTGGTTTGTGTGGAGAGGAAAATGAAGAGCTGACCAATATTGAGTGGATAGCCCATTGAACAGCACTTCTGCGAGTTGAACATGCCTCTGAAAACCAGTATTGAGTTACTTGGACATTCACCAGTGGCGTAACGAAAACCTGCCAGGAGTGGAGGTTCAGAGGAATTCCAGATTCGCAGTGAATGAATGGAACATTCTCTAGTGGTGATTCCAATGATTTCTGAAGGCTGGGTTTTGTGGACACGAGAATGTAGAGCTGAACAGGGTGGAGTGGATAGCCAAATGAACAGCACGTCTCTTAGTATGAACAGGCCACTGAAAACCAGCATTGGCTTACTTGGACATTCACAAGTGGTGTAACGATAACCCGCCGGGAGTTGAGAGTCAGATGAATTTAAGATTCGCAGTGAATGAACGGAACATTCTGTGGAGGAGATACCAATTATTTCTGAAGGTTGGGTTATGAGGACAGGAAAATGGAGAGCTGAATAGGGTTGGGTGGATAGCAAATTGAACAGCACGGCTGAGTGTGTTAGCAGGCGGCTTAAAACCAGCATTGTCTTCCTTGGACATTTACCAGTGGTGTCACGAAAACCTTCCAGGAGTGGAGACTCTGATGAATTCCAGATTCGCGTGATTGAATGGAACATTCTGTAGTGGTGATTGCCAACATTTAGGAATCTGGATAGTCTGGACAGGATATTGAAGAGCTGACCGATATTGAGTGGATAGCCAATGAACAGCACGGTTTCGAGTGTGAACAGACCACTAAGAAGCAGCATTGCATTACTTGGACATTCATCAGTGGTGTAACGAAAGCCTTCCTGGAATGCAGATTCAGAGTATTTCCAGATTCACAGTGAATGAATGGAAATTTCTGTAGTAGAGATTCCAATGATTTCTGAACGCTGGGTTGTGTGGACAGGAAAATGAAGAGCTGACTAGGTTTGACTGGATTGCCAATTGAACAGCAAGGCTGTGAGTGTGAACAGCCGCTGAAAACCAGCATTGGATTACCTGGTCATTCACCAGTGTTGTTAGGAAAATCTGCCTGGTGTGGAGAGTCAGAGGAATTCCAGATTCGCAGGGAACGAATGGAACATTCTGAAGTGGAGATAAGAATGATTTCTGAAGGCTCGGTGTGTGGAAGGAAAATCAAGAGCTAACCAGCGTTCACTGGATAGCCAATTGAACAGCACGGCTGCGAGTGTTAACACGCAGCTGAAACCAGCCTTGGGTTGCTTGGACATTCACCAGTGGTGAAACGAAAACCTGCTGGGAGTGGAGAACAAGATGAATTCAAGATTCGCCTGAATGAATGAAACATTCTGTAGTGTAGATTGCAATGGTTTCTGAGGTTTGTATTGTCTGAACTGGAAAAAGAAGAACTCACCAGTGTTGAGTCGCTAGACCGTGAACAGCACGGGTTCGAGTGTGAATAGACCGCTGAAAACCATCATTGCGTTACTTGAACATTCAGCAGTGGTGCAATGAAAACCTGCCGGGAGTGGAGATTCAGATGAATTCCAGATTCGCAGTGAATGAATGGAACATTCTCTAGTGGTGATTCCAATGATTTCTGAAGGCTGGGTTTTGTGGACACGAAAATGTAGAGCTGAACAGGGTGGAATGGATAGCCAAATGAACAGCACGTCTCGTAGTAAGAACAGGCCACTGAAAACCAGCTTTGGCTTAATTGGACATTCACAAGTGGTGTAACGAAAACCTGACGGGAGTTGAGAATTAGATGAATTTCAGATTTGCCGTCAATGAATGGAACATTCTGTGGAGGAGATACCAATTGTTTCTGAAGTTTGGGTTATGTGGACAGGAAAATGGAGCTGAAGAGGGTTGAGTGGATAGCAAATTGAACAGCACGGCTGAGAGTATGAGCAGGCCACTTAAAACCAGCATTGGCTTACTTGGATATTTACCAGTGGTGTCACGAAAACCTGCCGGGAGTGGAGATTCAGATGAATTCCAGATTCGCTGTGAATGAATGGAACATTCTGTAGTGGAGATAACAATGATTTCTCCAGTCTCTGTGGTGTGGACAGGAAAATGTAGAGCTGGCCAGGGTTGAGTGGATAGCCAATTGAACAGCACCACTGCGCTTGTGAAGAAAACACTTAAAACATTGGGTTACTTGGACATTCAACAGTGGTGTAACGAAAACCTGCCGGGAGTGGAGGTTCAGAGGAATTCCAGATTCGCAGTGAATGAATGGAACATTCTCTAGTGGAGATTCCAACGATTTCTGAAGGCTGGGTCGTGTGGAAGGAAAATCAAGAACTAATCAGGATTTAGTGGAAAGCCAATTGTATAGCATGGCTGCGAGTGTGAACATGCAGCTGAAAACCAGCATTGGGTTACTTGGACATTCATCAGTGGTGTAAGGAAAACCTGCATGGAGTGGAGAGTCAGTTGAATTCCACATTCGCAGTGAATGAATGGAACATTCTGTAGAGGAGATTCCAATGATTTCTGAAGCCTGTGTTGTGTGGACAGGAAAATGAAGAGCTGACCAGGCTTGAATCGATAGCCAAGTAAACAGCAGGGCTGCGAATATGAACAGGCCGCTGAAAACCAGCATTGGGTTACTTGGACATTCAACAGTGGTGTAATGAAAACCTGCGTGGAGTTGAGAGTCAGATGAATTCCAGATTCGCAGTGAATGAATGGAACATTCTGCAGTGGAGATAACAAAGATTTCTGAAGGCTGGTAGTGTGGTGGGACAATGAAGAGCTGAACAGGGTGGAGTGAATTGTCAATTAAACAGCACGGCTGCGAGTATGAACAGGCCTCTGAAAACCAGCATTGGCTTACTTGGACATTCACAAGTGGTGTAATGTTAACCAGGCGGGAGTGGAGAATCAGATAAACTCCAGACTCGCAGTGAATGAATGGAACATTCTGTAGTGGAGATTGCAATGATTTCTGAAATCTGGATTGTGGGGACACGAAAATGAAGAGCTGACCAGTGTTGAGTGGATAGCCTGTAAAAAGCCTCGGCTTCGAATGTGAACAGACCACTGAAAACCAGTATTGCATTACTTCGACTTTCAGCAGTGGTGTAACGAAAGCCTGCGTGGAGTGCAGATTCAGATGAATTCCAGATTCCCAGTGAATGAATGGAACATCCTGTAGTGGAGATTACAATGATTTCTGAAGGCTGGGTTGTGTGCACAGGAAAATGAGGAGCAAAACAGGTTGAGTGGATAGCCAATTGAACAGCACGACTGCGAACATGAACAGGCCTCTGAAAACCAGCATTGTTTTACTTGGACATTCACAAGTGGTGTAAGATAAATCTGCAGGTAGTGGAGATTCAGTTGAATTCCAGATTCGCAGTGAATGAATGGAACATTCTGTACTGGAGATTGCAATGATTTCTCAAGTCTGGATTGTTTGGACATGAAAATGAAGAGCTGACCACAGTTGTGTGGATACCCAGTAAAAAGCAGGGCTTAGAGTGTGAACAGACCGCTGAAAACCAGCATTGTGTTACTTGGACATTCATAAGTGGTGTAATGAAAGCCTACCTGGAGTGCAGATTCAGATGAATTCCAGATTGGCAGCGAATGAATGGAACATTCTGTACTGGCGATTCCAATGATTTCTGAAGTCTGATATTGTGGAAAAGAAAATGAAAGGCTGACCAGGTTTGAGTGGATAGACAATTGAACAGCACACTGCGAGTGTGAAAAGGCGGCTGAAAACCAGCATTGGATTACTTGGTCATTCACCAGTGCTGTAATGAAAACCTGCCTGGAGCGGAGAGTCAGATGAATTGCAGAATCGCAGTGAATGAATGGAACAGTCTGTAGTGGAGAGCCCAATGATTTCTGAAGGCTGGTTTGTGTGGAGAGGAAAATGAAGAGCTGACCAATATTGAGTGGATAGCCCATTGAACAGCACTTCTGCGAGTTGAACATGCCTCTGAAAACCAGTATTGAGTTACTTGGACATTCACCAGTGGCGTAACGAAAACCTGCCAGGAGTGGAGGTTCAGAGGAATTCCAGATTCGCAGTGAATGAATGGAACATTCTCTAGTGGTGATTCCAATGATTTCTGAAGGCTGGGTTTTGTGGACACGAGAATGTAGAGCTGAACAGGGTGGAGTGGATAGCCAAATGAACAGCACGTCTCTTAGTATGAACAGGCCACTGAAAACCAGCATTGGCTTACTTGGACATTCACAAGTGGTGTAACGATAACCCGCCGGGAGTTGAGAGTCAGATGAATTTAAGATTCGCAGTGAATGAACGGAACATTCTGTGGAGGAGATACCAATTATTTCTGAAGGTTGGGTTATGAGGACAGGAAAATGGAGAGCTGAATAGGGTTGGGTGGATAGCAAATTGAACAGCACGGCTGAGTGTGTTAGCAGGCGGCTTAAAACCAGCATTGTCTTCCTTGGACATTTACCAGTGGTGTCACGAAAACCTTCCAGGAGTGGAGACTCTGATGAATTCCAGATTCGCGTGATTGAATGGAACATTCTGTAGTGGTGATTGCCAACATTTAGGAATCTGGATAGTCTGGACAGGATATTGAAGAGCTGACCGATATTGAGTGGATAGCCAATGAACAGCACGGTTTCGAGTGTGAACAGACCACTAAGAAGCAGCATTGCATTACTTGGACATTCATCAGTGGTGTAACGAAAGCCTTCCTGGAATGCAGATTCAGAGTATTTCCAGATTCACAGTGAATGAATGGAAATTTCTGTAGTAGAGATTCCAATGATTTCTGAACGCTGGGTTGTGTGGACAGGAAAATGAAGAGCTGACTAGGTTTGACTGGATTGCCAATTGAACAGCAAGGCTGTGAGTGTGAACAGCCGCTGAAAACCAGCATTGGATTACCTGGTCATTCACCAGTGTTGTTAGGAAAATCTGCCTGGTGTGGAGAGTCAGAGGAATTCCAGATTCGCAGGGAACGAATGGAACATTCTGAAGTGGAGATAAGAATGATTTCTGAAGGCTCGGTGTGTGGAAGGAAAATCAAGAGCTAACCAGCGTTCACTGGATAGCCAATTGAACAGCACGGCTGCGAGTGTTAACACGCAGCTGAAACCAGCCTTGGGTTGCTTGGACATTCACCAGTGGTGAAACGAAAACCTGCTGGGAGTGGAGAACAAGATGAATTCAAGATTCGCCTGAATGAATGAAACATTCTGTAGTGTAGATTGCAATGGTTTCTGAGGTTTGTATTGTCTGAACTGGAAAAAGAAGAACTCACCAGTGTTGAGTCGCTAGACCGTGAACAGCACGGGTTCGAGTGTGAATAGACCGCTGAAAACCATCATTGCGTTACTTGAACATTCAGCAGTGGTGCAATGAAAACCTGCCGGGAGTGGAGATTCAGATGAATTCCAGATTCGCAGTGAATGAATGGAACATTCTCTAGTGGTGATTCCAATGATTTCTGAAGGCTGGGTTTTGTGGACACGAAAATGTAGAGCTGAACAGGGTGGAATGGATAGCCAAATGAACAGCACGTCTCGTAGTAAGAACAGGCCACTGAAAACCAGCTTTGGCTTAATTGGACATTCACAAGTGGTGTAACGAAAACCTGACGGGAGTTGAGAATTAGATGAATTTCAGATTTGCCGTCAATGAATGGAACATTCTGTGGAGGAGATACCAATTGTTTCTGAAGTTTGGGTTATGTGGACAGGAAAATGGAGCTGAAGAGGGTTGAGTGGATAGCAAATTGAACAGCACGGCTGAGAGTATGAGCAGGCCACTTAAAACCAGCATTGGCTTACTTGGATATTTACCAGTGGTGTCACGAAAACCTGCCGGGAGTGGAGATTCAGATGAATTCCAGATTCGCTGTGAATGAATGGAACATTCTGTAGTGGAGATAACAATGATTTCTCCAGTCTCTGTGGTGTGGACAGGAAAATGTAGAGCTGGCCAGGGTTGAGTGGATAGCCAATTGAACAGCACCACTGCGCTTGTGAAGAAAACACTTAAAACATTGGGTTACTTGGACATTCAACAGTGGTGTAACGAAAACCTGCCGGGAGTGGAGGTTCAGAGGAATTCCAGATTCGCAGTGAATGAATGGAACATTCTCTAGTGGAGATTCCAACGATTTCTGAAGGCTGGGTCGTGTGGAAGGAAAATCAAGAACTAATCAGGATTTAGTGGAAAGCCAATTGTATAGCATGGCTGCGAGTGTGAACATGCAGCTGAAAACCAGCATTGGGTTACTTGGACATTCATCAGTGGTGTAAGGAAAACCTGCATGGAGTGGAGAGTCAGTTGAATTCCACATTCGCAGTGAATGAATGGAACATTCTGTAGAGGAGATTCCAATGATTTCTGAAGCCTGTGTTGTGTGGACAGGAAAATGAAGAGCTGACCAGGCTTGAATCGATAGCCAAGTAAACAGCAGGGCTGCGAATATGAACAGGCCGCTGAAAACCAGCATTGGGTTACTTGGACATTCAACAGTGGTGTAATGAAAACCTGCGTGGAGTTGAGAGTCAGATGAATTCCAGATTCGCAGTGAATGAATGGAACATTCTGTAGTGGAGATAACAAAGATTTCTGAAGGCTGGTAGTGTGGTGGGACAATGAAGAGCTGAACAGGGTGGAGTGAATTGTCAATTAAACAGCACGGCTGCGAGTATGAACAGGCCTCTGAAAACCAGCATTGGCTTACTTGGACATTCACAAGTGGTGTAATGTTAACCAGGCGGGAGTGGAGAATCAGATAAACTCCAGACTCGCAGTGAATGAATGGAACATTCTGTAGTGGAGATTGCAATGATTTCTGAAATCTGGATTGTGGGGACACGAAAATGAAGAGCTGACCAGTGTTGAGTGGATAGCCTGTAAAAAGCCTCGGCTTCGAATGTGAACAGACCACTGAAAACCAGTATTGCATTACTTCGACTTTCAGCAGTGGTGTAACGAAAGCCTGCGTGGAGTGCAGATTCAGATGAATTCCAGATTCCCAGTGAATGAATGGAACATCCTGTAGTGGAGATTACAATGATTTCTGAAGGCTGGGTTGTGTGCACAGGAAAATGAGGAGCAAAACAGGTTGAGTGGATAGCCAATTGAACAGCACGACTGCGAACATGAACAGGCCTCTGAAAACCAGCATTGTTTTACTTGGACATTCACAAGTGGTGTAAGATAAATCTGCAGGTAGTGGAGATTCAGTTGAATTCCAGATTCGCAGTGAATGAATGGAACATTCTGTACTGGAGATTGCAATGATTTCTCAAGTCTGGATTGTTTGGACATGAAAATGAAGAGCTGACCACAGTTGTGTGGATACCCAGTAAAAAGCAGGGCTTAGAGTGTGAACAGACCGCTGAAAACCAGCATTGTGTTACTTGGACATTCATAAGTGGTGTAATGAAAGCCTACCTGGAGTGCAGATTCAGATGAATTCCAGATTGGCAGTGAATGAATGGAACATTCTGTACTGGCGATTCCAATGATTTCTGAAGTCTGATATTGTGGAAAAGAAAATGAAAGGCTGACCAGGTTTGAGTGGATAGACAATTGAACAGCACACTGCGAGTGTGAAAAGGCGGCTGAAAACCAGCATTGGATTACTTGGTCATTCACCAGTGCTGTAATGAAAACCTGCCTGGAGCGGAGAGTCAGATGAATTGCAGAATCGCAGTGAATGAATGGAACAGTCTGTAGTGGAGAGCCCAATGATTTCTGAAGGCTGGTTTGTGTGGAGAGGAAAATGAAGAGCTGACCAATATTGAGTGGATAGCCCATTGAACAGCACTTCTGCGAGTTGAACATGCCTCTGAAAACCAGTATTGAGTTACTTGGACATTCACCAGTGGCGTAACGAAAACCTGCCAGGAGTGGAGGTTCAGAGGAATTCCAGATTCGCAGTGAATGAATGGAACATTCTCTAGTGGTGATTCCAATGATTTCTGAAGGCTGGGTTTTGTGGACACGAAAATGTAGAGCTGAACAGGGTGGAGTGGATAGCCAAATGAACAGCACGTCTCTTAGTATGAACAGGCCACTGAAAACCAGCATTGGCTTACTTGGACATTCACAAGTGGTGTAACGATAACCCGCCGGGAGTTGAGAGTCAGATGAATTTAAGATTCGCAGTGAATGAACGGAACATTCTGTGGAGGAGATACCAATTATTTCTGAAGGTTGGGTTATGAGGACAGGAAAATGTAGAGCTGAATAGGGTTGGGTGGATAGCAAATTGAACAGCACGGCTGAGTGTGTTAGCAGGCGGCTTAAAACCAGCATTGTCTTCCTTGGACATTTACCAGTGGTGTCACGAAAACCTTCCAGGAGTGGAGACTCTGATGAATTCCAGATTCGCGTGATTGAATGGAACATTCTGTAGTGGTGATTGCCAACATTTAGGAATCTGGATAGTCTGGACAGGATATTGAAGAGCTGACCGATATTGAGTGGATAGCCAATGAACAGCACGGTTTCGAGTGTGAACAGACCACTAAGAAGCAGCATTGCATTACTTGGACATTCATCAGTGGTGTAACGAAAGCCTTCCTGGAATGCAGATTCAGAGTATTTCCAGATTCACAGTGAATGAATGGAAATTTCTGTAGTAGAGATTCCAATGATTTCTGAACGCTGGGTTGTGTGGACAGGAAAATGAAGAGCTGACTAGGTTTGACTGGATTGCCAATTGAACAGCAAGGCTGTGAGTGTGAACAGCCGCTGAAAACCAGCATTGGATTACCTGGTCATTCACCAGTGTTGTTAGGAAAATCTGCCTGGTGTGGAGAGTCAGAGGAATTCCAGATTCGCAGGGAACGAATGGAACATTCTGAAGTGGAGATAAGAATGATTTCTGAAGGCTCGGTTTGTGGAAGGAAAATCAAGAGCTAACCAGCGTTCACTGGATAGCCAATTGAACAGCACGGCTGCGAGTGTTAACACGCAGCTGAAACCAGCCTTGGGTTGCTTGGACATTCACCAGTGGTGAAACGAAAACCTGCTGGGAGTGGAGAACAAGATGAATTCAAGATTCGCCTGAATGAATGAAACATTCTGTAGTGTAGATTGCAATGGTTTCTGAGGTTTGTATTGTCTGAACTGGAAAAAGAAGAACTCACCAGTGTTGAGTCGCTAGACCGTGAACAGCACGGGTTCGAGTGTGAATAGACCGCTGAAAACCATCATTGCGTTACTTGAACATTCAGCAGTGGTGCAATGAAAACCTGCCGGGAGTGGAGATTCAGATGAATTCCAGATTCGCAGTGAATGAATGGAACATTCTCTAGTGGTGATTCCAATGATTTCTGAAGGCTGGGTTTTGTGGACACGAAAATGTAGAGCTGAACAGGGTGGAATGGATAGCCAAATGAACAGCACGTCTCGTAGTAAGAACAGGCCACTGAAAACCAGCTTTGGCTTAATTGGACATTCACAAGTGGTGTAACGAAAACCTGACGGGAGTTGAGAATTAGATGAATTTCAGATTTGCCGTCAATGAATGGAACATTCTGTGGAGGAGATACCAATTGTTTCTGAAGTTTGGGTTATGTGGACAGGAAAATGGAGCTGAAGAGGGTTGAGTGGATAGCAAATTGAACAGCACGGCTGAGAGTATGAGCAGGCCACTTAAAACCAGCATTGGCTTACTTGGATATTTACCAGTGGTGTCACGAAAACCTGCCGGGAGTGGAGATTCAGATGAATTCCAGATTCGCTGTGAATGAATGGAACATTCTGTAGTGGAGATAACAATGATTTCTCCAGTCTCTGTGGTGTGGACAGGAAAATGTAGAGCTGGCCAGGGTTGAGTGGATAGCCAATTGAACAGCACCACTGCGCTTGTGAAGAAAACACTTAAAACATTGGGTTACTTGGACATTCAACAGTGGTGTAACGAAAACCTGCCGGGAGTGGAGGTTCAGAGGAATTCCAGATTCGCAGTGAATGAATGGAACATTCTCTAGTGGAGATTCCAACGATTTCTGAAGGCTGGGTCGTGTGGAAGGAAAATCAAGAACTAATCAGGATTTAGTGGAAAGCCAATTGTATAGCATGGCTGCGAGTGTGAACATGCAGCTGAAAACCAGCATTGGGTTACTTGGACATTCATCAGTGGTGTAAGGAAAACCTGCATGGAGTGGAGAGTCAGTTGAATTCCACATTCGCAGTGAATGAATGGAACATTCTGTAGAGGAGATTCCAATGATTTCTGAAGCCTGTGTTGTGTGGACAGGAAAATGAAGAGCTGACCAGGCTTGAATCGATAGCCAAGTAAACAGCAGGGCTGCGAATATGAACAGGCCGCTGAAAACCAGCATTGGGTTACTTGGACATTCAACAGTGGTGTAATGAAAACCTGCGTGGAGTTGAGAGTCAGATGAATTCCAGATTCGCAGTGAATGAATGGAACATTCTGTAGTGGAGATAACAAAGATTTCTGAAGGCTGGTAGTGTGGTGGGACAATGAAGAGCTGAACAGGGTGGAGTGAATTGTCAATTAAACAGCACGGCTGCGAGTATGAACAGGCCTCTGAAAACCAGCATTGGCTTACTTGGACATTCACAAGTGGTGTAATGTTAACCAGGCGGGAGTGGAGAATCAGATAAACTCCAGACTCGCAGTGAATGAATGGAACATTCTGTAGTGGAGATTGCAATGATTTCTGAAATCTGGATTGTGGGGACACGAAAATGAAGAGCTGACCAGTGTTGAGTGGATAGCCTGTAAAAAGCCTCGGCTTCGAATGTGAACAGACCACTGAAAACCAGTATTGCATTACTTCGACTTTCAGCAGTGGTGTAACGAAAGCCTGCGTGGAGTGCAGATTCAGATGAATTCCAGATTCCCAGTGAATGAATGGAACATCCTGTAGTGGAGATTACAATGATTTCTGAAGGCTGGGTTGTGTGCACAGGAAAATGAGGAGCAAAACAGGTTGAGTGGATAGCCAATTGAACAGCACGACTGCGAACATGAACAGGCCTCTGAAAACCAGCATTGTTTTACTTGGACATTCACAAGTGGTGTAAGATAAATCTGCAGGTAGTGGAGATTCAGTTGAATTCCAGATTCGCAGTGAATGAATGGAACATTCTGTACTGGAGATTGCAATGATTTCTCAAGTCTGGATTGTTTGGACATGAAAATGAAGAGCTGACCACAGTTGTGTGGATACCCAGTAAAAAGCAGGGCTTAGAGTGTGAACAGACCGCTGAAAACCAGCATTGTGTTACTTGGACATTCATAAGTGGTGTAATGAAAGCCTACCTGGAGTGCAGATTCAGATGAATTCCAGATTGGCAGTGAATGAATGGAACATTCTGTACTGGCGATTCCAATGATTTCTGAAGTCTGATATTGTGGAAAAGAAAATGAAAGGCTGACCAGGTTTGAGTGGATAGACAATTGAACAGCACACTGCGAGTGTGAAAAGGCGGCTGAAAACCAGCATTGGATTACTTGGTCATTCACCAGTGCTGTAATGAAAACCTGCCTGGAGCGGAGAGTCAGATGAATTGCAGAATCGCAGTGAATGAATGGAACAGTCTGTAGTGGAGAGCCCAATGATTTCTGAAGGCTGGTTTGTGTGGAGAGGAAAATGAAGAGCTGACCAATATTGAGTGGATAGCCCATTGAACAGCACTTCTGCAAGTTGAACATGCCTCTGAAAACCAGTATTGAGTTACTTGGACATTCACCAGTGGCGTAACGAAAACCTGCCAGGAGTGGAGGTTCAGAGGAATTCCAGATTCGCAGTGAATGAATGGAACATTCTCTAGTGGTGATTCCAATGATTTCTGAAGGCTGGGTTTTGTGGACACGAGAATGTAGAGCTGAACAGGGTGGAGTGGATAGCCAAATGAACAGCACGTCTCTTAGTATGAACAGGCCACTGAAAACCAGCATTGGCTTACTTGGACATTCACAAGTGGTGTAACGATAACCCGCCGGGAGTTGAGAGTCAGATGAATTTAAGATTCGCAGTGAATGAACGGAACATTCTGTGGAGGAGATACCAATTATTTCTGAAGGTTGGGTTATGAGGACAGGAAAATGGAGAGCTGAATAGGGTTGGGTGGATAGCAAATTGAACAGCACGGCTGAGTGTGTTAGCAGGCGGCTTAAAACCAGCATTGTCTTCCTTGGACATTTACCAGTGGTGTCACGAAAACCTTCCAGGAGTGGAGACTCTGATGAATTCCAGATTCGCGTGATTGAATGGAACATTCTGTAGTGGTGATTGCCAACATTTAGGAATCTGGATAGTCTGGACAGGATATTGAAGAGCTGACCGATATTGAGTGGATAGCCAATGAACAGCACGGTTTCGAGTGTGAACAGACCACTAAGAAGCAGCATTGCATTACTTGGACATTCATCAGTGGTGTAACGAAAGCCTTCCTGGAATGCAGATTCAGAGTATTTCCAGATTCACAGTGAATGAATGGAAATTTCTGTAGTAGAGATTCCAATGATTTCTGAACGCTGGGTTGTGTGGACAGGAAAATGAAGAGCTGACTAGGTTTGACTGGATTGCCAATTGAACAGCAAGGCTGTGAGTGTGAACAGCCGCTGAAAACCAGCATTGGATTACCTGGTCATTCACCAGTGTTGTTAGGAAAATCTGCCTGGTGTGGAGAGTCAGAGGAATTCCAGATTCGCAGGGAACGAATGGAACATTCTGAAGTGGAGATAAGAATGATTTCTGAAGGCTCGGTGTGTGGAAGGAAAATCAAGAGCTAACCAGCGTTCACTGGATAGCCAATTGAACAGCACGGCTGCGAGTGTTAACACGCAGCTGAAACCAGCCTTGGGTTGCTTGGACATTCACCAGTGGTGAAACGAAAACCTGCTGGGAGTGGAGAACAAGATGAATTCAAGATTCGCCTGAATGAATGAAACATTCTGTAGTGTAGATTGCAATGGTTTCTGAGGTTTGTATTGTCTGAACTGGAAAAAGAAGAACTCACCAGTGTTGAGTCGCTAGACCGTGAACAGCACGGGTTCGAGTGTGAATAGACCGCTGAAAACCATCATTGCGTTACTTGAACATTCAGCAGTGGTGCAATGAAAACCTGCCGGGAGTGGAGATTCAGATGAATTCCAGATTCGCAGTGAATGAATGGAACATTCTCTAGTGGTGATTCCAATGATTTCTGAAGGCTGGGTTTTGTGGACACGAAAATGTAGAGCTGAACAGGGTGGAATGGATAGCCAAATGAACAGCACGTCTCGTAGTAAGAACAGGCCACTGAAAACCAGCTTTGGCTTAATTGGACATTCACAAGTGGTGTAACGAAAACCTGACGGGAGTTGAGAATTAGATGAATTTCAGATTTGCCGTCAATGAATGGAACATTCTGTGGAGGAGATACCAATTGTTTCTGAAGTTTGGGTTATGTGGACAGGAAAATGGAGCTGAAGAGGGTTGAGTGGATAGCAAATTGAACAGCACGGCTGAGAGTATGAGCAGGCCACTTAAAACCAGCATTGGCTTACTTGGATATTTACCAGTGGTGTCACGAAAACCTGCCGGGAGTGGAGATTCAGATGAATTCCAGATTCGCTGTGAATGAATGGAACATTCTGTAGTGGAGATAACAATGATTTCTCCAGTCTCTGTGGTGTGGACAGGAAAATGTAGAGCTGGCCAGGGTTGAGTGGATAGCCAATTGAACAGCACCACTGCGCTTGTGAAGAAAACACTTAAAACATTGGGTTACTTGGACATTCAACAGTGGTGTAACGAAAACCTGCCGGGAGTGGAGGTTCAGAGGAATTCCAGATTCGCAGTGAATGAATGGAACATTCTCTAGTGGAGATTCCAACGATTTCTGAAGGCTGGGTCGTGTGGAAGGAAAATCAAGAACTAATCAGGATTTAGTGGAAAGCCAATTGTATAGCATGGCTGCGAGTGTGAACATGCAGCTGAAAACCAGCATTGGGTTACTTGGACATTCATCAGTGGTGTAAGGAAAACCTGCATGGAGTGGAGAGTCAGTTGAATTCCACATTCGCAGTGAATGAATGGAACATTCTGTAGAGGAGATTCCAATGATTTCTGAAGCCTGTGTTGTGTGGACAGGAAAATGAAGAGCTGACCAGGCTTGAATCGATAGCCAAGTAAACAGCAGGGCTGCGAATATGAACAGGCCGCTGAAAACCAGCATTGGGTTACTTGGACATTCAACAGTGGTGTAATGAAAACCTGCGTGGAGTTGAGAGTCAGATGAATTCCAGATTCGCAGTGAATGAATGGAACATTCTGTAGTGGAGATAACAAAGATTTCTGAAGGCTGGTAGTGTGGTGGGACAATGAAGAGCTGAACAGGGTGGAGTGAATTGTCAATTAAACAGCACGGCTGCGAGTATGAACAGGCCTCTGAAAACCAGCATTGGCTTACTTGGACATTCACAAGTGGTGTAATGTTAACCAGGCGGGAGTGGAGAATCAGATAAACTCCAGACTCGCAGTGAATGAATGGAACATTCTGTAGTGGAGATTGCAATGATTTCTGAAATCTGGATTGTGGGGACACGAAAATGAAGAGCTGACCAGTGTTGAGTGGATAGCCTGTAAAAAGCCTCGGCTTCGAATGTGAACAGACCACTGAAAACCAGTATTGCATTACTTCGACTTTCAGCAGTGGTGTAACGAAAGCCTGCGTGGAGTGCAGATTCAGATGAATTCCAGATTCCCAGTGAATGAATGGAACATCCTGTAGTGGAGATTACAATGATTTCTGAAGGCTGGGTTGTGTGCACAGGAAAATGAGGAGCAAAACAGGTTGAGTGGATAGCCAATTGAACAGCACGACTGCGAACATGAACAGGCCTCTGAAAACCAGCATTGTTTTACTTGGACATTCACAAGTGGTGTAAGATAAATCTGCAGGTAGTGGAGATTCAGTTGAATTCCAGATTCGCAGTGAATGAATGGAACATTCTGTACTGGAGATTGCAATGATTTCTCAAGTCTGGATTGTTTGGACATGAAAATGAAGAGCTGACCACAGTTGTGTGGATACCCAGTAAAAAGCAGGGCTTAGAGTGTGAACAGACCGCTGAAAACCAGCATTGTGTTACTTGGACATTCATAAGTGGTGTAATGAAAGCCTACCTGGAGTGCAGATTCAGATGAATTCCAGATTGGCAGTGAATGAATGGAACATTCTGTACTGGCGATTCCAATGATTTCTGAAGTCTGATATTGTGGAAAAGAAAATGAAAGGCTGACCAGGTTTGAGTGGATAGACAATTGAACAGCACACTGCGAGTGTGAAAAGGCGGCTGAAAACCAGCATTGGATTACTTGGTCATTCACCAGTGCTGTAATGAAAACCTGCCTGGAGCGGAGAGTCAGATGAATTGCAGAATCGCAGTGAATGAATGGAACAGTCTGTAGTGGAGAGCCCAATGATTTCTGAAGGCTGGTTTGTGTGGAGAGGAAAATGAAGAGCTGACCAATATTGAGTGGATAGCCCATTGAACAGCACTTCTGCGAGTTGAACATGCCTCTGAAAACCAGTATTGAGTTACTTGGACATTCACCAGTGGCGTAACGAAAACCTGCCAGGAGTGGAGGTTCAGAGGAATTCCAGATTCGCAGTGAATGAATGGAACATTCTCTAGTGGTGATTCCAATGATTTCTGAAGGCTGGGTTTTGTGGACACGAAAATGTAGAGCTGAACAGGGTGGAGTGGATAGCCAAATGAACAGCACGTCTCTTAGTATGAACAGGCCACTGAAAACCAGCATTGGCTTACTTGGACATTCACAAGTGGTGTAACGATAACCCGCCGGGAGTTGAGAGTCAGATGAATTTAAGATTCGCAGTGAATGAACGGAACATTCTGTGGAGGAGATACCAATTATTTCTGAAGGTTGGGTTATGAGGACAGGAAAATGTAGAGCTGAATAGGGTTGGGTGGATAGCAAATTGAACAGCACGGCTGAGTGTGTTAGCAGGCGGCTTAAAACCAGCATTGTCTTCCTTGGACATTTACCAGTGGTGTCACGAAAACCTTCCAGGAGTGGAGACTCTGATGAATTCCAGATTCGCGTGATTGAATGGAACATTCTGTAGTGGTGATTGCCAACATTTAGGAATCTGGATAGTCTGGACAGGATATTGAAGAGCTGACCGATATTGAGTGGATAGCCAATGAACAGCACGGTTTCGAGTGTGAACAGACCACTAAGAAGCAGCATTGCATTACTTGGACATTCATCAGTGGTGTAACGAAAGCCTTCCTGGAATGCAGATTCAGAGTATTTCCAGATTCACAGTGAATGAATGGAAATTTCTGTAGTAGAGATTCCAATGATTTCTGAACGCTGGGTTGTGTGGACAGGAAAATGAAGAGCTGACTAGGTTTGACTGGATTGCCAATTGAACAGCAAGGCTGTGAGTGTGAACAGCCGCTGAAAACCAGCATTGGATTACCTGGTCATTCACCAGTGTTGTTAGGAAAATCTGCCTGGTGTGGAGAGTCAGAGGAATTCCAGATTCGCAGGGAACGAATGGAACATTCTGAAGTGGAGATAAGAATGATTTCTGAAGGCTCGGTGTGTGGAAGGAAAATCAAGAGCTAACCAGCGTTCACTGGATAGCCAATTGAACAGCACGGCTGCGAGTGTTAACACGCAGCTGAAACCAGCCTTGGGTTGCTTGGACATTCACCAGTGGTGAAACGAAAACCTGCTGGGAGTGGAGAACAAGATGAATTCAAGATTCGCCTGAATGAATGAAACATTCTGTAGTGTAGATTGCAATGGTTTCTGAGGTTTGTATTGTCTGAACTGGAAAAAGAAGAACTCACCAGTGTTGAGTCGCTAGACCGTGAACAGCACGGGTTCGAGTGTGAATAGACCGCTGAAAACCATCATTGCGTTACTTGAACATTCAGCAGTGGTGCAATGAAAACCTGCCGGGAGTGGAGATTCAGATGAATTCCAGATTCGCAGTGAATGAATGGAACATTCTCTAGTGGTGATTCCAATGATTTCTGAAGGCTGGGTTTTGTGGACACGAAAATGTAGAGCTGAACAGGGTGGAATGGATAGCCAAATGAACAGCACGTCTCGTAGTAAGAACAGGCCACTGAAAACCAGCTTTGGCTTAATTGGACATTCACAAGTGGTGTAACGAAAACCTGACGGGAGTTGAGAATTAGATGAATTTCAGATTTGCCGTCAATGAATGGAACATTCTGTGGAGGAGATACCAATTGTTTCTGAAGTTTGGGTTATGTGGACAGGAAAATGGAGCTGAAGAGGGTTGAGTGGATAGCAAATTGAACAGCACGGCTGAGAGTATGAGCAGGCCACTTAAAACCAGCATTGGCTTACTTGGATATTTACCAGTGGTGTCACGAAAACCTGCCGGGAGTAGAGATTCAGATGAATTCCAGATTCGCTGTGAATGAATGGAACATTCTGTAGTGGAGATAACAATGATTTCTCCAGTCTCTGTGGTGTGGACAGGAAAATGTAGAGCTGGCCAGGGTTGAGTGGATAGCCAATTGAACAGCACCACTGCGCTTGTGAAGAAAACACTTAAAACATTGGGTTACTTGGACATTCAACAGTGGTGTAACGAAAACCTGCCGGGAGTGGAGGTTCAGAGGAATTCCAGATTCGCAGTGAATGAATGGAACATTCTCTAGTGGAGATTCCAACGATTTCTGAAGGCTGGGTCGTGTGGAAGGAAAATCAAGAACTAATCAGGATTTAGTGGAAAGCCAATTGTATAGCATGGCTGCGAGTGTGAACATGCAGCTGAAAACCAGCATTGGGTTACTTGGACATTCATCAGTGGTGTAAGGAAAACCTGCATGGAGTGGAGAGTCAGTTGAATTCCACATTCGCAGTGAATGAATGGAACATTCTGTAGAGGAGATTCCAATGATTTCTGAAGCCTGTGTTGTGTGGACAGGAAAATGAAGAGCTGACCAGGCTTGAATCGATAGCCAAGTAAACAGCAGGGCTGCGAATATGAACAGGCCGCTGAAAACCAGCATTGGGTTACTTGGACATTCAACAGTGGTGTAATGAAAACCTGCGTGGAGTTGAGAGTCAGATGAATTCCAGATTCGCAGTGAATGAATGGAACATTCTGTAGTGGAGATAACAAAGATTTCTGAAGGCTGGTAGTGTGGTGGGACAATGAAGAGCTGAACAGGGTGGAGTGAATTGTCAATTAAACAGCACGGCTGCGAGTATGAACAGGCCTCTGAAAACCAGCATTGGCTTACTTGGACATTCACAAGTGGTGTAATGTTAACCAGGCGGGAGTGGAGAATCAGATAAACTCCAGACTCGCAGTGAATGAATGGAACATTCTGTAGTGGAGATTGCAATGATTTCTGAAATCTGGATTGTGGGGACACGAAAATGAAGAGCTGACCAGTGTTGAGTGGATAGCCTGTAAAAAGCCTCGGCTTCGAATGTGAACAGACCACTGAAAACCAGTATTGCATTACTTCGACTTTCAGCAGTGGTGTAACGAAAGCCTGCGTGGAGTGCAGATTCAGATGAATTCCAGATTCCCAGTGAATGAATGGAACATCCTGTAGTGGAGATTACAATGATTTCTGAAGGCTGGGTTGTGTGCACAGGAAAATGAGGAGCAAAACAGGTTGAGTGGATAGCCAATTGAACAGCACGACTGCGAACATGAACAGGCCTCTGAAAACCAGCATTGTTTTACTTGGACATTCACAAGTGGTGTAAGATAAATCTGCAGGTAGTGGAGATTCAGTTGAATTCCAGATTCGCAGTGAATGAATGGAACATTCTGTACTGGAGATTGCAATGATTTCTCAAGTCTGGATTGTTTGGACATGAAAATGAAGAGCTGACCACAGTTGTGTGGATACCCAGTAAAAAGCAGGGCTTAGAGTGTGAACAGACCGCTGAAAACCAGCATTGTGTTACTTGGACATTCATAAGTGGTGTAATGAAAGCCTACCTGGAGTGCAGATTCAGATGAATTCCAGATTGGCAGTGAATGAATGGAACATTCTGTACTGGCGATTCCAATGATTTCTGAAGTCTGATATTGTGGAAAAGAAAATGAAAGGCTGACCAGGTTTGAGTGGATAGACAATTGAACAGCACACTGCGAGTGTGAAAAGGCGGCTGAAAACCAGCATTGGATTACTTGGTCATTCACCAGTGCTGTAATGAAAACCTGCCTGGAGCGGAGAGTCAGATGAATTGCAGAATCGCAGTGAATGAATGGAACAGTCTGTAGTGGAGAGCCCAATGATTTCTGAAGGCTGGTTTGTGTGGAGAGGAAAATGAAGAGCTGACCAATATTGAGTGGATAGCCCATTGAACAGCACTTCTGCGAGTTGAACATGCCTCTGAAAACCAGTATTGAGTTACTTGGACATTCACCAGTGGCGTAACGAAAACCTGCCAGGAGTGGAGGTTCAGAGGAATTCCAGATTCGCAGTGAATGAATGGAACATTCTCTAGTGGTGATTCCAATGATTTCTGAAGGCTGGGTTTTGTGGACACGAAAATGTAGAGCTGAACAGGGTGGAGTGGATAGCCAAATGAACAGCACGTCTCTTAGTATGAACAGGCCACTGAAAACCAGCATTGGCTTACTTGGACATTCACAAGTGGTGTAACGATAACCCGCCGGGAGTTGAGAGTCAGATGAATTTAAGATTCGCAGTGAATGAACGGAACATTCTGTGGAGGAGATACCAATTATTTCTGAAGGTTGGGTTATGAGGACAGGAAAATGTAGAGCTGAATAGGGTTGGGTGGATAGCAAATTGAACAGCACGGCTGAGTGTGTTAGCAGGCGGCTTAAAACCAGCATTGTCTTCCTTGGACATTTACCAGTGGTGTCACGAAAACCTTCCAGGAGTGGAGACTCTGATGAATTCCAGATTCGCGTGATTGAATGGAACATTCTGTAGTGGTGATTGCCAACATTTAGGAATCTGGATAGTCTGGACAGGATATTGAAGAGCTGACCGATATTGAGTGGATAGCCAATGAACAGCACGGTTTCGAGTGTGAACAGACCACTAAGAAGCAGCATTGCATTACTTGGACATTCATCAGTGGTGTAACGAAAGCCTTCCTGGAATGCAGATTCAGAGTATTTCCAGATTCACAGTGAATGAATGGAAATTTCTGTAGTAGAGATTCCAATGATTTCTGAACGCTGGGTTGTGTGGACAGGAAAATGAAGAGCTGACTAGGTTTGACTGGATTGCCAATTGAACAGCAAGGCTGTGAGTGTGAACAGCCGCTGAAAACCAGCATTGGATTACCTGGTCATTCACCAGTGTTGTTAGGAAAATCTGCCTGGTGTGGAGAGTCAGAGGAATTCCAGATTCGCAGGGAACGAATGGAACATTCTGAAGTGGAGATAAGAATGATTTCTGAAGGCTCGGTGTGTGGAAGGAAAATCAAGAGCTAACCAGCGTTCACTGGATAGCCAATTGAACAGCACGGCTGCGAGTGTTAACACGCAGCTGAAACCAGCCTTGGGTTGCTTGGACATTCACCAGTGGTGAAACGAAAACCTGCTGGGAGTGGAGAACAAGATGAATTCAAGATTCGCCTGAATGAATGAAACATTCTGTAGTGTAGATTGCAATGGTTTCTGAGGTTTGTATTGTCTGAACTGGAAAAAGAAGAACTCACCAGTGTTGAGTCGCTAGACCGTGAACAGCACGGGTTCGAGTGTGAATAGACCGCTGAAAACCATCATTGCGTTACTTGAACATTCAGCAGTGGTGCAATGAAAACCTGCCGGGAGTGGAGATTCAGATGAATTCCAGATTCGCAGTGAATGAATGGAACATTCTCTAGTGGTGATTCCAATGATTTCTGAAGGCTGGGTTTTGTGGACACGAAAATGTAGAGCTGAACAGGGTGGAATGGATAGCCAAATGAACAGCACGTCTCGTAGTAAGAACAGGCCACTGAAAACCAGCTTTGGCTTAATTGGACATTCACAAGTGGTGTAACGAAAACCTGACGGGAGTTGAGAATTAGATGAATTTCAGATTTGCCGTCAATGAATGGAACATTCTGTGGAGGAGATACCAATTGTTTCTGAAGTTTGGGTTATGTGGACAGGAAAATGGAGCTGAAGAGGGTTGAGTGGATAGCAAATTGAACAGCACGGCTGAGAGTATGAGCAGGCCACTTAAAACCAGCATTGGCTTACTTGGATATTTACCAGTGGTGTCACGAAAACCTGCCGGGAGTGGAGATTCAGATGAATTCCAGATTCGCTGTGAATGAATGGAATATTCTGTAGTGGAGATAACAATGATTTCTCCAGTCTCTGTGGTGTGGACAGGAAAATGTAGAGCTGGCCAGGGTTGAGTGGATAGCCAATTGAACAGCACCACTGCGCTTGTGAAGAAAACACTTAAAACATTGGGTTACTTGGACATTCAACAGTGGTGTAACGAAAACCTGCCGGGAGTGGAGGTTCAGAGGAATTCCAGATTCGCAGTGAATGAATGGAACATTCTCTAGTGGAGATTCCAACGATTTCTGAAGGCTGGGTCGTGTGGAAGGAAAATCAAGAACTAATCAGGATTTAGTGGAAAGCCAATTGTATAGCATGGCTGCGAGTGTGAACATGCAGCTGAAAACCAGCATTGGGTTACTTGGACATTCATCAGTGGTGTAAGGAAAACCTGCATGGAGTGGAGAGTCAGTTGAATTCCACATTCGCAGTGAATGAATGGAACATTCTGTAGAGGAGATTCCAATGATTTCTGAAGCCTGTGTTGTGTGGACAGGAAAATGAAGAGCTGACCAGGCTTGAATCGATAGCCAAGTAAACAGCAGGGCTGCGAATATGAACAGGCCGCTGAAAACCAGCATTGGGTTACTTGGACATTCAACAGTGGTGTAATGAAAACCTGCGTGGAGTTGAGAGTCAGATGAATTCCAGATTCGCAGTGAATGAATGGAACATTCTGTAGTGGAGATAACAAAGATTTCTGAAGGCTGGTAGTGTGGTGGGACAATGAAGAGCTGAACAGGGTGGAGTGAATTGTCAATTAAACAGCACGGCTGCGAGTATGAACAGGCCTCTGAAAACCAGCATTGGCTTACTTGGACATTCACAAGTGGTGTAATGTTAACCAGGCGGGAGTGGAGAATCAGATAAACTCCAGACTCGCAGTGAATGAATGGAACATTCTGTAGTGGAGATTGCAATGATTTCTGAAATCTGGATTGTGGGGACACGAAAATGAAGAGCTGACCAGTGTTGAGTGGATAGCCTGTAAAAAGCCTCGGCTTCGAATGTGAACAGACCACTGAAAACCAGTATTGCATTACTTCGACTTTCAGCAGTGGTGTAACGAAAGCCTGCGTGGAGTGCAGATTCAGATGAATTCCAGATTCCCAGTGAATGAATGGAACATCCTGTAGTGGAGATTACAATGCTTTTGAAGGCTGGGTTGTGTGCACAGGAAAATGAGGAGCAAAACAGGTTGAGTGGATAGCCAATTGAACAGCACGACTGCGAACATGAACAGGCCTCTGAAAACCAGCATTGTTTTACTTGGACATTCACAAGTGGTGTAAGATAAATCTGCAGGTAGTGGAGATTCAGTTGAATTCCAGATTCGCAGTGAATGAATGGAACATTCTGTACTGGAGATTGCAATGATTTCTCAAGTCTGGATTGTTTGGACATGAAAATGAAGAGCTGACCACAGTTGTGTGGATACCCAGTAAAAAGCAGGGCTTAGAGTGTGAACAGACCGCTGAAAACCAGCATTGTGTTACTTGGACATTCATAAGTGGTGTAATGAAAGCCTACCTGGAGTGCAGATTCAGATGAATTCCAGATTGGCAGTGAATGAATGGAACATTCTGTACTGGCGATTCCAATGATTTCTGAAGTCTGATATTGTGGAAAAGAAAATGAAAGGCTGACCAGGTTTGAGTGGATAGACAATTGAACAGCACACTGCGAGTGTGAAAAGGCGGCTGAAAACCAGCATTGGATTACTTGGTCATTCACCAGTGCTGTAATGAAAACCTGCCTGGAGCGGAGAGTCAGATGAATTGCAGAATCGCAGTGAATGAATGGAACAGTCTGTAGTGGAGAGCCCAATGATTTCTGAAGGCTGGTTTGTGTGGAGAGGAAAATGAAGAGCTGACCAATATTGAGTGGATAGCCCATTGAACAGCACTTCTGCGAGTTGAACATGCCTCTGAAAACCAGTATTGAGTTACTTGGACATTCACCAGTGGCGTAACGAAAACCTGCCAGGAGTGGAGGTTCAGATGAATTCCAGATTCGCAGTGAATGAATGGAACATTCTCTAGTGGTGATTCCAATGATTTCTGAAGGCTGGGTTTTGTGGACACGAAAATGTAGAGCTGAACAGGGTGGAGTGGATAGCCAAATGAACAGCACGTCTCTTAGTATGAACAGGCCACTGAAAACCAGCATTGGCTTACTTGGACATTCACAAGTGGTGTAACGATAACCCGCCGGGAGTTGAGAGTCAGATGAATTTAAGATTCGCAGTGAATGAACGGAACATTCTGTGGAGGAGATACCAATTATTTCTGAAGGTTGGGTTATGAGGACAGGAAAATGTAGAGCTGAATAGGGTTGGGTGGATAGCAAATTGAACAGCACGGCTGAGTGTGTTAGCAGGCGGCTTAAAACCAGCATTGTCTTCCTTGGACATTTACCAGTGGTGTCACGAAAACCTTCCAGGAGTGGAGACTCTGATGAATTCCAGATTCGCGTGATTGAATGGAACATTCTGTAGTGGTGATTGCCAACATTTAGGAATCTGGATAGTCTGGACAGGATATTGAAGAGCTGACCGATATTGAGTGGATAGCCAATGAACAGCACGGTTTCGAGTGTGAACAGACCACTAAGAAGCAGCATTGCATTACTTGGACATTCATCAGTGGTGTAACGAAAGCCTTCCTGGAATGCTGATTCAGAGTATTTCCAGATTCACAGTGAATGAATGGAAATTTCTGTAGTAGAGATTCCAATGATTTCTGAACGCTGGGTTGTGTGGACAGGAAAATGAAGAGCTGACTAGGTTTGACTGGATTGCCAATTGAACAGCAAGGCTGTGAGTGTGAACAGCCGCTGAAAACCAGCATTGGATTACCTGGTCATTCACCAGTGTTGTTAGGAAAATCTGCCTGGTGTGGAGAGTCAGAGGAATTCCAGATTCGCAGGGAACGAATGGAACATTCTGAAGTGGAGATAAGAATGATTTCTGAAGGCTCGGTGTGTGGAAGGAAAATCAAGAGCTAACCAGCGTTCACTGGATAGCCAATTGAACAGCACGGCTGCGAGTGTTAACACGCAGCTGAAACCAGCCTTGGGTTGCTTGGACATTCACCAGTGGTGAAACGAAAACCTGCTGGGAGTGGAGAACAAGATGAATTCAAGATTCGCGTGAATGAATGAAACATTCTGTAGTGTAGATTGCAATGGTTTCTGAGGTTTGTATTGTCTGAACTGGAAAAAGAAGAACTCACCAGTGTTGAGTCGCTAGACCGTGAACAGCACGGGTTCGAGTGTGAATAGACCGCTGAAAACCATCATTGCGTTACTTGAACATTCAGCAGTGGTGCAATGAAAACCTGCCGGGAGTGGAGATTCAGATGAATTCCAGATTCGCAGTGAATGAATGGAACATTCTCTAGTGGTGATTCCAATGATTTCTGAAGGCTGGGTTTTGTGGACACGAAAATGTAGAGCTGAACAGGGTGGAATGGATAGCCAAATGAACAGCACGTCTCGTAGTAAGAACAGGCCACTGAAAACCAGCTTTGGCTTAATTGGACATTCACAAGTGGTGTAACGAAAACCTGACGGGAGTTGAGAATTAGATGAATTTCAGATTTGCCGTCAATGAATGGAACATTCTGTGGAGGAGATACCAATTGTTTCTGAAGTTTGGGTTATGTGGACAGGAAAATGGAGCTGAAGAGGGTTGAGTGGATAGCAAATTGAACAGCACGGCTGAGAGTATGAGCAGGCCACTTAAAACCAGCATTGGCTTACTTGGATATTTACCAGTGGTGTCACGAAAACCTGCCGGGAGTGGAGATTCAGATGAATTCCAGATTCGCTGTGAATGAATGGAACATTCTGTAGTGGAGATAACAATGATTTCTCCAGTCTCTGTGGTGTGGACAGGAAAATGTAGAGCTGGCCAGGGTTGAGTGGATAGCCAATTGAACAGCACCACTGCGCTTGTGAAGAAAACACTTAAAACATTGGGTTACTTGGACATTCAACAGTGGTGTAACGAAAACCTGCCGGGAGTGGAGGTTCAGAGGAATTCCAGATTCGCAGTGAATGAATGGAACATTCTCTAGTGGAGATTCCAACGATTTCTGAAGGCTGGGTCGTGTGGAAGGAAAATCAAGAACTAATCAGGATTTAGTGGAAAGCCAATTGTATAGCATGGCTGCGAGTGTGAACATGCAGCTGAAAACCAGCATTGGGTTACTTGGACATTCATCAGTGGTGTAAGGAAAACCTGCATGGAGTGGAGAGTCAGTTGAATTCCACATTCGCAGTGAATGAATGGAACATTCTGTAGAGGAGATTCCAATGATTTCTGAAGCCTGTGTTGTGTGGACAGGAAAATGAAGAGCTGACCAGGCTTGAATCGATAGCCAAGTAAACAGCAGGGCTGCGAATATGAACAGGCCGCTGAAAACCAGCATTGGGTTACTTGGACATTCAACAGTGGTGTAATGAAAACCTGCGTGGAGTTGAGAGTCAGATGAATTCCAGATTCGCAGTGAATGAATGGAACATTCTGTAGTGGAGATAACAAAGATTTCTGAAGGCTGGTAGTGTGGTGGGACAATGAAGAGCTGAACAGGGTGGAGTGAATTGTCAATTAAACAGCACGGCTGCGAGTATGAACAGGCCTCTGAAAACCAGCATTGGCTTACTTGGACATTCACAAGTGGTGTAATGTTAACCAGGCGGGAGTGGAGAATCAGATAAACTCCAGACTCGCAGTGAATGAATGGAACATTCTGTAGTGGAGATTGCAATGATTTCTGAAATCTGGATTGTGGGGACACGAAAATGAAGAGCTGACCAGTGTTGAGTGGATAGCCTGTAAAAAGCCTCGGCTTCGAATGTGAACAGACCACTGAAAACCAGTATTGCATTACTTCGACTTTCAGCAGTGGTGTAACGAAAGCCTGCGTGGAGTGCAGATTCAGATGAATTCCAGATTCCCAGTGAATGAATGGAACATCCTGTAGTGGAGATTACAATGATTTCTGAAGGCTGGGTTGTGTGCACAGGAAAATGAGGAGCAAAACAGGTTGAGTGGATAGCCAATTGAACAGCACGACTGCGAACATGAACAGGCCTCTGAAAACCAGCATTGTTTTACTTGGACATTCACAAGTGGTGTAAGATAAATCTGCAGGTAGTGGAGATTCAGTTGAATTCCAGATTCGCAGTGAATGAATGGAACATTCTGTACTGGAGATTGCAATGATTTCTCAAGTCTGGATTGTTTGGACATGAAAATGAAGAGCTGACCACAGTTGTGTGGATACCCAGTAAAAAGCAGGGCTTAGAGTGTGAACAGACCGCTGAAAACCAGCATTGTGTTACTTGGACATTCATAAGTGGTGTAATGAAAGCCTACCTGGAGTGCAGATTCAGATGAATTCCAGATTGGCAGTGAATGAATGGAACATTCTGTACTGGCGATTCCAATGATTTCTGAAGTCTGATATTGTGGAAAAGAAAATGAAAGGCTGACCAGGTTTGAGTGGATAGACAATTGAACAGCACACTGCGAGTGTGAAAAGGCGGCTGAAAACCAGCATTGGATTACTTGGTCATTCACCAGTGCTGTAATGAAAACCTGCCTGGAGCGGAGAGTCAGATGAATTGCAGAATCGCAGTGAATGAATGGAACAGTCTGTAGTGGAGAGCCCAATGATTTCTGAAGGCTGGTTTGTGTGGAGAGGAAAATGAAGAGCTGACCAATATTGAGTGGATAGCCCATTGAACAGCACTTCTGCGAGTTGAACATGCCTCTGAAAACCAGTATTGAGTTACTTGGACATTCACCAGTGGCGTAACGAAAACCTGCCAGGAGTGGAGGTTCAGAGGAATTCCAGATTCGCAGTGAATGAATGGAACATTCTCTAGTGGTGATTCCAATGATTTCTGAAGGCTGGGTTTTGTGGACACGAAAATGTAGAGCTGAACAGGGTGGAGTGGATAGCCAAATGAACAGCACGTCTCTTAGTATGAACAGGCCACTGAAAACCAGCATTGGCTTACTTGGACATTCACAAGTGGTGTAACGATAACCCGCCGGGAGTTGAGAGTCAGATGAATTTAAGATTCGCAGTGAATGAACGGAACATTCTGTGGAGGAGATACCAATTATTTCTGAAGGTTGGGTTATGAGGACAGGAAAATGTAGAGCTGAATAGGGTTGGGTGGATAGCAAATTGAACAGCACGGCTGAGTGTGTTAGCAGGCGGCTTAAAACCAGCATTGTCTTCCTTGGACATTTACCAGTGGTGTCACGAAAACCTTCCAGGAGTGGAGACTCTGATGAATTCCAGATTCGCGTGATTGAATGGAACATTCTGTAGTGGTGATTGCCAACATTTAGGAATCTGGATAGTCTGGACAGGATATTGAAGAGCTGACCGATATTGAGTGGATAGCCAATGAACAGCACGGTTTCGAGTGTGAACAGACCACTAAGAAGCAGCATTGCATTACTTGGACATTCATCAGTGGTGTAACGAAAGCCTTCCTGGAATGCAGATTCAGAGTATTTCCAGATTCACAGTGAATGAATGGAAATTTCTGTAGTAGAGATTCCAATGATTTCTGAACGCTGGGTTGTGTGGACAGGAAAATGAAGAGCTGACTAGGTTTGACTGGATTGCCAATTGAACAGCAAGGCTGTGAGTGTGAACAGCCGCTGAAAACCAGCATTGGATTACCTGGTCATTCACCAGTGTTGTTAGGAAAATCTGCCTGGTGTGGAGAGTCAGAGGAATTCCAGATTCGCAGGGAACGAATGGAACATTCTGAAGTGGAGATAAGAATGATTTCTGAAGGCTCGGTGTGTGGAAGGAAAATCAAGAGCTAACCAGCGTTCACTGGATAGCCAATTGAACAGCACGGCTGCGAGTGTTAACACGCAGCTGAAACCAGCCTTGGGTTGCTTGGACATTCACCAGTGGTGAAACGAAAACCTGCTGGGAGTGGAGAACAAGATGAATTCAAGATTCGCGTGAATGAATGAAACATTCTGTAGTGTAGATTGCAATGGTTTCTGAGGTTTGTATTGTCTGAACTGGAAAAAGAAGAACTCACCAGTGTTGAGTCGCTAGACCGTGAACAGCACGGGTTCGAGTGTGAATAGACCGCTGAAAACCATCATTGCGTTACTTGAACATTCAGCAGTGGTGCAATGAAAACCTGCCGGGAGTGGAGATTCAGATGAATTCCAGATTCGCAGTGAATGAATGGAACATTCTCTAGTGGTGATTCCAATGATTTCTGAAGGCTGGGTTTTGTGGACACGAAAATGTAGAGCTGAACAGGGTGGAATGGATAGCCAAATGAACAGCACGTCTCGTAGTAAGAACAGGCCACTGAAAACCAGCTTTGGCTTAATTGGACATTCACAAGTGGTGTAACGAAAACCTGACGGGAGTTGAGAATTAGATGAATTTCAGATTTGCCGTCAATGAATGGAACATTCTGTGGAGGAGATACCAATTGTTTCTGAAGTTTGGGTTATGTGGACAGGAAAATGGAGCTGAAGAGGGTTGAGTGGATAGCAAATTGAACAGCACGGCTGAGAGTATGAGCAGGCCACTTAAAACCAGCATTGGCTTACTTGGATATTTACCAGTGGTGTCACGAAAACCTGCCGGGAGTGGAGATTCAGATGAATTCCAGATTCGCTGTGAATGAATGGAACATTCTGTAGTGGAGATAACAATGATTTCTCCAGTCTCTGTGGTGTGGACAGGAAAATGTAGAGCTGGCCAGGGTTGAGTGGATAGCCAATTGAACAGCACCACTGCGCTTGTGAAGAAAACACTTAAAACATTGGGTTACTTGGACATTCAACAGTGGTGTAACGAAAACCTGCCGGGAGTGGAGGTTCAGAGGAATTCCAGATTCGCAGTGAATGAATGGAACATTCTCTAGTGGAGATTCCAACGATTTCTGAAGGCTGGGCCGTGTGGAAGGAAAATCAAGAACTAATCAGGATTTAGTGGAAAGCCAATTGTATAGCATGGCTGCGAGTGTGAACATGCAGCTGAAAACCAGCATTGGGTTACTTGGACATTCATCAGTGGTGTAAGGAAAACCTGCATGGAGTGGAGAGTCAGTTGAATTCCACATTCGCAGTGAATGAATGGAACATTCTGTAGAGGAGATTCCAATGATTTCTGAAGCCTGTGTTGTGTGGACAGGAAAATGAAGAGCTGACCAGGCTTGAATCGATAGCCAAGTAAACAGCAGGGCTGCGAATATGAACAGGCCGCTGAAAACCAGCATTGGGTTACTTGGACATTCAACAGTGGTGTAATGAAAACCTGCGTGGAGTTGAGAGTCAGATGAATTCCAGATTCGCAGTGAATGAATGGAACATTCTGTAGTGGAGATAACAAAGATTTCTGAAGGCTGGTAGTGTGGTGGGACAATGAAGAGCTGAACAGGGTGGAGTGAATTGTCAATTAAACAGCACGGCTGCGAGTATGAACAGGCCTCTGAAAACCAGCATTGGCTTACTTGGACATTCACAAGTGGTGTAATGTTAACCAGGCGGGAGTGGAGAATCAGATAAACTCCAGACTCGCAGTGAATGAATGGAACATTCTGTAGTGGAGATTGCAATGATTTCTGAAATCTGGATTGTGGGGACACGAAAATGAAGAGCTGACCAGTGTTGAGTGGATAGCCTGTAAAAAGCCTCGGCTTCGAATGTGAACAGACCACTGAAAACCAGTATTGCATTACTTCGACTTTCAGCAGTGGTGTAACGAAAGCCTGCGTGGAGTGCAGATTCAGATGAATTCCAGATTCCCAGTGAATGAATGGAACATCCTGTAGTGGAGATTACAATGATTTCTGAAGGCTGGGTTGTGTGCACAGGAAAATGAGGAGCAAAACAGGTTGAGTGGATAGCCAATTGAACAGCACGACTGCGAACATGAACAGGCCTCTGAAAACCAGCATTGTTTTACTTGGACATTCACAAGTGGTGTAAGATAAATCTGCAGGTAGTGGAGATTCAGTTGAATTCCAGATTCGCAGTGAATGAATGGAACATTCTGTACTGGAGATTGCAATGATTTCTCAAGTCTGGATTGTTTGGACATGAAAATGAAGAGCTGACCACAGTTGTGTGGATACCCAGTAAAAAGCAGGGCTTAGAGTGTGAACAGACCGCTGAAAACCAGCATTGTGTTACTTGGACATTCATAAGTGGTGTAATGAAAGCCTACCTGGAGTGCAGATTCAGATGAATTCCAGATTGGCAGTGAATGAATGGAACATTCTGTACTGGCGATTCCAATGATTTCTGAAGTCTGATATTGTGGAAAAGAAAATGAAAGGCTGACCAGGTTTGAGTGGATAGACAATTGAACAGCACACTGCGAGTGTGAAAAGGCGGCTGAAAACCAGCATTGGATTACTTGGTCATTCACCAGTGCTGTAATGAAAACCTGCCTGGAGCGGAGAGTCAGATGAATTGCAGAATCGCAGTGAATGAATGGAACAGTCTGTAGTGGAGAGCCCAATGATTTCTGAAGGCTGGTTTGTGTGGAGAGGAAAATGAAGAGCTGACCAATATTGAGTGGATAGCCCATTGAACAGCACTTCTGCGAGTTGAACATGCCTCTGAAAACCAGTATTGAGTTACTTGGACATTCACCAGTGGCGTAACGAAAACCTGCCAGGAGTGGAGGTTCAGATGAATTCCAGATTCGCAGTGAATGAATGGAACATTCTCTAGTGGTGATTCCAATGATTTCTGAAGGCTGGGTTTTGTGGACACGAAAATGTAGAGCTGAACAGGGTGGAGTGGATAGCCAAATGAACAGCACGTCTCTTAGTATGAACAGGCCACTGAAAACCAGCATTGGCTTACTTGGACATTCACAAGTGGTGTAACGATAACCCGCCGGGAGTTGAGAGTCAGATGAATTTAAGATTCGCAGTGAATGAACGGAACATTCTGTGGAGGAGATACCAATTATTTCTGAAGGTTGGGTTATGAGGACAGGAAAATGTAGAGCTGAATAGGGTTGGGTGGATAGCAAATTGAACAGCACGGCTGAGTGTGTTAGCAGGCGGCTTAAAACCAGCATTGTCTTCCTTGGACATTTACCAGTGGTGTCACGAAAACCTTCCAGGAGTGGAGACTCTGATGAATTCCAGATTCGCGTGATTGAATGGAACATTCTGTAGTGGTGATTGCCAACATTTAGGAATCTGGATAGTCTGGACAGGATATTGAAGAGCTGACCGATATTGAGTGGATAGCCAATGAACAGCACGGTTTCGAGTGTGAACAGACCACTAAGAAGCAGCATTGCATTACTTGGACATTCATCAGTGGTGTAACGAAAGCCTTCCTGGAATGCAGATTCAGAGTATTTCCAGATTCACAGTGAATGAATGGAAATTTCTGTAGTAGAGATTCCAATGATTTCTGAACGCTGGGTTGTGTGGACAGGAAAATGAAGAGCTGACTAGGTTTGACTGGATTGCCAATTGAACAGCAAGGCTGTGAGTGTGAACAGCCGCTGAAAACCAGCATTGGATTACCTGGTCATTCACCAGTGTTGTTAGGAAAATCTGCCTGGTGTGGAGAGTCAGAGGAATTCCAGATTCGCAGGGAACGAATGGAACATTCTGAAGTGGAGATAAGAATGATTTCTGAAGGCTCGGTGTGTGGAAGGAAAATCAAGAGCTAACCAGCGTTCACTGGATAGCCAATTGAACAGCACGGCTGCGAGTGTTAACACGCAGCTGAAACCAGCCTTGGGTTGCTTGGACATTCACCAGTGGTGAAACGAAAACCTGCTGGGAGTGGAGAACAAGATGAATTCAAGATTCGCCTGAATGAATGAAACATTCTGTAGTGTAGATTGCAATGGTTTCTGAGGTGTGTATTGTCTGAACTGGAAAAAGAAGAACTCACCAGTGTTGAGTCGCTAGACCGTGAACAGCACGGGTTCGAGTGTGAATAGACCGCTGAAAACCATCATTGCGTTACTTGAACATTCAGCAGTGGTGCAATGAAAACCTGCCGGGAGTGGAGATTCAGATGAATTCCAGATTCGCAGTGAATGAATGGAACATTCTCTAGTGGTGATTCCAATGATTTCTGAAGGCTGGGTTT
Organism: Sorex fumeus; assembly: GCF_029834395.1. Taxonomy (NCBI): domain Eukaryota; kingdom Metazoa; phylum Chordata; class Mammalia; order Eulipotyphla; family Soricidae; genus Sorex; species Sorex fumeus. Next base: position 200,048 of record NW_026606273.1, read on the forward strand.
TGTGGACACGAAAATGTAGAGCTGAACAGGGTGGAATGGATAGCCAAATGAACAGCACGTCTCGTAGTAAGAACAGGCCACTGAAAACCAGCTTTGGCTTAATTGGACATTCACAAGTGGTGTAACGAAAACCTGACGGGAGTTGAGAATTAGATGAATTTCAGATTTGCCGTCAATGAATGGAACATTCTGTGGAGGAGATACCAATTGTTTCTGAAGTTTGGGTTATGTGGACAGGAAAATGGAGCTGAAGAGGGTTGAGTGGATAGCAAATTGAACAGCACGGCTGAGAGTATGAGCAGGCCACTTAAAACCAGCATTGGCTTACTTGGATATTTACCAGTGGTGTCACGAAAACCTGCCGGGAGTGGAGATTCAGATGAATTCCAGATTCGCTGTGAATGAATGGAACATTCTGTAGTGGAGATAACAATGATTTCTCCAGTCTCTGTGGTGTGGACAGGAAAATGTAGAGCTGGCCAGGGTTGAGTGGATAGCCAATTGAACAGCACCACTGCGCTTGTGAAGAAAACACTTAAAACATTGGGTTACTTGGACATTCAACAGTGGTGTAACGAAAACCTGCCGGGAGTGGAGGTTCAGAGGAATTCCAGATTCGCAGTGAATGAATGGAACATTCTCTAGTGGAGATTCCAACGATTTCTGAAGGCTGGGTCGTGTGGAAGGAAAATCAAGAACTAATCAGGATTTAGTGGAAAGCCAATTGTATAGCATGGCTGCGAGTGTGAACATGCAGCTGAAAACCAGCATTGGGTTACTTGGACATTCATCAGTGGTGTAAGGAAAACCTGCATGGAGTGGAGAGTCAGTTGAATTCCACATTCGCAGTGAATGAATGGAACATTCTGTAGAGGAGATTCCAATGATTTCTGAAGCCTGTGTTGTGTGGACAGGAAAATGAAGAGCTGACCAGGCTTGAATCGATAGCCAAGTAAACAGCAGGGCTGCGAATATGAACAGGCCGCTGAAAACCGGCATTGGGTTACTTGGACATTCAACAGTGGTGTAATGAAAACCTGCGTGGAGTTGAGAGTCAGATGAATTCCAGATTCGCAGTGAATGAATGGAACATTCTGTAGTGGAGATAACAAAGATTTCTGAAGGCTGGTAGTGTGGTGGGACAATGAAGAGCTGAACAGGGTGGAGTGAATTGTCAATTAAACAGCACGGCTGCGAGTATGAACAGGCCTCTGAAAACCAGCATTGGCTTACTTGGACATTCACAAGTGGTGTAATGTTAACCAGGCGGGAGTGGAGAATCAGATAAACTCCAGACTCGCAGTGAATGAATGGAACATTCTGTAGTGGAGATTGCAATGATTTCTGAAATCTGGATTGTGGGGACACGAAAATGAAGAGCTGACCAGTGTTGAGTGGATAGCCTGTAAAAAGCCTCGGCTTCGAATGTGAACAGACCACTGAAAACCAGTATTGCATTACTTCGACTTTCAGCAGTGGTGTAACGAAAGCCTGCGTGGAGTGCAGATTCAGATGAATTCCAGATTCCCAGTGAATGAATGGAACATCCTGTAGTGGAGATTACAATGATTTCTGAAGGCTGGGTTGTGTGCACAGGAAAATGAGGAGCAAAACAGGTTGAGTGGATAGCCAATTGAACAGCACGACTGCGAACATGAACAGGCCTCTGAAAACCAGCATTGTTTTACTTGGACATTCACAAGTGGTGTAAGATAAATCTGCAGGTAGTGGAGATTCAGTTGAATTCCAGATTCGCAGTGAATGAATGGAACATTCTGTACTGGAGATTGCAATGATTTCTCAAGTCTGGATTGTTTGGACATGAAAATGAAGAGCTGACCACAGTTGTGTGGATACCCAGTAAAAAGCAGGGCTTAGAGTGTGAACAGACCGCTGAAAACCAGCATTGTGTTACTTGGACATTCATAAGTGGTGTAATGAAAGCCTACCTGGAGTGCAGATTCAGATGAATTCCAGATTGGCAGTGAATGAATGGAACATTCTGTACTGGCGATTCCAATGATTTCTGAAGTCTGATATTGTGGAAAAGAAAATGAAAGGCTGACCAGGTTTGAGTGGATAGACAATTGAACAGCACACTGCGAGTGTGAAAAGGCGGCTGAAAACCAGCATTGGATTACTTGGTCATTCACCAGTGCTGTAATGAAAACCTGCCTGGAGCGGAGAGTCAGATGAATTGCAGAATCGCAGTGAATGAATGGAACAGTCTGTAGTGGAGAGCCCAATGATTTCTGAAGGCTGGTTTGTGTGGAGAGGAAAATGAAGAGCTGACCAATATTGAGTGGATAGCCCATTGAACAGCACTTCTGCGAGTTGAACATGCCTCTGAAAACCAGTATTGAGTTACTTGGACATTCACCAGTGGCGTAACGAAAACCTGCCAGGAGTGGAGGTTCAGAGGAATTCCAGATTCGCAGTGAATGAATGGAACATTCTCTAGTGGTGATTCCAATGATTTCTGAAGGCTGGGTTTTGTGGACACGAAAATGTAGAGCTGAACAGGGTGGAGTGGATAGCCAAATGAACAGCACGTCTCTTAGTATGAACAGGCCACTGAAAACCAGCATTGGCTTACTTGGACATTCACAAGTGGTGTAACGATAACCCGCCGGGAGTTGAGAGTCAGATGAATTTAAGATTCGCAGTGAATGAACGGAACATTCTGTGGAGGAGATACCAATTATTTCTGAAGGTTGGGTTATGAGGACAGGAAAATGTAGAGCTGAATAGGGTTGGGTGGATAGCAAATTGAACAGCACGGCTGAGTGTGTTAGCAGGCGGCTTAAAACCAGCATTGTCTTCCTTGGACATTTACCAGTGGTGTCACGAAAACCTTCCAGGAGTGGAGACTCTGATGAATTCCAGATTCGCGTGATTGAATGGAACATTCTGTAGTGGTGATTGCCAACATTTAGGAATCTGGATAGTCTGGACAGGATATTGAAGAGCTGACCGATATTGAGTGGATAGCCAATGAACAGCACGGTTTCGAGTGTGAACAGACCACTAAGAAGCAGCATTGCATTACTTGGACATTCATCAGTGGTGTAACGAAAGCCTTCCTGGAATGCAGATTCAGAGTATTTCCAGATTCACAGTGAATGAATGGAAATTTCTGTAGTAGAGATTCCAATGATTTCTGAACGCTGGGTTGTGTGGACAGGAAAATGAAGAGCTGACTAGGTTTGACTGGATTGCCAATTGAACAGCAAGGCTGTGAGTGTGAACAGCCGCTGAAAACCAGCATTGGATTACCTGGTCATTCACCAGTGTTGTTAGGAAAATCTGCCTGGTGTGGAGAGTCAGAGGAATTCCAGATTCGCAGGGAACGAATGGAACATTCTGAAGTGGAGATAAGAATGATTTCTGAAGGCTCGGTGTGTGGAAGGAAAATCAAGAGCTAACCAGCGTTCACTGGATAGCCAATTGAACAGCACGGCTGCGAGTGTTAACACGCAGCTGAAACCAGCCTTGGGTTGCTTGGACATTCACCAGTGGTGAAACGAAAACCTGCTGGGAGTGGAGAACAAGATGAATTCAAGATTCGCCTGAATGAATGAAACATTCTGTAGTGTAGATTGCAATGGTTTCTGAGGTTTGTATTGTCTGAACTGGAAAAAGAAGAACTCACCAGTGTTGAGTCGCTAGACCGTGAACAGCACGGGTTCGAGTGTGAATAGACCGCTGAAAACCATCATTGCGTTACTTGAACATTCAGCAGTGGTGCAATGAAAACCTGCCGGGAGTGGAGATTCAGATGAATTCCAGATTCGCAGTGAATGAATGGAACATTCTCTAGTGGTGATTCCAATGATTTCTGAAGGCTGGGTTTTGTGGACACGAAAATGTAGAGCTGAACAGGGTGGAATGGATAGCCAAATGAACAGCACGTCTCGTAGTAAGAACAGGCCACTGAAAACCAGCTTTGGCTTAATTGGACATTCACAAGTGGTGTAACGAAAACCTGACGGGAGTTGAGAATTAGATGAATTTCAGATTTGCCGTCAATGAATGGAACATTCTGTGGAGGAGATACCAATTGTTTCTGAAGTTTGGGTTATGTGGACAGGAAAATGGAGCTGAAGAGGGTTGAGTGGATAGCAAATTGAACAGCACGGCTGAGAGTATGAGCAGGCCACTTAAAACCAGCATTGGCTTACTTGGATATTTACCAGTGGTGTCACGAAAACCTGCCGGGAGTGGAGATTCAGATGAATTCCAGATTCGCTGTGAATGAATGGAACATTCTGTAGTGGAGATAACAATGATTTCTCCAGTCTCTGTGGTGTGGACAGGAAAATGTAGAGCTGGCCAGGGTTGAGTGGATAGCCAATTGAACAGCACCACTGCGCTTGTGAAGAAAACACTTAAAACATTGGGTTACTTGGACATTCAACAGTGGTGTAACGAAAACCTGCCGGGAGTGGAGGTTCAGAGGAATTCCAGATTCGCAGTGAATGAATGGAACATTCTCTAGTGGAGATTCCAACGATTTCTGAAGGCTGGGTCGTGTGGAAGGAAAATCAAGAACTAATCAGGATTTAGTGGAAAGCCAATTGTATAGCATGGCTGCGAGTGTGAACATGCAGCTGAAAACCAGCATTGGGTTACTTGGACATTCATCAGTGGTGTAAGGAAAACCTGCATGGAGTGGAGAGTCAGTTGAATTCCACATTCGCAGTGAATGAATGGAACATTCTGTAGAGGAGATTCCAATGATTTCTGAAGCCTGTGTTGTGTGGACAGGAAAATGAAGAGCTGACCAGGCTTGAATCGATAGCCAAGTAAACAGCAGGGCTGCGAATATGAACAGGCCGCTGAAAACCGGCATTGGGTTACTTGGACATTCAACAGTGGTGTAATGAAAACCTGCGTGGAGTTGAGAGTCAGATGAATTCCAGATTCGCAGTGAATGAATGGAACATTCTGTAGTGGAGATAACAAAGATTTCTGAAGGCTGGTAGTGTGGTGGGACAATGAAGAGCTGAACAGGGTGGAGTGAATTGTCAATTAAACAGCACGGCTGCGAGTATGAACAGGCCTCTGAAAACCAGCATTGGCTTACTTGGACATTCACAAGTGGTGTAATGTTAACCAGGCGGGAGTGGAGAATCAGATAAACTCCAGACTCGCAGTGAATGAATGGAACATTCTGTAGTGGAGATTGCAATGATTTCTGAAATCTGGATTGTGGGGACACGAAAATGAAGAGCTGACCAGTGTTGAGTGGATAGCCTGTAAAAAGCCTCGGCTTCGAATGTGAACAGACCACTGAAAACCAGTATTGCATTACTTCGACTTTCAGCAGTGGTGTAACGAAAGCCTGCGTGGAGTGCAGATTCAGATGAATTCCAGATTCCCAGTGAATGAATGGAACATCCTGTAGTGGAGATTACAATGATTTCTGAAGGCTGGGTTGTGTGCACAGGAAAATGAGGAGCAAAACAGGTTGAGTGGATAGCCAATTGAACAGCACGACTGCGAACATGAACAGGCCTCTGAAAACCAGCATTGTTTTACTTGGACATTCACAAGTGGTGTAAGATAAATCTGCAGGTAGTGGAGATTCAGTTGAATTCCAGATTCGCAGTGAATGAATGGAACATTCTGTACTGGAGATTGCAATGATTTCTCAAGTCTGGATTGTTTGGACATGAAAATGAAGAGCTGACCACAGTTGTGTGGATACCCAGTAAAAAGCAGGGCTTAGAGTGTGAACAGACCGCTGAAAACCAGCATTGTGTTACTTGGACATTCATAAGTGGTGTAATGAAAGCCTACCTGGAGTGCAGATTCAGATGAATTCCAGATTGGCAGTGAATGAATGGAACATTCTGTACTGGCGATTCCAATGATTTCTGAAGTCTGATATTGTGGAAAAGAAAATGAAAGGCTGACCAGGTTTGAGTGGATAGACAATTGAACAGCACACTGCGAGTGTGAAAAGGCGGCTGAAAACCAGCATTGGATTACTTGGTCATTCACCAGTGCTGTAATGAAAACCTGCCTGGAGCGGAGAGTCAGATGAATTGCAGAATCGCAGTGAATGAATGGAACAGTCTGTAGTGGAGAGCCCAATGATTTCTGAAGGCTGGTTTGTGTGGAGAGGAAAATGAAGAGCTGACCAATATTGAGTGGATAGCCCATTGAACAGCACTTCTGCGAGTTGAACATGCCTCTGAAAACCAGTATTGAGTTACTTGGACATTCACCAGTGGCGTAACGAAAACCTGCCAGGAGTGGAGGTTCAGAGGAATTCCAGATTCGCAGTGAATGAATGGAACATTCTCTAGTGGTGATTCCAATGATTTCTGAAGGCTGGGTTTTGTGGACACGAAAATGTAGAGCTGAACAGGGTGGAGTGGATAGCCAAATGAACAGCACGTCTCTTAGTATGAACAGGCCACTGAAAACCAGCATTGGCTTACTTGGACATTCACAAGTGGTGTAACGATAACCCGCCGGGAGTTGAGAGTCAGATGAATTTAAGATTCGCAGTGAATGAACGGAACATTCTGTGGAGGAGATACCAATTATTTCTGAAGGTTGGGTTATGAGGACAGGAAAATGTAGAGCTGAATAGGGTTGGGTGGATAGCAAATTGAACAGCACGGCTGAGTGTGTTAGCAGGCGGCTTAAAACCAGCATTGTCTTCCTTGGACATTTACCAGTGGTGTCACGAAAACCTTCCAGGAGTGGAGACTCTGATGAATTCCAGATTCGCGTGATTGAATGGAACATTCTGTAGTGGTGATTGCCAACATTTAGGAATCTGGATAGTCTGGACAGGATATTGAAGAGCTGACCGATATTGAGTGGATAGCCAATGAACAGCACGGTTTCGAGTGTGAACAGACCACTAAGAAGCAGCATTGCATTACTTGGACATTCATCAGTGGTGTAACGAAAGCCTTCCTGGAATGCAGATTCAGAGTATTTCCAGATTCACAGTGAATGAATGGAAATTTCTGTAGTAGAGATTCCAATGATTTCTGAACGCTGGGTTGTGTGGACAGGAAAATGAAGAGCTGACTAGGTTTGACTGGATTGCCAATTGAACAGCAAGGCTGTGAGTGTGAACAGCCGCTGAAAACCAGCATTGGATTACCTGGTCATTCACCAGTGTTGTTAGGAAAATCTGCCTGGTGTGGAGAGTCAGAGGAATTCCAGATTCGCAGGGAACGAATGGAACATTCTGAAGTGGAGATAAGAATGATTTCTGAAGGCTCGGTGTGTGGAAGGAAAATCAAGAGCTAACCAGCGTTCACTGGATAGCCAATTGAACAGCACGGCTGCGAGTGTTAACACGCAGCTGAAACCAGCCTTGGGTTGCTTGGACATTCACCAGTGGTGAAACGAAAACCTGCTGGGAGTGGAGAACAAGATGAATTCAAGATTCGCCTGAATGAATGAAACATTCTGTAGTGTAGATTGCAATGGTTTCTGAGGTGTGTATTGTCTGAACTGGAAAAAGAAGAACTCACCAGTGTTGAGTCGCTAGACCGTGAACAGCACGGGTTCGAGTGTGAATAGACCGCTGAAAACCATCATTGCGTTACTTGAACATTCAGCAGTGGTGCAATGAAAACCAGCCGGGAGTGGAGATTCAGATGAATTCCAGATTCGCAGTGAATGAATGGAACATTCTCTAGTGGTGATTCCAATGATTTCTGAAGGCTGGGTTTTGTGGACACGAAAATGTAGAGCTGAACAGGGTGGAATGGATAGCCAAATGAACAGCACGTCTCGTAGTAAGAACAGGCCACTGAAAACCAGCTTTGGCTTAATTGGACATTCACAAGTGGTGTAACGAAAACCTGACGGGAGTTGAGAATTAGATGAATTTCAGATTTGCCGTCAATGAATGGAACATTCTGTGGAGGAGATACCAATTGTTTCTGAAGTTTGGGTTATGTGGACAGGAAAATGGAGCTGAAGAGGGTTGAGTGGATAGCAAATTGAACAGCACGGCTGAGAGTATGAGCAGGCCACTTAAAACCAGCATTGGCTTACTTGGATATTTACCAGTGGTGTCACGAAAACCTGCCGGGAGTGGAGATTCAGATGAATTCCAGATTCGCTGTGAATGAATGGAACATTCTGTAGTGGAGATAACAATGATTTCTCCAGTCTCTGTGGTGTGGACAGGAAAATGTAGAGCTGGCCAGGGTTGAGTGGATAGCCAATTGAACAGCACCACTGCGCTTGTGAAGAAAACACTTAAAACATTGGGTTACTTGGACATTCAACAGTGGTGTAACGAAAACCTGCCGGGAGTGGAGGTTCAGAGGAATTCCAGATTCGCAGTGAATGAATGGAACATTCTCTAGTGGAGATTCCAACGATTTCTGAAGGCTGGGTCGTGTGGAAGGAAAATCAAGAACTAATCAGGATTTAGTGGAAAGCCAATTGTATAGCATGGCTGCGAGTGTGAACATGCAGCTGAAAACCAGCATTGGGTTACTTGGACATTCATCAGTGGTGTAAGGAAAACCTGCATGGAGTGGAGAGTCAGTTGAATTCCACATTCGCAGTGAATGAATGGAACATTCTGTAGAGGAGATTCCAATGATTTCTGAAGCCTGTGTTGTGTGGACAGGAAAATGAAGAGCTGACCAGGCTTGAATCGATAGCCAAGTAAACAGCAGGGCTGCGAATATGAACAGGCCGCTGAAAACCGGCATTGGGTTACTTGGACATTCAACAGTGGTGTAATGAAAACCTGCGTGGAGTTGAGAGTCAGATGAATTCCAGATTCGCAGTGAATGAATGGAACATTCTGTAGTGGAGATAACAAAGATTTCTGAAGGCTGGTAGTGTGGTGGGACAATGAAGAGCTGAACAGGGTGGAGTGAATTGTCAATTAAACAGCACGGCTGCGAGTATGAACAGGCCTCTGAAAACCAGCATTGGCTTACTTGGACATTCACAAGTGGTGTAATGTTAACCAGGCGGGAGTGGAGAATCAGATAAACTCCAGACTCGCAGTGAATGAATGGAACATTCTGTAGTGGAGATTGCAATGATTTCTGAAATCTGGATTGTGGGGACACGAAAATGAAGAGCTGACCAGTGTTGAGTGGATAGCCTGTAAAAAGCCTCGGCTTCGAATGTGAACAGACCACTGAAAACCAGTATTGCATTACTTCGACTTTCAGCAGTGGTGTAACGAAAGCCTGCGTGGAGTGCAGATTCAGATGAATTCCAGATTCCCAGTGAATGAATGGAACATCCTGTAGTGGAGATTACAATGATTTCTGAAGGCTGGGTTGTGTGCACAGGAAAATGAGGAGCAAAACAGGTTGAGTGGATAGCCAATTGAACAGCACGACTGCGAACATGAACAGGCCTCTGAAAACCAGCATTGTTTTACTTGGACATTCACAAGTGGTGTAAGATAAATCTGCAGGTAGTGGAGATTCAGTTGAATTCCAGATTCGCAGTGAATGAATGGAACATTCTGTACTGGAGATTGCAATGATTTCTCAAGTCTGGATTGTTTGGACATGAAAATGAAGAGCTGACCACAGTTGTGTGGATACCCAGTAAAAAGCAGGGCTTAGAGTGTGAACAGACCGCTGAAAACCAGCATTGTGTTACTTGGACATTCATAAGTGGTGTAATGAAAGCCTACCTGGAGTGCAGATTCAGATGAATTCCAGATTGGCAGTGAATGAATGGAACATTCTGTACTGGCGATTCCAATGATTTCTGAAGTCTGATATTGTGGAAAAGAAAATGAAAGGCTGACCAGGTTTGAGTGGATAGACAATTGAACAGCACACTGCGAGTGTGAAAAGGCGGCTGAAAACCAGCATTGGATTACTTGGTCATTCACCAGTGCTGTAATGAAAACCTGCCTGGAGCGGAGAGTCAGATGAATTGCAGAATCGCAGTGAATGAATGGAACAGTCTGTAGTGGAGAGCCCAATGATTTCTGAAGGCTGGTTTGTGTGGAGAGGAAAATGAAGAGCTGACCAATATTGAGTGGATAGCCCATTGAACAGCACTTCTGCGAGTTGAACATGCCTCTGAAAACCAGTATTGAGTTACTTGGACATTCACCAGTGGCGTAACGAAAACCTGCCAGGAGTGGAGGTTCAGAGGAATTCCAGATTCGCAGTGAATGAATGGAACATTCTCTAGTGGTGATTCCAATGATTTCTGAAGGCTGGGTTTTGTGGACACGAAAATGTAGAGCTGAACAGGGTGGAGTGGATAGCCAAATGAACAGCACGTCTCTTAGTATGAACAGGCCACTGAAAACCAGCATTGGCTTACTTGGACATTCACAAGTGGTGTAACGATAACCCGCCGGGAGTTGAGAGTCAGATGAATTTAAGATTCGCAGTGAATGAACGGAACATTCTGTGGAGGAGATACCAATTATTTCTGAAGGTTGGGTTATGAGGACAGGAAAATGTAGAGCTGAATAGGGTTGGGTGGATAGCAAATTGAACAGCACGGCTGAGTGTGTTAGCAGGCGGCTTAAAACCAGCATTGTCTTCCTTGGACATTTACCAGTGGTGTCACGAAAACCTTCCAGGAGTGGAGACTCTGATGAATTCCAGATTCGCGTGATTGAATGGAACATTCTGTAGTGATGATTGCCAACATTTAGGAATCTGGATAGTCTGGACAGGATATTGAAGAGCTGACCGATATTGAGTGGATAGCCAATGAACAGCACGGTTTCGAGTGTGAACAGACCACTAAGAAGCAGCATTGCATTACTTGGACATTCATCAGTGGTGTAACGAAAGCCTTCCTGGAATGCAGATTCAGAGTAATTCCAGATTCACAGTGAATGAATGGAAATTTCTGTAGTAGAGATTCCAATGATTTCTGAACGCTGGGTTGTGTGGACAGGAAAATGAAGAGCTGACTAGGTTTGACTGGATTGCCAATTGAACAGCAAGGCTGTGAGTGTGAACAGCCGCTGAAAACCAGCATTGGATTACCTGGTCATTCACCAGTGTTGTTAGGAAAATCTGCCTGGTGTGGAGAGTCAGAGGAATTCCAGATTCGCAGGGAACGAATGGAACATTCTGAAGTGGAGATAAGAATGATTTCTGAAGGCTCGGTGTGTGGAAGGAAAATCAAGAGCTAACCAGCGTTCACTGGATAGCCAATTGAACAGCACGGCTGCGAGTGTTAACACGCAGCTGAAACCAGCCTTGGGTTGCTTGGACATTCACCAGTGGTGAAACGAAAACCTGCTGGGAGTGGAGAACAAGATGAATTCAAGATTCGCCTGAATGAATGAAACATTCTGTAGTGTAGATTGCAATGGTTTCTGAGGTTTGTATTGTCTGAACTGGAAAAAGAAGAACTCACCAGTGTTGAGTCGCTAGACGGTGAACAGCACGGGTTCGAGTGTGAATAGACCGCTGAAAACCATCATTGCGTTACTTGAACATTCAGCAGTGGTGCAATGAAAACCTGCCGGGAGTGGAGATTCAGATGAATTCCAGATTCGCAGTGAATGAATGGAACATTCTCTAGTGGTGATTCCAATGATTTCTGAAGGCTGGGTTTTGTGGACACGAAAATGTAGAGCTGAACAGGGTGGAATGGATAGCCAAATGAACAGCACGTCTCGTAGTAAGAACAGGCCACTGAAAACCAGCTTTGGCTTAATTGGACATTCACAAGTGGTGTAACGAAAACCTGACGGGAGTTGAGAATTAGATGAATTTCAGATTTGCCGTCAATGAATGGAACATTCTGTGGAGGAGATACCAATTGTTTCTGAAGTTTGGGTTATGTGGACAGGAAAATGGAGCTGAAGAGGGTTGAGTGGATAGCAAATTGAACAGCACGGCTGAGAGTATGAGCAGGCCACTTAAAACCAGCATTGGCTTACTTGGATATTTACCAGTGGTGTCACGAAAACCTGCCGGGAGTGGAGATTCAGATGAATTCCAGATTCGCTGTGAATGAATGGAACATTCTGTAGTGGAGATAACAATGATTTCTCCAGTCTCTGTGGTGTGGACAGGAAAATGTAGAGCTGGCCAGGGTTGAGTGGATAGCCAATTGAACAGCACCACTGCGCTTGTGAAGAAAACACTTAAAACATTGGGTTACTTTGACATTCAACAGTGGTGTAACGAAAACCTGCCGGGAGTGGAGGTTCAGAGGAATTCCAGATTCGCAGTGAATGAATGGAACATTCTCTAGTGGAGATTCCAACGATTTCTGAAGGCTGGGTCGTGTGGAAGGAAAATCAAGAACTAATCAGGATTTAGTGGAAAGCCATTTGTATAGCATGGCTGCGAGTGTGAACATGCAGCTGAAAACCAGCATTGGGTTACTTGGACATTCATCAGTGGTGTAAGGAAAACCTGCATGGAGTGGAGAGTCAGTTGAATTCCACATTCGCAGTGAATGAATGGAACATTCTGTAGAGGAGATTCCAATGATTTCTGAAGCCTGTGTTGTGTGGACAGGAAAATGAAGAGCTGACCAGGCTTGAATCGATAGCCAAGTAAACAGCAGGGCTGCGAATATGAACAGGCCGCTGAAAACCAGCATTGGGTTACTTGGACATTCAACAGTGGTGTAATGAAAACCTGCGTGGAGTTGAGAGTCAGATGAATTCCAGATTTGCAGTGAATGAATGGAACATTCTTTAGTGGAGATAACAAAGATTTCTGAAGGCTGGTAGTGTGGTGGGACAATGAAGAGCTGAACAGGGTGGAGTGAATTGTCAATTAAACAGCACGGCTGCGAGTATGAACAGGCCTCTGAAAACCAGCATTGGCTTACTTGGACATTCACAAGTGGTGTAATGTTAACCAGGCGGGAGTGGAGAATCAGATAAACTCCAGACTCGCAGTGAATGAATGGAACATTCTGTAGTGGAGATTGCAATGATTTCTGAAATCTGGATTGTGGGGACACGAAAATGAAGAGCTGACCAGTGTTGAGTGGATAGCCTGTAAAAAGCCTCGGCTTCGAATGTGAACAGACCACTGAAAACCAGTATTGCATTACTTCGACTTTCAGCAGTGGTGTAACGAAAGCCTGCGTGGAGTGCAGATTCAGATGAATTCCAGATTCCCAGTGAATGAATGGAACATCCTGTAGTGGAGATTACAATGATTTCTGAAGGCTGGGTTGTGTGCACAGGAAAATGAGGAGCAAAACAGGTTGAGTGGATAGCCAATTGAACAGCAAGGCTGTGAGTGTGAACAGCCGCTGAAAACCAGCATTGGATTACCTGGTCATTCACCAGTGTTGTTAGGAAAATCTGCCTGGTGTGGAGAGTCAGAGGAATTTCAGATTCGCAGGGAACGAATGGAACATTCTGAAGTGGAGATAAGAATGATTTCTGAAGGCTCGGTGTGTGGAAGGAAAATCAAGAGCTAACCAGCGTTCACTGGATAGCCAATTGAACAGCACGGCTGCGAGTGTTAACACGCAGCTGAAACCAGCCTTGGGTTGCTTGGACATTCACCAGTGGTGAAACGAAAACCTGCTGGGAGTGGAGAACAAGATGAATTCAAGATTCGCCTGAATGAATGAAACATTCTGTAGTGTAGATTGCAATGGTTTCTGAGGTGTGTATTGTCTGAACTGGAAAAAGAAGAACTCACCAGTGTTGAGTCGCTAGACCGTGAACAGCACGGGTTCGAGTGTGAATAGACCGCTGAAAACCATCATTGCGTTACTTGAACATTCAGCAGTGGTGCAATGAAAACCTGCCGGGAGTGGAGATTCAGATGAATTCCAGATTCGCAGTGAATGAATGGAACATTCTCTAGTGGTGATTCCAATGATTTCTGAAGGCTGGGTTTTGTGGACACGAAAATGTAGAGCTGAACAGGGTGGAATGGATAGCCAAATGAACAGCACGTCTCGTAGTAAGAACAGGCCACTGAAAACCAGCTTTGGCTTAATTGGACATTCACAAGTGGTGTAACGAAAACCTGACGGGAGTTGAGAATTAGATGAATTTCAGATTTGCCGTCAATGAATGGAACATTCTGTGGAGGAGATACCAATTGTTTCTGAAGTTTGGGTTATGTGGACAGGAAAATGGAGCTGAAGAGGGTTGAGTGGATAGCAAATTGAACAGCACGGCTGAGAGTATGAGCAGGCCACTTAAAACCAGCATTGGCTTACTTGGATATTTACCAGTGGTGTCACGAAAACCTGCCGGGAGTGGAGATTCAGATGAATTCCAGATTCGCTGTGAATGAATGGAACATTCTGTAGTGGAGATAACAATGATTTCTCCAGTCTCTGTGGTGTGGACAGGAAAATGTAGAGCTGGCCAGGGTTGAGTGGATAGCCAATTGAACAGCACCACTGCGCTTGTGAAGAAAACACTTAAAACATTGGGTTACTTTGACATTCAACAGTGGTGTAACGAAAACCTGCCGGGAGTGGAGGTTCAGAGGAATTCCAGATTCGCAGTGAATGAATGGAACATTCTCTAGTGGAGATTCCAACGATTTCTGAAGGCTGGGTCGTGTGGAAGGAAAATCAAGAACTAATCAGGATTTAGTGGAAAGCCAATTGTATAGCATGGCTGCGAGTGTGAACATGCAGCTGAAAACCAGCATTGGGTTACTTGGACATTCATCAGTGGTGTAAGGAAAACCTGCATGGAGTGGAGAGTCAGTTGAATTCCACATTCGCAGTGAATGAATGGAACATTCTGTAGAGGAGATTCCAATGATTTCTGAAGCCTGTGTTGTGTGGACAGGAAAATGAAGAGCTGACCAGGCTTGAATCGATAGCCAAGTAAACAGCAGGGCTGCGAATATGAACAGGCCGCTGAAAACCAGCATTGGGTTACTTGGACATTCAACAGTGGTGTAATGAAAACCTGCGTGGAGTTGAGAGTCAGATGAATTCCAGATTTGCAGTGAATGAATGGAACATTCTGTAGTGGAGATAACAAAGATTTCTGAAGGCTGGTAGTGTGGTGGGACAATGAAGAGCTGAACAGGGTGGAGTGAATTGTCAATTAAACAGCACGGCTGCGAGTATGAACAGGCCTCTGAAAACCAGCATTGGCTTACTTGGACATTCACAAGTGGTGTAATGTTAACCAGGCGGGAGTGGAGAATCAGATAAACTCCAGACTCGCAGTGAATGAATGGAACATTCTGTAGTGGAGATTGCAATGATTTCTGAAATCTGGATTGTGGGGACACGAAAATGAAGAGCTGACCAGTGTTGAGTGGATAGCCTGTAAAAAGCCTCGGCTTCGAATGTGAACAGACCACTGAAAACCAGTATTGCATTACTTCGACTTTCAGCAGTGGTGTAACGAAAGCCTGCGTGGAGTGCAGATTCAGATGAATTCCAGATTCCCAGTGAATGAATGGAACATCCTGTAGTGGAGATTACAATGATTTCTGAAGGCTGGGTTGTGTGCACAGGAAAATGAGGAGCAAAACAGGTTGAGTGGATAGCCAATTGAACAGCACGACTGCGAACATGAACAGGCCTCTGAAAACCAGCATTGTTTTACTTGGACATTCACAAGTGGTGTAAGATAAATCTGCAGGTAGTGGAGATTCAGTTGAATTCCAGATTCGCAGTGAATGAATGGAACATTCTGTACTGGAGATTGCAATGATTTCTCAAGTCTGGATTGTTTGGACATGAAAATGAAGAGCTGACCACAGTTGTGTGGATACCCAGTAAAAAGCAGGGCTTAGAGTGTGAACAGACCGCTGAAAACCAGCATTGTGTTACTTGGACATTCATAAGTGGTGTAATGAAAGCCTACCTGGAGTGCAGATTCAGATGAATTCCAGATTGGCAGTGAATGAATGGAACATTCTGTACTGGCGATTCCAATGATTTCTGAAGTCTGATATTGTGGAAAAGAAAATGAAAGGCTGACCAGGTTTGAGTGGATAGACAATTGAACAGCACACTGCGAGTGTGAAAAGGCGGCTGAAAACCAGCATTGGATTACTTGGTCATTCACCAGTGCTGTAATGAAAACCTGCCTGGAGCGGAGAGTCAGATGAATTGCAGAATCGCAGTGAATGAATGGAACAGTCTGTAGTGGAGAGCCCAATGATTTCTGAAGGCTGGTTTGTGTGGAGAGGAAAATGAAGAGCTGACCAATATTGAGTGGATAGCCCATTGAACAGCACTTCTGCGAGTTGAACATGCCTCTGAAAACCAGTATTGAGTTACTTGGACATTCACCAGTGGCGTAACGAAAACCTGCCAGGAGTGGAGGTTCAGAGGAATTCCAGATTCGCAGTGAATGAATGGAACATTCTCTAGTGGTGATTCCAATGATTTCTGAAGGCTGGGTTTTGTGGACACGAAAATGTAGAGCTGAACAGGGTGGAGTGGATAGCCAAATGAACAGCACGTCTCTTAGTATGAACAGGCCACTGAAAACCAGCATTGGCTTACTTGGACATTCACAAGTGGTGTAACGATAACCCGCCGGGAGTTGAGAGTCAGATGAATTTAAGATTCGCAGTGAATGAACGGAACATTCTGTGGAGGAGATACCAATTATTTCTGAAGGTTGGGTTATGAGGACAGGAAAATGTAGAGCTGAATAGGGTTGGGTGGATAGCAAATTGAACAGCACGGCTGAGTGTGTTAGCAGGCGGCTTAAAACCAGCATTGTCTTCCTTGGACATTTACCAGTGGTGTCACGAAAACCTTCCAGGAGTGGAGACTCTGATGAATTCCAGATTCGCGTGATTGAATGGAACATTCTGTAGTGGTGATTGCCAACATTTAGGAATCTGGATAGTCTGGACAGGATATTGAAGAGCTGACCGATATTGAGTGGATAGCCAATGAACAGCACGGTTTCGAGTGTGAACAGACCACTAAGAAGCAGCATTGCATTACTTGGACATTCATCAGTGGTGTAACGAAAGCCTTCCTGGAATGCAGATTCAGAGTATTTCCAGATTCACAGTGAATGAATGGAAATTTCTGTAGTAGAGATTCCAATGATTTCTGAACGCTGGGTTGTGTGGACAGGAAAATGAAGAGCTGACTAGGTTTGACTGGATTGCCAATTGAACAGCAAGGCTGTGAGTGTGAACAGCCGCTGAAAACCAGCATTGGATTACCTGGTCATTCACCAGTGTTGTTAGGAAAATCTGCCTGGTGTGGAGAGTCAGAGGAATTCCAGATTCGCAGGGAACGAATGGAACATTCTGAAGTGGAGATAAGAATGATTTCTGAAGGCTCGGTGTGTGGAAGGAAAATCAAGAGCTAACCAGCGTTCACTGGATAGCCAATTGAACAGCACGGCTGCGAGTGTTAACACGCAGCTGAAACCAGCCTTGGGTTGCTTGGACATTCACCAGTGGTGAAACGAAAACCTGCTGGGAGTGGAGAACAAGATGAATTCAAGATTCGCGTGAATGAATGAAACATTCTGTAGTGTAGATTGCAATGGTTTCTGAGGTTTGTATTGTCTGAACTGGAAAAAGAAGAACTCACCAGTGTTGAGTCGCTAGACCGTGAACAGCACGGGTTCGAGTGTGAATAGACCGCTGAAAACCATCATTGCGTTACTTGAACATTCAGCAGTGGTGCAATGAAAACCTGCCGGGAGTGGAAATTCAGATGAATTCCAGATTCGCAGTGAATGAATGGAACATTCTCTAGTGGTGATTCCAATGATTTCTGAAGGCTGGGTTTTGTGGACACGAAAATGTAGAGCTGAACAGGGTGGAATGGATAGCCAAATGAACAGCACGTCTCGTAGTAAGAACAGGCCACTGAAAACCAGCTTTGGCTTAATTGGACATTCACAAGTGGTGTAACGAAAACCTGACGGGAGTTGAGAATTAGATGAATTTCAGATTTGCCGTCAATGAATGGAACATTCTGTGGAGGAGATACCAATTGTTTCTGAAGTTTGGGTTATGTGGACAGGAAAATGGAGCTGAAGAGGGTTGAGTGGATAGCAAATTGAACAGCACGGCTGAGAGTATGAGCAGGCCACTTAAAACCAGCATTGGCTTACTTGGATATTTACCAGTGGTGTCACGAAAACCTGCCGGGAGTGGAGATTCAGATGAATTCCAGATTCGCTGTGAATGAATGGAACATTCTGTAGTGGAGATAACAATGATTTCTCCAGTCTCTGTGGTGTGGACAGGAAAATGTAGAGCTGGCCAGGGTGGCGCAGTGGTGTCACGAAAACCTGCCGGGCGTGGAGATTCAGATGAATTCCAGATTCGCTGTGAATGAATGGAACATTCTGTAGTGGAGATAACAATGATTTCTCCAGTCTCTGTGGTGTGGACAGGAAAATGTAGAGCTGGCCAGAGTGGCGCAGCACCACTGCGCTTGTGAAGAAAACACTTAAAACATTGGGTTACTTGGACATTCAACAGTGGTGTAACGAAAACCTGCCGGGAGTGGAGGTTCAGAGGAATTCCAGATTCGCAGTGAATGAATGGAACATTCTCTAGTGGAGATTCCAACGATTTCTGAAGGCTGGGTCGTGTGGAAGGAAAATCAAGAACTAATCAGGATTTAGTGGAAAGCCAATTGTATGGCATGGCTGCGAGTGTGAACAAGCAGCTGAAAACCAGCATTGGGTTACTTGGACATTCATCAGTGGTGTAAGGAAAACCTGCATGGAGTGGAGAGTCAGTTGAATTCCACATTCGCAGTGAATGAATGGAACATTCTGTAGAGGAGATTCCAATGATTTCTGAAGCCTGTGTTGTGTGGACAGGAAAATGAAGAGCTGACCAGGCTTGAATCGATAGCCAAGTAAACAGCAGGGCTGCGAATATGAACAGGCCGCTGAAAACCGGCATTGGGTTACTTGGACATTCAACAGTGGTGTAATGAAAACCTGCGTGGAGTTGAGAGTCAGATGAATTCCAGATTCGCAGTGAATGAATGGAACTTTCTGTAGTGGAGATAACAAAGATTTCTGAAGGCTGGTAGTGTGGTGGGACAATGAAGAGCTGAACAGTGTGGAGTGAATTGTCAATTAAACAGCACGGCTGCGAGTATGAACAGGCCTCTGAAAACCAGCATTGGCTTACTTGGACATTCACAAGTGGTGTAATGTTAACCAGGCGGGAGTGGAGAATCAGATAAACTCCAGACTCGCAGTGAATGAATGGAACATTCGGTAGTGGAGATTGCAATGATTTCTGAAATCTGGATTGTGGGGACACGAAAATGAAGAGCTGACCAGTGTTGAGTGGATAGCCTGTAAAAAGCCTCGGCTTCGAATGTGAACAGACCACTGAAAACCAGTATTGCATTACTTCGACTTTCAGCAGTGGTGTAACGAAAGCCTGCGTGGAGTGCAGATTCAGATGAATTCCAGATTCCCAGTGAATGAATGGAACATCCTGTAGTGGAGATTACAATGATTTCTGAAGGCTGGGTTGTGTGCACAGGAAAATGAGGAGCAAAACAGGTTGAGTGGATAGCCAATTGAACAGCACGACTGCGAACATGAACAGGCCTCTGAAAACCAGCATTGTTTTACTTGGACATTCACAAGTGGTGTAAGATAAATCTGCAGGTAGTGGAGATTCAGTTGAATTCCAGATTCGCAGTGAATGAATGGAACATTCTGTACTGGAGATTGCAATGATTTCTCAAGTCTGGATTGTTTGGACATGAAAATGAAGAGCTGACCACAGTTGTGTGGATACCCAGTAAAAAGCAGGGCTTAGAGTGTGAACAGACCGCTGAAAACCAGCATTGTGTTACTTGGACATTCATAAGTGGTGTAATGAAAGCCTACCTGGAGTGCAGATTCAGATGAATTCCAGATTGGCAGTGAATGAATGGAACATTCTGTACTGGCGATTCCAATGATTTCTGAAGTCTGATATTGTGGAAAAGAAAATGAAAGGCTGACCAGGTTTGAGTGGATAGACAATTGAACAGCACACTGCGAGTGTGAAAAGGCGGCTGAAAACCAGCATTGGATTACTTGGTCATTCACCAGTGCTGTAATGAAAACCTGCCTGGAGCGGAGAGTCAGATGAATTGCAGAATCGCAGTGAATGAATGGAACAGTCTGTAGTGGAGAGCCCAATGATTTCTGAAGGCTGGTTTGTGTGGAGAGGAAAATGAAGAGCTGACCAATATTGAGTGGATAGCCCATTGAACAGCACTTCTGCGAGTTGAACATGCCTCTGAAAACCAGTATTGAGTTACTTGGACATTCACCAGTGGCGTAACGAAAACCTGCCAGGAGTGGAGGTTCAGAGGAATTCCAGATTCGCAGTGAATGAATGGAACATTCTCTAGTGGTGATTCCAATGATTTCTGAAGGCTGGGTTTTGTGGACACGAAAATGTAGAGCTGAACAGGGTGGAGTGGATAGCCAAATGAACAGCACGTCTCTTAGTATGAACAGGCCACTGAAAACCAGCATTGGCTTACTTGGACATTCACAAGTGGTGTAACGATAACCCGCCGGGAGTTGAGAGTCAGATGAATTTAAGATTCGCAGTGAATGAACGGAACATTCTGTGGAGGAGATACCAATTATTTCTGAAGGTTGGGTTATGAGGACAGGAAAATGTAGAGCTGAATAGGGTTGGGTGGATAGCAAATTGAACAGCACGGCTGAGTGTGTTAGCAGGCGGCTTAAAACCAGCATTGTCTTCCTTGGACATTTACCAGTGGTGTCACGAAAACCTTCCAGGAGTGGAGACTCTGATGAATTCCAGATTCGCGTGATTGAATGGAACATTCTGTAGTGGTGATTGCCAACATTTAGGAATCTGTATAGTCTGGACAGGATATTGAAGAGCTGACCGATATTGAGTGGATAGCCAATGAACAGCACGGTTTCGAGTGTGAACAGACCACTAAGAAGCAGCATTGCATTACTTGGACATTCATCAGTGGTGTAACGAAAGCCTTCCTGGAATGCAGATTCAGAGTATTTCCAGATTCACAGTGAATGAATGGAAATTTCTGTAGTAGAGATTCCAATGATTTCTGAACGCTGGGTTGTGTGGACAGGAAAATGAAGAGCTGACTAGGTTTGACTGGATTGCCAATTGAACAGCAAGGCTGTGAGTGTGAACAGCCGCTGAAAACCAGCATTGGATTACCTGGTCATTCACCAGTGTTGTTAGGAAAATCTGCCTGGTGTGGAGAGTCAGAGGAATTCCAGATTCGCAGGGAACGAATGGAACATTCTGAAGTGGAGATAAGAATGATTTCTGAAGGCTCGGTGTGTGGAAGGAAAATCAAGAGCTAACCAGCGTTCACTGGATAGCCAATTGAACAGCACGGCTGCGAGTGTTAACACGCAGCTGAAACCAGCCTTGGGTTGCTTGGACATTCACCAGTGGTGAAACGAAAACCTGCTGGGAGTGGAGAACAAGATGAATTCAAGATTCGCCTGAATGAATGAAACATTCTGTAGTGTAGATTGCAATGGTTTCTGAGGTTTGTATTGTCTGAACTGGAAAAAGAAGAACTCACCAGTGTTGAGTCGCTAGACCGTGAACAGCACGGGTTCGAGTGTGAATAGACCGCTGAAAACCATCATTGCGTTACTTGAACATTCAGCAGTGGTGCAATGAAAACCTGCCGGGAGTGGAGATTCAGATGAATTCCAGATTCGCAGTGAATGAATGGAACATTCTCTAGTGGTGATTCCAATGATTTCTGAAGGCTGGGTTTTGTGGACACGAAAATGTAGAGCTGAACAGGGTGGAATGGATAGCCAAATGAACAGCACGTCTCGTAGTAAGAACAGGCCACTGAAAACCAGCTTTGGCTTAATTGGACATTCACAAGTGGTGTAACGAAAACCTGACGGGAGTTGAGAATTAGATGAATTTCAGATTTGCCGTCAATGAATGGAACATTCTGTGGAGGAGATACCAATTGTTTCTGAAGTTTGGGTTATGTGGACAGGAAAATGGAGCTGAAGAGGGTTGAGTGGATAGCAAATTGAACAGCACGGCTGAGAGTATGAGCAGGCCACTTAAAACCAGCATTGGCTTACTTGGATATTTACCAGTGGTGTCACGAAAACCTGCCGGGAGTGGAGATTCAGATGAATTCCAGATTCGCTGTGAATGAATGGAACATTCTGTAGTGGAGATAACAATGATTTCTCCAGTCTCTGTGGTGTGGACAGGAAAATGTAGAGCTGGCCAGGGTTGAGTGGATAGCCAATTGAACAGCACCACTGCGCTTGTGAAGAAAACACTTAAAACATTGGGTTACTTGGACATTCAACAGTGGTGTAACGAAAACCTGCCGGGAGTGGAGGTTCAGAGGAATTCCAGATTCGCAGTGAATGAATGGAACATTCTCTAGTGGAGATTCCAACGATTTCTGAAGGCTGGGTCGTGTGGAAGGAAAATCAAGAACTAATCAGGATTTAGTGGAAAGCCAATTGTATAGCATGGCTGCGAGTGTGAACATGCAGCTGAAAACCAGCATTGGGTTACTTGGACATTCATCAGTGGTGTAAGGAAAACCTGCATGGAGTGGAGAGTCAGTTGAATTCCACATTCGCAGTGAATGAATGGAACATTCTGTAGAGGAGATTCCAATGATTTCTGAAGCCTGTGTTGTGTGGACAGGAAAATGAAGAGCTGACCAGGCTTGAATCGATAGCCAAGTAAACAGCAGGGCTGCGAATATGAACAGGCCGCTGAAAACCAGCATTGGGTTACTTGGACATTCAACAGTGGTGTAATGAAAACCTGCGTGGAGTTGAGAGTCAGATGAATTCCAGATTCGCAGTGAATGAATGGAACATTCTGTAGTGGAGATAACAAAGATTTCTGAAGGCTGGTAGTGTGGTGGGACAATGAAGAGCTGAACAGGGTGGAGTGAATTGTCAATTAAACAGCACGGCTGCGAGTATGAACAGGCCTCTGAAAACCAGCATTGGCTTACTTGGACATTCACAAGTGGTGTAATGTTAACCAGGCGGGAGTGGAGAATCAGATAAACTCCAGACTCGCAGTGAATGAATGGAACATTCTGTAGTGGAGATTGCAATGATTTCTGAAATCTGGATTGTGGGGACACGAAAATGAAGAGCTGACCAGTGTTGAGTGGATAGCCTGTAAAAAGCCTCGGCTTCGAATGTGAACAGACCACTGAAAACCAGTATTGCATTACTTCGACTTTCAGCAGTGGTGTAACGAAAGCCTGCGTGGAGTGCAGATTCAGATGAATTCCAGATTCCCAGTGAATGAATGGAACATCCTGTAGTGGAGATTACAATGATTTCTGAAGGCTGGGTTGTGTGCACAGGAAAATGAGGAGCAAAACAGGTTGAGTGGATAGCCAATTGAACAGCACGACTGCGAACATGAACAGGCCTCTGAAAACCAGCATTGTTTTACTTGGACATTCACAAGTGGTGTAAGATAAATCTGCAGGTAGTGGAGATTCAGTTGAATTCCAGATTCGCAGTGAATGAATGGAACATTCTGTACTGGAGATTGCAATGATTTCTCAAGTCTGGATTGTTTGGACATGAAAATGAAGAGCTGACCACAGTTGTGTGGATACCCAGTAAAAAGCAGGGCTTAGAGTGTGAACAGACCGCTGAAAACCAGCATTGTGTTACTTGGACATTCATAAGTGGTGTAATGAAAGCCTACCTGGAGTGCAGATTCAGATGAATTCCAGATTGGCAGTGAATGAATGGAACATTCTGTACTGGCGATTCCAATGATTTCTGAAGTCTGATATTGTGGAAAAGAAAATGAAAGGCTGACCAGGTTTGAGTGGATAGACAATTGAACAGCACACTGCGAGTGTGAAAAGGCGGCTGAAAACCAGCATTGGATTACTTGGTCATTCACCAGTGCTGTAATGAAAACCTGCCTGGAGCGGAGAGTCAGATGAATTGCAGAATCGCAGTGAATGAATGGAACAGTCTGTAGTGGAGAGCCCAATGATTTCTGAAGGCTGGTTTGTGTGGAGAGGAAAATGAAGAGCTGACCAATATTGAGTGGATAGCCCATTGAACAGCACTTCTGCGAGTTGAACATGCCTCTGAAAACCAGTATTGAGTTACTTGGACATTCACCAGTGGCGTAACGAAAACCTGCCAGGAGTGGAGGTTCAGAGGAATTCCAGATTCGCAGTGAATGAATGGAACATTCTCTAGTGGTGATTCCAATGATTTCTGAAGGCTGGGTTTTGTGGACACGAAAATGTAGAGCTGAACAGGGTGGAGTGGATAGCCAAATGAACAGCACGTCTCTTAGTATGAACAGGCCACTGAAAACCAGCATTGGCTTACTTGGACATTCACAAGTGGTGTAACGATAACCCGCCGGGAGTTGAGAGTCAGATGAATTTAAGATTCGCAGTGAATGAACGGAACATTCTGTGGAGGAGATACCAATTATTTCTGAAGGTTGGGTTATGAGGACAGGAAAATGTAGAGCTGAATAGGGTTGGGTGGATAGCAAATTGAACAGCACGGCTGAGTGTGTTAGCAGGCGGCTTAAAACCAGCATTGTCTTCCTTGGACATTTACCAGTGGTGTCACGAAAACCTTCCAGGAGTGGAGACTCTGATGAATTCCAGATTCGCGTGATTGAATGGAACATTCTGTAGTGGTGATTGCCAACATTTAGGAATCTGGATAGTCTGGACAGGATATTGAAGAGCTGACCGATATTGAGTGGATAGCCAATGAACAGCACGGTTTCGAGTGTGAACAGACCACTAAGAAGCAGCATTGCATTACTTGGACATTCATCAGTGGTGTAACGAAAGCCTTCCTGGAATGCAGATTCAGAGTATTTCCAGATTCACAGTGAATGAATGGAAATTTCTGTAGTAGAGATTCCAATGATTTCTGAACGCTGGGTTGTGTGGACAGGAAAATGAAGAGCTGACTAGGTTTGACTGGATTGCCAATTGAACAGCAAGGCTGTGAGTGTGAACAGCCGCTGAAAACCAGCATTGGATTACCTGGTCATTCACCAGTGTTGTTAGGAAAATCTGCCTGGTGTGGAGAGTCAGAGGAATTCCAGATTCGCAGGGAACGAATGGAACATTCTGAAGTGGAGATAAGAATGATTTCTGAAGGCTCGGTGTGTGGAAGGAAAATCAAGAGCTAACCAGCGTTCACTGGATAGCCAATTGAACAGCACGGCTGCGAGTGTTAACACGCAGCTGAAACCAGCCTTGGGTTGCTTGGACATTCACCAGTGGTGAAACGAAAACCTGCTGGGAGTGGAGAACAAGATGAATTCAAGATTCGCCTGAATGAATGAAACATTCTGTAGTGTAGATTGCAATGGTTTCTGAGGTGTGTATTGTCTGAACTGGAAAAAGAAGAACTCACCAGTGTTGAGTCGCTAGACCGTGAACAGCACGGGTTCGAGTGTGAATAGACCGCTGAAAACCATCATTGCGTTACTTGAACATTCAGCAGTGGTGCAATGAAAACCTGCCGGGAGTGGAGATTCAGATGAATTCCAGATTCGCAGTGAATGAATGGAACATTCTCTAGTGGTGATTCCAATGATTTCTGAAGGCTGGGTTTTGTGGACACGAAAATGTAGAGCTGAACAGGGTGGAATGGATAGCCAAATGAACAGCACGTCTCGTAGTAAGAACAGGCCACTGAAAACCAGCTTTGGCTTAATTGGACATTCACAAGTGGTGTAACGAAAACCTGACGGGAGTTGAGAATTAGATGAATTTCAGATTTGCCGTCAATGAATGGAACATTCTGTGGAGGAGATACCAATTGTTTCTGAAGTTTGGGTTATGTGGACAGGAAAATGGAGCTGAAGAGGGTTGAGTGGATAGCAAATTGAACAGCACGGCTGAGAGTATGAGCAGGCCACTTAAAACCAGCATTGGCTTACTTGGATATTTACCAGTGGTGTCACGAAAACCTGCCGGGAGTGGAGATTCAGATGAATTCCAGATTCGCTGTGAATGAATGGAACATTCTGTAGTGGAGATAACAATGATTTCTCCAGTCTCTGTGGTGTGGACAGGAAAATGTAGAGCTGGCCAGGGTTGAGTGGATAGCCAATTGAACAGCACCACTGCGCTTGTGAAGAAAACACTTAAAACATTGGGTTACTTGGACATTCAACAGTGGTGTAACGAAAACCTGCCGGGAGTGGAGGTTCAGAGGAATTCCAGATTCGCAGTGAATGAATGGAACATTCTCTAGTGGAGATTCCAACGATTTCTGAAGGCTGGGTCGTGTGGAAGGAAAATCAAGAACTAATCAGGATTTAGTGGAAAGCCAATTGTATAGCATGGCTGCGAGTGTGAACATGCAGCTGAAAATCAGCATTGGGTTACTTGGACATTCATCAGTGGTGTAAGGAAAACCTGCATGGAGTGGAGAGTCAGTTGAATTCCACATTCGCAGTGAATGAATGGAACATTCTGTAGAGGAGATTCCAATGATTTCTGAAGCCTGTGTTGTGTGGACAGGAAAATGAAGAGCTGACCAGGCTTGAATCGATAGCCAAGTAAACAGCAGGGCTGCGAATATGAACAGGCCGCTGAAAACCGGCATTGGGTTACTTGGACATTCAACAGTGGTGTAATGAAAACCTGCGTGGAGTTGAGAGTCAGATGAATTCCAGATTCGCAGTGAATGAATGGAACATTCTGTAGTGGAGATAACAAAGATTTCTGAAGGCTGGTAGTGTGGTGGGACAATGAAGAGCTGAACAGGGTGGAGTGAATTGTCAATTAAACAGCACGGCTGCGAGTATGAACAGGCCTCTGAAAACCAGCATTGGCTTACTTGGACATTCACAAGTGGTGTAATGTTAACCAGGCGGGAGTGGAGAATCAGATAAACTCCAGACTCGCAGTGAATGAATGGAACATTCTGTAGTGGAGATTGCAATGATTTCTGAAATCTGGATTGTGGGGACACGAAAATGAAGAGCTGACCAGTGTTGAGTGGATAGCCTGTAAAAAGCCTCGGCTTCGAATGTGAACAGACCACTGAAAACCAGTATTGCATTACTTCGACTTTCAGCAGTGGTGTAACGAAAGCCTGCGTGGAGTGCAGATTCAGATGAATTCCAGATTCCCAGTGAATGAATGGAACATCCTGTAGTGGAGATTACAATGATTTCTGAAGGCTGGGTTGTGTGCACAGGAAAATGAGGAGCAAAACAGGTTGAGTGGATAGCCAATTGAACAGCACGACTGCGAACATGAACAGGCCTCTGAAAACCAGCATTGTTTTACTTGGACATTCACATGTGGTGTAAGATAAATCTGCAGGTAGTGGAGATTCAGTTGAATTCCAGATTCGCAGTGAATGAATGGAACATTCTGTACTGGAGATTGCAATGATTTCTCAAGTCTGGATTGTTTGGACATGAAAATGAAGAGCTGACCACAGTTGTGTGGATACCCAGTAAAAAGCAGGGCTTAGAGTGTGAACAGACCGCTGAAAACCAGCATTGTGTTACTTGGACATTCATAAGTGGTGTAATGAAAGCCTACCTGGAGTGCAGATTCAGATGAATTCCAGATTGGCAGTGAATGAATGGAACATTCTGTACTGGCGATTCCAATGATTTCTGAAGTCTGATATTGTGGAAAAGAAAATGAAAGGCTGACCAGGTTTGAGTGGATAGACAATTGAACAGCACACTGCGAGTGTGAAAAGGCGGCTGAAAACCAGCATTGGATTACTTGGTCATTCACCAGTGCTGTAATGAAAACCTGCCTGGAGCGGAGAGTCAGATGAATTGCAGAATCGCAGTGAATGAATGGAACAGTCTGTAGTGGAGAGCCCAATGATTTCTGAAGGCTGGTTTGTGTGGAGAGGAAAATGAAGAGCTGACCAATATTGAGTGGATAGCCCATTGAACAGCACTTCTGCGAGTTGAACATGCCTCTGAAAACCAGTATTGAGTTACTTGGACATTCACCAGTGGCGTAACGAAAACCTGCCAGGAGTGGAGGTTCAGAGGAATTCCAGATTCGCAGTGAATGAATGGAACATTCTCTAGTGGTGATTCCAATGATTTCTGAAGGCTGGGTTTTGTGGACACGAGAATGTAGAGCTGAACAGGGTGGAGTGGATAGCCAAATGAACAGCACGTCTCTTAGTATGAACAGGCCACTGAAAACCAGCATTGGCTTACTTGGACATTCACAAGTGGTGTAACGATAACCCGCCGGGAGTTGAGAGTCAGATGAATTTAAGATTCGCAGTGAATGAACGGAACATTCTGTGGAGGAGATACCAATTATTTCTGAAGGTTGGGTTATGAGGACAGGAAAATGTAGAGCTGAATAGGGTTGGGTGGATAGCAAATTGAACAGCACGGCTGAGTGTGTTAGCAGGCGGCTTAAAACCAGCATTGTCTTCCTTGGACATTTACCAGTGGTGTCACGAAAACCTTCCAGGAGTGGAGACTCTGATGAATTCCAGATTCGCGTGATTGAATGGAACATTCTGTAGTGGTGATTGCCAACATTTAGGAATCTGGATAGTCTGGACAGGATATTGAAGAGCTGACCGATATTGAGTGGATAGCCAATGAACAGCACGGTTTCGAGTGTGAACAGACCACTAAGAAGCAGCATTGCATTACTTGGACATTCATCAGTGGTGTAACGAAAGCCTTCCTGGAATGCAGATTCAGAGTATTTCCAGATTCACAGTGAATGAATGGAAATTTCTGTAGTAGAGATTCCAATGATTTCTGAACGCTGGGTTGTGTGGACAGGAAAATGAAGAGCTGACTAGGTTTGACTGGATTGCCAATTGAACAGCAAGGCTGTGAGTGTGAACAGCCGCTGAAAACCAGCATTGGATTACCTGGTCATTCACCAGTGTTGTTAGGAAAATCTGCCTGGTGTGGAGAGTCAGAGGAATTCCAGATTCGCAGGGAACGAATGGAACATTCTGAAGTGGAGATAAGAATGATTTCTGAAGGCTCGGTGTGTGGAAGGAAAATCAAGAGCTAACCAGCGTTCACTGGATAGCCAATTGAACAGCACGGCTGCGAGTGTTAACACGCAGCTGAAACCAGCCTTGGGTTGCTTGGACATTCACCAGTGGTGAAACGAAAACCTGCTGGGAGTGGAGAACAAGATGAATTCAAGATTCGCCTGAATGAATGAAACATTCTGTAGTGTAGATTGCAATGGTTTCTGAGGTGTGTATTGTCTGAACTGGAAAAAGAAGAACTCACCAGTGTTGAGTCGCTAGACCGTGAACAGCACGGGTTCGAGTGTGAATAGACCGCTGAAAACCATCATTGCGTTACTTGAACATTCAGCAGTGGTGCAATGAAAACCTGCCGGGAGTGGAGATTCAGATGAATTCCAGATTCGCAGTGAATGAATGGAACATTCTCTAGTGGTGATTCCAATGATTTCTGAAGGCTGGGTTTTGTGGACACGAAAATGTAGAGCTGAACAGGGTGGAATGGATAGCCAAATGAACAGCACGTCTCGTAGTAAGAACAGGCCACTGAAAACCAGCTTTGGCTTAATTGGACATTCACAAGTGGTGTAACGAAAACCTGACGGGAGTTGAGAATTAGATGAATTTCAGATTTGCCGTCAATGAATGGAACATTCTGTGGAGGAGATACCAATTGTTTCTGAAGTTTGGGTTATGTGGACAGGAAAATGGAGCTGAAGAGGGTTGAGTGGATAGCAAATTGAACAGCACGGCTGAGAGTATGAGCAGGCCACTTAAAACCAGCATTGGCTTACTTGGATATTTACCAGTGGTGTCACGAAAACCTGCCGGGAGTGGAGATTCAGATGAATTCCAGATTCGCTGTGAATGAATGGAACATTCTGTAGTGGAGATAACAATGATTTCTCCAGTCTCTGTGGTGTGGACAGGAAAATGTAGAGCTGGCCAGGGTTGAGTGGATAGCCAATTGAACAGCACCACTGCGCTTGTGAAGAAAACACTTAAAACATTGGGTTACTTGGACATTCAACAGTGGTGTAACGAAAACCTGCCGGGAGTGGAGGTTCAGAGGAATTCCAGATTCGCAGTGAATGAATGGAACATTCTCTAGTGGAGATTCCAACGATTTCTGAAGGCTGGGTCGTGTGGAAGGAAAATCAAGAACTAATCAGGATTTAGTGGAAAGCCAATTGTATAGCATGGCTGCGAGTGTGAACATGCAGCTGAAAATCAGCATTGGGTTACTTGGACATTCATCAGTGGTGTAAGGAAAACCTGCATGGAGTGGAGAGTCAGTTGAATTCCACATTCGCAGTGAATGAATGGAACATTCTGTAGAGGAGATTCCAATGATTTCTGAAGCCTGTGTTGTGTGGACAGGAAAATGAAGAGCTGACCAGGCTTGAATCGATAGCCAAGTAAACAGCAGGGCTGCGAATATGAACAGGCCGCTGAAAACCGGCATTGGGTTACTTGGACATTCAACAGTGGTGTAATGAAAACCTGCGTGGAGTTGAGAGTCAGATGAATTCCAGATTCGCAGTGAATGAATGGAACATTCTGTAGTGGAGATAACAAAGATTTCTGAAGGCTGGTAGTGTGGTGGGACAATGAAGAGCTGAACAGGGTGGAGTGAATTGTCAATTAAACAGCACGGCTGCGAGTATGAACAGGCCTCTGAAAACCAGCATTGGCTTACTTGGACATTCACAAGTGGTGTAATGTTAACCAGGCGGGAGTGGAGAATCAGATAAACTCCAGACTCGCAGTGAATGAATGGAACATTCTGTAGTGGAGATTGCAATGATTTCTGAAATCTGGATTGTGGGGACACGAAAATGAAGAGCTGACCAGTGTTGAGTGGATAGCCTGTAAAAAGCCTCGGCTTCGAATGTGAACAGACCACTGAAAACCAGTATTGCATTACTTCGACTTTCAGCAGTGGTGTAACGAAAGCCTGCGTGGAGTGCAGATTCAGATGAATTCCAGATTCCCAGTGAATGAATGGAACATCCTGTAGTGGAGATTACAATGATTTCTGAAGGCTGGGTTGTGTGCACAGGAAAATGAGGAGCAAAACAGGTTGAGTGGATAGCCAATTGAACAGCACGACTGCGAACATGAACAGGCCTCTGAAAACCAGCATTGTTTTACTTGGACATTCACATGTGGTGTAAGATAAATCTGCAGGTAGTGGAGATTCAGTTGAATTCCAGATTCGCAGTGAATGAATGGAACATTCTGTACTGGAGATTGCAATGATTTCTCAAGTCTGGATTGTTTGGACATGAAAATGAAGAGCTGACCACAGTTGTGTGGATACCCAGTAAAAAGCAGGGCTTAGAGTGTGAACAGACCGCTGAAAACCAGCATTGTGTTACTTGGACATTCATAAGTGGTGTAATGAAAGCCTACCTGGAGTGCAGATTCAGATGAATTCCAGATTGGCAGTGAATGAATGGAACATTCTGTACTGGCGATTCCAATGATTTCTGAAGTCTGATATTGTGGAAAAGAAAATGAAAGGCTGACCAGGTTTGAGTGGATAGACAATTGAACAGCACACTGCGAGTGTGAAAAGGCGGCTGAAAACCAGCATTGGATTACTTGGTCATTCACCAGTGCTGTAATGAAAACCTGCCTGGAGCGGAGAGTCAGATGAATTGCAGAATCGCAGTGAATGAATGGAACAGTCTGTAGTGGAGAGCCCAATGATTTCTGAAGGCTGGTTTGTGTGGAGAGGAAAATGAAGAGCTGACCAATATTGAGTGGATAGCCCATTGAACAGCACTTCTGCGAGTTGAACATGCCTCTGAAAACCAGTATTGAGTTACTTGGACATTCACCAGTGGCGTAACGAAAACCTGCCAGGAGTGGAGGTTCAGAGGAATTCCAGATTCGCAGTGAATGAATGGAACATTCTCTAGTGGTGATTCCAATGATTTCTGAAGGCTGGGTTTTGTGGACACGAGAATGTAGAGCTGAACAGGGTGGAGTGGATAGCCAAATGAACAGCACGTCTCTTAGTATGAACAGGCCACTGAAAACCAGCATTGGCTTACTTGGACATTCACAAGTGGTGTAACGATAACCCGCCGGGAGTTGAGAGTCAGATGAATTTAAGATTCGCAGTGAATGAACGGAACATTCTGTGGAGGAGATACCAATTATTTCTGAAGGTTGGGTTATGAGGACAGGAAAATGTAGAGCTGAATAGGGTTGGGTGGATAGCAAATTGAACAGCACGGCTGAGTGTGTTAGCAGGCGGCTTAAAACCAGCATTGTCTTCCTTGGACATTTACCAGTGGTGTCACGAAAACCTTCCAGGAGTGGAGACTCTGATGAATTCCAGATTCGCGTGATTGAATGGAACATTCTGTAGTGGTGATTGCCAACATTTAGGAATCTGGATAGTCTGGACAGGATATTGAAGAGCTGACCGATATTGAGTGGATAGCCAATGAACAGCACGGTTTCGAGTGTGAACAGACCACTAAGAAGCAGCATTGCATTACTTGGACATTCATCAGTGGTGTAACGAAAGCCTTCCTGGAATGCAGATTCAGAGTATTTCCAGATTCACAGTGAATGAATGGAAATTTCTGTAGTAGAGATTCCAATGATTTCTGAACGCTGGGTTGTGTGGACAGGAAAATGAAGAGCTGACTAGGTTTGACTGGATTGCCAATTGAACAGCAAGGCTGTGAGTGTGAACAGCCGCTGAAAACCAGCATTGGATTACCTGGTCATTCACCAGTGTTGTTAGGAAAATCTGCCTGGTGTGGAGAGTCAGAGGAATTCCAGATTCGCAGGGAACGAATGGAACATTCTGAAGTGGAGATAAGAATGATTTCTGAAGGCTCGGTGTGTGGAAGGAAAATCAAGAGCTAACCAGCGTTCACTGGATAGCCAATTGAACAGCACGGCTGCGAGTGTTAACACGCAGCTGAAACCAGCCTTGGGTTGCTTGGACATTCACCAGTGGTGAAACGAAAACCTGCTGGGAGTGGAGAACAAGATGAATTCAAGATTCGCCTGAATGAATGAAACATTCTGTAGTGTAGATTGCAATGGTTTCTGAGGTTTGTATTGTCTGAACTGGAAAAAGAAGAACTCACCAGTGTTGAGTCGCTAGACCGTGAACAGCACGGGTTCGAGTGTGAATAGACCGCTGAAAACCATCATTGCGTTACTTGAACATTCAGCAGTGGTGCAATGAAAACCTGCCGGGAGTGGAGATTCAGATGAATTCCAGATTCGCAGTGAATGAATGGAACATTCTCTAGTGGTGATTCCAATGATTTCTGAAGGCTGGGTTTTGTGGACACGAAAATGTAGAGCTGAACAGGGTGGAATGGATAGCCAAATGAACAGCACGTCTCGTAGTAAGAACAGGCCACTGAAAACCAGCTTTGGCTTAATTGGACATTCACAAGTGGTGTAACGAAAACCTGACGGGAGTTGAGAATTAGATGAATTTCAGATTTGCCGTCAATGAATGGAACATTCTGTGGAGGAGATACCAATTGTTTCTGAAGTTTGGGTTATGTGGACAGGAAAATGGAGCTGAAGAGGGTTGAGTGGATAGCAAATTGAACAGCACGGCTGAGAGTATGAGCAGGCCACTTAAAACCAGCATTGGCTTACTTGGATATTTACCAGTGGTGTCACGAAAACCTGCCGGGAGTGGAGATTCAGATGAATTCCAGATTCGCTGTGAATGAATGGAACATTCTGTAGTGGAGATAACAATGATTTCTCCAGTCTCTGTGGTGTGGACAGGAAAATGTAGAGCTGGCCAGGGTTGAGTGGATAGCCAATTGAACAGCACCACTGCGCTTGTGAAGAAAACACTTAAAACATTGGGTTACTTGGACATTCAACAGTGGTGTAACGAAAACCTGCCGGGAGTGGAGGTTCAGAGGAATTCCAGATTCGCAGTGAATGAATGGAACATTCTCTAGTGGAGATTCCAACGATTTCTGAAGGCTGGGTCGTGTGGAAGGAAAATCAAGAACTAATCAGGATTTAGTGGAAAGCCAATTGTATGGCATGGCTGCGAGTGTGAACATGCAGCTGAAAACCAGCATTGGGTTACTTGGACATTCATCAGTGGTGTAAGGAAAACCTGCATGGAGTGGAGAGTCAGTTGAATTCCACATTCGCAGTGAATGAATGGAACATTCTGTAGAGGAGATTCCAATGATTTCTGAAGCCTGTGTTGTGTGGACAGGAAAATGAAGAGCTGACCAGGCTTGAATCGATAGCCAAGTAAACAGCAGGGCTGCGAATATGAACAGGCCGCTGAAAACCAGCATTGGGTTACTTGGACATTCAACAGTGGTGTAATGAAAACCTGCGTGGAGTTGAGAGTCAGATGAATTCCAGATTCGCGGTGAATGAATGGAACATTCTGTAGTGGAGATAACAAAGATTTCTGAAGGCTGGTAGTGTGGTGGGACAATGAAGAGCTGAACAGGGTGGAGTGAATTGTCAATTAAACAGCACGGCTGCGAGTATGAACAGGCCTCTGAAAACCAGCATTGGCTTACTTGGACATTCACAAGTGGTGTAATGTTAACCAGGCGGGAGTGGAGAATCAGATAAACTCCAGACTCGCAGTGAATGAATGGAACATTCTGTAGTGGAGATTGCAATGATTTCTGAAATCTGGATTGTGGGGACACGAAAATGAAGAGCTGACCAGTGTTGAGTGGATAGCCTGTAAAAGGCCTCGGCTTCGAATGTGAACAGACCACTGAAAACCAGTATTGCATTACTTCGACTTTCAGCAGTGGTGTAACGAAAGCCTGCGTGGAGTGCAGATTCAGATGAATTCCAGATTCCCAGTGAATGAATGGAACATCCTGTAGTGGAGATTACAATGCTTTCTGAAGGCTGGGTTGTGTGCACAGGAAAATGAGGAGCAAAACAGGTTGAGTGGATAGCCAATTGAACAGCACGACTGCGAACATGAACAGGCCTCTGAAAACCAGCATTGTTTTACTTGGACATTCACAAGTGGTGTAAGATAAATCTGCAGGTAGTGGAGATTCAGTTGAATTCCAGATTCGCAGTGAATGAATGGAACATTCTGTACTGGAGATTGCAATGATTTCTCAAGTCTGGATTGTTTGGACATGAAAATGAAGAGCTGACCACAGTTGTGTGGATACCCAGTAAAAAGCAGGGCTTAGAGTGTGAACAGACCGCTGAAAACCAGCATTGTGTTACTTGGACATTCATAAGTGGTGTAATGAAAGCCTACCTGGAGTGCAGATTCAGATGAATTCCAGATTGGCAGTGAATGAATGGAACATTCTGTACTGGCGATTCCAATGATTTCTGAAGTCTGATATTGTGGAAAAGAAAATGAAAGGCTGACCAGGTTTGAGTGGATAGACAATTGAACAGCACACTGCGAGTGTGAAAAGGCGGCTGAAAACCAGCATTGGATTACTTGGTCATTCACCAGTGCCGTAATGAAAACCTGCCTGGAGCGGAGAGTCAGATGAATTGCAGAATCACAGTGAATGAATGGAACAGTCTGTAGTGGAGAGCCCAATGATTTCTGAAGGCTGGTTTGTGTGGAGAGGAAAATGAAGAGCTGACCAATATTGAGTGGATAGCCCATTGAACAGCACTTCTGCGAGTTGAACATGCCTCTGAAAACCAGTATTGAGTTACTTGGACATTCACCAGTGGCGTAACGAAAACCTGCCAGGAGTGGAGGTTCAGAGGAATTCCAGATTCGCAGTGAATGAATGGAACATTCTCTAGTGGTGATTCCAATGATTTCTGAAGGCTGGGTTTTGTGGACACGAAAATGTAGAGCTGAACAGGGTGGAGTGGATAGCCAAATGAACAGAACGTCTCTTAGTATGAACAGGCCACTGAAAACCAGCATTGGCTTACTTGGACATTCACAAGTGGTGTAACGATAACCCGCCGGGAGTTGAGAGTCAGATGAATTTAAGATTCGCAGTGAATGAACGGAACATTCTGTGGAGGAGATACCAATTATTTCTGAAGGTTGGGTTATGAGGACAGGAAAATGTAGAGCTGAATAGGGTTGGGTGGATAGCAAATTGAACAGCACGGCTGAGTGTGTTAGCAGGCGGCTTAAAACCAGCATTGTCTTCCTTGGACATTTACCAGTGGTGTCACGAAAACCTTCCAGGAGTGGAGACTCTGATGAATTCCAGATTCGCGTGATTGAATGGAACATTCTGTAGTGGTGATTGCCAACATTTAGGAATCAGGATAGTCTGGACAGGATACTGAAGAGCTGACCGATATTGAGTGGATAGCCAATGAACAGCACGGTTTCGAGTGTGAACAGACCACTAAGAAGCAGCATTGCATTACTTGGACATTCATCAGTGGTGTAACGAAAGCCTTCCTGGAATGCAGATTCAGAGTATTTCCAGATTCACAGTGAATGAATGGAAATTTCTGTAGTAGAGATTCCAATGATTTCTGAACGCTGGGTTGTGTGGACAGGAAAATGAAGAGCTGACTAGGTTTGACTGGATTGCCAATTGAACAGCAAGGCTGTGAGTGTGAACAGCCGCTGAAAACCAGCATTGGATTACCTGGTCATTCACCAGTGTTGTTAGGAAAATCTGCCTGGTGTGGAGAGTCAGAGGAATTCCAGATTCGCAGGGAACGAATGGAACATTCTGAAGTGGAGATAAGAATGATTTCTGAAGGCTCGGTGTGTGGAAGGAAAATCAAGAGCTAACCAGCGTTCACTGGATAGCCAATTGAACAGCACGGCTGCGAGTGTTAACACGCAGCTGAAACCAGCCTTGGGTTGCTTGGACATTCACCAGTGGTGAAACGAAAACCTGCTGGGAGTGGAGAACAAGATGAATTCAAGATTCGCGTGAATGAATGAAACATTCTGTAGTGTAGATTGCAATGGTTTCTGAGGTGTGTATTGTCTGAACTGGAAAAAGAAGAACTCACCAGTGTTGAGTCGCTAGACCGTGAACAGCACGGGTTCGAGTGTGAATAGACCGCTGAAAACCATCATTGCGTTACTTGAACATTCAGCAGTGGTGCAATGAAAACCTGCCGGGAGTGGAGATTCAGATGAATTCCAGATTCGCAGTGAATGAATGGAACATTCTCTAGTGGTGATTCCAATGATTTCTGAAGGCTGGGTTTTGTGGACACGAAAATGTAGAGCTGAACAGGGTGGAATGGATAGCCAAATGAACAGCACGTCTCGTAGTAAGAACAGGCCACTGAAAACCAGCTTTGGCTTAATTGGACATTCACAAGTGGTGTAACGAAAACCTGACGGGAGTTGAGAATTAGATGAATTTCAGATTTGCCGTCAATGAATGGAACATTCTGTGGAGGAGATACCAATTGTTTCTGAAGTTTGGGTTATGTGGACAGGAAAATGGAGCTGAAGAGGGTTGAGTGGATAGCAAATTGAACAGCACGGCTGAGAGTATGAGCAGGCCACTTAAAACCAGCATTGGCTTACTTGGATATTTACCAGTGGTGTCACGAAAACCTGCCGGGA
The DNA here is from genome assembly GCF_029834395.1 of Sorex fumeus. Classification (NCBI taxonomy): domain Eukaryota; kingdom Metazoa; phylum Chordata; class Mammalia; order Eulipotyphla; family Soricidae; genus Sorex; species Sorex fumeus. Next base: position 237,490 of record NW_026606273.1, read on the forward strand.
GTGGAGATTCAGATGAATTCCAGATTCGCTGTGAATGAATGGAACATTCTGTAGTGGAGATAACAATGATTTCTCCAGTCTCTGTGGTGTGGACAGGAAAATGTAGAGCTGGCCAGGGTTGAGTGGATAGCCAATTGAACAGCACCACTGCGCTTGTGAAGAAAACACTTAAAACATTGGGTTACTTGGACATTCAACAGTGGTGTAACGAAAACCTGCCGGGAGTGGAGGTTCAGAGGAATTCCAGATTCGCAGTGAATGAATGGAACATTCTCTAGTGGAGATTCCAACGATTTCTGAAGGCTGGGTCGTGTGGAAGGAAAATCAAGAACTAATCAGGATTTAGTGGAAAGCCAATTGTATAGCATGGCTGCGAGTGTGAACATGCAGCTGAAAACCAGCATTGGGTTACTTGGACATTCATCAGTGGTGTAAGGAAAACCTGCATGGAGTGGAGAGTCAGTTGAATTCCACATTCGCAGTGAATGAATGGAACATTCTGTAGAGGAGATTCCAATGATTTCTGAAGCCTGTGTTGTGTGGACAGGAAAATGAAGAGCTGACCAGGCTTGAATCGATAGCCAAGTAAACAGCAGGGCTGCGAATATGAACAGGCCGCTGAAAACCAGCATTGGGTTACTTGGACATTCAACAGTGGTGTAATGAAAACCTGCGTGGAGTTGAGAGTCAGATGAATTCCAGATTCGCGGTGAATGAATGGAACATTCTGTAGTGGAGATAACAAAGATTTCTGAAGGCTGGTAGTGTGGTGGGACAATGAAGAGCTGAACAGGGTGGAGTGAATTGTCAATTAAACAGCACGGCTGCGAGTATGAACAGGCCTCTGAAAACCAGCATTGGCTTACTTGGACATTCACAAGTGGTGTAATGTTAACCAGGCGGGAGTGGAGAATCAGATAAACTCCAGACTCGCAGTGAATGAATGGAACATTCTGTAGTGGAGATTGCAATGATTTCTGAAATCTGGATTGTGGGGACACGAAAATGAAGAGCTGACCAGTGTTGAGTGGATAGCCTGTAAAAAGCCTCGGCTTCGAATGTGAACAGACCACTGAAAACCAGTATTGCATTACTTCGACTTTCAGCAGTGGTGTAACGAAAGCCTGCGTGGAGTGCAGATTCAGATGAATTCCAGATTCCCAGTGAATGAATGGAACATCCTGTAGTGGAGATTACAATGATTTCTGAAGGCTGGGTTGTGTGCACAGGAAAATGAGGAGCAAAACAGGTTGAGTGGATAGCCAATTGAACAGCACGACTGCGAACATGAACAGGCCTCTGAAAACCAGCATTGTTTTACTTGGACATTCACAAGTGGTGTAAGATAAATCTGCAGGTAGTGGAGATTCAGTTGAATTCCAGATTCGCAGTGAATGAATGGAACATTCTGTACTGGAGATTGCAATGATTTCTCAAGTCTGGATTGTTTGGACATGAAAATGAAGAGCTGACCACAGTTGTGTGGATACCCAGTAAAAAGCAGGGCTTAGAGTGTGAACAGACCGCTGAAAACCAGCATTGTGTTACTTGGACATTCATAAGTGGTGTAATGAAAGCCTACCTGGAGTGCAGATTCAGATGAATTCCAGATTGGCAGTGAATGAATGGAACATTCTGTACTGGCGATTCCAATGATTTCTGAAGTCTGATATTGTGGAAAAGAAAATGAAAGGCTGACCAGGTTTGAGTGGATAGACAATTGAACAGCACACTGCGAGTGTGAAAAGGCGGCTGAAAACCAGCATTGGATTACTTGGTCATTCACCAGTGCTGTAATGAAAACCTGCCTGGAGCGGAGAGTCAGATGAATTGCAGAATCGCAGTGAATGAATGGAACAGTCTGTAGTGGAGAGCCCAATGATTTCTGAAGGCTGGTTTGTGTGGAGAGGAAAATGAAGAGCTGACCAATATTGAGTGGATAGCCCATTGAACAGCACTTCTGCGAGTTGAACATGCCTCTGAAAACCAGTATTGAGTTACTTGGACATTCACCAGTGGCGTAACGAAAACCTGCCAGGAGTGGAGGTTCAGAGGAATTCCAGATTCGCAGTGAATGAATGGAACATTCTCTAGTGGTGATTCCAATGATTTCTGAAGGCTGGGTTTTGTGGACACGAAAATGTAGAGCTGAACAGGGTGGAGTGGATAGCCAAATGAACAGCACGTCTCTTAGTATGAACAGGCCACTGAAAACCAGCATTGGCTTACTTGGACATTCACAAGTGGTGTAACGATAACCCGCCGGGAGTTGAGAGTCAGATGAATTTAAGATTCGCAGTGAATGAACGGAACATTCTGTGGAGGAGATACCAATTATTTCTGAAGGTTGGGTTATGAGGACAGGAAAATGTAGAGCTGAATAGGGTTTGGTGGATAGCAAATTGAACAGCACGGCTGAGTGTGTTAGCAGGCGGCTTAAAACCAGCATTGTCTTCCTTGGACATTTACCAGTGGTGTCACGAAAAGCTTCCAGGAGTGGAGACTCTGATGAATTCCAGATTCGCGTGATTGAATGGAACATTCTGTAGTGGTGATTGCCAACATTTAGGAATCTGGATAGTCTGGACAGGATATTGAAGAGCTGACCGATATTGAGTGGATAGCCAATGAACAGCACGGTTTCGAGTGTGAACAGACCACTAAGAAGCAGCATTGCATTACTTGGACATTCATCAGTGGTGTAACGAAAGCCTTCCTGGATTGCAGATTCAGAGTATTTCCAGATTCACAGTGAATGAATGGAAATTTCTGTAGTAGAGATTCCAATGATTTCTGAACGCTGGGTTGTGTGGACAGGAAAATGAAGAGCTGACTAGGTTTGACTGGATTGCCAATTGAACAGCAAGGCTGTGAGTGTGAACAGCCGCTGAAAACCAGCATTGGATTACCTGGTCATTCACCAGTGTTGTTAGGAAAATCTGCCTGGTGTGGAGAGTCAGAGGAATTCCAGATTCGCAGGGAACGAATGGAACATTCTGAAGTGGAGATAAGAATGATTTCTGAAGGCTCGGTGTGTGGAAGGAAAATCAAGAGCTAACCAGCGTTCACTGGATAGCCAATTGAACAGCACGGCTGCGAGTGTTAACACGCAGCTGAAACCAGCCTTGGGTTGCTTGGACATTCACCAGTGGTGAAACGAAAACCTGCTGGGAGTGGAGAACAAGATGAATTCAAGATTCGCCTGAATGAATGAAACATTCTGTAGTGTAGATTGCAATGGTTTCTGAGGTTTGTATTGTCTGAACTGGAAAAAGAAGAACTCACCAGTGTTGAGTCGCTAGACCGTGAACAGCACGGGTTCGAGTGTGAATAGACCGCTGAAAACCATCATTGCGTTACTTGAACATTCAGCAGTGGTGCAATGAAAACCTGCCGGGAGTGGAGATTCAGATGAATTCCAGATTCGCAGTGAATGAATGGAACATTCTCTAGTGGTGATTCCAATGATTTCTGAAGGCTGGGTTTTGTGGACACGAAAATGTAGAGCTGAACAGGGTGGAATGGATAGCCAAATGAACAGCACGTCTCGTAGTAAGAACAGGCCACTGAAAACCAGCTTTGGCTTAATTGGACATTCACAAGTGGTGTAACGAAAACCTGACGGGAGTTGAGAATTAGATGAATTTCAGATTTGCCGTCAATGAATGGAACATTCTGTGGAGGAGATACCAATTGTTTCTGAAGTTTGGGTTATGTGGACAGGAAAATGGAGCTGAAGAGGGTTGAGTGGATAGCAAATTGAACAGCACGGCTGAGAGTATGAGCAGGCCACTTAAAACCAGCATTGGCTTACTTGGATATTTACCAGTGGTGTCACGAAAACCTGCCGGGAGTGGAGATTCAGATGAATTCCAGATTCGCTGTGAATGAATGGAACATTCTGTAGTGGAGATAACAATGATTTCTCCAGTCTCTGTGGTGTGGACAGGAAAATGTAGAGCTGGCCAGGGTTGAGTGGATAGCCAATTGAACAGCACCACTGCGCTTGTGAAGAAAACACTTAAAACATTGGGTTACTTGGACATTCAACAGTGGTGTAACGAAAACCTGCCGGGAGTGGAGGTTCAGAGGAATTCCAGATTCGCAGTGAATGAATGGAACATTCTCTAGTGGAGATTCCAACGATTTCTGAAGGCTGGGTCGTGTGGAAGGAAAATCAAGAACTAATCAGGATTTAGTGGAAAGCCAATTGTATAGCATGGCTGCGAGTGTGAACATGCAGCTGAAAACCAGCATTGGGTTACTTGGACATTCATCAGTGGTGTAAGGAAAACCTGCATGGAGTGGAGAGTCAGTTGAATTCCACATTCGCAGTGAATGAATGGAACATTCTGTAGAGGAGATTCCAATGATTTCTGAAGCCTGTGTTGTGTGGACAGGAAAATGAAGAGCTGACCAGGCTTGAATCGATAGCCAAGTAAACAGCAGGGCTGCGAATATGAACAGGCCGCTGAAAACCAGCATTGGGTTACTTGGACATTCAACAGTGGTGTAATGAAAACCTGCGTGGAGTTGAGAGTCAGATGAATTCCAGATTCGCGGTGAATGAATGGAACATTCTGTAGTGGAGATAACAAAGATTTCTGAAGGCTGGTAGTGTGGTGGGACAATGAAGAGCTGAACAGGGTGGAGTGAATTGTCAATTAAACAGCACGGCTGCGAGTATGAACAGGCCTCTGAAAACCAGCATTGGCTTACTTGGACATTCACAAGTGGTGTAATGTTAACCAGGCGGGAGTGGAGAATCAGATAAACTCCAGACTCGCAGTGAATGAATGGAACATTCTGTAGTGGAGATTGCAATGATTTCTGAAATCTGGATTGTGGGGACACGAAAATGAAGAGCTGACCAGTGTTGAGTGGATAGCCTGTAAAAAGCCTCGGCTTCGAATGTGAACAGACCACTGAAAACCAGTATTGCATTACTTCGACTTTCAGCAGTGGTGTAACGAAAGCCTGCGTGGAGTGCAGATTCAGATGAATTCCAGATTCCCAGTGAATGAATGGAACATCCTGTAGTGGAGATTACAATGATTTCTGAAGGCTGGGTTGTGTGCACAGGAAAATGAGGAGCAAAACAGGTTGAGTGGATAGCCAATTGAACAGCACGACTGCGAACATGAACAGGCCTCTGAAAACCAGCATTGTTTTACTTGGACATTCACAAGTGGTGTAAGATAAATCTGCAGGTAGTGGAGATTCAGTTGAATTCCAGATTCGCAGTGAATGAATGGAACATTCTGTACTGGAGATTGCAATGATTTCTCAAGTCTGGATTGTTTGGACATGAAAATGAAGAGCTGACCACAGTTGTGTGGATACCCAGTAAAAAGCAGGGCTTAGAGTGTGAACAGACCGCTGAAAACCAGCATTGTGTTACTTGGACATTCATAAGTGGTGTAATGAAAGCCTACCTGGAGTGCAGATTCAGATGAATTCCAGATTGGCAGTGAATGAATGGAACATTCTGTACTGGCGATTCCAATGGTTTCTGAAGTCTGATATTGTGGAAAAGAAAATGAAAGGCTGACCAGGTTTGAGTGGATAGACAATTGAACAGCACACTGCGAGTGTGAAAAGGCGGCTGAAAACCAGCATTGGATTACTTGGTCATTCACCAGTGCCGTAATGAAAACCTGCCTGGAGCGGAGAGTCAGATGAATTGCAGAATCGCAGTGAATGAATGGAACAGTCTGTAGTGGAGAGCCCAATGATTTCTGAAGGCTGGTTTGTGTGGAGAGGAAAATGAAGAGCTGACCAATATTGAGTGGATAGTCCATTGAACAGCACTTCTGCGAGTTGAACATGCCTCTGAAAACCAGTATTGAGTTACTTGGACATTCACCAGTGGCGTAACGAAAACCTGCCAGGAGTGGAGGTTCAGAGGAATTCCAGATTCGCAGTGAATGAATGGAACATTCTCTAGTGGTGATTCCAATGATTTCTGAAGGCTGGGTTTTGTGGACACGAAAATGTAGAGCTGAACAGGGTGGAGTGGATAGCCAAATGAACAGCACGTCTCTTAGTATGAACAGGCCACTGAAAACCAGCATTGGCTTACTTGGACATTCACAAGTGGTGTAACGATAACCCGCCGGGAGTTGAGAGTCAGATGCATTTAAGATTCGCAGTGAATGAACGGAACATTCTGTGGAGGAGATACCAATTATTTCTGAAGGTTGGGTTATGAGGACAGGAAAATGTAGAGCTGAATAGGGTTGGGTGGATAGCAAATTGAACAGCACGGCTGAGTGTGTTAGCAGGCGGCTTAAAACCAGCATTGTCTTCCTTGGACATTTACCAGTGGTGTCACGAAAACCTTCCAGGAGTGGAGACTCTGATGAATTCCAGATTCGCGTGATTGAATGGAACATTCTGTAGTGGTGATTGCCAACATTTAGGAATCTGGATAGTCTGGACAGGATATTGAAGAGCTGACCGATATTGAGTGGATAGCCAATGAACAGCACGGTTTCGAGTGTGAACAGACCACTAAGAAGCAGCATTGCATTACTTGGACATTCATCAGTGGTGTAACGAAAGCCTTCCTGGAATGCAGATTCAGATTATTTCCAGATTCACAGTGAATGAATGGAAATTTCTGTAGTAGAGATTCCAATGATTTCTGAACGCTGGGTTGTGTGGACAGGAAAATGAAGAGCTGACTAGGTTTGACTGGATTGCCAATTGAACAGCAAGGCTGTGAGTGTGAACAGCCGCTGAAAACCAGCATTGGATTACCTGGTCATTCACCAGTGTTGTTAGGAAAATCTGCCTGGTGTGGAGAGTCAGAGGAATTCCAGATTCGCAGGGAACGAATGGAACATTCTGAAGTGGAGATAAGAATGATTTCTGAAGGCTCGGTGTGTGGAAGGAAAATCAAGAGCTAACCAGCGTTCACTGGATAGCCAATTGAACAGCACGGCTGCGAGTGTTAACACGCAGCTGAAACCAGCCTTGGGTTGCTTGGACATTCACCAGTGGTGAAACGAAAACCTGCTGGGAGTGGAGAACAAGATGAATTCAAGATTCGCCTGAATGAATGAAACATTCTGTAGTGTAGATTGCAATGGTTTCTGAGGTTTGTATTGTCTGAACTGGAAAAAGAAGAACTCACCAGTGTTGAGTCGCTAGACCGTGAACAGCACGGGTTCGAGTGTGAATAGACCGCTGAAAACCATCATTGCGTTACTTGAACATTCAGCAGTGGTGCAATGAAAACCTGCCGGGAGTGGAGATTCAGATGAATTCCAGATTCGCAGTGAATGAATGGAACATTCTCTAGTGGTGATTCCAATGATTTCTGAAGGCTGGGTTTTGTGGACACGAAAATGTAGAGCTGAACAGGGTGGAATGGATAGCCAAATGAACAGCACGTCTCGTAGTAAGAACAGGCCACTGAAAACCAGCTTTGGCTTAATTGGACATTCACAAGTGGTGTAACGAAAACCTGACGGGAGTTGAGAATTAGATGAATTTCAGATTTGCCGTCAATGAATGGAACATTCTGTGGAGGAGATACCAATTGTTTCTGAAGTTTGGGTTATGTGGACAGGAAAATGGAGCTGAAGAGGGTTGAGTGGATAGCAAATTGAACAGCACGGCTGAGAGTATGAGCAGGCCACTTAAAACCAGCATTGGCTTACTTGGATATTTACCAGTGGTGTCACGAAAACCTGCCGGGAGTGGAGATTCAGATGAATTCCAGATTCGCTGTGAATGAATGGAACATTCTGTAGTGGAGATAACAATGATTTCTCCAGTCTCTGTGGTGTGGACAGGAAAATGTAGAGCTGGCCAGGGTTGAGTGGATAGCCAATTGAACAGCACCACTGCGCTTGTGAAGAAAACACTTAAAACATTGGGTTACTTGGACATTCAACAGTGGTGTAACGAAAACCTGCCGGGAGTGGAGGTTCAGAGGAATTCCAGATTCGCAGTGAATGAATGGAACATTCTCTAGTGGAGATTCCAACGATTTCTGAAGGCTGGGTCGTGTGGAAGGAAAATCAAGAACTAATCAGGATTTAGTGGAAAGCCAATTGTATAGCATGGCTGCGAGTGTGAACATGCAGCTGAAAACCAGCATTGGGTTACTTGGACATTCATCAGTGGTGTAAGGAAAACCTGCATGGAGTGGAGAGTCAGTTGAATTCCACATTCGCAGTGAATGAATGGAACATTCTGTAGAGGAGATTCCAATGATTTCTGAAGCCTGTGTTGTGTGGACAGGAAAATGAAGAGCTGACCAGGCTTGAATCGATAGCCAAGTAAACAGCAGGGCTGCGAATATGAACAGGCCGCTGAAAACCAGCATTGGGTTACTTGGACATTCAACAGTGGTGTAATGAAAACCTGCGTGGAGTTGAGAGTCAGATGAATTCCAGATTCGCAGTGAATGAATGGAACATTCTGTAGTGGAGATAACAAAGATTTCTGAAGGCTGGTAGTGTGGTGGGACAATGAAGAGCTGAACAGGGTGGAGTGAATTGTCAATTAAACAGCACGGCTGCGAGTATGAACAGGCCTCTGAAAACCAGCATTGGCTTACTTGGACATTCACAAGTGGTGTAATGTTAACCAGGCGGGAGTGGAGAATCAGATAAACTCCAGACTCGCAGTGAATGAATGGAACATTCTGTAGTGGAGATTGCAATGATTTCTGAAATCTGGATTGTGGGGACACGAAAATGAAGAGCTGACCAGTGTTGAGTGGATAGCCTGTAAAAAGCCTCGGCTTCGAATGTGAACAGACCACTGAAAACCAGTATTGCATTACTTCGACTTTCAGCAGTGGTGTAACGAAAGCCTGCGTGGAGTGCAGATTCAGATGAATTCCAGATTCCCAGTGAATGAATGGAACATCCTGTAGTGGAGATTACAATGATTTCTGAAGGCTGGGTTGTGTGCACAGGAAAATGAGGAGCAAAACAGGTTGAGTGGATAGCCAATTGAACAGCACGACTGCGAACATGAACAGGCCTCTGAAAACCAGCATTGTTTTACTTGGACATTCACAAGTGGTGTAAGATAAATCTGCAGGTAGTGGAGATTCAGTTGAATTCCAGATTCGCAGTGAATGAATGGAACATTCTGTACTGGAGATTGCAATGATTTCTCAAGTCTGGATTGTTTGGACATGAAAATGAAGAGCTGACCACAGTTGTGTGGATACCCAGTAAAAAGCAGGGCTTAGAGTGTGAACAGACCGCTGAAAACCAGCATTGTGTTACTTGGACATTCATAAGTGGTGTAATGAAAGCCTACCTGGAGTGCAGATTCAGATGAATTCCAGATTGGCAGTGAATGAATGGAACATTCTGTACTGGCGATTCCAATGATTTCTGAAGTCTGATATTGTGGAAAAGAAAATGAAAGGCTGACCAGGTTTGAGTGGATAGACAATTGAACAGCACACTGCGAGTGTGAAAAGGCGGCTGAAAACCAGCATTGGATTACTTGGTCATTCACCAGTGCTGTAATGAAAACCTGCCTGGAGCGGAGAGTCAGATGAATTGCAGAATCGCAGTGAATGAATGGAACAGTCTGTAGTGGAGAGCCCAATGATTTCTGAAGGCTGGTTTGTGTGGAGAGGAAAATGAAGAGCTGACCAATATTGAGTGGATAGCCCATTGAACAGCACTTCTGCGAGTTGAACATGCCTCTGAAAACCAGTATTGAGTTACTTGGACATTCACCAGTGGCGTAACGAAAACCTGCCAGGAGTGGAGGTTCAGAGGAATTCCAGATTCGCAGTGAATGAATGGAACATTCTCTAGTGGTGATTCCAATGATTTCTGAAGGCTGGGTTTTGTGGACACGAAAATGTAGAGCTGAACAGGGTGGAGTGGATAGCCAAATGAACAGCACGTCTCTTAGTATGAACAGGCCACTGAAAACCAGCATTGGCTTACTTGGACATTCACAAGTGGTGTAACGATAACCCGCCGGGAGTTGAGAGTCAGATGAATTTAAGATTCGCAGTGAATGAACGGAACATTCTGTGGAGGAGATACCAATTATTTCTGAAGGTTGGGTTATGAGGACAGGAAAATGTAGAGCTGAATAGGGTTGGGTGGATAGCAAATTGAACAGCACGGCTGAGTGTGTTAGCAGGCGGCTTAAAACCAGCATTGTCTTCCTTGGACATTTACCAGTGGTGTCACGAAAACCTTCCAGGAGTGGAGACTCTGATGAATTCCAGATTCGCGTGATTGAATGGAACATTCTGTAGTGGTGATTGCCAACATTTAGGAATCTGGATAGTCTGGACAGGATATTGAAGAGCTGACCGATATTGAGTGGATAGCCAATGAACAGCACGGTTTCGAGTGTGAACAGACCACTAAGAAGCAGTATTGCATTACTTGGACATTCATCAGTGGTGTAACGAAAGCCTTCCTGGAATGCAGATTCAGAGTATTTCCAGATTCACAGTGAATGAATGGAAATTTCTGTAGTAGAGATTCCAATGATTTCTGAACGCTGGGTTGTGTGGACAGGAAAATGAAGAGCTGACTAGGTTTGACTGGATTGCCAATTGAACAGCAAGGCTGTGAGTGTGAACAGCCGCTGAAAACCAGCATTGGATTACCTGGTCATTCACCAGTGTTGTTAGGAAAATCTGCCTGGTGTGGAGAGTCAGAGGAATTCCAGATTCGCAGGGAACGAATGGAACATTCTGAAGTGGAGATAAGAATGATTTCTGAAGGCTCGGTGTGTGGAAGGAAAATCAAGAGCTAACCAGCGTTCACTGGATAGCCAATTGAACAGCACGGCTGCGAGTGTTAACACGCAGCTGAAACCAGCCTTGGGTTGCTTGGACATTCACCAGTGGTGAAACGAAAACCTGCTGGGAGTGGAGAACAAGATGAATTCAAGATTCGCCTGAATGAATGAAACATTCTGTAGTGTAGATTGCAATGGTTTCTGAGGTTTGTATTGTCTGAACTGGAAAAAGAAGAACTCACCAGTGTTGAGTCGCTAGACCGTGAACAGCACGGGTTCGAGTGTGAATAGACCGCTGAAAACCATCATTGCGTTACTTGAACATTCAGCAGTGGTGCAATGAAAACCTGCCGGGAGTGGAGATTCAGATGAATTCCAGATTCGCAGTGAATGAATGGAACATTCTCTAGTGGTGATTCCAATGATTTCTGAAGGCTGGGTTTTGTGGACACGAAAATGTAGAGCTGAACAGGGTGGAATGGATAGCCAAATGAACAGCACGTCTCGTAGTAAGAACAGGCCACTGAAAACCAGCTTTGGCTTAATTGGACATTCAGAAGTGGTGTAACGAAAACCTGACGGGAGTTGAGAATTAGATGAATTTCAGATTTGCCGTCAATGAATGGAACATTCTGTGGAGGAGATACCAATTGTTTCTGAAGTTTGGGTTATGTGGACAGGAAAATGGAGCTGAAGAGGGTTGAGTGGATAGCAAATTGAACAGCACGGCTGAGAGTATGAGCAGGCCACTTAAAACCAGCATTGGCTTACTTGGATATTTACCAGTGGTGTCACGAAAACCTGCCGGGAGTGGAGATTCAGATGAATTCCAGATTCGCTGTGAATGAATGGAACATTCTGTAGTGGAGATAACAATGATTTCTCCAGTCTCTGTGGTGTGGACAGGAAAATGTAGAGCTGGCCAGGGTTGAGTGGATAGCCAATTGAACAGCACCACTGCGCTTGTGAAGAAAACACTTAAAACATTGGGTTACTTGGACATTCAACAGTGGTGTAACGAAAACCTGCCGGGAGTGGAGGTTCAGAGGAATTCCAGATTCGCAGTGAATGAATGGAACATTCTCTAGTGGAGATTCCAACGATTTCTGAAGGCTGGGTCGTGTGGAAGGAAAATCAAGAACTAATCAGGATTTAGTGGAAAGCCAATTGTATAGCATGGCTGCGAGTGTGAACATGCAGCTGAAAACCAGCATTGGGTTACTTGGACATTCATCAGTGGTGTAAGGAAAACCTGCATGGAGTGGAGAGTCAGTTGAATTCCACATTCGCAGTGAATGAATGGAACATTCTGTAGAGGAGATTCCAATGATTTCTGAAGCCTGTGTTGTGTGGACAGGAAAATGAAGAGCTGACCAGGCTTGAATCGATAGCCAAGTAAACAGCAGGGCTGCGAATATGAACAGGCCGCTGAAAACCAGCATTGGGTTACTTGGACATTCAACAGTGGTGTAATGAAAACCTGCGTGGAGTTGAGAGTCAGATGAATTCCAGATTCGCGGTGAATGAATGGAACATTCTGTAGTGGAGATAACAAAGATTTCTGAAGGCTGGTAGTGTGGTGGGACAATGAAGAGCTGAACAGGGTGGAGTGAATTGTCAATTAAACAGCACGGCTGCGAGTATGAACAGGCCTCTGAAAACCAGCATTGGCTTACTTGGACATTCACAAGTGGTGAAATGTTAACCAGGCGGGAGTGGAGAATCAGATAAACTCCAGACTCGCAGTGAATGAATGGAACATTCTGTAGTGGAGATTGCAATGATTTCTGAAATCTGGATTGTGGGGACACGAAAATGAAGAGCTGACCAGTGTTGAGTGGATAGCCTGTAAAAAGCCTCGGCTTCGAATGTGAACAGACCACTGAAAACCAGTATTGCATTACTTCGACTTTCAGCAGTGGTGTAACGAAAGCCTGCGTGGAGTGCAGATTCAGATGAATTCCAGATTCCCAGTGAATGAATGGAACATCCTGTAGTGGAGATTACAATGATTTCTGAAGGCTGGGTTGTGTGCACAGGAAAATGAGGAGCAAAACAGGTTGAGTGGATAGCCAATTGAACAGCACGACTGCGAACATGAACAGGCCTCTGAAAACCAGCATTGCATTACTTGGACATTCATCAGTGGTGTAACGAAAGCCTTCCTGGAATGCAGATTCAGAGTATTTCCAGATTCACAGTGAATGAATGGAAATTTCTGTAGTAGAGATTCCAATGATTTCTGAACGCTGGGTTGTGTGGACAGGAAAATGAAGAGCTGACTAGGTTTGACTGGATTGCCAATTGAACAGCAAGGCTGTGAGTGTGAACAGCCGCTGAAAACCAGCATTGGATTACCTGGTCATTCACCAGTGTTGTTAGGAAAATCTGCCTGGTGTGGAGAGTCAGAGGAATTCCAGATTCGCAGGGAACGAATGGAACATTCTGAAGTGGAGATAAGAATGATTTCTGAAGGCTCGGTGTGTGGAAGGAAAATCAAGAGCTAACCAGCGTTCACTGGATAGCCAATTGAACAGCACGGCTGCGAGTGTTAACACGCAGCTGAAACCAGCCTTGGGTTGCTTGGACATTCACCAGTGGTGAAACGAAAACCTGCTGGGAGTGGAGAACAAGATGAATTCAAGATTCGCCTGAATGAATGAAACATTCTGTAGTGTAGATTGCAATGGTTTCTGAGGTTTGTATTGTCTGAACTGGAAAAAGAAGAACTCACCAGTGTTGAGTCGCTAGACCGTGAACAGCACGGGTTCGAGTGTGAATAGACCGCTGAAAACCATCATTGCGTTACTTGAACATTCAGCAGTGGTGCAATGAAAACCTGCCGGGAGTGGAGATTCAGATGAATTCCAGATTCGCAGTGAATGAATGGAACATTCTCTAGTGGTGATTCCAATGATTTCTGAAGGCTGGGTTTTGTGGACACGAAAATGTAGAGCTGAACAGGGTGGAATGGATAGCCAAATGAACAGCACGTCTCGTAGTAAGAACAGGCCACTGAAAACCAGCTTTGGCTTAATTGGACATTCACAAGTGGTGTAACGAAAACCTGACGGGAGTTGAGAATTAGATGAATTTCAGATTTGCCGTCAATGAATGGAACATTCTGTGGAGGAGATACCAATTGTTTCTGAAGTTTGGGTTATGTGGACAGGAAAATGGAGCTGAAGAGGGTTGAGTGGATAGCAAATTGAACAGCACGGCTGAGAGTATGAGCAGGCCACTTAAAACCAGCATTGGCTTACTTGGATATTTACCAGTGGTGTCACGAAAACCTGCCGGGAGTGGAGATTCAGATGAATTCCAGATTCGCTGTGAATGAATGGAACATTCTGTAGTGGAGATAACAATGATTTCTCCAGTCTCTGTGGTGTGGACAGGAAAATGTAGAGCTGGCCAGGGTTGAGTGGATAGCCAATTGAACAGCACCACTGCGCTTGTGAAGAAAACACTTAAAACATTGGGTTACTTGGACATTCAACAGTGGTGTAACGAAAACCTGCCGGGAGTGGAGGTTCAGAGGAATTCCAGATTCGCAGTGAATGAATGGAACATTCTCTAGTGGAGATTCCAACGATTTCTGAAGGCTGGGTCGTGTGGAAGGAAAATCAAGAACTAATCAGGATTTAGTGGAAAGCCAATTGTATAGCATGGCTGCGAGTGTGAACATGCAGCTGAAAACCAGCATTGGGTTACTTGGACATTCATCAGTGGTGTAAGGAAAACCTGCATGGAGTGGAGAGTCAGTTGAATTCCACATTCGCAGTGAATGAATGGAACATTCTGTAGAGGAGATTCCAATGATTTCTGAAGCCTGTGTTGTGTGGACAGGAAAATGAAGAGCTGACCAGGCTTGAATCGATAGCCAAGTAAACAGCAGGGCTGCGAATATGAACAGGCCGCTGAAAACCAGCATTGGGTTACTTGGACATTCAACAGTGGTGTAATGAAAACCTGCGTGGAGTTGAGAGTCAGATGAATTCCAGATTCGCAGTGAATGAATGGAACATTCTGTAGTGGAGATAACAAAGATTTCTGAAGGCTGGTAGTGTGGTGGGACAATGAAGAGCTGAACAGGGTGGAGTGAATTGTCAATTAAACAGCACGGCTGCGAGTATGAACAGGCCTCTGAAAACCAGCATTGGCTTACTTGGACATTCACAAGTGGTGTAATGTTAACCAGGCGGGAGTGGAGAATCAGATAAACTCCAGACTCGCAGTGAATGAATGGAACATTCTGTAGTGGAGATTGCAATGATTTCTGAAATCTGGATTGTGGGGACACGAAAATGAAGAGCTGACCAGTGTTGAGTGGATAGCCTGTAAAAAGCCTCGGCTTCGAATGTGAACAGACCACTGAAAACCAGTATTGCATTACTTCGACTTTCAGCAGTGGTGTAACGAAAGCCTGCGTGGAGTGCAGATTCAGATGAATTCCAGATTCCCAGTGAATGAATGGAACATCCTGTAGTGGAGATTACAATGATTTCTGAAGGCTGGGTTGTGTGCACAGGAAAATGAGGAGCAAAACAGGTTGAGTGGATAGCCAATTGAACAGCACGACTGCGAACATGAACAGGCCTCTGAAAACCAGCATTGCATTACTTGGACATTCATCAGTGGTGTAACGAAAGCCTTCCTGGAATGCAGATTCAGAGTATTTCCAGATTCACAGTGAATGAATGGAAATTTCTGTAGTAGAGATTCCAATGATTTCTGAACGCTGGGTTGTGTGGACAGGAAAATGAAGAGCTGACTAGGTTTGACTGGATTGCCAATTGAACAGCAAGGCTGTGAGTGTGAACAGCCGCTGAAAACCAGCATTGGATTACCTGGTCATTCACCAGTGTTGTTAGGAAAATCTGCCTGGTGTGGAGAGTCAGAGGAATTCCAGATTCGCAGGGAACGAATGGAACATTCTGAAGTGGAGATAAGAATGATTTCTGAAGGCTCGGTGTGTGGAAGGAAAATCAAGAGCTAACCAGCGTTCACTGGATAGCCAATTGAACAGCACGGCTGCGAGTGTTAACACGCAGCTGAAACCAGCCTTGGGTTGCTTGGACATTCACCAGTGGTGAAACGAAAACCTGCTGGGAGTGGAGAACAAGATGAATTCAAGATTCGCCTGAATGAATGAAACATTCTGTAGTGTAGATTGCAATGGTTTCTGAGGTTTGTATTGTCTGAACTGGAAAAAGAAGAACTCACCAGTGTTGAGTCGCTAGACCGTGAACAGCACGGGTTCGAGTGTGAATAGACCGCTGAAAACCATCATTGCGTTACTTGAACATTCAGCAGTGGTGCAATGAAAACCTGCCGGGAGTGGAGATTCAGATGAATTCCAGATTCGCAGTGAATGAATGGAACATTCTCTAGTGGTGATTCCAATGATTTCTGAAGGCTGGGTTTTGTGGACACGAAAATGTAGAGCTGAACAGGGTGGAATGGATAGCCAAATGAACAGCACGTCTCGTAGTAAGAACAGGCCACTGAAAACCAGCTTTGGCTTAATTGGACATTCACAAGTGGTGTAACGAAAACCTGACGGGAGTTGAGAATTAGATGAATTTCAGATTTGCCGTCAATGAATGGAACATTCTGTGGAGGAGATACCAATTGTTTCTGAAGTTTGGGTTATGTGGACAGGAAAATGGAGCTGAAGAGGGTTGAGTGGATAGCAAATTGAACAGCACGGCTGAGAGTATGAGCAGGCCACTTAAAACCAGCATTGGCTTACTTGGATATTTACCAGTGGTGTCACGAAAACCTGCCGGGAGTGGAGATTCAGATGAATTCCAGATTCGCTGTGAATGAATGGAACATTCTGTAGTGGAGATAACAATGATTTCTCCAGTCTCTGTGGTGTGGACAGGAAAATGTAGAGCTGGCCAGGGTTGAGTGGATAGCCAATTGAACAGCACCACTGCGCTTGTGAAGAAAACACTTAAAACATTGGGTTACTTGGACATTCAACAGTGGTGTAACGAAAACCTGCCGGGAGTGGAGGTTCAGAGGAATTCCAGATTCGCAGTGAATGAATGGAACATTCTCTAGTGGAGATTCCAACGATTTCTGAAGGCTGGGTCGTGTGGAAGGAAAATCAAGAACTAATCAGGATTTAGTGGAAAGCCAATTGTATAGCATGGCTGCGAGTGTGAACATGCAGCTGAAAACCAGCATTGGGTTACTTGGACATTCATCAGTGGTGTAAGGAAAACCTGCATGGAGTGGAGAGTCAGTTGAATTCCACATTCGCAGTGAATGAATGGAACATTCTGTAGAGGAGATTCCAATGATTTCTGAAGCCTGTGTTGTGTGGACAGGAAAATGAAGAGCTGACCAGGCTTGAATCGATAGCCAAGTAAACAGCAGGGCTGCGAATATGAACAGGCCGCTGAAAACCAGCATTGGGTTACTTGGACATTCAACAGTGGTGTAATGAAAACCTGCGTGGAGTTGAGAGTCAGATGAATTCCAGATTCGCAGTGAATGAATGGAACATTCTGTAGTGGAGATAACAAAGATTTCTGAAGGCTGGTAGTGTGGTGGGACAATGAAGAGCTGAACAGGGTGGAGTGAATTGTCAATTAAACAGCACGGCTGCGAGTATGAACAGGCCTCTGAAAACCAGCATTGGCTTACTTGGACATTCACAAGTGGTGTAATGTTAACCAGGCGGGAGTGGAGAATCAGATAAACTCCAGACTCGCAGTGAATGAATGGAACATTCTGTAGTGGAGATTGCAATGATTTCTGAAATCTGGATTGTGGGGACACGAAAATGAAGAGCTGACCAGTGTTGAGTGGATAGCCTGTAAAAAGCCTCGGCTTCGAATGTGAACAGACCACTGAAAACCAGTATTGCATTACTTCGACTTTCAGCAGTGGTGTAACGAAAGCCTGCGTGGAGTGCAGATTCAGATGAATTCCAGATTCCCAGTGAATGAATGGAACATCCTGTAGTGGAGATTACAATGATTTCTGAAGGCTGGGTTGTGTGCACAGGAAAATGAGGAGCAAAACAGGTTGAGTGGATAGCCAATTGAACAGCACGACTGCGAACATGAACAGGCCTCTGAAAACCAGCATTGCATTACTTGGACATTCATCAGTGGTGTAACGAAAGCCTTCCTGGAATGCAGATTCAGAGTATTTCCAGATTCACAGTGAATGAATGGAAATTTCTGTAGTAGAGATTCCAATGATTTCTGAACGCTGGGTTGTGTGGACAGGAAAATGAAGAGCTGACTAGGTTTGACTGGATTGCCAATTGAACAGCAAGGCTGTGAGTGTGAACAGCCGCTGAAAACCAGCATTGGATTACCTGGTCATTCACCAGTGTTGTTAGGAAAATCTGCCTGGTGTGGAGAGTCAGAGGAATTCCAGATTCGCAGGGAACGAATGGAACATTCTGAAGTGGAGATAAGAATGATTTCTGAAGGCTCGGTGTGTGGAAGGAAAATCAAGAGCTAACCAGCGTTCACTGGATAGCCAATTGAACAGCACGGCTGCGAGTGTTAACACGCAGCTGAAACCAGCCTTGGGTTGCTTGGACATTCACCAGTGGTGAAACGAAAACCTGCTGGGAGTGGAGAACAAGATGAATTCAAGATTCGCCTGAATGAATGAAACATTCTGTAGTGTAGATTGCAATGGTTTCTGAGGTTTGTATTGTCTGAACTGGAAAAAGAAGAACTCACCAGTGTTGAGTCGCTAGACCGTGAACAGCACGGGTTCGAGTGTGAATAGACCGCTGAAAACCATCATTGCGTTACTTGAACATTCAGCAGTGGTGCAATGAAAACCTGCCGGGAGTGGAGATTCAGATGAATTCCAGATTCGCAGTGAATGAATGGAACATTCTCTAGTGGTGATTCCAATGATTTCTGAAGGCTGGGTTTTGTGGACACGAAAATGTAGAGCTGAACAGGGTGGAATGGATAGCCAAATGAACAGCACGTCTCGTAGTAAGAACAGGCCACTGAAAACCAGCTTTGGCTTAATTGGACATTCACAAGTGGTGTAACGAAAACCTGACGGGAGTTGAGAATTAGATGAATTTCAGATTTGCCGTCAATGAATGGAACATTCTGTGGAGGAGATACCAATTGTTTCTGAAGTTTGGGTTATGTGGACAGGAAAATGGAGCTGAAGAGGGTTGAGTGGATAGCAAATTGAACAGCACGGCTGAGAGTATGAGCAGGCCACTTAAAACCAGCATTGGCTTACTTGGATATTTACCAGTGGTGTCACGAAAACCTGCCGGGAGTGGAGATTCAGATGAATTCCAGATTCGCTGTGAATGAATGGAACATTCTGTAGTGGAGATAACAATGATTTCTCCAGTCTCTGTGGTGTGGACAGGAAAATGTAGAGCTGGCCAGGGTTGAGTGGATAGCCAATTGAACAGCACCACTGCGCTTGTGAAGAAAACACTTAAAACATTGGGTTACTTGGACATTCAACAGTGGTGTAACGAAAACCTGCCGGGAGTGGAGGTTCAGAGGAATTCCAGATTCGCAGTGAATGAATGGAACATTCTCTAGTGGAGATTCCAACGATTTCTGAAGGCTGGGTCGTGTGGAAGGAAAATCAAGAACTAATCAGGATTTAGTGGAAAGCCAATTGTATAGCATGGCTGCGAGTGTGAACATGCAGCTGAAAACCAGCATTGGGTTACTTGGACATTCATCAGTGGTGTAAGGAAAACCTGCATGGAGTGGAGAGTCAGTTGAATTCCACATTCGCAGTGAATGAATGGAACATTCTGTAGAGGAGATTCCAATGATTTCTGAAGCCTGTGTTGTGTGGACAGGAAAATGAAGAGCTGACCAGGCTTGAATCGATAGCCAAGTAAACAGCAGGGCTGCGAATATGAACAGGCCGCTGAAAACCAGCATTGGGTTACTTGGACATTCAACAGTGGTGTAATGAAAACCTGCGTGGAGTTGAGAGTCAGATGAATTCCAGATTCGCAGTGAATGAATGGAACATTCTGTAGTGGAGATAACAAAGATTTCTGAAGGCTGGTAGTGTGGTGGGACAATGAAGAGCTGAACAGGGTGGAGTGAATTGTCAATTAAACAGCACGGCTGCGAGTATGAACAGGCCTCTGAAAACCAGCATTGGCTTACTTGGACATTCACAAGTGGTGTAATGTTAACCAGGCGGGAGTGGAGAATCAGATAAACTCCAGACTCGCAGTGAATGAATGGAACATTCTGTAGTGGAGATTGCAATGATTTCTGAAATCTGGATTGTGGGGACACGAAAATGAAGAGCTGACCAGTGTTGAGTGGATAGCCTGTAAAAAGCCTCGGCTTCGAATGTGAACAGACCACTGAAAACCAGTATTGCATTACTTCGACTTTCAGCAGTGGTGTAACGAAAGCCTGCGTGGAGTGCAGATTCAGATGAATTCCAGATTCCCAGTGAATGAATGGAACATCCTGTAGTGGAGATTACAATGATTTCTGAAGGCTGGGTTGTGTGCACAGGAAAATGAGGAGCAAAACAGGTTGAGTGGATAGCCAATTGAACAGCACGACTGCGAACATGAACAGGCCTCTGAAAACCAGCATTGCATTACTTGGACATTCATCAGTGGTGTAACGAAAGCCTTCCTGGAATGCAGATTCAGAGTATTTCCAGATTCACAGTGAATGAATGGAAATTTCTGTAGTAGAGATTCCAATGATTTCTGAACGCTGGGTTGTGTGGACAGGAAAATGAAGAGCTGACTAGGTTTGACTGGATTGCCAATTGAACAGCAAGGCTGTGAGTGTGAACAGCCGCTGAAAACCAGCATTGGATTACCTGGTCATTCACCAGTGTTGTTAGGAAAATCTGCCTGGTGTGGAGAGTCAGAGGAATTCCAGATTCGCAGGGAACGAATGGAACATTCTGAAGTGGAGATAAGAATGATTTCTGAAGGCTCGGTGTGTGGAAGGAAAATCAAGAGCTAACCAGCGTTCACTGGATAGCCAATTGAACAGCACGGCTGCGAGTGTTAACACGCAGCTGAAACCAGCCTTGGGTTGCTTGGACATTCACCAGTGGTGAAACGAAAACCTGCTGGGAGTGGAGAACAAGATGAATTCAAGATTCGCCTGAATGAATGAAACATTCTGTAGTGTAGATTGCAATGGTTTCTGAGGTTTGTATTGTCTGAACTGGAAAAAGAAGAACTCACCAGTGTTGAGTCGCTAGACCGTGAACAGCACGGGTTCGAGTGTGAATAGACCGCTGAAAACCATCATTGCGTTACTTGAACATTCAGCAGTGGTGCAATGAAAACCTGCCGGGAGTGGAGATTCAGATGAATTCCAGATTCGCAGTGAATGAATGGAACATTCTCTAGTGGTGATTCCAATGATTTCTGAAGGCTGGGTTTTGTGGACACGAAAATGTAGAGCTGAACAGGGTGGAATGGATAGCCAAATGAACAGCACGTCTCGTAGTAAGAACAGGCCACTGAAAACCAGCTTTGGCTTAATTGGACATTCACAAGTGGTGTAACGAAAACCTGACGGGAGTTGAGAATTAGATGAATTTCAGATTTGCCGTCAATGAATGGAACATTCTGTGGAGGAGATACCAATTGTTTCTGAAGTTTGGGTTATGTGGACAGGAAAATGGAGCTGAAGAGGGTTGAGTGGATAGCAAATTGAACAGCACGGCTGAGAGTATGAGCAGGCCACTTAAAACCAGCATTGGCTTACTTGGATATTTACCAGTGGTGTCACGAAAACCTGCCGGGAGTGGAGATTCAGATGAATTCCAGATTCGCTGTGAATGAATGGAACATTCTGTAGTGGAGATAACAATGATTTCTCCAGTCTCTGTGGTGTGGACAGGAAAATGTAGAGCTGGCCAGGGTTGAGTGGATAGCCAATTGAACAGCACCACTGCGCTTGTGAAGAAAACACTTAAAACATTGGGTTACTTGGACATTCAACAGTGGTGTAACGAAAACCTGCCGGGAGTGGAGGTTCAGAGGAATTCCAGATTCGCAGTGAATGAATGGAACATTCTCTAGTGGAGATTCCAACGATTTCTGAAGGCTGGGTCGTGTGGAAGGAAAATCAAGAACTAATCAGGATTTAGTGGAAAGCCAATTGTATAGCATGGCTGCGAGTGTGAACATGCAGCTGAAAACCAGCATTGGGTTACTTGGACATTCATCAGTGGTGTAAGGAAAACCTGCATGGAGTGGAGAGTCAGTTGAATTCCACATTCGCAGTGAATGAATGGAACATTCTGTAGAGGAGATTCCAATGATTTCTGAAGCCTGTGTTGTGTGGACAGGAAAATGAAGAGCTGACCAGGCTTGAATCGATAGCCAAGTAAACAGCAGGGCTGCGAATATGAACAGGCCGCTGAAAACCAGCATTGGGTTACTTGGACATTCAACAGTGGTGTAATGAAAACCTGCGTGGAGTTGAGAGTCAGATGAATTCCAGATTCGCAGTGAATGAATGGAACATTCTGTAGTGGAGATAACAAAGATTTCTGAAGGCTGGTAGTGTGGTGGGACAATGAAGAGCTGAACAGGGTGGAGTGAATTGTCAATTAAACAGCACGGCTGCGAGTATGAACAGGCCTCTGAAAACCAGCATTGGCTTACTTGGACATTCACAAGTGGTGTAATGTTAACCAGGCGGGAGTGGAGAATCAGATAAACTCCAGACTCGCAGTGAATGAATGGAACATTCTGTAGTGGAGATTGCAATGATTTCTGAAATCTGGATTGTGGGGACACGAAAATGAAGAGCTGACCAGTGTTGAGTGGATAGCCTGTAAAAAGCCTCGGCTTCGAATGTGAACAGACCACTGAAAACCAGTATTGCATTACTTCGACTTTCAGCAGTGGTGTAACGAAAGCCTGCGTGGAGTGCAGATTCAGATGAATTCCAGATTCCCAGTGAATGAATGGAACATCCTGTAGTGGAGATTACAATGATTTCTGAAGGCTGGGTTGTGTGCACAGGAAAATGAGGAGCAAAACAGGTTGAGTGGATAGCCAATTGAACAGCACGACTGCGAACATGAACAGGCCTCTGAAAACCAGCATTGTTTTACTTGGACATTCACAAGTGGTGTAAGATAAATCTGCAGGTAGTGGAGATTCAGTTGAATTCCAGATTCGCAGTGAATGAATGGAACATTCTGTACTGGAGATTGCAATGATTTCTCAAGTCTGGATTGTTTGGACATGAAAATGAAGAGCTGACCACAGTTGTGTGGATACCCAGTAAAAAGCAGGGCTTAGAGTGTGAACAGACCGCTGAAAACCAGCATTGTGTTACTTGGACATTCATAAGTGGTGTAATGAAAGCCTACCTGGAGTGCAGATTCAGATGAATTCCAGATTGGCAGTGAATGAATGGAACATTCTGTACTGGCGATTCCAATGATTTCTGAAGTCTGATATTGTGGAAAAGAAAATGAAAGGCTGACCAGGTTTGAGTGGATAGACAATTGAACAGCACACTGCGAGTGTGAAAAGTCGGCTGAAAACCAGCATTGGATTACTTGGTCATTCACCAGTGCTGTAATGAAAACCTGCATGGAGCGGAGAGTCAGATGAATTGCAGAATCGCAGTGAATGAATGGAACAGTCTGTAGTGGAGAGCCCAATGATTTCTGAAGGCTGGTTTGTGTGGAGAGGAAAATGAAAAGCTGACCAATATTGAGTGGATAGCCCATTGAACACTTCTGCGAGTTGAACATGCCTCTGAAAACCAGTATTGAGTTACTTGGACATTCACCAGTGGCGTAACGAAAACCTGCCAGGAGTGGAGGTTCAGAGGAATTCCAGATTCGCAGTGAATGAATGGAACATTCTCTAGTGGTGATTCCAATGATTTCTGAAGGCTGGGTTTTGTGGACACGAAAATGTAGAGCTGAACAGGGTGGAGTGGATAGCCAAATGAACAGCACGTCTCTTAGTATGAACAGGCCACTGAAAACCAGCATTGGCTTACTTGGACATTCACAAGTGGTGTAACGATAACCCGCCGGGAGTTGAGAGTCAGATGAATTTAAGATTCGCAGTGAATGAACGGAACATTCTGTGGAGGAGATACCAATTATTTCTGAAGGTTGGGTTATGAGGACAGGAAAATGTAGAGCTGAATAGGGTTGGGTGGATAGCAAATTGAACAGCACGGCTGAGTGTGTTAGCAGGCGGCTTAAAACCAGCATTGTCTTCCTTGGACATTTACCAGTGGTGTCACGAAAACCTTCCAGGAGTGGAGACTCTGATGAATTCCAGATTCGCGTGATTGAATGGAACATTCTGTAGTGGTGATTGCCAACATTTAGGAATCTGGATAGTCTGGACAGGATATTGAAGAGCTGACCGATATTGAGTGGATAGCCAATGAACAGCACGGTTTCGAGTGTGAACAGACCACTAAGAAGCAGCATTGCATTACTTGGACATTCATCAGTGGTGTAACGAAAGCCTTCCTGGAATGCAGATTCAGAGTATTTCCAGATTCACAGTGAATGAATGGAAATTTCTGTAGTAGAGATTCCAATGATTTCTGAACGCTGGGTTGTGTGGACAGGAAAATCAAGAGCTGACTAGGTTTGACTGGATTGCCAATTGAACAGCAAGGCTGTGAGTGTGAACAGCCGCTGAAAACCAGCATTGGATTACCTGGTCATTCACCAGTGTTGTTAGGAAAATCTGCCTGGTGTGGAGAGTCAGAGGAATTCCAGATTCGCAGGGAACGAATGGAACATTCTGAAGTGGAGATAAGAATGATTTCTGAAGGCTCGGTGTGTGGAAGGAAAATCAAGAGCTAACCAGCGTTCACTGGATAGCCAATTGAACAGCACGGCTGCGAGTGTTAACACGCAGCTGAAACCAGCCTTGGGTTGCTTGGACATTCACCAGTGGTGAAACGAAAACCTGCTGGGAGTGGAGAACAAGATGAATTCAAGATTCGCCTGAATGAATGAAACATTCTGTAGTGTAGATTGCAATGGTTTCTGAGGTTTGTATTGTCTGAACTGGAAAAAGAAGAACTCACCAGTGTTGAGTCGCTAGACCGTGAACAGCACGGGTTCGAGTGTGAATAGACCGCTGAAAACCATCACTGCGTTACTTGAACATTCAGCAGTGGTGCAATGAAAACCTGCCGGGAGTGGAGATTCAGATGAATTCCAGATTCGCAGTGAATGAATGGAACATTCTCTAGTGGTGATTCCAATGATTTCTGAAGGCTGGGTTTTGTGGACACGAAAATGTAGAGCTGAACAGGGTGGAATGGATAGCCAAATGAACAGCACGTCTCGTAGTAAGAACAGGCCACTGAAAACCAGCTTTGGCTTAATTGGACATTCACAAGTGGTGTAACGAAAACCTGACGGGAGTTGAGAATTAGATGAATTTCAGATTTGCCGTCAATGAATGGAACATTCTGTGGAGGAGATACCAATTGTTTCTGAAGTTTGGGTTATGTGGACAGGAAAATGGAGCTGAAGAGGGTTGAGTGGATAGCAAATTGAACAGCACGGCTGAGAGTATGAGCAGGCCACTTAAAACCAGCATTGGCTTACTTGGATATTTACCAGTGGTGTCACGAAAACCTGCCGGGAGTGGAGATTCAGATGAATTCCAGATTCGCTGTGAATGAATGGAACATTCTGTAGTGGAGATAACAATGATTTCTCCAGTCTCTGTGGTGTGGACAGGAAAATGTAGAGCTGGCCAGGGTTGAGTGGATAGCCAGTTGAACAGCACCACTGCGCTTGTGAAGAAAACACTTAAAACATTGGGTTACTTGGACATTCAACAGTGGTGTAACGAAAACCTGCCGGGAGTGGAGGTTCAGAGGAATTCCAGATTCGCAGTGAATGAATGGAACATTCTCTAGTGGAGATTCCAACGATTTCTGAAGGCTGGGTCGTGTGGAAGGAAAATCAAGAACTAATCAGGATTTAGTGGAAAGCCAATTGTATAGCATGGCTGCGAGTGTGAACATGCAGCTGAAAACCAGCATTGGGTTACTTGGACATTCATCAGTGGTGTAAGGAAAACCTGCATGGAGTGGAGAGTCAGTTGAATTCCACATTCGCAGTGAATGAATGGAACATTCTGTAGAGGAGATTCCAATGATTTCTGAAGCCTGTGTTGTGTGGACAGGAAAATGAAGAGCTGACCAGGCTTGAATCGATAGCCAAGTAAACAGCAGGGCTGCGAATATGAACAGGCCGCTGAAAACCAGCATTGGGTTACTTGGACATTCAACAGTGGTGTAATGAAAACCTGCGTGGAGTTGAGAGTCAGATGAATTCCAGATTCGCAGTGAATGAATGGAACATTCTGTAGTGGAGATAACAAAGATTTCTGAAGGCTGGTAGTGTGGTGGGACAATGAAGAGCTGAACAGGGTGGAGTGAATTGTCAATTAAACAGCACGGCTGCGAGTATGAACAGGCCTCTGAAAACCAGCATTGGCTTACTTGGACATTCACAAGTGGTGTAATGTTAACCAGGCGGGAGTGGAGAATCAGATAAACTCCAGACTCGCAGTGAATGAATGGAACATTCTGTAGTGGAGATTGCAATGATTTCTGAAATCTGGATTGTGGGGACACGAAAATGAAGAGCTGACCAGTGTTGAGTGGATAGCCTGTAAAAAGCCTCGGCTTCGAATGTGAACAGACCACTGAAAACCAGTATTGCATTACTTCGACTTTCAGCAGTGGTGTAACGAAATCCTGCGTGGAGTGCAGATTCAGATGAATTCCAGATTCCCAGTGAATGAATGGAACATCCTGTAGTGGAGATTACAATGATTTCTGAAGGCTGGGTTGTGTGCACAGGAAAATGAGGAGCAAAACAGGTTGAGTGGATAGCCAATTGAACAGCACGACTGCGAACATGAACAGGCCTCTGAAAACCAGCATTGTTTTACTTGGACATTCACAAGTGGTGTAAGATAAATCTGCAGGTAGTGGAGATTCAGTTGAATTCCAGATTCGCAGTGAATGAATGGAACATTCTGTACTGGAGATTGCAATGATTTCTCAAGTCTGGATTGTTTGGACATGAAAATGAAGAGCTGACCACAGTTGTGTGGATACCCAGTAAAAAGCAGGGCTTAGAGTGTGAACAGACCGCTGAAAACCAGCATTGTGTTACTTGGACATTCATAAGTGGTGTAATGAAAGCCTACCTGGAGTGCAGATTCAGATGAATTCCAGATTGGCAGTGAATGAATGGAACATTCTGTACTGGCGATTCCAATGATTTCTGAAGTCTGATATTGTGGAAAAGAAAATGAAAGGCTGACCAGGTTTGAGTGGATAGACAATTGAACAGCACACTGCGAGTGTGAAAAGGCGGCTGAAAACCAGCATTGGATTACTTGGTCATTCACCAGTGCTGTAATGAAAACCTGCCTGGAGCGGAGAGTCAGATGAATTGCAGAATCGCAGTGAATGAATGGAACAGTCTGTAGTGGAGAGCCCAATGATTTCTGAAGGCTGGTTTGTGTGGAGAGGAAAATGAAGAGCTGACCAATATTGAGTGGATAGCCCATTGAACAGCACTTCTGCGAGTTGAACATGCCTCTGAAAACCAGTATTGAGTTACTTGGACATTCACCAGTGGCGTAACGAAAACCTGCCAGGAGTGGAGGTTCAGAGGAATTCCAGATTCGCAGTGAATGAATGGAACATTCTCTAGTGGTGATTCCAATGATTTCTGAAGGCTGGGTTTTGTGGACACGAGAATGTAGAGCTGAACAGGGTGGAGTGGATAGCCAAATGAACAGCACGTCTCTTAGTATGAACAGGCCACTGAAAACCAGCATTGGCTTACTTGGACATTCACAAGTGGTGTAACGATAACCCGCCGGGAGTTGAGAGTCAGATGCATTTAAGATTCGCAGTGAATGAACGGAACATTCTGTGGAGGAGATACCAATTATTTCTGAAGGTTGGGTTATGAGGACAGGAAAATGTAGAGCTGAATAGGGTTGGGTGGATAGCAAATTGAACAGCACGGCTGAGTGTGTTAGCAGGCGGCTTAAAACCAGCATTGTCTTCCTTGGACATTTACCAGTGGTGTCACGAAAACCTTCCAGGAGTGGAGACTCTGATGAATTCCAGATTCGCGTGATTGAATGGAACATTCTGTAGTGGTGATTGCCAACATTTAGGAATCTGGATAGTCTGGACAGGATATTGAAGAGCTGACCGATATTGAGTGGATAGCCAATGAACAGCACGGTTTCGAGTGTGAACAGACCACTAAGAAGCAGCATTGCATTACTTGGACATTCATCAGTGGTGTAACGAAAGCCTTCCTGGAATGCAGATTCAGAGTATTTCCAGATTCACAGTGAATGAATGGAAATTTCTGTAGTAGAGATTCCAATGATTTCTGAACGCTGGGTTGTGTGGACAGGAAAATGAAGAGCTGACTAGGTTTGACTGGATTGCCAATTGAACAGCAAGGCTGTGAGTGTGAACAGCCGCTGAAAACCAGCATTGGATTACCTGGTCATTCACCAGTGTTGTTAGGAAAATCTGCCTGGTGTGGAGAGTCAGAGGAATTCCAGATTCGCAGGGAACGAATGGAACATTCTGAAGTGGAGATAAGAATGATTTCTGAAGGCTCGGTGTGTGGAAGGAAAATCAAGAGCTAACCAGCGTTCACTGGATAGCCAATTGAACAGCACGGCTGCGAGTGTTAACACGCAGCTGAAACCAGCCTTGGGTTGCTTGGACATTCACCAGTGGTGAAACGAAAACCTGCTGGGAGTGGAGAACAAGATGAATTCAAGATTCGCGTGAATGAATGAAACATTCTGTAGTGTAGATTGCAATGGTTTCTGAGGTTTGTATTGTCTGAACTGGAAAAAGAAGAACTCACCAGTGTTGAGTCGCTAGACCGTGAACAGCACGGGTTCGAGTGTGAATAGACCACTGAAAACCATCATTGCGTTACTTGAACATTCAGCAGTGGTGCAATGAAAACCTGCCGGGAGTGGAGATTCAGATGAATTCCAGATTCGCAGTGAATGAATGGAACATTCTCTAGTGGTGATTCCAATGATTTCTGAAGGCTGGGTTTTGTGGACACGAAAATGTAGAGCTGAACAGGGTGGAATGGATAGCCAAATGAACAGCACGTCTCGTAGTAAGAACAGGCCACTGAAAACCAGCTTTGGCTTAATTGGACATTCACAAGTGGTGTAACGAAAACCTGACGGGAGTTGAGAATTAGATGAATTTCAGATTTGCCGTCAATGAATGGAACATTCTGTGGAGGAGATACCAATTGTTTCTGAAGTTTGGGTTATGTGGACAGGAAAATGGAGCTGAAGAGGGTTGAGTGGATAGCAAATTGAACAGCACGGCTGAGAGTATGAGCAGGCCACTTA
Organism: Sorex fumeus; assembly: GCF_029834395.1. Taxonomy (NCBI): domain Eukaryota; kingdom Metazoa; phylum Chordata; class Mammalia; order Eulipotyphla; family Soricidae; genus Sorex; species Sorex fumeus. The sequence goes on from NW_026606273.1 coordinate 266,663, forward strand.
AAACCAGCATTGGCTTACTTGGATATTTACCAGTGGTGTCACGAAAACCTGCCGGGAGTGGAGATTCAGATGAATTCCAGATTCGCTGTGAATGAATGGAACATTCTGTAGTGGAGATAACAATGATTTCTCCAGTCTCTGTGGTGTGGACAGGAAAATGTAGAGCTGGCCAGGGTTGAGTGGATAGCCAATTGAACAGCACCACTGCGCTTGTGAAGAAAACACTTAAAACATTGGGTTACTTGGACATTCAACAGTGGTGTAACGAAAACCTGCCGGGAGTGGAGGTTCAGAGGAATTCCAGATTCGCAGTGAATGAATGGAACATTCTCTAGTGGAGATTCCAACGATTTCTGAAGGCTGGGTCGTGTGGAAGGAAAATCAAGAACTAATCAGGATTTAGTGGAAAGCCAATTGTATAGCATGGCTGCGAGTGTGAACATGCAGCTGAAAACCAGCATTGGGTTACTTGGACATTCATCAGTGGTGTAAGGAAAACCTGCATGGAGTGGAGAGTCAGTTGAATTCCACATTCGCAGTGAATGAATGGAACATTCTGTAGAGGAGATTCCAATGATTTCTGAAGCCTGTGTTGTGTGGACAGGAAAATGAAGAGCTGACCAGGCTTGAATCGATAGCCAAGTAAACAGCAGGGCTGCGAATATGAACAGGCCGCTGAAAACCAGCATTGGGTTACTTGGACATTCAACAGTGGTGTAATGAAAACCTGCGTGGAGTTGAGAGTCAGATGAATTCCAGATTCGCGGTGAATGAATGGAACATTCTGTAGTGGAGATAACAAAGATTTCTGAAGGCTGGTAGTGTGGTGGGACAATGAAGAGCTGAACAGGGTGGAGTGAATTGTCAATTAAACAGCACGGCTGCGAGTATGAACAGGCCTCTGAAAACCAGCATTGGCTTACTTGGACATTCACAAGTGGTGTAATGTTAACCAGGCGGGAGTGGAGAATCAGATAAACTCCAGACTCGCAGTGAATGAATGGAACATTCTGTAGTGGAGATTGCAATGATTTCTGAAATCTGGATTGTGGGGACACGAAAATGAAGAGCTGACCAGTGTTGAGTGGATAGCCTGTAAAAAGCCTCGGCTTCGAATGTGAACAGACCACTGAAAACCAGTATTGCATTACTTCGACTTTCAGCAGTGGTGTAACGAAAGCCTGCGTGGAGTGCAGATTCAGATGAATTCCAGATTCCCAGTGAATGAATGGAACATCCTGTAGTGGAGATTACAATGATTTCTGAAGGCTGGGTTGTGTGCACAGGAAAATGAGGAGCAAAACAGGTTGAGTGGATAGCCAATTGAACAGCACGACTGCGAACATGAACAGGCCTCTGAAAACCAGCATTGTTTTACTTGGACATTCACAAGTGGTGTAAGATAAATCTGCAGGTAGTGGAGATTCAGTTGAATTCCAGATTCGCAGTGAATGAATGGAACATTCTGTACTGGAGATTGCAATGATTTCTCAAGTCTGGATTGTTTGGACATGAAAATGAAGAGCTGACCACAGTTGTGTGGATACCCAGTAAAAAGCAGGGCTTAGAGTGTGAACAGACCGCTGAAAACCAGCATTGTGTTACTTGGACATTCATAAGTGGTGTAATGAAAGCCTACCTGGAGTGCAGATTCAGATGAATTCCAGATTGGCAGTGAATGAATGGAACATTCTGTACTGGCGATTCCAATGATTTCTGAAGTCTGATATTGTGGAAAAGAAAATGAAAGGCTGACCAGGTTTGAGTGGATAGACAATTGAACAGCACACTGCGAGTGTGAAAAGGCGGCTGAAAACCAGCATTGGATTACTTGGTCATTCACCAGTGCTGTAATGAAAACCTGCCTGGAGCGGAGAGTCAGATGAATTGCAGAATCGCAGTGAATGAATGGAACAGTCTGTAGTGGAGAGCCCAATGATTTCTGAAGGCTGGTTTGTGTGGAGAGGAAAATGAAGAGCTGACCAATATTGAGTGGATAGCCCATTGAACAGCACTTCTGCGAGTTGAACATGCCTCTGAAAACCAGTATTGAGTTACTTGGACATTCACCAGTGGCGTAACGAAAACCTGCCAGGAGTGGAGGTTCAGAGGAATTCCAGATTCGCAGTGAATGAATGGAACATTCTCTAGTGGTGATTCCAATGATTTCTGAAGGCTGGGTTTTGTGGACACGAGAATGTAGAGCTGAACAGGGTGGAGTGGATAGCCAAATGAACAGCACGTCTCTTAGTATGAACAGGCCACTGAAAACCAGCATTGGCTTACTTGGACATTCACAAGTGGTGTAACGATAACCCGCCGGGAGTTGAGAGTCAGATGAATTTAAGATTCGCAGTGAATGAACGGAACATTCTGTGGAGGAGATACCAATTATTTCTGAAGGTTGGGTTATGAGGACAGGAAAATGTAGAGCTGAATAGGGTTGGGTGGATAGCAAATTGAACAGCACGGCTGAGTGTGTTAGCAGGCGGCTTAAAACCAGCATTGTCTTCCTTGGACATTTACCAGTGGTGTCACGAAAACCTTCCAGGAGTGGAGACTCTGATGAATTCCAGATTCGCGTGATTGAATGGAACATTCTGTAGTGGTGATTGCCAACATTTAGGAATCTGGATAGTCTGGACAGGATATTGAAGAGCTGACCGATATTGAGTGGATAGCCAATGAACAGCACGGTTTCGAGTGTGAACAGACCACTAAGAAGCAGCATTGCATTACTTGGACATTCATCAGTGGTGTAACGAAAGCCTTCCTGGAATGCAGATTCAGAGTATTTCCAGATTCACAGTGAATGAATGGAAATTTCTGTAGTAGAGATTCCAATGATTTCTGAACGCTGGGTTGTGTGGACAGGAAAATCAAGAGCTGACTAGGTTTGACTGGATTGCCAATTGAACAGCAAGGCTGTGAGTGTGAACAGCCGCTGAAATCCAGCATTGGATTACCTGGTCATTCACCAGTGTTGTTAGGAAAATCTGCCTGGTGTGGAGAGTCAGAGGAATTCCAGATTCGCAGGGAACGAATGGAACATTCTGAAGTGGAGATAAGAATGATTTCTGAAGGCTCGGTGTGTGGAAGGAAAATCAAGAGCTAACCAGCGTTCACTGGATAGCCAATTGAACAGCACGGCTGCGAGTGTTAACACGCAGCTGAAACCAGCCTTGGGTTGCTTGGACATTCACCAGTGGTGAAACGAAAACCTGCTGGGAGTGGAGAACAAGATGAATTCAAGATTCGCCTGAATGAATGAAACATTCTGTAGTGTAGATTGCAATGGTTTCTGAGGTTTGTATTGTCTGAACTGGAAAAAGAAGAACTCACCAGTGTTGAGTCGCTAGACGGTGAACAGCACGGGTTCGAGTGTGAATAGACCGCTGAAAACCATCATTGCGTTACTTGAACATTCAGCAGTGGTGCAATGAAAACCTGCCGGGAGTGGAGATTCAGATGAATTCCAGATTCGCAGTGAATGAATGGAACATTCTCTAGTGGTGATTCCAATGATTTCTGAAGGCTGGGTTTTGTGGACACGAAAATGTAGAGCTGAACAGGGTGGAATGGATAGCCAAATGAACAGCACGTCTCGTAGTAAGAACAGGCCACTGAAAACCAGCTTTGGCTTAATTGGACATTCACAAGTGGTGTAACGAAAACCTGACGGGAGTTGAGAATTTGATGAATTTCAGATTTGCCGTCAATGAATGGAACATTCTGTGGAGGAGATACCAATTGTTTCTGAAGTTTGGGTTATGTGGACAGGAAAATGGAGCTGAAGAGGGTTGAGTGGATAGCAAATTGAACAGCACGGCTGAGAGTATGAGCAGGCCACTTAAAACCAGCATTGGCTTACTTGGATATTTACCAGTGGTGTCACGAAAACCTGCCGGGAGTGGAGATTCAGATGAATTCCAGATTCGCTGTGAATGAATGGAACATTCTGTAGTGGAGATAACAATGATTTCTCCAGTCTCTGTGGTGTGGACAGGAAAATGTAGAGCTGGCCAGGGTTGAGTGGATAGCCAATTGAACAGCACCACTGCGCTTGTGAAGAAAACACTTAAAACATTGGGTTACTTGGACATTCAACAGTGGTGTAACGAAAACCTGCCGGGAGTGGAGGTTCAGAGGAATTCCAGATTCGCAGTGAATGAATGGAACATTCTCTAGTGGAGATTCCAACGATTTCTGAAGGCTGGGTCGTGTGGAAGGAAAATCAAGAACTAATCAGGATTTAGTGGAAAGCCAATTGTATAGCATGGCTGCGAGTGTGAACATGCAGCTGAAAACCAGCATTGGGTTACTTGGACATTCATCAGTGGTGTAAGGAAAACCTGCATGGAGTGGAGAGTCAGTTGAATTCCACATTCGCAGTGAATGAATGGAACATTCTGTAGAGGAGATTCCAATGATTTCTGAAGCCTGTGTTGTGTGGACAGGAAAATGAAGAGCTGACCAGGCTTGAATCGATAGCCAAGTAAACAGCAGGGCTGCGAATATGAACAGGCCGCTGAAAACCAGCATTGGGTTACTTGGACATTCAACAGTGGTGTAATGAAAACCTGCGTGGAGTTGAGAGTCAGATGAATTCCAGATTCGCAGTGAATGAATGGAACATTCTGTAGTGGAGATAACAAAGATTTCTGAAGGCTGGTAGTGTGGTGGGACAATGAAGAGCTGAACAGGGTGGAGTGAATTGTCAATTAAACAGCACGGCTGCGAGTATGAACAGGCCTCTGAAAACCAGCATTGGCTTACTTGGACATTCACAAGTGGTGTAATGTTAACCAGGCGGGAGTGGAGAATCAGATAAACTCCAGACTCGCAGTGAATGAATGGAACATTCTGTAGTGGAGATTGCAATGATTTCTGAAATCTGGATTGTGGGGACACGAAAATGAAGAGCTGACCAGTGTTGAGTGGATAGCCTGTAAAAAGCCTCGGCTTCGAATGTGAACAGACCACTGAAAACCAGTATTGCATTACTTCGACTTTCAGCAGTGGTGTAACGAAAGCCTGCGTGGAGTGCAGATTCAGATGAATTCCAGATTCCCAGTGAATGAATGGAACATCCTGTAGTGGAGATTACAATGATTTCTGAAGGCTGGGTTGTGTGCACAGGAAAATGAGGAGCAAAACAGGTTGAGTGGATAGCCAATTGAACAGCACGACTGCGAACATGAACAGGCCTCTGAAAACCAGCATTGTTTTACTTGGACATTCACAAGTGGTGTAAGATAAATCTGCAGGTAGTGGAGATTCAGTTGAATTCCAGATTCGCAGTGAATGAATGGAACATTCTGTACTGGAGATTGCAATGATTTCTCAAGTCTGGATTGTTTGGACATGAAAATGAAGAGCTGACCACAGTTGTGTGGATACCCAGTAAAAAGCAGGGCTTAGAGTGTGAACAGACCGCTGAAAACCAGCATTGTGTTACTTGGACATTCATAAGTGGTGTAATGAAAGCCTACCTGGAGTGCAGATTCAGATGAATTCCAGATTGGCAGTGAATGAATGGAACATTCTGTACTGGCGATTCCAATGATTTCTGAAGTCTGATATTGTGGAAAAGAAAATGAAAGGCTGACCAGGTTTGAGTGGATAGACAATTGAACAGCACACTGCGAGTGTGAAAAGGCGGCTGAAAACCAGCATTGGATTACTTGGTCATTCACCAGTGCTGTAATGAAAACCTGCCTGGAGCGGAGAGTCAGATGAATTGCAGAATCGCAGTGAATGAATGGAACAGTCTGTAGTGGAGAGCCCAATGATTTCTGAAGGCTGGTTTGTGTGGAGAGGAAAATGAAGAGCTGACCAATATTGAGTGGATAGCCCAGTGAACAGCACTTCTGCGAGTTGAACATGCCTCTGAAAACCAGTATTGAGTTACTTGGACATTCACCAGTGGCGTAACGAAAACCTGCCAGGAGTGGAGGTTCAGAGGAATTCCAGATTCGCAGTGAATGAATGGAACATTCTCTAGTGGTGATTCCAATGATTTCTGAAGGCTGGGTTTTGTGGACACGAAAATGTAGAGCTGAACAGGGTGGAGTGGATAGCCAAATGAACAGCACGTCTCTTAGTATGAACAGGCCACTGAAAACCAGCATTGGCTTACTTGGACATTCACAAGTGGTGTAACGATAACCCGCCGGGAGTTGAGAGTCAGATGCATTTAAGATTCGCAGTGAATGAACGGAACATTCTGTGGAGGAGATACCAATTATTTCTGAAGGTTGGGTTATGAGGACAGGAAAATGTAGAGCTGAATAGGGTTGGGTGGATAGCAAATTGAACAGCACGGCTGAGTGTGTTAGCAGGCGGCTTAAAACCAGCATTGTCTTCCTTGGACATTTACCAGTGGTGTCACGAAAACCTTCCAGGAGTGGAGACTCTGATGAATTCCAGATTCGCGTGATTGAATGGAACATTCTGTAGTGGTGATTGCCAACATTTAGGAATCTGGATAGTCTGGACAGGATATTGAAGAGCTGACCGATATTGAGTGGATAGCCAATGAACAGCACGGTTTCGAGTGTGAACAGACCACTAAGAGGCAGCATTGCATTACTTGGACATTCATCAGTGGTGTAACGAAAGCCTTCCTGGAATGCAGATTCAGATTATTTCCATATTCACAGTGAATGAATGGAAATTTCTGTAGTAGAGATTCCAATGATTTCTGAACGCTGGGTTGTGTGGACAGGAAAATGAAGAGCTGACTAGGTTTGACTGGATTGCCAATTGAACAGCAAGGCTGTGAGTGTGAACAGCCGCTGAAAACCAGCATTGGATTACCTGGTCATTCACCAGTGTTGTTAGGAAAATCTGCCTGGTGTGGAGAGTCAGAGGAATTCCAGATTCGCAGGGAACGAATGGAACATTCTGAAGTGGAGATAAGAATGATTTCTGAAGGCTCGGTGTGTGGAAGGAAAATCAAGAGCTAACCAGCGTTCACTGGATAGCCAATTGAACAGCACGGCTGCGAGTGTTAACACGCAGCTGAAACCAGCCTTGGGTTGCTTGGACATTCACCAGTGGTGAAACGAAAACCTGCTGGGAGTGGAGAACAAGATGAATTCAAGATTCGCCTGAATGAATGAAACATTCTGTAGTGTAGATTGCAATGGTTTCTGAGGTTTGTATTGTCTGAACTGGAAAAAGAAGAACTCACCAGTGTTGAGTCGCTAGACCGTGAACAGCACGGGTTCGAGTGTGAATAGACCGCTGAAAACCATCATTGCGTTACTTGAACATTCAGCAGTGGTGCAATGAAAACCTGCCGGGAGTGGAGATTCAGATGAATTCCAGATTCGCAGTGAATGAATGGAACATTCTCTAGTGGTGATTCCAATGATTTCTGAAGGCTGGGTTTTGTGGACACGAAAATGTAGAGCTGAACAGGGTGGAATGGATAGCCAAATGAACAGCACGTCTCGTAGTAAGAACAGGCCACTGAAAACCAGCTTTGGCTTAATTGGACATTCACAAGTGGTGTAACGAAAACCTGACGGGAGTTGAGAATTAGATGAATTTCAGATTTGCCGTCAATGAATGGAACATTCTGTGGAGGAGATACCAATTGTTTCTGAAGTTTGGGTTATGTGGACAGGAAAATGGAGCTGAAGAGGGTTGAGTGGATAGCAAATTGAACAGCACGGCTGAGAGTATGAGCAGGCCACTTAAAACCAGCATTGGCTTACTTGGATATTTACCAGTGGTGTCACGAAAACCTGCCGGGAGTGGAGATTCAGATGAATTCCAGATTCGCTGTGAATGAATGGAACATTCTGTAGTGGAGATAACAATGATTTCTCCAGTCTCTGTGGTGTGGACAGGAAAATGTAGAGCTGGCCAGGGTTGAGTGGATAGCCAATTGAACAGCACCACTGCGCTTGTGAAGAAAACACTTAAAACATTGGGTTACTTGGACATTCAACAGTGGTGTAACGAAAACCTGCCGGGAGTGGAGGTTCAGAGGAATTCCAGATTCGCAGTGAATGAATGGAACATTCTCTAGTGGAGATTCCAACGATTTCTGAAGGCTGGGTCGTGTGGAAGGAAAATCAAGAACTAATCAGGATTTAGTGGAAAGCCAATTGTATAGCATGGCTGCGAGTGTGAACATGCAGCTGAAAACCAGCATTGGGTTACTTGGACATTCATCAGTGGTGTAAGGAAAACCTGCATGGAGTGGAGAGTCAGTTGAATTCCACATTCGCAGTGAATGAATGGAACATTCTGTAGAGGAGATTCCAATGATTTCTGAAGCCTGTGTTGTGTGGACAGGAAAATGAAGAGCTGACCAGGCTTGAATCGATAGCCAAGTAAACAGCAGGGCTGCGAATATGAACAGGCCGCTGAAAACCAGCATTGGGTTACTTGGACATTCAACAGTGGTGTAATGAAAACCTGCGTGGAGTTGAGAGTCAGATGAATTCCAGATTCGCAGTGAATGAATGGAACATTCTGTAGTGGAGATAACAAAGATTTCTGAAGGCTGGTAGTGTGGTGGGACAATGAAGAGCTGAACAGGGTGGAGTGAATTGTCAATTAAACAGCACGGCTGCGAGTATGAACAGGCCTCTGAAAACCAGCATTGGCTTACTTGGACATTCACAAGTGGTGTAATGTTAACCAGGCGGGAGTGGAGAATCAGATAAACTCCAGACTCGCAGTGAATGAATGGAACATTCTGTAGTGGAGATTGCAATGATTTCTGAAATCTGGATTGTGGGGACACGAAAATGAAGAGCTGACCAGTGTTGAGTGGATAGCCTGTAAAAAGCCTCGGCTTCGAATGTGAACAGACCACTGAAAACCAGTATTGCATTACTTCGACTTTCAGCAGTGGTGTAACGAAAGCCTGCGTGGAGTGCAGATTCAGATGAATTCCAGATTCCCAGTGAATGAATGGAACATCCTGTAGTGGAGATTACAATGATTTCTGAAGGCTGGGTTGTGTGCACAGGAAAATGAGGAGCAAAACAGGTTGAGTGGATAGCCAATTGAACAGCACGACTGCGAACATGAACAGGCCTCTGAAAACCAGCATTGTTTTACTTGGACATTCACAAGTGGTGTAAGATAAATCTGCAGGTAGTGGAGATTCAGTTGAATTCCAGATTCGCAGTGAATGAATGGAACATTCTGTACTGGAGATTGCAATGATTTCTCAAGTCTGGATTGTTTGGACATGAAAATGAAGAGCTGACCACAGTTGTGTGGATACCCAGTAAAAAGCAGGGCTTAGAGTGTGAACAGACCGCTGAAAACCAGCATTGTGTTTCTTGGACATTCATAAGTGGTGTAATGAAAGCCTACCTGGAGTGCAGATTCAGATGAATTCCAGATTGGCAGTGAATGAATGGAACATTCTGTACTGGCGATTCCAATGATTTCTGAAGTCTGATATTGTGGAAAAGAAAATGAAAGGCTGACCAGGTTTGAGTGGATAGACAATTGAACAGCACACTGCGAGTGTGAAAAGGCGGCTGAAAACCAGCATTGGATTACTTGGTCATTCACCAGTGCTGTAATGAAAACCTGCCTGGAGCGGAGAGTCAGATGAATTGCAGAATCGCAGTGAATGAATGGAACAGTCTGTAGTGGAGAGCCCAATGATTTCTGAAGGCTGGTTTGTGTGGAGAGGAAAATGAAGAGCTGACCAATATTGAGTGGATAGCCCATTGAACAGCACTTCTGCGAGTTGAACATGCCTCTGAAAACCAGTATTGAGTTACTTGGACATTCACCAGTGGCGTAACGAAAACCTGCCAGGAGTGGAGGTTCAGATGAATTCCAGATTCGCAGTGAATGAATGGAACATTCTCTAGTGGTGATTCCAATGATTTCTGAAGGCTGGGTTTTGTGGACACGAAAATGTAGAGCTGAACAGGGTGGAGTGGATAGCCAAATGAACAGCACGTCTCTTAGTATGAACAGGCCACTGAAAACCAGCATTGGCTTACTTGGACATTCACAAGTGGTGTAACGATAACCCGCCGGGAGTTGAGAGTCAGATGAATTTAAGATTCGCAGTGAATGAACGGAACATTCTGTGGAGGAGATACCAATTATTTCTGAAGGTTGGGTTATGAGGACAGGAAAATGTAGAGCTGAATAGGGTTGGGTGGATAGCAAATTGAACAGCACGGCTGAGTGTGTTAGCAGGCGGCTTAAAACCAGCATTGTCTTCCTTGGACATTTACCAGTGGTGTCACGAAAACCTTCCAGGAGTGGAGACTCTGATGAATTCCAGATTCGCGTGATTGAATGGAACATTCTGTAGTGGTGATTGCCAACATTTAGGAATCTGGATAGTCTGGACAGGATATTGAAGAGCTGACCGATATTGAGTGGATAGCCAATGAACAGCACGGTTTCGAGTGTGAACAGACCACTAAGAAGCAGCATTGCATTACTTGGACATTCATCAGTGGTGTAACGAAAGCCTTCCTGGAATGCAGATTCAGAGTATTTCCAGATTCACAGTGAATGAATGGAAATTTCTGTAGTAGAGATTCCAATGATTTCTGAACGCTGGGTTGTGTGGACAGGAAAATGAAGAGCTGACTAGGTTTGACTGGATTGCCAATTGAACAGCAAGGCTGTGAGTGTGAACAGCCGCTGAAATCCAGCATTGGATTACCTGGTCATTCACCAGTGTTGTTAGGAAAATCTGCCTGGTGTGGAGAGTCAGAGGAATTCCAGATTCGCAGGGAACGAATGGAACATTCTGAAGTGGAGATAAGAATGATTTCTGAAGGCTCGGTGTGTGGAAGGAAAATCAAGAGCTAACCAGCGTTCACTGGATAGCCAATTGAACAGCACGGCTGCGAGTGTTAACACGCAGCTGAAACCAGCCTTGGGTTGCTTGGACATTCACCAGTGGTGAAACGAAAACCTGCTGGGAGTGGAGAACAAGATGAATTCAAGATTCGCCTGAATGAATGAAACATTCTGTAGTGTAGATTGCAATGGTTTCTGAGGTTTGTATTGTCTGAACTGGAAAAAGAAGAACTCACCAGTGTTGAGTCGCTAGACCGTGAACAGCACGGGTTCGAGTGTGAATAGACCGCTGAAAACCATCATTGCGTTACTTGAACATTCAGCAGTGGTGCAATGAAAACCTGCCGGGAGTGGAGATTCAGATGAATTCCAGATTCGCAGTGAATGAATGGAACATTCTCTAGTGGTGATTCCAATGATTTCTGAAGGCTGGGTTTTGTGGACACGAAAATGTAGAGCTGAACAGGGTGGAATGGATAGCCAAATGAACAGCACGTCTCGTAGTAAGAACAGGCCACTGAAAACCAGCTTTGGCTTAATGGGACATTCACAAGTGGTGTAACGAAAACCTGACGGGAGTTGAGAATTAGATGAATTTCAGATTTGCCGTCAATGAATGGAACATTCTGTGGAGGAGATACCAATTGTTTCTGAAGTTTGGGTTATGTGGACAGGAAAATGGAGCTGAAGAGGGTTGAGTGGATAGCAAATTGAACAGCACGGCTGAGAGTATGAGCAGGCCACTTAAAACCAGCATTGGCTTACTTGGATATTTACCAGTGGTGTCACGAAAACCTGCCGGGAGTGGAGATTCAGATGAATTCCAGATTCGCTGTGAATGAATGGAACATTCTGTAGTGGAGATAACAATGATTTCTCCAGTCTCTGTGGTGTGGACAGGAAAATGTAGAGCTGGCCAGGGTTGAGTGGATAGCCAATTGAACAGCACCACTGCGCTTGTGAAGAAAACACTTAAAACATTGGGTTACTTGGACATTCAACAGTGGTGTAACGAAAACCTGCCGGGAGTGGAGGTTCAGAGGAATTCCAGATTCGCAGTGAATGAATGGAACATTCTCTAGTGGAGATTCCAACGATTTCTGAAGGCTGGGTCGTGTGGAAGGAAAATCAAGAACTAATCAGGATTTAGTGGAAAGCCAATTGTATAGCATGGCTGCGAGTGTGAACATGCAGCTGAAAACCAGCATTGGGTTACTTGGACATTCATCAGTGGTGTAAGGAAAACCTGCATGGAGTGGAGAGTCAGTTGAATTCCACATTCGCAGTGAATGAATGGAACATTCTGTAGAGGAGATTCCAATGATTTCTGAAGCCTGTGTTGTGTGGACAGGAAAATGAAGAGCTGACCAGGCTTGAATCGATAGCCAAGTAAACAGCAGGGCTGCGAATATGAACAGGCCGCTGAAAACCAGCATTGGGTTACTTGGACATTCAACAGTGGTGTATTGAAAACCTGCGTGGAGTTGAGAGTCAGATGAATTCCAGATTCGCAGTGAATGAATGGAACATTCTGTAGTGGAGATAACAAAGATTTCTGAAGGCTGGTAGTGTGGTGGGACAATGAAGAGCTGAACAGGGTGGAGTGAATTGTCAATTAAACAGCACGGCTGCGAGTATGAACAGGCCTCTGAAAACCAGCATTGGCTTACTTGGACATTCACAAGTGGTGTAATGTTAACCAGGCGGGAGTGGAGAATCAGATAAACTCCAGACTCGCAGTGAATGAATGGAACATTCTGTAGTGGAGATTGCAATGATTTCTGAAATCTGGATTGTGGGGACACGAAAATGAAGAGCTGACCAGTGTTGAGTGGATAGCCTGTAAAAAGCCTCGGCTTCGAATGTGAACAGACCACTGAAAACCAGTATTGCATTACTTCGACTTTCAGCAGTGGTGTAACGAAAGCCTGCGTGGAGTGCAGATTCAGATGAATTCCAGATTCCCAGTGAATGAATGGAACATCCTGTAGTGGAGATTACAATGATTTCTGAAGGCTGGGTTGTGTGCACAGGAAAATGAGGAGCAAAACAGGTTGAGTGGATAGCCAATTGAACAGCACGACTGCGAACATGAACAGGCCTCTGAAAACCAGCATTGTTTTACTTGGACATTCACAAGTGGTGTAAGATAAATCTGCAGGTAGTGGAGATTCAGTTGAATTCCAGATTCGCAGTGAATGAATGGAACATTCTGTACTGGAGATTGCAATGATTTCTCAAGTCTGGATTGTTTGGACATGAAAATGAAGAGCTGACCACAGTTGTGTGGATACCCAGTAAAAAGCAGGGCTTAGAGTGTGAACAGACCGCTGAAAACCAGCATTGTGTTACTTGGACATTCATAAGTGGTGTAATGAAAGCCTACCTGGAGTGCAGATTCAGATGAATTCCAGATTGGCAGTGAATGAATGGAACATTCTGTACTGGCGATTCCAATGATTTCTGAAGTCTGATATTGTGGAAAAGAAAATGAAAGGCTGACCAGGTTTGAGTGGATAGACAATTGAACAGCACACTGCGAGTGTGAAAAGGCGGCTGAAAACCAGCATTGGATTACTTGGTCATTCACCAGTGCTGTAATGAAAACCTGCCTGGAGCGGAGAGTCAGATGAATTGCAGAATCGCAGTGAATGAATGGAACAGTCTGTAGTGGAGAGCCCAATGATTTCTGAAGGCTGGTTTGTGTGGAGAGGAAAATGAAGAGCTGACCAATATTGAGTGGATAGCCCATTGAACAGCACTTCTGCGAGTTGAACATGCCTCTGAAAACCAGTATTGAGTTACTTGGACATTCACCAGTGGCGTAACGAAAACCTGCCAGGAGTGGAGGTTCAGATGAATTCCAGATTCGCAGTGAATGAATGGAACATTCTCTAGTGGTGATTCCAATGATTTCTGAAGGCTGGGTTTTGTGGACACGAAAATGTAGAGCTGAACAGGGTGGAGTGGATAGCCAAATGAACAGCACGTCTCTTAGTATGAACAGGCCACTGAAAACCAGCATTGGCTTACTTGGACATTCACAAGTGGTGTAACGATAACCCGCCGGGAGTTGAGAGTCAGATGAATTTAAGATTCGCAGTGAATGAACGGAACATTCTGTGGAGGAGATACCAATTATTTCTGAAGGTTGGGTTATGAGGACAGGAAAATGTAGAGCTGAATAGGGTTGGGTGGATAGCAAATTGAACAGCACGGCTGAGTGTGTTAGCAGGCGGCTTAAAACCAGCATTGTCTTCCTTGGACATTTACCAGTGGTGTCACGAAAACCTTCCAGGAGTGGAGACTCTGATGAATTCCAGATTCGCGTGATTGAATGGAACATTCTGTAGTGGTGATTGCCAACATTTAGGAATCTGGATAGTCTGGACAGGATATTGAAGAGCTGACCGATATTGAGTGGATAGCCAATGAACAGCACGGTTTCGAGTGTGAACAGACCACTAAGAAGCAGCATTGCATTACTTGGACATTCATCAGTGGTGTAACGAAAGCCTTCCTGGAATGCAGATTCAGAGTATTTCCAGATTCACAGTGAATGAATGGAAATTTCTGTAGTAGAGATTCCAATGATTTCTGAACGCTGGGTTGTGTGGACAGGAAAATGAAGAGCTGACTAGGTTTGACTGGATTGCCAATTGAACAGCAAGGCTGTGAGTGTGAACAGCCGCTGAAAACCAGCATTGGATTACCTGGTCATTCACCAGTGTTGTTAGGAAAATCTGCCTGGTGTGGAGAGTCAGAGGAATTCCAGATTCGCAGGGAACGAATGGAACATTCTGAAGTGGAGATAAGAATGATTTCTGAAGGCTCGGTGTGTGGAAGGAAAATCAAGAGCTAACCAGCGTTCACTGGATAGCCAATTGAACAGCACGGCTGCGAGTGTTAACACGCAGCTGAAACCAGCCTTGGGTTGCTTGGACATTCACCAGTGGTGAAACGAAAACCTGCTGGGAGTGGAGAACAAGATGAATTCAAGATTCGCCTGAATGAATGAAACATTCTGTAGTGTAGATTGCAATGGTTTCTGAGGTTTGTATTGTCTGAACTGGAAAAAGAAGAACTCACCAGTGTTGAGTCGCTAGACCGTGAACAGCACGGGTTCGAGTGTGAATAGACCGCTGAAAACCATCATTGCGTTACTTGAACATTCAGCAGTGGTGCAATGAAAACCTGCCGGGAGTGGAGATTCAGATGAATTCCAGATTCGCAGTGAATGAATGGAACATTCTCTAGTGGTGATTCCAATGATTTCTGAAGGCTGGGTTTTGTGGACACGAAAATGTAGAGCTGAACAGGGTGGAATGGATAGCCAAATGAACAGCACGTCTCGTAGTAAGAACAGGCCACTGAAAACCAGCTTTGGCTTAATGGGACATTCACAAGTGGTGTAACGAAAACCTGACGGGAGTTGAGAATTAGATGAATTTCAGATTTGCCGTCAATGAATGGAACATTCTGTGGAGGAGATACCAATTGTTTCTGAAGTTTGGGTTATGTGGACAGGAAAATGGAGCTGAAGAGGGTTGAGTGGATAGCAAATTGAACAGCACGGCTGAGAGTATGAGCAGGCCACTTAAAACCAGCATTGGCTTACTTGGATATTTACCAGTGGTGTCACGAAAACCTGCCGGGAGTGGAGATTCAGATGAATTCCAGATTCGCTGTGAATGAATGGAACATTCTGTAGTGGAGATAACAATGATTTCTCCAGTCTCTGTGGTGTGGACAGGAAAATGTAGAGCTGGCCAGGGTTGAGTGGATAGCCAATTGAACAGCACCACTGCGCTTGTGAAGAAAACACTTAAAACGTTGGGTTACTTGGACATTCAACAGTGGTGTAACGAAAACCTGCCGGGAGTGGAGGTTCAGAGGAATTCCAGATTCGCAGTGAATGAATGGAACATTCTCTAGTGGAGATTCCAACGATTTCTGAAGGCTGGGTCGTGTGGAAGGAAAATCAAGAACTAATCAGGATTTAGTGGAAAGCCAATTGTATAGCATGGCTGCGAGTGTGAACATGCAGCTGAAAACCAGCATTGGGTTACTTGGACATTCATCAGTGGTGTAAGGAAAACCTGCATGGAGTGGAGAGTCAGTTGAATTCCACATTCGCAGTGAATGAATGGAACATTCTGTAGAGGAGATTCCAATGATTTCTGAAGCCTGTGTTGTGTGGACAGGAAAATGAAGAGCTGACCAGGCTTGAATCGATAGCCAAGTAAACAGCAGGGCTGCGAATATGAACAGGCCGCTGAAAACCAGCATTGGGTTACTTGGACATTCAACAGTGGTGTAATGAAAACCTGCGTGGAGTTGAGAGTCAGATGAATTCCAGATTCGCAGTGAATGAATGGAACATTCTGTAGTGGAGATAACAAAGATTTCTGAAGGCTGGTAGTGTGGTGGGACAATGAAGAGCTGAACAGGGTGGAGTGAATTGTCAATTAAACAGCACGGCTGCGAGTATGAACAGGCCTCTGAAAACCAGCATTGGCTTACTTGGACATTCACAAGTGGTGTAATGTTAACCAGGCGGGAGTGGAGAATCAGATAAACTCCAGACTCGCAGTGAATGAATGGAACATTCTGTAGTGGAGATTGCAATGATTTCTGAAATCTGGATTGTGGGGACACGAAAATGAAGAGCTGACCAGTGTTGAGTGGATAGCCTGTAAAAAGCCTCGGCTTCGAATGTGAACAGACCACTGAAAACCAGTATTGCATTACTTCGACTTTCAGCAGTGGTGTAACGAAAGCCTGCGTGGAGTGCAGATTCAGATGAATTCCAGATTCCCAGTGAATGAATGGAACATCCTGTAGTGGAGATTACAATGATTTCTGAAGGCTGGGTTGTGTGCACAGGAAAATGAGGAGCAAAACAGGTTGAGTGGATAGCCAATTGAACAGCACGACTGCGAACATGAACAGGCCTCTGAAAACCAGCATTGTTTTACTTGGACATTCACAAGTGGTGTAAGATAAATCTGCAGGTAGTGGAGATTCAGTTGAATTCCAGATTCGCAGTGAATGAATGGAACATTCTGTACTGGAGATTGCAATGATTTCTCAAGTCTGGATTGTTTGGACATGAAAATGAAGAGCTGACCACAGTTGTGTGGATACCCAGTAAAAAGCAGGGCTTAGAGTGTGAACAGACCGCTGAAAACCAGCATTGTGTTACTTGGACATTCATAAGTGGTGTAATGAAAGCCTACCTGGAGTGCAGATTCAGATGAATTCCAGATTGGCAGTGAATGAATGGAACATTCTGTACTGGCGATTCCAATGATTTCTGAAGTCTGATATTGTGGAAAAGAAAATGAAAGGCTGACCAGGTTTGAGTGGATAGACAATTGAACAGCACACTGCGAGTGTGAAAAGGCGGCTGAAAACCAGCATTGGATTACTTGGTCATTCACCAGTGCTGTAATGAAAACCTGCCTGGAGCGGAGAGTCAGATGAATTGCAGAATCGCAGTGAATGAATGGAACAGTCTGTAGTGGAGAGCCCAATGATTTCTGAAGGCTGGTTTGTGTGGAGAGGAAAATGAAGAGCTGACCAATATTGAGTGGATAGCCCATTGAACAGCACTTCTGCGAGTTGAACATGCCTCTGAAAACCAGTATTGAGTTACTTGGACATTCACCAGTGGCGTAACGAAAACCTGCCAGGAGTGGAGGTTCAGAGGAATTCCAGATTCGCAGTGAATGAATGGAACATTCTCTAGTGGTGATTCCAATGATTTCTGAAGGCTGGGTTTTGTGGACACGAAAATGTAGAGCTGAACAGGGTGGAGTGGATAGCCAAATGAACAGCACGTCTCTTAGTATGAACAGGCCACTGAAAACCAGCATTGGCTTACTTGGACATTCACAAGTGGTGTAACGATAACCCGCCGGGAGTTGAGAGTCAGATGAATTTAAGATTCGCAGTGAATGAACGGAACATTCTGTGGAGGAGATACCAATTATTTCTGAAGGTTGGGTTATGAGGACAGGAAAATGTAGAGCTGAATAGGGTTGGGTGGATAGCAAATTGAACAGCACGGCTGAGTGTGTTAGCAGGCGGCTTAAAACCAGCATTGTCTTCCTTGGACATTTACCAGTGGTGTCACGAAAACCTTCCAGGAGTGGAGACTCTGATGAATTCCAGATTCGCGTGATTGAATGGAACATTCTGTAGTGGTGATTGCCAACATTTAGGAATCTGGATAGTCTGGACAGGATATTGAAGAGCTGACCGATATTGAGTGGATAGCCAATGAACAGCACGGTTTCGAGTGTGAACAGACCACTAAGAAGCAGCATTGCATTACTTGGACATTCATCAGTGGTGTAACGAAAGCCTTCCTGGAATGCAGATTCAGAGTATTTCCAGATTCACAGTGAATGAATGGAAATTTCTGTAGTAGAGATTCCAATGATTTCTGAACGCTGGGTTGTGTGGACAGGAAAATGAAGAGCTGACTAGGTTTGACTGGATTGCCAATTGAACAGCAAGGCTGTGAGTGTGAACAGCCGCTGAAAACCAGCATTGGATTACCTGGTCATTCACCAGTGTTGTTAGGAAAATCTGCCTGGTGTGGAGAGTCAGAGGAACTCCAGATTCGCAGGGAACGAATGGAACATTCTGAAGTGGAGATAAGAATGATTTCTGAAGGCTCGGTGTGTGGAAGGAAAATCAAGAGCTAACCAGCGTTCACTGGATAGCCAATTGAACAGCACGGCTGCGAGTGTTAACACGCAGCTGAAACCAGCCTTGGGTTGCTTGGACATTCACCAGTGGTGAAACGAAAACCTGCTGGGAGTGGAGAACAAGATGAATTCAAGATTCGCCTGAATGAATGAAACATTCTGTAGTGTAGATTGCAATGGTTTCTGAGGTTTGTATTGTCTGAACTGGAAAAAGAAGAACTCACCAGTGTTGAGTCGCTAGACCGTGAACAGCACGGGTTCGAGTGTGAATAGACCGCTGAAAACCATCATTGCGTTACTTGAACATTCAGCAGTGGTGCAATGAAAACCTGCCGGGAGTGGAGATTCAGATGAATTCCAGATTCGCAGTGAATGAATGGAACATTCTCTAGTGGTGATTCCAATGATTTCTGAAGGCTGGGTTTTGTGGACACGAAAATGTAGAGCTGAACAGGGTGGAATGGATAGCCAAATGAACAGCACGTCTCGTAGTAAGAACAGGCCACTGAAAACCAGCTTTGGCTTAATGGGACATTCACAAGTGGTGTAACGAAAACCTGACGGGAGTTGAGAATTAGATGAATTTCAGATTTGCCGTCAATGAATGGAACATTCTGTGGAGGAGATACCAATTGTTTCTGAAGTTTGGGTTATGTGGACAGGAAAATGGAGCTGAAGAGGGTTGAGTGGATAGCAAATTGAACAGCACGGCTGAGAGTATGAGCAGGCCACTTAAAACCAGCATTGGCTTACTTGGATATTTACCAGTGGTGTCACGAAAACCTGCCGGGAGTGGAGATTCAGATGAATTCCAGATTCGCTGTGAATGAATGGAACATTCTGTAGTGGAGATAACAATGATTTCTCCAGTCTCTGTGGTGTGGACAGGAAAATGTAGAGCTGGCCAGGGTTGAGTGGATAGCCAATTGAACAGCACCACTGCGCTTGTGAAGAAAACACTTAAAACATTGGGTTACTTGGACATTCAACAGTGGTGTAACGAAAACCTGCCGGGAGTGGAGGTTCAGAGGAATTCCAGATTCGCAGTGAATGAATGGAACATTCTCTAGTGGAGATTCCAACGATTTCTGAAGGCTGGGTCGTGTGGAAGGAAAATCAAGAACTAATCAGGATTTAGTGGAAAGCCAATTGTATAGCATGGCTGCGAGTGTGAACATGCAGCTGAAAACCAGCATTGGGTTACTTGGACATTCATCAGTGGTGTGAGGAAAACCTGCATGGAGTGGAGAGTCAGTTGAATTCCACATTCGCAGTGAATGAATGGAACATTCTGTAGAGGAGATTCCAATGATTTCTGAAGCCTGTGTTGTGTGGACAGGAAAATGAAGAGCTGACCAGGCTTGAATCGATAGCCAAGTAAACAGCAGGGCTGCGAATATGAACAGGCCGCTGAAAACCAGCATTGGGTTACTTGGACATTCAACAGTGGTGTAATGAAAACCTGCGTGGAGTTGAGAGTCAGATGAATTCCAGATTCGCAGTGAATGAATGGAACATTCTGTAGTGGAGATAACAAAGATTTCTGAAGGCTGGTAGTGTGGTGGGACAATGAAGAGCTGAACAGGGTGGAGTGAATTGTCAATTAAACAGCACGGCTGCGAGTATGAACAGGCCTCTGAAAACCAGCATTGGCTTACTTGGACATTCACAAGTGGTGTAATGTTAACCAGGCGGGAGTGGAGAATCAGATAAACTCCAGACTCGCAGTGAATGAATGGAACATTCTGTAGTGGAGATTGCAATGATTTCTGAAATCTGGATTGTGGGGACACGAAAATGAAGAGCTGACCAGTGTTGAGTGGATAGCCTGTAAAAAGCCTCGGCTTCGAATGTGAACAGACCACTGAAAACCAGTATTGCATTACTTCGACTTTCAGCAGTGGTGTAACGAAAGCCTGCGTGGAGTGCAGATTCAGATGAATTCCAGATTCCCAGTGAATGAATGGAACATCCTGTAGTGGAGATTACAATGATTTCTGAAGGCTGGGTTGTGTGCACAGGAAAATGAGGAGCAAAACAGGTTGAGTGGATAGCCAATTGAACAGCACGACTGCGAACATGAACAGGCCTCTGAAAACCAGCATTGTTTTACTTGGACATTCACAAGTGGTGTAAGATAAATCTGCAGGTAGTGGAGATTCAGTTGAATTCCAGATTCGCAGTGAATGAATGGAACATTCTGTACTGGAGATTGCAATGATTTCTCAAGTCTGGATTGTTTGGACATGAAAATGAAGAGCTGACCACAGTTGTGTGGATACCCAGTAAAAAGCAGGGCTTAGAGTGTGAACAGACCGCTGAAAACCAGCATTGTTTTACTTGGACATTCATAAGTGGTGTAATGAAAGCCTACCTGGAGTGCAGATTCAGATGAATTCCAGATTGGCAGTGAATGAATGGAACATTCTGTACTGGCGATTCCAATGATTTCTGAAGTCTGATATTGTGGAAAAGAAAATGAAAGGCTGACCAGGTTTGAGTGGATAGACAATTGAACAGCACACTGTGAGTGTGAAAAGGCGGCTGAAAACCAGCATTGGATTACTTGGTCATTCACCAGTGCTGTAATGAAAACCTGCCTGGAGCGGAGAGTCAGATGAATTGCAGAATCGCAGTGAATGAATGGAACAGTCTGTAGTGGAGAGCCCAATGATTTCTGAAGGCTGGTTTGTGTGGAGAGGAAAATGAAGAGCTGACCAATATTGAGTGGATAGCCCATTGAACAGCACTTCTGCGAGTTGAACATGCCTCTGAAAACCAGTATTGAGTTACTTGGACATTCACCAGTGGCGTAACGAAAACCTGCCAGGAGTGGAGGTTCAGAGGAATTCCAGATTCGCAGTGAATGAATGGAACATTCTCTAGTGGTGATTCCAATGATTTCTGAAGGCTGGGTTTTGTGGACACGAAAATGTAGAGCTGAACAGGGTGGAGTGGATAGCCAAATGAACAGCACGTCTCTTAGTATGAACAGGCCACTGAAAACCAGCATTGGCTTACTTGGACATTCACAAGTGGTGTAACGATAACCCGCCGGGAGTTGAGAGTCAGATGAATTTAAGATTCGCAGTGAATGAACGGAACATTCTGTGGAGGAGATACCAATTATTTCTGAAGGTTGGGTTATGAGGACAGGAAAATGTAGAGCTGAATAGGGTTGGGTGGATAGCAAATTGAACAGCACGGCTGAGTGTGTTAGCAGGCGGCTTAAAACCAGCATTGTCTTCCTTGGACATTTACCAGTGGTGTCACGAAAACCTTCCAGGAGTGGAGACTCTGATGAATTCCAGATTCGCGTGATTGAATGGAACATTCTGTAGTGGTGATTGCCAACATTTAGGAATCTGGATAGTCTGGACAGGATATTGAAGAGCTGACCGATATTGAGTGGATAGCCAATGAACAGCACGGTTTCGAGTGTGAACAGACCACTAAGAAGCAGCATTGCATTACTTGGACATTCATCAGTGGTGTAACGAAAGCCTTCCTGGAATGCAGATTCAGAGTATTTCCAGATTCACAGTGAATGAATGGAAATTTCTGTAGTAGAGATTCCAATGATTTCTGAACGCTGGGTTGTGTGGACAGGAAAATGAAGAGCTGACTAGGTTTGACTGGATTGCCAATTGAACAGCAAGGCTGTGAGTGTGAACAGCCGCTGAAAACCAGCATTGGATTACCTGGTCATTCACCAGTGTTGTTAGGAAAATCTGCCTGGTGTGGAGAGTCAGAGGAATTCCAGATTCGCAGGGAATGAATGGAACATTCTGAAGTGGAGATAAGAATGATTTCTGAAGGCTCGGTGTGTGGAAGGAAAATCAAGAGCTAACCAGCGTTCACTGGATAGCCAATTGAACAGCACGGCTGCGAGTGTTAACACGCAGCTGAAACCAGCCTTGGGTTGCTTGGACATTCACCAGTGGTGAAACGAAAACCTGCTGGGAGTGGAGAACAAGATGAATTCAAGATTCGCCTGAATGAATGAAACATTCTGTAGTGTAGATTGCAATGGTTTCTGAGGTTTGTATTGTCTGAACTGGAAAAAGAAGAACTCACCAGTGTTGAGTCGCTAGACCGTGAACAGCACGGGTTCGAGTGTGAATAGACCGCTGAAAACCATCATTGCGTTACTTGAACATTCAGCAGTGGTGCAATGAAAACCTGCCGGGAGTGGAGATTCAGATGAATTCCAGATTCGCAGTGAATGAATGGAACATTCTCTAGTGGTGATTCCAATGATTTCTGAAGGCTGGGTTTTGTGGACACGAAAATGTAGAGCTGAACAGGGTGGAATGGATAGCCAAATGAACAGCACGTCTCGTAGTAAGAACAGGCCACTGAAAACCAGCTTTGGCTTAATTGGACATTCACAAGTGGTGTAACGAAAACCTGACGGGAGTTGAGAATTTGATGAATTTCAGATTTGCCGTCAATGAATGGAACATTCTGTGGAGGAGATACCAATTGTTTCTGAAGTTTGGGTTATGTGGACAGGAAAATGGAGCTGAAGAGGGTTGAGTGGATAGCAAATTGAACAGCACGGCTGAGAGTATGAGCAGGCCACTTAAAACCAGCATTGGCTTACTTGGATATTTACCAGTGGTGTCACGAAAACCTGCCGGGAGTGGAGATTCAGATGAATTCCAGATTCGCTGTGAATGAATGGAACATTCTGTAGTGGAGATAACAATGATTTCTCCAGTCTCTGTGGTGTGGACAGGAAAATGTAGAGCTGGCCAGGGTTGAGTGGATAGCCAATTGAACAGCACCACTGCGCTTGTGAAGAAAACACTTAAAACATTGGGTTACTTGGACATTCAACAGTGGTGTAACGAAAACCTGCCGGGAGTGGAGGTTCAGAGGAATTCCAGATTCGCAGTGAATGAATGGAACATTCTCTAGTGGAGATTCCAACGATTTCTGAAGGCTGGGTCGTGTGGAAGGAAAATCAAGAACTAATCAGGATTTAGTGGAAAGCCAATTGTATAGCATGGCTGCGAGTGTGAACATGCAGCTGAAAACCAGCATTGGGTTACTTGGACATTCATCAGTGGTGTGAGGAAAACCTGCATGGAGTGGAGAGTCAGTTGAATTCCACATTCGCAGTGAATGAATGGAACATTCTGTAGAGGAGATTCCAATGATTTCTGAAGCCTGTGTTGTGTGGACAGGAAAATGAAGAGCTGACCAGGCTTGAATCGATAGCCAAGTAAACAGCAGGGCTGCGAATATGAACAGGCCGCTGAAAACCAGCATTGGGTTACTTGGACATTCAACAGTGGTGTAATGAAAACCTGCGTGGAGTTGAGAGTCAGATGAATTCCAGATTCGCAGTGAATGAATGGAACATTCTGTAGTGGAGATAACAAAGATTTCTGAAGGCTGGTAGTGTGGTGGGACAATGAAGAGCTGAACAGGGTGGAGTGAATTGTCAATTAAACAGCACGGCTGCGAGTATGAACAGGCCTCTGAAAACCAGCATTGGCTTACTTGGACATTCACAAGTGGTGTAATGTTAACCAGGCGGGAGTGGAGAATCAGATAAACTCCAGACTCGCAGTGAATGAATGGAACATTCTGTAGTGGAGATTGCAATGATTTCTGAAATCTGGATTGTGGGGACACGAAAATGAAGAGCTGACCAGTGTTGAGTGGATAGCCTGTAAAAAGCCTCGGCTTCGAATGTGAACAGACCACTGAAAACCAGTATTGCATTACTTCGACTTTCAGCAGTGGTGTAACGAAAGCCTGCGTGGAGTGCAGATTCAGATGAATTCCAGATTCCCAGTGAATGAATGGAACATCCTGTAGTGGAGATTACAATGATTTCTGAAGGCTGGGTTGTGTGCACAGGAAAATGAGGAGCAAAACAGGTCGAGTGGATAGCCAATTGAACAGCACGACTGCGAACATGAACAGGCCTCTGAAAAGCAGCATTGTTTTACTTGGACATTCACAAGTGGTGTAAGATAAATCTGCAGGTAGTGGAGATTCAGTTGAATTCCAGATTCGCAGTGAATGAATGGAACATTCTGTACTGGAGATTGCAATGATTTCTCAAGTCTGGATTGTTTGGACATGAAAATGAAGAGCTGACCACAGTTGTGTGGATACCCAGTAAAAAGCAGGGCTTAGAGTGTGAACAGACCGCTGAAAACCAGCATTGTGTTACTTGGACATTCATAAGTGGTGTAATGAAAGCCTACCTGGAGTGCAGATTCAGATGAATTCCAGATTGGCAGTGAATGAATGGAACATTCTGTACTGGCGATTCCAATGATTTCTGAAGTCTGATATTGTGGAAAAGAAAATGAAAGGCTGACCAGGTTTGAGTGGATAGACAATTGAACAGCACACTGCGAGTGTGAAAAGGCGGCTGAAAACCAGCATTGGATTACTTGGTCATTCACCAGTGCTGTAATGAAAACCTGCCTGGAGCGGAGAGTCAGATGAATTGCAGAATCGCAGTGAATGAATGGAACAGTCTGTAGTGGAGAGCCCAATGATTTCTGAAGGCTGGTTTGTGTGGAGAGGAAAATGAAGAGCTGACCAATATTGAGTGGATAGCCCATTGAACAGCACTTCTGCGAGTTGAACATGCCTCTGAAAACCAGTATTGAGTTACTTGGACATTCACCAGTGGCGTAACGAAAACCTGCCAGGAGTGGAGGTTCAGATGAATTCCAGATTCGCAGTGAATGAATGGAACATTCTCTAGTGGTGATTCCAATGATTTCTGAAGGCTGGGTTTTGTGGACACGAGAATGTAGAGCTGAACAGGGTGGAGTGGATAGCCAAATGAACAGCACGTCTCTTAGTATGAACAGGCCACTGAAAACCAGCATTGGCTTACTTGGACATTCACAAGTGTTGTAACGATAACCCGCCGGGAGTTGAGAGTCAGATGAATTTAAGATTCGCAGTGAATGAACGGAACATTCTGTGGAGGAGATACCAATTATTTCTGAAGGTTGGGTTATGAGGACAGGAAAATGTAGAGCTGAATAGGGTTGGGTGGATAGCAAATTGAACAGCACGGCTGAGTGTGTTAGCAGGCGGCTTAAAACCAGCATTGTCTTCCTTGGACATTTACCAGTGGTGTCACGAAAACCTTCCAGGAGTGGAGACTCTGATGAATTCCAGATTCGCGTGATTGAATGGAACATTCTGTAGTGGTGATTGCCAACATTTAGGAATCTGGATAGTCTGGACAGGATATTGAAGAGCTGACCGATATTGAGTGGATAGCCAATGAACAGCACGGTTTCGAGTGTGAACAGACCACTAAGAAGCAGCATTGCATTACTTGGACATTCATCAGTGGTGTAACGAAAGCCTTCCTGGAATGCAGATTCAGAGTATTTCCAGATTCACAGTGAATGAATGGAAATTTCTGTAGTAGAGATTCCAATGATTTCTGAACGCTGGGTTGTGTGGACAGGAAAATGAAGAGCTGACTAGGTTTGACTGGATTGCCAATTGAACAGCAAGGCTGTGAGTGTGAACAGCCGCTGAAAACCAGCATTGGATTACCTGGTCATTCACCAGTGTTGTTAGGAAAATCTGCCTGGTGTGGAGAGTCAGAGGAATTCCAGATTCGCAGGGAACGAATGGAACATTCTGAAGTGGAGATAAGAATGATTTCTGAAGGCTCGGTGTGTGGAAGGAAAATCAAGAGCTAACCAGCGTTCACTGGATAGCCAATTGAACAGCACGGCTGCGAGTGTTAACACGCAGCTGAAACCAGCCTTGGGTTGCTTGGACATTCACCAGTGGTGAAACGAAAACCTGCTGGGAGTGGAGAACAAGATGAATTCAAGATTCGCCTGAATGAATGAAACATTCTGTAGTGTAGATTGCAATGGTTTCTGAGGTTTGTATTGTCTGAACTGGAAAAAGAAGAACTCACCAGTGTTGAGTCGCTAGACCGTGAACAGCACGGGTTCGAGTGTGAATAGACCGCTGAAAACCATCATTGCGTTACTTGAACATTCAGCAGTGGTGCAATGAAAACCTGCCGGGAGTGGAGATTCAGATGAATTCCAGATTCGCAGTGAATGAATGGAACATTCTCTAGTGGTGATTCCAATGATTTCTGAAGGCTGGGTTTTGTGGACACGAAAATGTAGAGCTGAACAGGGTGGAATGGATAGCCAAATGAACAGCACGTCTCGTAGTAAGAACAGGCCACTGAAAACCAGCTTTGGCTTAATGGGACATTCACAAGTGGTGTAACGAAAACCTGACGGGAGTTGAGAATTAGATGAATTTCAGATTTGCCGTCAATGAATGGAACATTCTGTGGAGGAGATACCAATTGTTTCTGAAGTTTGGGTTATGTGGACAGGAAAATGGAGCTGAAGAGGGTTGAGTGGATAGCAAATTGAACAGCACGGCTGAGAGTATGAGCAGGCCACTTAAAACCAGCATTGGCTTACTTGGATATTTACCAGTGGTGTCACGAAAACCTGCCGGGAGTGGAGATTCAGATGAATTCCAGATTCGCTGTGAATGAATGGAACATTCTGTAGTGGAGATAACAATGATTTCTCCAGTCTCTGTGGTGTGGACAGGAAAATGTAGAGCTGGCCAGGGTTGAGTGGATAGCCAATTGAACAGCACCACTGCGCTTGTGAAGAAAACACTTAAAACATTGGGTTACTTGGACATTCAACAGTGGTGTAACGAAAACCTGCCGGGAGTGGAGGTTCAGAGGAATTCCAGATTCGCAGTGAATGAATGGAACATTCTCTAGTGGAGATTCCAACGATTTCTGAAGGCTGGGTCGTGTGGAAGGAAAATCAAGAACTAATCAGGATTTAGTGGAAAGCCAATTGTATAGCATGGCTGCGAGTGTGAACATGCAGCTGAAAACCAGCATTGGGTTACTTGGACATTCATCAGTGGTGTAAGGAAAACCTGCATGGAGTGGAGAGTCAGTTGAATTCCACATTCGCAGTGAATGAATGGAACATTCTGTAGAGGAGATTCCAATGATTTCTGAAGCCTGTGTTGTGTGGACAGGAAAATGAAGAGCTGACCAGGCTTGAATCGATAGCCAAGTAAACAGCAGGGCTGCGAATATGAACAGGCCGCTGAAAACCAGCATTGGGTTACTTGGACATTCAACAGTGGTGTAATGAAAACCTGCGTGGAGTTGAGAGTCAGATGAATTCCAGATTCGCAGTGAATGAATGGAACATTCTGTAGTGGAGATAACAAAGATTTCTGAAGGCTGGTAGTGTGGTGGGACAATGAAGAGCTGAACAGGGTGGAGTGAATTGTCAATTAAACAGCACGGCTGCGAGTATGAACAGGCCTCTGAAAACCAGCATTGGCTTACTTGGACATTCACAAGTGGTGTAATGTTAACCAGGCGGGAGTGGAGAATCAGATAAACTCCAGACTCGCAGTGAATGAATGGAACATTCTGTAGTGGAGATTGCAATGATTTCTGAAATCTGGATTGTGGGGACACGAAAATGAAGAGCTGACCAGTGTTGAGTGGATAGCCTGTAAAAAGCCTCGGCTTCGAATGTGAACAGACCACTGAAAACCAGTATTGCATTACTTCGACTTTCAGCAGTGGTGTAACGAAAGCCTGCGTGGAGTGCAGATTCAGATGAATTCCAGATTCCCAGTGAATGAATGGAACATCCTGTAGTGGAGATTACAATGATTTCTGAAGGCTGGGTTGTGTGCACAGGAAAATGAGGAGCAAAACAGGTTGAGTGGATAGCCAATTGAACAGCACGACTGCGAACATGAACAGGCCTCTGAAAACCAGCATTGTTTTACTTGGACATTCACAAGTGGTGTAAGATAAATCTGCAGGTAGTGGAGATTCAGTTGAATTCCAGATTCGCAGTGAATGAATGGAACATTCTGTACTGGAGATTGCAATGATTTCTCAAGTCTGGATTGTTTGGACATGAAAATGAAGAGCTGACCACAGTTGTGTGGATACCCAGTAAAAAGCAGGGCTTAGAGTGTGAACAGACCGCTGAAAACCAGCATTGTGTTACTTGGACATTCATAAGTGGTGTAATGAAAGCCTACCTGGAGTGCAGATTCAGATGAATTCCAGATTGGCAGTGAATGAATGGAACATTCTGTACTGGCGATTCCAATGATTTCTGAAGTCTGATATTGTGGAAAAGAAAATGAAAGGCTGACCAGGTTTGAGTGGATAGACAATTGAACAGCACACTGCGAGTGTGAAAAGGCGGCTGAAAACCAGCATTGGATTACTTGGTCATTCACCAGTGCTGTAATGAAAACCTGCCTGGAGCGGAGAGTCAGATGAATTGCAGAATCGCAGTGAATGAATGGAACAGTCTGTAGTGGAGAGCCCAATGATTTCTGAAGGCTGGTTTGTGTGGAGAGGAAAATGAAGAGCTGACCAATATTGAGTGGATAGCCCATTGAACAGCACTTCTGCGAGTTGAACATGCCTCTGAAAACCAGTATTGAGTTACTTGGACATTCACCAGTGGCGTAACGAAAACCTGCCAGGAGTGGAGGTTCAGAGGAATTCCAGATTCGCAGTGAATGAATGGAACATTCTCTAGTGGTGATTCCAATGATTTCTGAAGGCTGGGTTTTGTGGACACGAAAATGTAGAGCTGAACAGGGTGGAGTGGATAGCCAAATGAACAGCACGTCTCTTAGTATGAACAGGCCACTGAAAACCAGCATTGGCTTACTTGGACATTCACAAGTGGTGTAACGATAACCCGCCGGGAGTTGAGAGTCAGATGAATTTAAGATTCGCAGTGAATGAACGGAACATTCTGTGGAGGAGATACCAATTATTTCTGAAGGTTGGGTTATGAGGACAGGAAAATGTAGAGCTGAATAGGGTTGGGTGGATAGCAAATTGAACAGCACGGCTGAGTGTGTTAGCAGGCGGCTTAAAACCAGCATTGTCTTCCTTGGACATTTACCAGTGGTGTCACGAAAACCTTCCAGGAGTGGAGACTCTGATGAATTCCAGATTCGCGTGATTGAATGGAACATTCTGTAGTGGTGATTGCCAACATTTAGGAATCTGGATAGTCTGGACAGGATATTGAAGAGCTGACCGATATTGAGTGGATAGCCAATGAACAGCACGGTTTCGAGTGTGAACAGACCACTAAGAAGCAGCATTGCATTACTTGGACATTCATCAGTGGTGTAACGAAAGCCTTCCTGGAATGCAGATTCAGAGTATTTCCAGATTCACAGTGAATGAATGGAAATTTCTGTAGTAGAGATTCCAATGATTTCTGAACGCTGGGTTGTGTGGACAGGAAAATGAAGAGCTGACTAGGTTTGACTGGATTGCCAATTGAACAGCAAGGCTGTGAGTGTGAACAGCCGCTGAAAACCAGCATTGGATTACCTGGTCATTCACCAGTGTTGTTAGGAAAATCTGCCTGGTGTGGAGAGTCAGAGGAATTCCAGATTCGCAGGGAACGAATGGAACATTCTGAAGTGGAGATAAGAATGATTTCTGAAGGCTCGGTGTGTGGAAGGAAAATCAAGAGCTAACCAGCGTTCACTGGATAGCCAATTGAACAGCACGGCTGCGAGTGTTAACACGCAGCTGAAACCAGCCTTGGGTTGCTTGGACATTCACCAGTGGTGAAACGAAAACCTGCTGGGAGTGGAGAACAAGATGAATTCAAGATTCGCCTGAATGAATGAAACATTCTGTAGTGTAGATTGCAATGGTTTCTGAGGTTTGTATTGTCTGAACTGGAAAAAGAAGAACTCACCAGTGTTGAGTCGCTAGACCGTGAACAGCACGGGTTCGAGTGTGAATAGACCGCTGAAAACCATCATTGCGTTACTTGAACATTCAGCAGTGGTGCAATGAAAACCTGCCGGGAGTGGAGATTCAGATGAATTCCAGATTCGCAGTGAATGAATGGAACATTCTCTAGTGGTGATTCCAATGATTTCTGAAGGCTGGGTTTTGTGGACACGAAAATGTAGAGCTGAACAGGGTGGAATGGATAGCCAAATGAACAGCACATCTCGTAGTAAGAACAGGCCACTGAAAACCAGCTTTGGCTTAATGGGACATTCACAAGTGGTGTAACGAAAACCTGACGGGAGTTGAGAATTAGATGAATTTCAGATTTGCCGTCAATGAATGGAACATTCTGTGGAGGAGATACCAATTGTTTCTGAAGTTTGGGTTATGTGGACAGGAAAATGGAGCTGAAGAGGGTTGAGTGGATAGCAAATTGAACAGCACGGCTGAGAGTATGAGCAGGCCACTTAAAAC
The DNA here is from genome assembly GCF_029834395.1 of Sorex fumeus. Classification (NCBI taxonomy): domain Eukaryota; kingdom Metazoa; phylum Chordata; class Mammalia; order Eulipotyphla; family Soricidae; genus Sorex; species Sorex fumeus. Next base: position 297,491 of record NW_026606273.1, read on the forward strand.
CAGCATTGGCTTACTTGGATATTTACCAGTGGTGTCACGAAAACCTGCCGGGAGTGGAGATTCAGATGAATTCCAGATTCGCTGTGAATGAATGGAACATTCTGTAGTGGAGATAACAATGATTTCTCCAGTCTCTGTGGTGTGGACAGGAAAATGTAGAGCTGGCCAGGGTTGAGTGGATAGCCAATTGAACAGCACCACTGCGCTTGTGAAGAAAACACTTAAAACATTGGGTTACTTGGACATTCAACAGTGGTGTAACGAAAACCTGCCGGGAGTGGAGGTTCAGAGGAATTCCAGATTCGCAGTGAATGAATGGAACATTCTCTAGTGGAGATTCCAACGATTTCTGAAGGCTGGGTCGTGTGGAAGGAAAATCAAGAACTAATCAGGATTTAGTGGAAAGCCAATTGTATAGCATGGCTGCGAGTGTGAACATGCAGCTGAAAACCAGCATTGGGTTACTTGGACATTCATCAGTGGTGTAAGGAAAACCTGCATGGAGTGGAGAGTCAGTTGAATTCCACATTCGCAGTGAATGAATGGAACATTCTGTAGAGGAGATTCCAATGATTTCTGAAGCCTGTGTTGTGTGGACAGGAAAATGAAGAGCTGACCAGGCTTGAATCGATAGCCAAGTAAACAGCAGGGCTGCGAATATGAACAGGCCGCTGAAAACCAGCATTGGGTTACTTGGACATTCAACAGTGGTGTAATGAAAACCTGCGTGGAGTTGAGAGTCAGATGAATTCCAGATTCGCAGTGAATGAATGGAACATTCTGTAGTGGAGATAACAAAGATTTCTGAAGGCTGGTAGTGTGGTGGGACAATGAAGAGCTGAACAGGGTGGAGTGAATTGTCAATTAAACAGCACGGCTGCGAGTATGAACAGGCCTCTGAAAACCAGCATTGGCTTACTTGGACATTCACAAGTGGTGTAATGTTAACCAGGCGGGAGTGGAGAATCAGATAAACTCCAGACTCGCAGTGAATGAATGGAACATTCTGTAGTGGAGATTGCAATGATTTCTGAAATCTGGATTGTGGGGACACGAAAATGAAGAGCTGACCAGTGTTGAGTGGATAGCCTGTAAAAAGCCTCGGCTTCGAATGTGAACAGACCACTGAAAACCAGTATTGCATTACTTCGACTTTCAGCAGTGGTGTAACGAAAGCCTGCGTGGAGTGCAGATTCAGATGAATTCCAGATTCCCAGTGAATGAATGGAACATCCTGTAGTGGAGATTACAATGATTTCTGAAGGCTGGGTTGTGTGCACAGGAAAATGAGGAGCAAAACAGGTTGAGTGGATAGCCAATTGAACAGCACGACTGCGAACATGAACAGGCCTCTGAAAACCAGCATTGTTTTACTTGGACATTCACAAGTGGTGTAAGATAAATCTGCAGGTAGTGGAGATTCAGTTGAATTCCAGATTCGCAGTGAATGAATGGAACATTCTGTACTGGAGATTGCAATGATTTCTCAAGTCTGGATTGTTTGGACATGAAAATGAAGAGCTGACCACAGTTGTGTGGATACCCAGTAAAAAGCAGGGCTTAGAGTGTGAACAGACCGCTGAAAACCAGCATTGTGTTACTTGGACATTCATAAGTGGTGTAATGAAAGCCTACCTGGAGTGCAGATTCAGATGAATTCCAGATTGGCAGTGAATGAATGGAACATTCTGTACTGGCGATTCCAATGATTTCTGAAGTCTGATATTGTGGAAAAGAAAATGAAAGGCTGACCAGGTTTGAGTGGATAGACAATTGAACAGCACACTGCGAGTGTGAAAAGGCGGCTGAAAACCAGCATTGGATTACTTGGTCATTCACCAGTGCTGTAATGAAAACCTGCCTGGAGCGGAGAGTCAGATGAATTGCAGAATCGCAGTGAATGAATGGAACAGTCTGTAGTGGAGAGCCCAATGATTTCTGAAGGCTGGTTTGTGTGGAGAGGAAAATGAAGAGCTGACCAATATTGAGTGGATAGCCCATTGAACAGCACTTCTGCGAGTTGAACATGCCTCTGAAAACCAGTATTGAGTTACTTGGACATTCACCAGTGGCGTAACGAAAACCTGCCAGGAGTGGAGGTTCAGAGGAATTCCAGATTCGCAGTGAATGAATGGAACATTCTCTAGTGGTGATTCCAATGATTTCTGAAGGCTGGGTTTTGTGGACACGAAAATGTAGAGCTGAACAGGGTGGAGTGGATAGCCAAATGAACAGCACGTCTCTTAGTATGAACAGGCCACTGAAAACCAGCATTGGCTTACTTGGACATTCACAAGTGGTGTAACGATAACCCGCCGGGAGTTGAGAGTCAGATGAATTTAAGATTCGCAGTGAATGAACGGAACATTCTGTGGAGGAGATACCAATTATTTCTGAAGGTTGGGTTATGAGGACAGGAAAATGTAGAGCTGAATAGGGTTGGGTGGATAGCAAATTGAACAGCACGGCTGAGTGTGTTAGCAGGCGGCTTAAAACCAGCATTGTCTTCCTTGGACATTTACCAGTGGTGTCACGAAAACCTTCCAGGAGTGGAGACTCTGATGAATTCCAGATTCGCGTGATTGAATGGAACATTCTGTAGTGGTGATTGCCAACATTTAGGAATCTGGATAGTCTGGACAGGATATTGAAGAGCTGACCGATATTGAGTGGATAGCCAATGAACAGCACGGTTTCGAGTGTGAACAGACCACTAAGAAGCAGCATTGCATTACTTGGACATTCATCAGTGGTGTAACGAAAGCCTTCCTGGAATGCAGATTCAGAGTATTTCCAGATTCACAGTGAATGAATGGAAATTTCTGTAGTAGAGATTCCAATGATTTCTGAACGCTGGGTTGTGTGGACAGGAAAATGAAGAGCTGACTAGGTTTGACTGGATTGCCAATTGAACAGCAAGGCTGTGAGTGTGAACAGCCGCTGAAAACCAGCATTGGATTACCTGGTCATTCACCAGTGTTGTTAGGAAAATCTGCCTGGTGTGGAGAGTCAGAGGAATTCCAGATTCGCAGGGAACGAATGGAACATTCTGAAGTGGAGATAAGAATGATTTCTGAAGGCTCGGTGTGTGGAAGGAAAATCAAGAGCTAACCAGCGTTCACTGGATAGCCAATTGAACAGCACGGCTGCGAGTGTTAACACGCAGCTGAAACCAGCCTTGGGTTGCTTGGACATTCACCAGTGGTGAAACGAAAACCTGCTGGGAGTGGAGAACAAGATGAATTCAAGATTCGCCTGAATGAATGAAACATTCTGTAGTGTAGATTGCAATGGTTTCTGAGGTTTGTATTGTCTGAACTGGAAAAAGAAGAACTCACCAGTGTTGAGTCGCTAGACCGTGAACAGCACGGGTTCGAGTGTGAATAGACCGCTGAAAACCATCATTGCGTTACTTGAACATTCAGCAGTGGTGCAATGAAAACCTGCCGGGAGTGGAGATTCAGATGAATTCCAGATTCGCAGTGAATGAATGGAACATTCTCTAGTGGTGATTCCAATGATTTCTGAAGGCTGGGTTTTGTGGACACGAAAATGTAGAGCTGAACAGGGTGGAATGGATAGCCAAATGAACAGCACGTCTCGTAGTAAGAACAGGCCACTGAAAACCAGCTTTGGCTTAATTGGACATTCACAAGTGGTGTAACGAAAACCTGACGGGAGTTGAGAATTAGATGAATTTCAGATTTGCCGTCAATGAATGGAACATTCTGTGGAGGAGATACCAATTGTTTCTGAAGTTTGGGTTATGTGGACAGGAAAATGGAGCTGAAGAGGGTTGAGTGGATAGCAAATTGAACAGCACGGCTGAGAGTATGAGCAGGCCACTTAAAACCAGCATTGGCTTACTTGGATATTTACCAGTGGTGTCACGAAAACCTGCCGGGAGTGGAGATTCAGATGAATTCCAGATTCGCTGTGAATGAATGGAACATTCTGTAGTGGAGATAACAATGATTTCTCCAGTCTCTGTGGTGTGGACAGGAAAATGTAGAGCTGGCCAGGGTTGAGTGGATAGCCAATTGAACAGCACCACTGCGCTTGTGAAGAAAACACTTAAAACATTGGGTTACTTGGACATTCAACAGTGGTGTAACGAAAACCTGCCGGGAGTGGAGGTTCAGAGGAATTCCAGATTCGCAGTGAATGAATGGAACATTCTCTAGTGGAGATTCCAACGATTTCTGAAGGCTGGGTCGTGTGGAAGGAAAATCAAGAACTAATCAGGATTTAGTGGAAAGCCAATTGTATAGCATGGCTGCGAGTGTGAACATGCAGCTGAAAACCAGCATTGGGTTACTTGGACATTCATCAGTGGTGTAAGGAAAACCTGCATGGAGTGGAGAGTCAGTTGAATTCCACATTCGCAGTGAATGAATGGAACATTCTGTAGAGGAGATTCCAATGATTTCTGAAGCCTGTGTTGTGTGGACAGGAAAATGAAGAGCTGACCAGGCTTGAATCGATAGCCAAGTAAACAGCAGGGCTGCGAATATGAACAGGCCGCTGAAAACCAGCATTGGGTTACTTGGACATTCAACAGTGGTGTAATGAAAACCTGCGTGGAGTTGAGAGTCAGATGAATTCCAGATTCGCGGTGAATGAATGGAACATTCTGTAGTGGAGATAACAAAGATTTCTGAAGGCTGGTAGTGTGGTGGGACAATGAAGAGCTGAACAGGGTGGAGTGAATTGTCAATTAAACAGCACGGCTGCGAGTATGAACAGGCCTCTGAAAACCAGCATTGGCTTACTTGGACATTCACAAGTGGTGTAATGTTAACCAGGCGGGAGTGGAGAATCAGATAAACTCCAGACTCGCAGTGAATGAATGGAACATTCTGTAGTGGAGATTGCAATGATTTCTGAAATCTGGATTGTGGGGACACGAAAATGAAGAGCTGACCAGTGTTGAGTGGATAGCCTGTAAAAAGCCTCGGCTTCGAATGTGAACAGACCACTGAAAACCAGTATTGCATTACTTCGACTTTCAGCAGTGGTGTAACGAAAGCCTGCGTGGAGTGCAGATTCAGATGAATTCCAGATTCCCAGTGAATGAATGGAACATCCTGTAGTGGAGATTACAATGATTTCTGAAGGCTGGGTTGTGTGCACAGGAAAATGAGGAGCAAAACAGGTTGAGTGGATAGCCAATTGAACAGCACGACTGCGAACATGAACAGGCCTCTGAAAACCAGCATTGTTTTACTTGGACATTCACAAGTGGTGTAAGATAAATCTGCAGGTAGTGGAGATTCAGTTGAATTCCAGATTCGCAGTGAATGAATGGAACATTCTGTACTGGAGATTGCAATGATTTCTCAAGTCTGGATTGTTTGGACATGAAAATGAAGAGCTGACCACAGTTGTGTGGATACCCAGTAAAAAGCAGGGCTTAGAGTGTGAACAGACCGCTGAAAACCAGCATTGTGTTACTTGGACATTCATAAGTGGTGTAATGAAAGCCTACCTGGAGTGCAGATTCAGATGAATTCCAGATTGGCAGTGAATGAATGGAACATTCTGTACTGGCGATTCCAATGATTTCTGAAGTCTGATATTGTGGAAAAGAAAATGAAAGGCTGACCAGGTTTGAGTGGATAGACAATTGAACAGCACACTGCGAGTGTGAAAAGGCGGCTGAAAACCAGCATTGGATTACTTGGTCATTCACCAGTGCTGTAATGAAAACCTGCCTGGAGCGGAGAGTCAGATGAATTGCAGAATCGCAGTGAATGAATGGAACAGTCTGTAGTGGAGAGCCCAATGATTTCTGAAGGCTGGTTTGTGTGGAGAGGAAAATGAAGAGCTGACCAATATTGAGTGGATAGCCCATTGAACAGCACTTCTGCGAGTTGAACATGCCTCTGAAAACCAGGATTGAGTTACTTGGACATTCACCAGTGGCGTAACGAAAACCTGCCAGGAGTGGAGGTTCAGAGGAATTCCAGATTCGCAGTGAATGAATGGAACATTCTCTAGTGGTGATTCCAATGATTTCTGAAGGCTGGGTTTTGTGGACACGAGAATGTAGAGCTGAACAGGGTGGAGTGGATAGCCAAATGAACAGCACGTCTCTTAGTATGAACAGGCCACTGAAAACCAGCATTGGCTTACTTGGACATTCACAAGTGGTGTAACGATAACCCGCCGGGAGTTGAGAGTCAGATGAATTTAAGATTCGCAGTGAATGAACGGAACATTCTGTGGAGGAGATACCAATTATTTCTGAAGGTTGGGTTATGAGGACAGGAAAATGTAGAGCTGAATAGGGTTGGGTGGATAGCAAATTGAACAGCACGGCTGAGTGTGTTAGCAGGCGGCTTAAAACCAGCATTGTCTTCCTTGGACATTTACCAGTGGTGTCACGAAAACCTTCCAGGAGTGGAGACTCTGATGAATTCCAGATTCGCGTGATTGAATGGAACATTCTGTAGTGGTGATTGCCAACATTTAGGAATCTGGATAGTCTGGACAGGATATTGAAGAGCTGACCGATATTGAGTGGATAGCCAATGAACAGCACGGTTTCGAGTGTGAACAGACCACTAAGAAGCAGCATTGCATTACTTGGACATTCATCAGTGGTGTAACGAAAGCCTTCCTGGAATGCAGATTCAGAGTATTTCCAGATTCACAGTGAATGAATGGAAATTTCTGTAGTAGAGATTCCAATGATTTCTGAACGCTGGGTTGTGTGGACAGGAAAATGAAGAGCTGACTAGGTTTGACTGGATTGCCAATTGAACAGCAAGGCTGTGAGTGTGAACAGCCGCTGAAAACCAGCATTGGATTACCTGGTCATTCACCAGTGTTGTTAGGAAAATCTGCCTGGTGTGGAGAGTCAGAGGAATTCCAGATTCGCAGGGAACGAATGGAACATTCTGAAGTGGAGATAAGAATGATTTCTGAAGGCTCGGTGTGTGGAAGGAAAATCAAGAGCTAACCAGCGTTCACTGGATAGCCAATTGAACAGCACGGCTGCGAGTGTTAACACGCAGCTGAAACCAGCCTTGGGTTGCTTGGACATTCACCAGTGGTGAAACGAAAACCTGCTGGGAGTGGAGAACAAGATGAATCCAAGATTCGCCTGAATGAATGAAACATTCTGTAGTGTAGATTGCAATGGTTTCTGAGGTTTGTATTGTCTGAACTGGAAAAAGAAGAACTCACCAGTGTTGAGTCGCTAGACCGTGAACAGCACGGGTTCGAGTGTGAATAGACCGCTGAAAACCATCATTGCGTTACTTGAACATTCAGCAGTGGTGCAATGAAAACCTGCCGGGAGTGGAGATTCGGATGAATTCCAGATTCGCAGTGAATGAATGGAACATTCTCTAGTGGTGATTCCAATGATTTCTGAAGGCTGGGTTTTGTGGACACGAAAATGTAGAGCTGAACAGGGTGGAATGGATAGCCAAATGAACAGCACGTCTCGTAGTAAGAACAGGCCACTGAAAACCAGCTTTGGCTTAATTGGACATTCACAAGTGGTGTAACGAAAACCTGACGGGAGTTGAGAATTAGATGAATTTCAGATTTGCCGTCAATGAATGGAACATTCTGTGGAGGAGATACCAATTGTTTCTGAAGTTTGGGTTATGTGGACAGGAAAATGGAGCTGAAGAGGGTTGAGTGGATAGCAAATTGAACAGCACGGCTGAGAGTATGAGCAGGCCACTTAAAACCAGCATTGGCTTACTTGGATATTTACCAGTGGTGTCACGAAAACCTGCCGGGAGTGGAGATTCAGATGAATTCCAGATTCGCTGTGAATGAATGGAACATTCTGTAGTGGAGATAACAATGATTTCTCCAGTCTCTGTGGTGTGGACAGGAAAATGTAGAGCTGGCCAGGGTTGAGTGGATAGCCAATTGAACAGCACCACTGCGCTTGTGAAGAAAACACTTAAAACATTGGGTTACTTGGACATTCAACAGTGGTGTAACGAAAACCTGCCGGGAGTGGAGGTTCAGAGGAATTCCAGATTCGCAGTGAATGAATGGAACATTCTCTAGTGGAGATTCCAACGATTTCTGAAGGCTGGGTCGTGTGGAAGGAAAATCAAGAACTAATCAGGATTTAGTGGAAAGCCAATTGTATAGCATGGCTGCGAGTGTGAACATGCAGCTGAAAACCAGCATTGGGTTACTTGGACATTCATCAGTGGTGTAAGGAAAACCTGCATGGAGTGGAGAGTCAGTTGAATTCCACATTCGCAGTGAATGAATGGAACATTCTGTAGAGGAGATTCCAATGATTTCTGAAGCCTGTGTTGTGTGGACAGGAAAATGAAGAGCTGACCAGGCTTGAATCGATAGCCAAGTAAACAGCAGGGCTGCGAATATGAACAGGCCGCTGAAAACCAGCATTGGGTTACTTGGACATTCAACAGTGGTGTAATGAAAACCTGCGTGGAGTTGAGAGTCAGATGAATTCCAGATTCGCAGTGAATGAATGGAACATTCTGTAGTGGAGATAACAAAGATTTCTGAAGGCTGGTAGTGTGGTGGGACAATGAAGAGCTGAACAGGGTGGAGTGAATTGTCAATTAAACAGCACGGCTGCGAGTATGAACAGGCCTCTGAAAACCAGCATTGGCTTACTTGGACATTCACAAGTGGTGTAATGTTAACCAGGCGGGAGTGGAGAATCAGATAAACTCCAGACTCGCAGTGAATGAATGGAACATTCTGTAGTGGAGATTGCAATGATTTCTGAAATCTGGATTGTGGGGACACGAAAATGAAGAGCTGACCAGTGTTGAGTGGATAGCCTGTAAAAAGCCTCGGCTTCGAATGTGAACAGACCACTGAAAACCAGTATTGCATTACTTCGACTTTCAGCAGTGGTGTAACGAAAGCCTGCGTGGAGTGCAGATTCAGATGAATTCCAGATTCCCAGTGAATGAATGGAACATCCTGTAGTGGAGATTACAATGATTTCTGAAGGCTGGGTTGTGTGCACAGGAAAATGAGGAGCAAAACAGGTTGAGTGGATAGCCAATTGAACAGCACGACTGCGAACATGAACAGGCCTCTGAAAACCAGCATTGTTTTACTTGGACATTCACAAGTGGTGTAAGATAAATCTGCAGGTAGTGGAGATTCAGTTGAATTCCAGATTCGCAGTGAATGAATGGAACATTCTGTACTGGAGATTGCAATGATTTCTCAAGTCTGGATTGTTTGGACATGAAAATGAAGAGCTGACCACAGTTGTGTGGATACCCAGTAAAAAGCAGGGCTTAGAGTGTGAACAGACCGCTGAAAACCAGCATTGTGTTACTTGGACATTCATAAGTGGTGTAATGAAAGCCTACCTGGAGTGCAGATTCAGATGAATTCCAGATTGGCAGTGAATGAATGGAACATTCTGTACTGGCGATTCCAATGATTTCTGAAGTCTGATATTGTGGAAAAGAAAATGAAAGGCTGACCAGGTTTGAGTGGATAGACAATTGAACAGCACACTGCGAGTGTGAAAAGGCGGCTGAAAACCAGCATTGGATTACTTGGTCATTCACCAGTGCTGTAATGAAAACCTGCCTGGAGCGGAGAGTCAGATGAATTGCAGAATCGCAGTGAATGAATGGAACAGTCTGTAGTGGAGAGCCCAATGATTTCTGAAGGCTGGTTTGTGTGGAGAGGAAAATGAAGAGCTGACCAATATTGAGTGGATAGCCCATTGAACAGCACTTCTGCGAGTTGAACATGCCTCTGAAAACCAGTATTGAGTTACTTGGACATTCACCAGTGGCGTAACGAAAACCTGCCAGGAGTGGAGGTTCAGAGGAATTCCAGATTCGCAGTGAATGAATGGAACATTCTCTAGTGGTGATTCCAATGATTTCTGAAGGCTGGGTTTTGTGGACACGAAAATGTAGAGCTGAACAGGGTGGAGTGGATAGCCAAATGAACAGCACGTCTCTTAGTATGAACAGGCCACTGAAAACCAGCATTGGCTTACTTGGACATTCACAAGTGGTGTAACGATAACCCGCCGGGAGTTGAGAGTCAGATGAATTTAAGATTCGCAGTGAATGAACGGAACATTCTGTGGAGGAGATACCAATTATTTCTGAAGGTTGGGTTATGAGGACAGGAAAATGTAGAGCTGAATAGGGTTGGGTGGATAGCAAATTGAACAGCACGGCTGAGTGTGTTAGCAGGCGGCTTAAAACCAGCATTGTCTTCCTTGGACATTTACCAGTGGTGTCACGAAAACCTTCCAGGAGTGGAGACTCTGATGAATTCCAGATTCGCGTGATTGAATGGAACATTCTGTAGTGGTGATTGCCAACATTTAGGAATCTGGATAGTCTGGACAGGATATTGAAGAGCTGACCGATATTGAGTGGATAGCCAATGAACAGCACGGTTTCGAGTGTGAACAGACCACTAAGAAGCAGCATTGCATTACTTGGACATTCATCAGTGGTGTAACGAAAGCCTTCCTGGAATGCAGATTCAGAGTATTTCCAGATTCACAGTGAATGAATGGAAATTTCTGTAGTAGAGATTCCAATGATTTCTGAACGCTGGGTTGTGTGGACAGGAAAATGAAGAGCTGACTAGGTTTGACTGGATTGCCAATTGAACAGCAAGGCTGTGAGTGTGAACAGCCGCTGAAAACCAGCATTGGATTACCTGGTCATTCACCAGTGTTGTTAGGAAAATCTGCCTGGTGTGGAGAGTCAGAGGAACTCCAGATTCGCAGGGAACGAATGGAACATTCTGAAGTGGAGATAAGAATGATTTCTGAAGGCTCGGTGTGTGGAAGGAAAATCAAGAGCTAACCAGCGTTCACTGGATAGCCAATTGAACAGCACGGCTGCGAGTGTTAACACGCAGCTGAAACCAGCCTTGGGTTGCTTGGACATTCACCAGTGGTGAAACGAAAACCTGCTGGGAGTGGAGAACAAGATGAATTCAAGATTCGCCTGAATGAATGAAACATTCTGTAGTGTAGATTGCAATGGTTTCTGAGGTTTGTATTGTCTGAACTGGAAAAAGAAGAACTCACCAGTGTTGAGTCGCTAGACCGTGAACAGCACGGGTTCGAGTGTGAATAGACCGCTGAAAACCATCATTGCGTTACTTGAACATTCAGCAGTGGTGCAATGAAAACCTGCCGGGAGTGGAGATTCAGATGAATTCCAGATTCGCAGTGAATGAATGGAACATTCTCTAGTGGTGATTCCAATGATTTCTGAAGGCTGGGTTTTGTGGACACGAAAATGTAGAGCTGAACAGGGTGGAATGGATAGCCAAATGAACAGCACGTCTCGTAGTAAGAACAGGCCACTGAAAACCAGCTTTGGCTTAATTGGACATTCACAAGTGGTGTAACGAAAACCTGACGGGAGTTGAGAATTAGATGAATTTCAGATTTGCCGTCAATGAATGGAACATTCTGTGGAGGAGATACCAATTGTTTCTGAAGTTTGGGTTATGTGGACAGGAAAATGGAGCTGAAGAGGGTTGAGTGGATAGCAAATTGAACAGCACGGCTGAGAGTATGAGCAGGCCACTTAAAACCAGCATTGGCTTACTTGGATATTTACCAGTGGTGTCACGAAAACCTGCCGGGAGTGGAGATTCAGATGAATTCCAGATTCGCTGTGAATGAATGGAACATTCTGTAGTGGAGATAACAATGATTTCTCCAGTCTCTGTGGTGTGGACAGGAAAATGTAGAGCTGGCCAGGGTTGAGTGGATAGCCAATTGAACAGCACCACTGCGCTTGTGAAGAAAACACTTAAAACATTGGGTTACTTGGACATTCAACAGTGGTGTAACGAAAACCTGCCGGGAGTGGAGGTTCAGAGGAATTCCAGATTCGCAGTGAATGAATGGAACATTCTCTAGTGGAGATTCCAACGATTTCTGAAGGCTGGGTCGTGTGGAAGGAAAATCAAGAACTAATCAGGATTTAGTGGAAAGCCAATTGTATAGCATGGCTGCGAGTGTGAACATGCAGCTGAAAACCAGCATTGGGTTACTTGGACATTCATCAGTGGTGTAAGGAAAACCTGCATGGAGTGGAGAGTCAGTTGAATTCCACATTCGCAGTGAATGAATGGAACATTCTGTAGAGGAGATTCCAATGATTTCTGAAGCCTGTGTTGTGTGGACAGGAAAATGAAGAGCTGACCAGGCTTGAATCGATAGCCAAGTAAACAGCAGGGCTGCGAATATGAACAGGCCGCTGAAAACCAGCATTGGGTTACTTGGACATTCAACAGTGGTGTAATGAAAACCTGCGTGGAGTTGAGAGTCAGATGAATTCCAGATTCGCAGTGAATGAATGGAACATTCTGTAGTGGAGATAACAAAGATTTCTGAAGGCTGGTAGTGTGGTGGGACAATGAAGAGCTGAACAGGGTGGAGTGAATTGTCAATTAAACAGCACGGCTGCGAGTATGAACAGGCCTCTGAAAACCAGCATTGGCTTACTTGGACATTCACAAGTGGTGTAATGTTAACCAGGCGGGAGTGGAGAATCAGATAAACTCCAGACTCGCAGTGAATGAATGGAACATTCTGTAGTGGAGATTGCAATGATTTCTGAAATCTGGATTGTGGGGACACGAAAATGAAGAGCTGACCAGTGTTGAGTGGATAGCCTGTAAAAAGCCTCGGCTTCGAATGTGAACAGACCACTGAAAACCAGTATTGCATTACTTCGACTTTCAGCAGTGGTGTAACGAAAGCCTGCGTGGAGTGCAGATTCAGATGAATTCCAGATTCCCAGTGAATGAATGGAACATCCTGTAGTGGAGATTACAATGATTTCTGAAGGCTGGGTTGTGTGCACAGGAAAATGAGGAGCAAAACAGGTTGAGTGGATAGCCAATTGAACAGCACGACTGCGAACATGAACAGGCCTCTGAAAACCAGCATTGTTTTACTTGGACATTCACAAGTGGTGTAAGATAAATCTGCAGGTAGTGGAGATTCAGTTGAATTCCAGATTCGCAGTGAATGAATGGAACATTCTGTACTGGAGATTGCAATGATTTCTCAAGTCTGGATTGTTTGGACATGAAAATGAAGAGCTGACCACAGTTGTGTGGATACCCAGTAAAAAGCAGGGCTTAGAGTGTGAACAGACCGCTGAAAACCAGCATTGTGTTACTTGGACATTCATAAGTGGTGTAATGAAAGCCTACCTGGAGTGCAGATTCAGATGAATTCCAGATTGGCAGTGAATGAATGGAACATTCTGTACTGGCGATTCCAATGATTTCTGAAGTCTGATATTGTGGAAAAGAAAATGAAAGGCTGACCAGGTTTGAGTGGATAGACAATTGAACAGCACACTGCGAGTGTGAAAAGGCGGCTGAAAACCAGCATTGGATTACTTGGTCATTCACCAGTGCTGTAATGAAAACCTGCCTGGAGCGGAGAGTCAGATGAATTGCAGAATCGCAGTGAATGAATGGAACAGTCTGTAGTGGAGAGCCCAATGATTTCTGAAGGCTGGTTTGTGTGGAGAGGAAAATGAAGAGCTGACCAATATTGAGTGGATAGCCCATTGAACAGCACTTCTGCGAGTTGAACATGCCTCTGAAAACCAGTATTGAGTTACTTGGACATTCACCAGTGGCGTAACGAAAACCTGCCAGGAGTGGAGGTTCAGAGGAATTCCAGATTCGCAGTGAATGAATGGAACATTCTCTAGTGGTGATTCCAATGATTTCTGAAGGCTGGGTTTTGTGGACACGAAAATGTAGAGCTGAACAGGGTGGAGTGGATAGCCAAATGAACAGCACGTCTCTTAGTATGAACAGGCCACTGAAAACCAGCATTGGCTTACTTGGACATTCACAAGTTGTGTAACGATAACCCGCCGGGAGTTGAGAGTCAGATGAATTTAAGATTCGCAGTGAATGAACGGAACATTCTGTGGAGGAGATACCAATTATTTCTGAAGGTTGGGTTATGAGGACAGGAAAATGTAGAGCTGAATAGGGTTGGGTGGATAGCAAATTGAACAGCACGGCTGAGTGTGTTAGCAGGCGGCTTAAAACCAGCATTGTCTTCCTTGGACATTTACCAGTGGTGTCACGAAAACCTTCCAGGAGTGGAGACTCTGATGAATTCCAGATTCGCGTGATTGAATGGAACATTCTGTAGTGGTGATTGCCAACATTTAGGAATCTGGATAGTCTGGACAGGATATTGAAGAGCTGACCGATATTGAGTGGATAGCCAATGAACAGCACGGTTTCGAGTGTGAACAGACCACTAAGAAGCAGCATTGCATTACTTGGACATTCATCAGTGGTGTAACGAAAGCCTTCCTGGAATGCAGATTCAGAGTATTTCCAGATTCACAGTGAATGAATGGAAATTTCTGTAGTAGAGATTCCAATGATTTCTGAACGCTGGGTTGTGTGGACAGGAAAATGAAGAGCTGACTAGGTTTGACTGGATTGCCAATTGAACAGCAAGGCTGTGAGTGTGAACAGCCGCTGAAAACCAGCATTGGATTACCTGGTCATTCACCAGTGTTGTTAGGAAAATCTGCCTGGTGTGGAGAGTCAGAGGAACTCCAGATTCGCAGGGAACGAATGGAACATTCTGAAGTGGAGATAAGAATGATTTCTGAAGGCTCGGTGTGTGGAAGGAAAATCAAGAGCTAACCAGCGTTCACTGGATAGCCAATTGAACAGCACGGCTGCGAGTGTTAACACGCAGCTGAAACCAGCCTTGGGTTGCTTGGACATTCACCAGTGGTGAAACGAAAACCTGCTGGGAGTGGAGAACAAGATGAATTCAAGATTCGCCTGAATGAATGAAACATTCTGTAGTGTAGATTGCAATGGTTTCTGAGGTTTGTATTGTCTGAACTGGAAAAAGAAGAACTCACCAGTGTTGAGTCGCTAGACCGTGAACAGCACGGGTTCGAGTGTGAATAGACCGCTGAAAACCATCATTGCGTTACTTGAACATTCAGCAGTGGTGCAATGAAAACCTGCCGGGAGTGGAGATTCAGATGAATTCCAGATTCGCAGTGAATGAATGGAACATTCTCTAGTGGTGATTCCAATGATTTCTGAAGGCTGGGTTTTGTGGACACGAAAATGTAGAGCTGAACAGGGTGGAATGGATAGCCAAATGAACAGCACGTCTCGTAGTAAGAACAGGCCACTGAAAACCAGCTTTGGCTTAATTGGACATTCACAAGTGGTGTAACGAAAACCTGACGGGAGTTGAGAATTAGATGAATTTCAGATTTGCCGTCAATGAATGGAACATTCTGTGGAGGAGATACCAATTGTTTCTGAAGTTTGGGTTATGTGGACAGGAAAATGGAGCTGAAGAGGGTTGAGTGGATAGCAAATTGAACAGCACGGCTGAGAGTATGAGCAGGCCACTTAAAACCAGCATTGGCTTACTTGGATATTTACCAGTGGTGTCACGAAAACCTGCCGGGAGTGGAGATTCAGATGAATTCCAGATTCGCTGTGAATGAATGGAACATTCTGTAGTGGAGATAACAATGATTTCTCCAGTCTCTGTGGTGTGGACAGGAAAATGTAGAGCTGGCCAGGGTTGAGTGGATAGCCAATTGAACAGCACCACTGCGCTTGTGAAGAAAACACTTAAAACATTGGGTTACTTGGACATTCAACAGTGGTGTAACGAAAACCTGCCGGGAGTGGAGGTTCAGAGGAATTCCAGATTCGCAGTGAATGAATGGAACATTCTCTAGTGGAGATTCCAACGATTTCTGAAGGCTGGGTCGTGTGGAAGGAAAATCAAGAACTAATCAGGATTTAGTGGAAAGCCAATTGTATAGCATGGCTGCGAGTGTGAACATGCAGCTGAAAACCAGCATTGGGTTACTTGGACATTCATCAGTGGTGTAAGGAAAACCTGCATGGAGTGGAGAGTCAGTTGAATTCCACATTCGCAGTGAATGAATGGAACATTCTGTAGAGGAGATTCCAATGATTTCTGAAGCCTGTGTTGTGTGGACAGGAAAATGAAGAGCTGACCAGGCTTGAATCGATAGCCAAGTAAACAGCAGGGCTGCGAATATGAACAGGCCGCTGAAAACCAGCATTGGGTTACTTGGACATTCAACAGTGGTGTAATGAAAACCTGCGTGGAGTTGAGAGTCAGATGAATTCCAGATTCGCAGTGAATGAATGGAACATTCTGTAGTGGAGATAACAAAGATTTCTGAAGGCTGGTAGTGTGGTGGGACAATGAAGAGCTGAACAGGGTGGAGTGAATTGTCAATTAAACAGCACGGCTGCGAGTATGAACAGGCCTCTGAAAACCAGCATTGGCTTACTTGGACATTCACAAGTGGTGTAATGTTAACCAGGCGGGAGTGGAGAATCAGATAAACTCCAGACTCGCAGTGAATGAATGGAACATTCTGTAGTGGAGATTGCAATGATTTCTGAAATCTGGATTGTGGGGACACGAAAATGAAGAGCTGACCAGTGTTGAGTGGATAGCCTGTAAAAAGCCTCGGCTTCGAATGTGAACAGACCACTGAAAACCAGTATTGCATTACTTCGACTTTCAGCAGTGGTGTAACGAAAGCCTGCGTGGAGTGCAGATTCAGATGAATTCCAGATTCCCAGTGAATGAATGGAACATCCTGTAGTGGAGATTACAATGATTTCTGAAGGCTGGGTTGTGTGCACAGGAAAATGAGGAGCAAAACAGGTTGAGTGGATAGCCAATTGAACAGCACGACTGCGAACATGAACAGGCCTCTGAAAACCAGCATTGTTTTACTTGGACATTCACAAGTGGTGTAAGATAAATCTGCAGGTAGTGGAGATTCAGTTGAATTCCAGATTCGCAGTGAATGAATGGAACATTCTGTACTGGAGATTGCAATGATTTCTCAAGTCTGGATTGTTTGGACATGAAAATGAAGAGCTGACCACAGTTGTGTGGATACCCAGTAAAAAGCAGGGCTTAGAGTGTGAACAGACCGCTGAAAACCAGCATTGTGTTACTTGGACATTCATAAGTGGTGTAATGAAAGCCTACCTGGAGTGCAGATTCAGATGAATTCCAGATTGGCAGTGAATGAATGGAACATTCTGTACTGGCGATTCCAATGATTTCTGAAGTCTGATATTGTGGAAAAGAAAATGAAAGGCTGACCAGGTTTGAGTGGATAGACAATTGAACAGCACACTGCGAGTGTGAAAAGGCGGCTGAAAACCAGCATTGGATTACTTGGTCATTCACCAGTGCTGTAATGAAAACCTGCCTGGAGCGGAGAGTCAGATGAATTGCAGAATCGCAGTGAATGAATGGAACAGTCTGTAGTGGAGAGCCCAATGATTTCTGAAGGCTGGTTTGTGTGGAGAGGAAAATGAAGAGCTGACCAATATTGAGTGGATAGCCCATTGAACAGCACTTCTGCGAGTTGAACATGCCTCTGAAAACCAGTATTGAGTTACTTGGACATTCACCAGTGGCGTAACGAAAACCTGCCAGGAGTGGAGGTTCAGAGGAATTCCAGATTCGCAGTGAATGAATGGAACATTCTCTAGTGGTGATTCCAATGATTTCTGAAGGCTGGGTTTTGTGGACACGAAAATGTAGAGCTGAACAGGGTGGAGTGGATAGCCAAATGAACAGCACGTCTCTTAGTATGAACAGGCCACTGAAAACCAGCATTGGCTTACTTGGACATTCACAAGTGGTGTAACGATAACCCGCCGGGAGTTGAGAGTCAGATGAATTTAAGATTCGCAGTGAATGAACGGAACATTCTGTGGAGGAGATACCAATTATTTCTGAAGGTTGGGTTATGAGGACAGGAAAATGTAGAGCTGAATAGGGTTGGGTGGATAGCAAATTGAACAGCACGGCTGAGTGTGTTAGCAGGCGGCTTAAAACCAGCATTGTCTTCCTTGGACATTTACCAGTGGTGTCACGAAAACCTTCCAGGAGTGGAGACTCTGATGAATTCCAGATTCGCGTGATTGAATGGAACATTCTGTAGTGGTGATTGCCAACATTTAGGAATCTGGATAGTCTGGACAGGATATTGAAGAGCTGACCGATATTGAGTGGATAGCCAATGAACAGCACGGTTTCGAGTGTGAACAGACCACTAAGAAGCAGCATTGCATTACTTGGACATTCATCAGTGGTGTAACGAAAGCCTTCCTGGAATGCAGATTCAGAGTATTTCCAGATTCACAGTGAATGAATGGAAATTTCTGTAGTAGAGATTCCAATGATTTCTGAACGCTGGGTTGTGTGGACAGGAAAATGAAGAGCTGACTAGGTTTGACTGGATTGCCAATTGAACAGCAAGGCTGTGAGTGTGAACAGCCGCTGAAAACCAGCATTGGATTACCTGGTCATTCACCAGTGTTGTTAGGAAAATCTGCCTGGTGTGGAGAGTCAGAGGAACTCCAGATTCGCAGGGAACGAATGGAACATTCTGAAGTGGAGATAAGAATGATTTCTGAAGGCTCGGTGTGTGGAAGGAAAATCAAGAGCTAACCAGCGTTCACTGGATAGCCAATTGAACAGCACGGCTGCGAGTGTTAACACGCAGCTGAAACCAGCCTTGGGTTGCTTGGACATTCACCAGTGGTGAAACGAAAACCTGCTGGGAGTGGAGAACAAGATGAATTCAAGATTCGCCTGAATGAATGAAACATTCTGTAGTGTAGATTGCAATGGTTTCTGAGGTTTGTATTGTCTGAACTGGAAAAAGAAGAACTCACCAGTGTTGAGTCGCTAGACCGTGAACAGCACGGGTTCGAGTGTGAATAGACCGCTGAAAACCATCATTGCGTTACTTGAACATTCAGCAGTGGTGCAATGAAAACCTGCCGGGAGTGGAGATTCAGATGAATTCCAGATTCGCAGTGAATGAATGGAACATTCTCTAGTGGTGATTCCAATGATTTCTGAAGGCTGGGTTTTGTGGACACGAAAATGTAGAGCTGAACAGGGTGGAATGGATAGCCAAATGAACAGCACGTCTCGTAGTAAGAACAGGCCACTGAAAACCAGCTTTGGCTTAATTGGACATTCACAAGTGGTGTAACGAAAACCTGACGGGAGTTGAGAATTAGATGAATTTCAGATTTGCCGTCAATGAATGGAACATTCTGTGGAGGAGATACCAATTGTTTCTGAAGTTTGGGTTATGTGGACAGGAAAATGGAGCTGAAGAGGGTTGAGTGGATAGCAAATTGAACAGCACGGCTGAGAGTATGAGCAGGCCACTTAAAACCAGCATTGGCTTACTTGGATATTTACCAGTGGTGTCACGAAAACCTGCCGGGAGTGGAGATTCAGATGAATTCCAGATTCGCTGTGAATGAATGGAACATTCTGTAGTGGAGATAACAATGATTTCTCCAGTCTCTGTGGTGTGGACAGGAAAATGTAGAGCTGGCCAGGGTTGAGTGGATAGCCAATTGAACAGCACCACTGCGCTTGTGAAGAAAACACTTAAAACATTGGGTTACTTGGACATTCAACAGTGGTGTAACGAAAACCTGCCGGGAGTGGAGGTTCAGAGGAATTCCAGATTCGCAGTGAATGAATGGAACATTCTCTAGTGGAGATTCCAACGATTTCTGAAGGCTGGGTCGTGTGGAAGGAAAATCAAGAACTAATCAGGATTTAGTGGAAAGCCAATTGTATAGCATGGCTGCGAGTGTGAACATGCAGCTGAAAACCAGCATTGGGTTACTTGGACATTCATCAGTGGTGTAAGGAAAACCTGCATGGAGTGGAGAGTCAGTTGAATTCCACATTCGCAGTGAATGAATGGAACATTCTGTAGAGGAGATTCCAATGATTTCTGAAGCCTGTGTTGTGTGGACAGGAAAATGAAGAGCTGACCAGGCTTGAATCGATAGCCAAGTAAACAGCAGGGCTGCGAATATGAACAGGCCGCTGAAAACCAGCATTGGGTTACTTGGACATTCAACAGTGGTGTAATGAAAACCTGCGTGGAGTTGAGAGTCAGATGAATTCCAGATTCGCAGTGAATGAATGGAACATTCTGTAGTGGAGATAACAAAGATTTCTGAAGGCTGGTAGTGTGGTGGGACAATGAAGAGCAGAACAGGGTGGAGTGAATTGTCAATTAAACAGCACGGCTGCGAGTATGAACAGGCCTCTGAAAACCAGCATTGGCTTACTTGGACATTCACAAGTGGTGTAATGTTAACCAGGCGGGAGTGGAGAATCAGATAAACTCCAGACTCGCAGTGAATGAATGGAACATTCTGTAGTGGAGATTGCAATGATTTCTGAAATCTGGATTGTGGGGACACGAAAATGAAGAGCTGACCAGTGTTGAGTGGATAGCCTGTAAAAAGCCTCGGCTTCGAATGTGAACAGACCACTGAAAACCAGTATTGCATTACTTCGACTTTCAGCAGTGGTGTAACGAAAGCCTGCGTGGAGTGCAGTTTCAGATGAATTCCAGATTCCCAGTGAATGAATGGAACATCCTGTAGTGGAGATTACAATGATTTCTGAAGGCTGGGTTGTGTGCACAGGAAAATGAGGAGCAAAACAGGTTGAGTGGATAGCCAATTGAACAGCACGACTGCGAACATGAACAGGCCTCTGAAAACCAGCATTGTTTTACTTGGACATTCACAAGTGGTGTAAGATAAATCTGCAGGTAGTGGAGATTCAGTTGAATTCCAGATTCGCAGTGAATGAATGGAACATTCTGTACTGGAGATTGCAATGGTTTCTCAAGTCTGGATTGTTTGGACATGAAAATGAAGAGCTGACCACAGTTGTGTGGATACCCAGTAAAAAGCAGGGCTTAGAGTGTGAACAGACCGCTGAAAACCAGCATTGTGTTACTTGGACATTCATAAGTGGTGTAATGAAAGCCTACCTGGAGTGCAGATTCAGATGAATTCCAGATTGGCAGTGAATGAATGGAACATTCTGTACTGGCGATTCCAATGATTTCTGAAGTCTGATATTGTGGAAAAGAAAATGAAAGGCTGACCAGGTTTGAGTGGATAGACAATTGAACAGCACACTGCGAGTGTGAAAAGGCGGCTGAAAACCAGCATTGGATTACTTGGTCATTCACCAGTGCTGTAATGAAAACCTGCCTGGAGCGGAGAGTCAGATGAATTGCAGAATCGCAGTGAATGAATGGAACAGTCTGTAGTGGAGAGCCCAATGATTTCTGAAGGCTGGTTTGTGTGGAGAGGAAAATGAAGAGCTGACCAATATTGAGTGGATAGCCCATTGAACAGCACTTCTGCGAGTTGAACATGCCTCTGAAAACCAGTATTGAGTTACTTGGACATTCACCAGTGGCGTAACGAAAACCTGCCAGGAGTGGAGGTTCAGAGGAATTCCAGATTCGCAGTGAATGAATGGAACATTCTCTAGTGGTGATTCCAATGATTTCTGAAGGCTGGGTTTTGTGGACACGAGAATGTAGAGCTGAACAGGGTGGAGTGGATAGCCAAATGAACAGCACGTCTCTTAGTATGAACAGGCCACTGAAAACCAGCATTGGCTTACTTGGACTTTCACAAGTGGTGTAACGATAACCCGCCGGGAGTTGAGAGTCAGATGAATTTAAGATTCGCAGTGAATGAACGGAACATTCTGTGGAGGAGATACCAATTATTTCTGAAGGTTGGGTTATGAGGACAGGAAAATGTAGAGCTGAATAGGGTTGGGTGGATAGCAAATTGAACAGCACGGCTGAGTGTGTTAGCAGGCGGCTTAAAACCAGCATTGTCTTCCTTGGACATTTACCAGTGGTGTCACGAAAACCTTCCAGGAGTGGAGACTCTGATGAATTCCAGATTCGCGTGATTGAATGGAACATTCTGTAGTGGTGATTGCCAACATTTAGGAATCTGGATAGTCTGGACAGGATATTGAAGAGCTGACCGATATTGAGTGGATAGCCAATGAACAGCACGGTTTCGAGTGTGAACAGACCACTAAGAAGCAGCATTGCATTACTTGGACATTCATCAGTGGTGTAACGAAAGCCTTCCTGGAATGCAGATTCAGAGTATTTCCAGATTCACAGTGAATGAATGGAAATTTCTGTAGTAGAGATTCCAATGATTTCTGAACGCTGGGTTGTGTGGACAGGAAAATGAAGAGCTGACTAGGTTTGACTGGATTGCCAATTGAACAGCAAGGCTGTGAGTGTGAACAGCCGCTGAAAACCAGCATTGGATTACCTGGTCATTCACCAGTGTTGTTAGGAAAATCTGCCTGGTGTGGAGAGTCAGAGGAATTCCAGATTCGCAGGGAACGAATGGAACATTCTGAAGTGGAGATAAGAATGATTTCTGAAGGCTCGGTGTGTGGAAGGCATATCAAGAGCTAACCAGCGTTCACTGGATAGCCAATTGAACAGCACGGCTGCGAGTGTTAACACGCAGCTGAAACCAGCCTTGGGTTGCTTGGACATTCACCAGTGGTGAAACGAAAACCTGCTGGGAGTGGAGAACAAGATGAATTCAAGATTCGCCTGAATGAATGAAACATTCTGTAGTGTAGATTGCAATGGTTTCTGAGGTTTGTATTGTCTGAACTGGAAAAAGAAGAACTCACCAGTGTTGAGTCGCTAGACCGTGAACAGCACGGGTTCGAGTGTGAATAGACCGCTGAAAACCATCATTGCGTTACTTGAACATTCAGCAGTGGTGCAATGAAAACCTGCCGGGAGTGGAGATTCAGATGAATTCCAGATTCGCAGTGAATGAATGGAACATTCTCTAGTGGTGATTCCAATGATTTCTGAAGGCTGGGTTTTGTGGACACGAAAATGTAGAGCTGAACAGGGTGGAATGGATAGCCAAATGAACAGCACGTCTCGTAGTAAGAACAGGCCACTGAAAACCAGCTTTGGCTTAATTGGACATTCACAAGTGGTGTAACGAAAACCTGACGGGAGTTGAGAATTAGATGAATTTCAGATTTGCCGTCAATGAATGGAACATTCTGTGGAGGAGATACCAATTGTTTCTGAAGTTTGGGTTATGTGGACAGGAAAATGGAGCTGAAGAGGGTTGAGTGGATAGCAAATTGAACAGCACGGCTGAGAGTATGAGCAGGCCACTTAAAACCAGCATTGGCTTACTTGGATATTTACCAGTGGTGTCACGAAAACCTGCCGGGAGTGGAGATTCAGATGAATTCCAGATTCGCTGTGAATGAATGGAACATTCTGTAGTGGAGATAACAATGATTTCTCCAGTCTCTGTGGTGTGGACAGGAAAATGTAGAGCTGGCCAGGGTTGAGTGGATAGCCAATTGAACAGCACCACTGCGCTTGTGAAGAAAACACTTAAAACATTGGGTTACTTGGACATTCAACAGTGGTGTAACGAAAACCTGCCGGGAGTGGAGGTTCAGAGGAATTCCAGATTCGCAGTGAATGAATGGAACATTCTCTAGTGGAGATTCCAACGATTTCTGAAGGCTGGGTCGTGTGGAAGGAAAATCAAGAACTAATCAGGATTTAGTGGAAAGCCAATTGTATAGCATGGCTGCGAGTGTGAACATGCAGCTGAAAACCAGCATTGGGTTACTTGGACATTCATCAGTGGTGTAAGGAAAACCTGCATGGAGTGGAGAGTCAGTTGAATTCCACATTCGCAGTGAATGAATGGAACATTCTGTAGAGGAGATTCCAATGATTTCTGAAGCCTGTGTTGTGTGGACAGGAAAATGAAGAGCTGACCAGGCTTGAATCGATAGCCAAGTAAACAGCAGGGCTGCGAATATGAACAGGCCGCTGAAAACCAGCATTGGGTTACTTGGACATTCAACAGTGGTGTAATGAAAACCTGCGTGGAGTTGAGAGTCAGATGAATTCCAGATTCGCAGTGAATGAATGGAACGTTCTGTAGTGGAGATAACAAAGATTTCTGAAGGCTGGTAGTGTGGTGGGACAATGAAGAGCTGAACAGGGTGGAGTGAATTGTCAATTAAACAGCACGGCTGCGAGTATGAACAGGCCTCTGAAAACCAGCATTGGCTTACTTGGACATTCACAAGTGGTGTAATGTTAACCAGGCGGGAGTGGAGAATCAGATAAACTCCAGACTCGCAGTGAATGAATGGAACATTCTGTAGTGGAGATTGCAATGATTTCTGAAATCTGGATTGTGGGGACACGAAAATGAAGAGCTGACCAGTGTTGAGTGGATAGCCTGTAAAAAGCCTCGGCTTCGAATGTGAACAGACCACTGAAAACCAGTATTGGATTACTTCGACTTTCAGCAGTGGTGTAACGAAAGCCTGCGTGGAGTGCAGTTTCAGATGAATTCCAGATTCCCAGTGAATGAATGGAACATCCTGTAGTGGAGATTACAATGATTTCTGAAGGCTGGGTTGTGTGCACAGGAAAATGAGGAGCAAAACAGGTTGAGTGGATAGCCAATTGAACAGCACGACTGCGAACATGAACAGGCCTCTGAAAACCAGCATTGTTTTACTTGGACATTCACAAGTGGTGTAAGATAAATCTGCAGGTAGTGGAGATTCAGTTGAATTCCAGATTCGCAGTGAATGAATGGAACATTCTGTACTGGAGATTGCAATGGTTTCTCAAGTCTGGATTGTTTGGACATGAAAATGAAGAGCTGACCACAGTTGTGTGGATACCCAGTAAAAAGCAGGGCTTAGAGTGTGAACAGACCGCTGAAAACCAGCATTGTGTTACTTGGACATTCATAAGTGGTGTAATGAAAGCCTACCTGGAGTGCAGATTCAGATGAATTCCAGATTGGCAGTGAATGAATGGAACATTCTGTACTGGCGATTCCAATGATTTCTGAAGTCTGATATTGTGGAAAAGAAAATGAAAGGCTGACCAGGTTTGAGTGGATAGACAATTGAACAGCACACTGCGAGTGTGAAAAGGCGGCTGAAAAACAGCATTGGATTACTTGGTCATTCACCAGTGCTGTAATGAAAACCTGCCTGGAGCGGAGAGTCAGATGAATTGCAGAATCGCAGTGAATGAATGGAACAGTCTGTAGTGGAGAGCCCAATGATTTCTGAAGGCTGGTTTGTGTGGAGAGGAAAATGAAGAGCTGACCAATATTGAGTGGATAGCCCATTGAACAGCACTTCTGCGAGTTGAACATGCCTCTGAAAACCAGGATTGAGTTACTTGGACATTCACCAGTGGCGTAACGAAAACCTGCCAGGAGTGGAGGTTCAGAGGAATTCCAGATTCGCAGTGAATGAATGGAACATTCTCTAGTGGTGATTCCAATGATTTCTGAAGGCTGGGTTTTGTGGACACGAGAATGTAGAGCTGAACAGGGTGGAGTGGATAGCCAAATGAACAGCACGTCTCTTAGTATGAACAGGCCACTGAAAACCAGCATTGGCTTACTTGGACATTCACAAGTGGTGTAACGATAACCCGCCGGGAGTTGAGAGTCAGATGAATTTAAGATTCGCAGTGAATGAACGGAACATTCTGTGGAGGAGATACCAATTATTTCTGAAGGTTGGGTTATGAGGACAGGAAAATGGAGAGCTGAATAGGGTTGGGTGGATAGCAAATTGAACAGCACGGCTGAGTGTGTTAGCAGGCGGCTTAAAACCAGCATTGTCTTCCTTGGACATTTACCAGTGGTGTCACGAAAACCTTCCAGGAGTGGAGACTCTGATGAATTCCAGATTCGCGTGATTGAATGGAACATTCTGTAGTGGTGATTGCCAACATTTAGGAATCTGGATAGTCTGGACAGGATATTGAAGAGCTGACCGATATTGAGTGGATAGCCAATGAACAGCACGGTTTCGAGTGTGAACAGACCACTAAGAAGCAGCATTGCATTACTTGGACATTCATCAGTGGTGTAACGAAAGCCTTCCTGGAATGCAGATTCAGAGTATTTCCAGATTCACAGTGAATGAATGGAAATTTCTGTAGTAGAGATTCCAATGATTTCTGAACGCTGGGTTGTGTGGACAGGAAAATGAAGAGCTGACTAGGTTTGACTGGATTGCCAATTGAACAGCAAGGCTGTGAGTGTGAACAGCCGCTGAAAACCAGCATTGGATTACCTGGTCATTCACCAGTGTTGTTAGGAAAATCTGCCTGGTGTGGAGAGTCAGAGGAATTCCAGATTCGCAGGGAACGAATGGAACATTCTGAAGTGGAGATAAGAATGATTTCTGAAGGCTCGGTGTGTGGAAGGAAAATCAAGAGCTAACCAGCGTTCACTGGATAGCCAATTGAACAGCACGGCTGCGAGTGTTAACACGCAGCTGAAACCAGCCTTGGGTTGCTTGGACATTCACCAGTGGTGAAACGAAAACCTGCTGGGAGTGGAGAACAAGATGAATTCAAGATTCGCCTGAATGAATGAAACATTCTGTAGTGTAGATTGCAATGGTTTCTGAGGTTTGTATTGTCTGAACTGGAAAAAGAAGAACTCACCAGTGTTGAGTCGCTAGACCGTGAACAGCACGGGTTCGAGTGTGAATAGACCGCTGAAAACCATCATTGCGTTACTTGAACATTCAGCAGTGGTGCAATGAAAACCTGCCGGGAGTGGAGATTCAGATGAATTCCAGATTCGCAGTGAATGAATGGAACATTCTCTAGTGGTGATTCCAATGATTTCTGAAGGCTGGGTTTTGTGGACACGAAAATGTAGAGCTGAACAGGGTGGAATGGATAGCCAAATGAACAGCACGTCTCGTAGTAAGAACAGGCCACTGAAAACCAGCTTTGGCTTAATTGGACATTCACAAGTGGTGTAACGAAAACCTGACGGGAGTTGAGAATTAGATGAATTTCAGATTTGCCGTCAATGAATGGAACATTCTGTGGAGGAGATACCAATTGTTTCTGAAGTTTGGGTTATGTGGACAGGAAAATGGAGCTGAAGAGGGTTGAGTGGATAGCAAATTGAACAGCACGGCTGAGAGTATGAGCAGGCCACTTAAAACCAGCATTGGCTTACTTGGATATTTACCAGTGGTGTCACGAAAACCTGCCGGGAGTGGAGATTCAGATGAATTCCAGATTCGCTGTGAATGAATGGAACATTCTGTAGTGGAGATAACAATGATTTCTCCAGTCTCTGTGGTGTGGACAGGAAAATGTAGAGCTGGCCAGGGTTGAGTGGATAGCCAATTGAACAGCACCACTGCGCTTGTGAAGAAAACATTTAAAACATTGGGTTACTTGGACATTCAACAGTGGTGTAACGAAAACCTGCCGGGAGTGGAGGTTCAGAGGAATTCCAGATTCGCAGTGAATGAATGGAACATTCTCTAGTGGAGATTCCAACGATTTCTGAAGGCTGGGTCGTGTGGAAGGAAAATCAAGAACTAATCAGGATTTAGTGGAAAGCCAATTGTATAGCATGGCTGCGAGTGTGAACATGCAGCTGAAAACCAGCATTGGGTTACTTGGACATTCATCAGTGGTGTAAGGAAAACCTGCATGGAGTGGAGAGTCAGTTGAATTCCACATTCGCAGTGAATGAATGGAACATTCTGTAGAGGAGATTCCAATGATTTCTGAAGCCTGTGTTGTGTGGACAGGAAAATGATGAGCTGACCAGGCTTGAATCGATAGCCAAGTAAACAGCAGGGCTGCGAATATGAACAGGCCGCTGAAAACCAGCATTGGGTTACTTGGACATTCAACAGTGGTGTAATGAAAACCTGCGTGGAGTTGAGAGTCAGATGAATTCCAGATTCGCAGTGAATGAATGGAACGTTCTGTAGTGGAGATAACAAAGATTTCTGAAGGCTGGTAGTGTGGTGGGACAATGAAGAGCTGAACAGGGTGGAGTGAATTGTCAATTAAACAGCACGGCTGCGAGTATGAACAGGCCTCTGAAAACCAGCATTGGCTTACTTGGACATTCACAAGTGGTGTAATGTTAACCAGGCGGGAGTGGAGAATCAGATAAACTCCAGACTCGCGGTGAATGAATGGAACATTCTGTAGTGGAGATTGCAATGATTTCTGAAATCTGGATTGTGGGGACACGAAAATGAAGAGCTGACCAGTGTTGAGTGGATAGCCTGTAAAAAGCCTCGGCTTCGAATGTGAACAGACCACTGAAAACCAGTATTGCATTACTTCGACTTTCAGCAGTGGTGTAACGAAAGCCTGCGTGGAGTGCAGATTCAGATGAATTCCAGATTCCCAGTGAATGAATGGAACATCCTGTAGTGGAGATTACAATGATTTCTGAAGGCTGGGTTGTGTGCACAGGAAAATGAGGAGCAAAACAGGTTGAGTGGATAGCCAATTGAACAGCACGACTGCGAACATGAACAGGCCTCTGAAAACCAGCATTGTTTTACTTGGACATTCACAAGTGGTGTAAGATAAATCTGCAGGTAGTGGAGATTCAGTTGAATTCCAGATTCGCAGTGAATGAATGGAACATTCTGTACTGGAGATTGCAATGATTTCTCAAGTCTGGATTGTTTGGACATGAAAATGAAGAGCTGACCACAGTTGTGTGGATACCCAGTAAAAAGCAGGGCTTAGAGTGTGAACAGACCGCTGAAAACCAGCATTGTGTTACTTGGACATTCATAAGTGGTGTAATGAAAGCCTACCTGGAGTGCAGATTCAGATGAATTCCAGATTGGCAGTGAATGAATGGAACATTCTGTACTGGCGATTCCAATGATTTCTGAAGTCTGATATTGTGGAAAAGAAAATGAAAGGCTGACCAGGTTTGAGTGGATAGACAATTGAACAGCACACTGCGAGTGTGAAAAGGCGGCTGAAAACCAGCATTGGATTACTTGGTCATTCACCAGTGCTGTAATGAAAACCTGCCTGGAGCGGAGAGTCAGATGAATTGCAGAATCGCAGTGAATGAATGGAACAGTCTGTAGTGGAGAGCCCAATGATTTCTGAAGGCTGGTTTGTGTGGAGAGGAAAATGAAGAGCTGACCAATATTGAGTGGATAGCCCATTGAACAGCACTTCTGCGAGTTGAACATGCCTCTGAAAACCAGGATTGAGTTACTTGGACATTCACCAGTGGCGTAACGAAAACCTGCCAGGAGTGGAGGTTCAGAGGAATTCCAGATTCGCAGTGAATGAATGGAACATTCTCTAGTGGTGATTCCAATGATTTCTGACGGCTGGGTTTTGTGGACACGAGAATGTAGAGCTGAACAGGGTGGAGTGGATAGCCAAATGAACAGCACGTCTCTTAGTATGAACAGGCCACTGAAAACCAGCATTGGCTTACTTGGACATTCACAAGTGGTGTAACGATAACCCGCCGGGAGTTGAGAGTCAGATGAATTTAAGATTCGCAGTGAATGAACGGAACATTCTGTGGAGGAGATACCAATTATTTCTGAAGGTTGGGTTATGAGGACAGGAAAATGTAGAGCTGAATAGGGTTGGGTGGATAGCAAATTGAACAGCACGGCTGAGTGTGTTAGCAGGCGGCTTAAAACCAGCATTGTCTTCCTTGGACATTTACCAGTGGTGTCACGAAAACCTTCCAGGAGTGGAGACTCTGATGAATTCCAGATTCGCGTGATTGAATGGAACATTCTGTAGTGGTGATTGCCAACATTTAGGAATCTGGATAGTCTGGACAGGATATTGAAGAGCTGACCGATATTGAGTGGATAGCCAATGAACAGCACGGTTTCGAGTGTGAACAGACCACTAAGAAGCAGCATTGCATTACTTGGACATTCATCAGTGGTGTAACGAAAGCCTTCCTGGAATGCAGATTCAGAGTATTTCCAGATTCACAGTGAATGAATGGAAATTTCTGTAGTAGAGATTCCAATGATTTCTGAACGCTGGGTTGTGTGGACAGGAAAATGAAGAGCTGACTAGGTTTGACTGGATTGCCAATTGAACAGCAAGGCTGTGAGTGTGAACAGCCGCTGAAAACCAGCATTGGATTACCTGGTCATTCACCAGTGTTGTTAGGAAAATCTGCCTGGTGTGGAGAGTCAGAGGAATTCCAGATTCGCAGGGAACGAATGGAACATTCTGAAGTGGAGATAAGAATGATTTCTGAAGGCTCGGTGTGTGGAAGGAAAATCAAGAGCTAACCAGCGTTCACTGGATAGCCAATTGAACAGCACGGCTGCGAGTGTTAACACGCAGCTGAAACCAGCCTTGGGTTGCTTGGACATTCACCAGTGGTGAAACGAAAACCTGCTGGGAGTGGAGAACAAGATGAATTCAAGATTCGCCTGAATGAATGAAACATTCTGTAGTGTAGATTGCAATGGTTTCTGAGGTTTGTATTGTCTGAACTGGAAAAAGAAGAACTCACCAGTGTTGAGTCGCTAGACCGTGAACAGCACGGGTTCGAGTGTGAATAGACCGCTGAAAACCATCATTGCGTTACTTGAACATTCAGCAGTGGTGCAATGAAAACCTGCCGGGAGTGGAGATTCAGATGAATTCCAGATTCGCAGTGAATGAATGGAACATTCTCTAGTGGTGATTCCAATGATTTCTGAAGGCTGGGTTTTGTGGACACGAAAATGTAGAGCTGAACAGGGTGGAATGGATAGCCAAATGAACAGCACGTCTCGTAGTAAGAACAGGCCACTGAAAACCAGCTTTGGCTTAATTGGACATTCACAAGTGGTGTAACGAAAACCTGACGGGAGTTGAGAATTAGATGAATTTCAGATTTGCCGTCAATGAATGGAACATTCTGTGGAGGAGATACCAATTGTTTCTGAAGTTTGGGTTATGTGGACAGGAAAATGGAGCTGAAGAGGGTTGAGTGGATAGCAAATTGAACAGCACGGCTGAGAGTATGAGCAGGCCACTTAAAACCAGCATTGGCTTACTTGGATATTTACCAGTGGTGTCACGAAAACCTGCCGGGAGTGGAGATTCAGATGAATTCCAGATTCGCTGTGAATGAATGGAACATTCTGTAGTGGAGATAACAATGATTTCTCCAGTCTCTGTGGTGTGGACAGGAAAATGTAGAGCTGGCCAGGGTTGAGTGGATAGCCAATTGAACAGCACCACTGCGCTTGTGAAGAAAACACTTAAAACATTGGGTTACTTGGACATTCAACAGTGGTGTAACGAAAACCTGCCGGGAGTGGAGGTTCAGAGGAATTCCAGATTCGCAGTGAATGAATGGAACATTCTCTAGTGGAGATTCCAACGATTTCTGAAGGCTGGGTCGTGTGGAAGGAAAATCAAGAACTAATCAGGATTTAGTGGAAAGCCAATTGTATAGCATGGCTGCGAGTGTGAACATGCAGCTGAAAACCAGCATTGGGTTACTTGGACATTCATCAGTGGTGTAAGGAAAACCTGCATGGAGTGGAGAGTCAGTTGAATTCCACATTCGCAGTGAATGAATGGAACATTCTGTAGAGGAGATTCCAATGATTTCTGAAGCCTGTGTTGTGTGGACAGGAAAATGAAGAGCTGACCAGGCTTGAATCGATAGCCAAGTAAACAGCAGGGCTGCGAATATGAACAGGCCGCTGAAAACCAGCATTGGGTTACTTGGACATTCAACAGTGGTGTAATGAAAACCTGCGTGGAGTTGAGAGTCAGATGAATTCCAGATTCACAGTGAATGAATGGAACATTCTGTAGTGGAGATAACAAAGATTTCTGAAGGCTGGTAGTGTGGTGGGACAATGAAGAGCTGAACAGGGTGGAGTGAATTGTCAATTAAACAGCACGGCTGCGAGTATGAACAGGCCTCTGAAAACCAGCATTGGCTTACTTGGACATTCACAAGTGGTGTAATGTTAACCAGGCGGGAGTGGAGAATCAGATAAACTCCAGACTCGCGGTGAATGAATGGAACATTCTGTAGTGGAGATTGCAATGATTTCT
The DNA here is from genome assembly GCF_029834395.1 of Sorex fumeus. Classification (NCBI taxonomy): domain Eukaryota; kingdom Metazoa; phylum Chordata; class Mammalia; order Eulipotyphla; family Soricidae; genus Sorex; species Sorex fumeus. The sequence goes on from NW_026606273.1 coordinate 329,347, forward strand.
GAAATCTGGATTGTGGGGACACGAAAATGAAGAGCTGACCAGTGTTGAGTGGATAGCCTGTAAAAAGCCTCGGCTTCGAATGTGAACAGACCACTGAAAACCAGTATTGCATTACTTCGACTTTCAGCAGTGGTGTAACGAAAGCCTGCGTGGAGTGCAGATTCAGATGAATTCCAGATTCCCAGTGAATGAATGGAACATCCTGTAGTGGAGATTACAATGATTTCTGAAGGCTGGGTTGTGTGCACAGGAAAATGAGGAGCAAAACAGGTTGAGTGGATAGCCAATTGAACAGCACGACTGCGAACATGAACAGGCCTCTGAAAACCAGCATTGTTTTACTTGGACATTCACAAGTGGTGTAAGATAAATCTGCAGGTAGTGGAGATTCAGTTGAATTCCAGATTCGCAGTGAATGAATGGAACATTCTGTACTGGAGATTGCAATGATTTCTCAAGTCTGGATTGTTTGGACATGAAAATGAAGAGCTGACCACAGTTGTGTGGATACCCAGTAAAAAGCAGGGCTTAGAGTGTGAACAGACCGCTGAAAACCAGCATTGTGTTACTTGGACATTCATAAGTGGTGTAATGAAAGCCTACCTGGAGTGCAGATTCAGATGAATTCCAGATTGGCAGTGAATGAATGGAACATTCTGTACTGGCGATTCCAATGATTTCTGAAGTCTGATATTGTGGAAAAGAAAATGAAAGGCTGACCAGGTTTGAGTGGATAGACAATTGAACAGCACACTGCGAGTGTGAAAAGGCGGCTGAAAACCAGCATTGGATTACTTGGTCATTCACCAGTGCTGTAATGAAAACCTGCCTGGAGCGGAGAGTCAGATGAATTGCAGAATCGCAGTGAATGAATGGAACAGTCTGTAGTGGAGAGCCCAATGATTTCTGAAGGCTGGTTTGTGTGGAGAGGAAAATGAAGAGCTGACCAATATTGAGTGGATAGCCCATTGAACAGCACTTCTGCGAGTTGAACATGCCTCTGAAAACCAGTATTGAGTTACTTGGACATTCACCAGTGGCGTAACGAAAACCTGCCAGGAGTGGAGGTTCAGAGGAATTCCAGATTCGCAGTGAATGAATGGAACATTCTCTAGTGGTGATTCCAATGATTTCTGAAGGCTGGGTTTTGTGGACACGAGAATGTAGAGCTGAACAGGGTGGAGTGGATAGCCAAATGAACAGCACGTCTCTTAGTATGAACAGGCCACTGAAAACCAGCATTGGCTTACTTGGACATTCACAAGTGGTGTAACGATAACCCGCCGGGAGTTGAGAGTCAGATGAATTTAAGATTCGCAGTGAATGAACGGAACATTCTGTGGAGGAGATACCAATTATTTCTGAAGGTTGGGTTATGAGGACAGGAAAATGTAGAGCTGAATAGGGTTGGGTGGATAGCAAATTGAACAGCACGGCTGAGTGTGTTAGCAGGCGGCTTAAAACCAGCATTGTCTTCCTTGGACATTTACCAGTGGTGTCACGAAAACCTTCCAGGAGTGGAGACTCTGATGAATTCCAGATTCGCGTGATTGAATGGAACATTCTGTAGTGGTGATTGCCAACATTTAGGAATCTGGATAGTCTGGACAGGATATTGAAGAGCTGACCGATATTGAGTGGATAGCCAATGAACAGCACGGTTTCGAGTGTGAACAGACCACTAAGAAGCAGCATTGCATTACTTGGACATTCATCAGTGGTGTAACGAAAGCCTTCCTGGAATGCAGATTTCCAGATTCACAGTGTATTTCCAGATTCACAGTGAATGAATGGAAATTTCTGTAGTAGAGATTCCAATGATTTCTGAACGCTGGGTTGTGTGGACAGGAAAATGAAGAACTGACTAGGTTTGACTGGATTGCCAATTGAACAGCAAGGCTGTGAGTGTGAACAGCCGCTGAAAACCAGCATTGGATTACCTGGTCATTCACCAGTGTTGTTAGGAAAATCTGCCTGGTGTGGAGAGTCAGAGGAATTCCAGATTCGCAGGGAACGAATGGAACATTCTGAAGTGGAGATAAGAATGATTTCTGAAGGCTCGGTGTGTGGAAGGAAAATCAAGAGCTAACCAGCGTTCACTGGATAGCCAATTGAACAGCACGGCTGCGAGTGTTAACACGCAGCTGAAACCAGCCTTGGGTTGCTTGGACATTCACCAGTGGTGAAACGAAAACCTGCTGGGAGTGGAGAACAAGATGAATTCAAGATTCGCCTGAATGAATGAAACATTCTGTAGTGTAGATTGCAATGGTTTCTGAGGTTTGTATTGTCTGAACTGGAAAAAGAAGAACTCACCAGTGTTGAGTCGCTAGACCGTGAACAGCACGGGTTCGAGTGTGAATAGACCGCTGAAAACCATCATTGCGTTACTTGAACATTCAGCAGTGGTGCAATGAAAACCTGCCGGGAGTGGAGATTCAGATGAATTCCAGATTCGCAGTGAATGAATGGAACATTCTCTAGTGGTGATTCCAATGATTTCTGAAGGCTGGGTTTTGTGGACACGAAAATGTAGAGCTGAACAGGGTGGAATGGATAGCCAAATGAACAGCACGTCTCGTAGTAAGAACAGGCCACTGAAAACCAGCTTTGGCTTAATTGGACATTCACAAGTGGTGTAACGAAAACCTGACGGGAGTTGAGAATTAGATGAATTTCAGATTTGCCGTCAATGAATGGAACATTCTGTGGAGGAGATACCAATTGTTTCTGAAGTTTGGGTTATGTGGACAGGAAAATGGAGCTGAAGAGGGTTGAGTGGATAGCAAATTGAACAGCACGGCTGAGAGTATGAGCAGGCCACTTAAAACCAGCATTGGCTTACTTGGATATTTACCAGTGGTGTCACGAAAACCTGCCGGGAGTGGAGATTCAGATGAATTCCAGATTCGCTGTGAATGAATGGAACATTCTGTAGTGGAGATAACAATGATTTCTCCAGTCTCTGTGGTGTGGACAGGAAAATGTAGAGCTGGCCAGGGTTGAGTGGATAGCCAATTGAACAGCACCACTGCGCTTGTGAAGAAAACACTTAAAACATTGGGTTACTTGGACATTCAACAGTGGTGTAACGAAAACCTGCCGGGAGTGGAGGTTCAGAGGAATTCCAGATTCGCAGTGAATGAATGGAACATTCTCTAGTGGAGATTCCAACGATTTCTGAAGGCTGGGTCGTGTGGAAGGAAAATCAAGAACTAATCAGGATTTAGTGGAAAGCCAATTGTATAGCATGGCTGCGAGTGTGAACATGCAGCTGAAAACCAGCATTGGGTTACTTGGACATTCATCAGTGGTGTAAGGAAAACCTGCATGGAGTGGAGAGTCAGTTGAATTCCACATTCGCAGTGAATGAATGGAACATTCTGTAGAGGAGATTCCAATGATTTCTGAAGCCTGTGTTGTGTGGACAGGAAAATGAAGAGCTGACCAGGCTTGAATCGATAGCCAAGTAAACAGCAGGGCTGCGAATATGAACAGGCCGCTGAAAACCAGCATTGGGTTACTTGGACATTCAACAGTGGTGTAATGAAAACCTGCGTGGAGTTGAGAGTCAGATGAATTCCAGATTCACAGTGAATGAATGGAACATTCTGTAGTGGAGATAACAAAGATTTCTGAAGGCTGGTAGTGTGGTGGGACAATGAAGAGCTGAACAGGGTGGAGTGAATTGTCAATTAAACAGCACGGCTGCGAGTATGAACAGGCCTCTGAAAACCAGCATTGGCTTACTTGGACATTCACAAGTGGTGTAATGTTAACCAGGCGGGAGTGGAGAATCAGATAAACTCCAGACTCGCGGTGAATGAATGGAACATTCTGTAGTGGAGATTGCAATGATTTCTGAAATCTGGATTGTGGGGACACGAAAATGAAGAGCTGACCAGTGTTGAGTGGATAGCCTGTAAAAAGCCTCGGCTTCGAATGTGAACAGACCACTGAAAACCAGTATTGCATTACTTCGACTTTCAGCAGTGGTGTAACGAAAGCCTGCGTGGAGTGCAGATTCAGATGAATTCCAGATTCCCAGTGAATGAATGGAACATCCTGTAGTGGAGATTACAATGATTTCTGAAGGCTGGGTTGTGTGCACAGGAAAATGAGGAGCAAAACAGGTTGAGTGGATAGCCAATTGAACAGCACGACTGCGAACATGAACAGGCCTCTGAAAACCAGCATTGTTTTACTTGGACATTCACAAGTGGTGTAAGATAAATCTGCAGGTAGTGGAGATTCAGTTGAATTCCAGATTCGCAGTGAATGAATGGAACATTCTGTACTGGAGATTGCAATGATTTCTCAAGTCTGGATTGTTTGGACATGAAAATGAAGAGCTGACCACAGTTGTGTGGATACCCAGTAAAAAGCAGGGCTTAGAGTGTGAACAGACCGCTGAAAACCAGCATTGTGTTACTTGGACATTCATAAGTGGTGTAATGAAAGCCTACCTGGAGTGCAGATTCAGATGAATTCCAGATTGGCAGTGAATGAATGGAACATTCTGTACTGGCGATTCCAATGATTTCTGAAGTCTGATATTGTGGAAAAGAAAATGAAAGGCTGACCAGGTTTGAGTGGATAGACAATTGAACAGCACACTGCGAGTGTGAAAAGGCGGCTGAAAACCAGCATTGGATTACTTGGTCATTCACCAGTGCTGTAATGAAAACCTGCCTGGAGCGGAGAGTCAGATGAATTGCAGAATCGCAGTGAATGAATGGAACAGTCTGTAGTGGAGAGCCCAATGATTTCTGAAGGCTGGTTTGTGTGGAGAGGAAAATGAAGAGCTGACCAATATTGAGTGGATAGCCCATTGAACAGCACTTCTGCGAGTTGAACATGCCTCTGAAAACCAGTATTGAGTTACTTGGACATTCACCAGTGGCGTAACGAAAACCTGCCAGGAGTGGAGGTTCAGAGGAATTCCAGATTCGCAGTGAATGAATGGAACATTCTCTAGTGGTGATTCCAATGATTTCTGAAGGCTGGGTTTTGTGGACACGAGAATGTAGAGCTGAACAGGGTGGAGTGGATAGCCAAATGAACAGCACGTCTCTTAGTATGAACAGGCCACTGAAAACCAGCATTGGCTTACTTGGACATTCACAAGTGGTGTAACGATAACCCGCCGGGAGTTGAGAGTCAGATGAATTTAAGATTCGCAGTGAATGAACGGAACATTCTGTGGAGGAGATACCAATTATTTCTGAAGGTTGGGTTATGAGGACAGGAAAATGTAGAGCTGAATAGGGTTGGGTGGATAGCAAATTGAACAGCACGGCTGAGTGTGTTAGCAGGCGGCTTAAAACCAGCATTGTCTTCCTTGGACATTTACCAGTGGTGTCACGAAAACCTTCCAGGAGTGGAGACTCTGATGAATTCCAGATTCGCGTGATTGAATGGAACATTCTGTAGTGGTGATTGCCAACATTTAGGAATCTGGATAGTCTGGACAGGATATTGAAGAGCTGACCGATATTGAGTGGATAGCCAATGAACAGCACGGTTTCGAGTGTGAACAGACCACTAAGAAGCAGCATTGCATTACTTGGACATTCATCAGTGGTGTAACGAAAGCCTTCCTGGAATGCAGATTTCCAGATTCACAGTGTATTTCCAGATTCACAGTGAATGAATGGAAATTTCTGTAGTAGAGATTCCAATGATTTCTGAACGCTGGGTTGTGTGGACAGGAAAATGAAGAACTGACTAGGTTTGACTGGATTGCCAATTGAACAGCAAGGCTGTGAGTGTGAACAGCCGCTGAAAACCAGCATTGGATTACCTGGTCATTCACCAGTGTTGTTAGGAAAATCTGCCTGGTGTGGAGAGTCAGAGGAATTCCAGATTCGCAGGGAACGAATGGAACATTCTGAAGTGGAGATAAGAATGATTTCTGAAGGCTCGGTGTGTGGAAGGAAAATCAAGAGCTAACCAGCGTTCACTGGATAGCCAATTGAACAGCACGGCTGCGAGTGTTAACACGCAGCTGAAACCAGCCTTGGGTTGCTTGGACATTCACCAGTGGTGAAACGAAAACCTGCTGGGAGTGGAGAACAAGATGAATTCAAGATTCGCCTGAATGAATGAAACATTCTGTAGTGTAGATTGCAATGGTTTCTGAGGTTTGTATTGTCTGAACTGGAAAAAGAAGAACTCACCAGTGTTGAGTCGCTAGACCGTGAACAGCACGGGTTCGAGTGTGAATAGACCGCTGAAAACCATCATTGCGTTACTTGAACATTCAGCAGTGGTGCAATGAAAACCTGCCGGGAGTGGAGATTCAGATGAATTCCAGATTCGCAGTGAATGAATGGAACATTCTCTAGTGGTGATTCCAATGATTTCTGAAGGCTGGGTTTTGTGGACACGAAAATGTAGAGCTGAACAGGGTGGAATGGATAGCCAAATGAACAGCACGTCTCGTAGTAAGAACAGGCCACTGAAAACCAGCTTTGGCTTAATTGGACATTCACAAGTGGTGTAACGAAAACCTGACGGGAGTTGAGAATTAGATGAATTTCAGATTTGCCGTCAATGAATGGAACATTCTGTGGAGGAGATACCAATTGTTTCTGAAGTTTGGGTTATGTGGACAGGAAAATGGAGCTGAAGAGGGTTGAGTGGATAGCAAATTGAACAGCACGGCTGAGAGTATGAGCAGGCCACTTAAAACCAGCATTGGCTTACTTGGATATTTACCAGTGGTGTCACGAAAACCTGCCGGGAGTGGAGATTCAGATGAATTCCAGATTCGCTGTGAATGAATGGAACATTCTGTAGTGGAGATAACAATGATTTCTCCAGTCTCTGTGGTGTGGACAGGAAAATGTAGAGCTGGCCAGGGTTGAGTGGATAGCCAATTGAACAGCACCACTGCGCTTGTGAAGAAAACACTTAAAACATTGGGTTACTTGGACATTCAACAGTGGTGTAACGAAAACCTGCCGGGAGTGGAGGTTCAGAGGAATTCCAGATTCGCAGTGAATGAATGGAACATTCTCTAGTGGAGATTCCAACGATTTCTGAAGGCTGGGTCGTGTGGAAGGAAAATCAAGAACTAATCAGGATTTAGTGGAAAGCCAATTGTATAGCATGGCTGCGAGTGTGAACATGCAGCTGAAAACCAGCATTGGGTTACTTGGACATTCATCAGTGGTGTAAGGAAAACCTGCATGGAGTGGAGAGTCAGTTGAATTCCACATTCGCAGTGAATGAATGGAACATTCTGTAGAGGAGATTCCAATGATTTCTGAAGCCTGTGTTGTGTGGACAGGAAAATGAAGAGCTGACCAGGCTTGAATCGATAGCCAAGTAAACAGCAGGGCTGCGAATATGAACAGGCCGCTGAAAACCAGCATTGGGTTACTTGGACATTCAACAGTGGTGTAATGAAAACCTGCGTGGAGTTGAGAGTCAGATGAATTCCAGATTCACAGTGAATGAATGGAACATTCTGTAGTGGAGATAACAAAGATTTCTGAAGGCTGGTAGTGTGGTGGGACAATGAAGAGCTGAACAGGGTGGAGTGAATTGTCAATTAAACAGCACGGCTGCGAGTATGAACAGGCCTCTGAAAACCAGCATTGGCTTACTTGGACATTCACAAGTGGTGTAATGTTAACCAGGCGGGAGTGGAGAATCAGATAAACTCCAGACTCGCGGTGAATGAATGGAACATTCTGTAGTGGAGATTGCAATGATTTCTGAAATCTGGATTGTGGGGACACGAAAATGAAGAGCTGACCAGTGTTGAGTGGATAGCCTGTAAAAAGCCTCGGCTTCGAATGTGAACAGACCACTGAAAACCAGTATTGCATTACTTCGACTTTCAGCAGTGGTGTAACGAAAGCCTGCGTGGAGTGCAGATTCAGATGAATTCCAGATTCCCAGTGAATGAATGGAACATCCTGTAGTGGAGATTACAATGATTTCTGAAGGCTGGGTTGTGTGCACAGGAAAATGAGGAGCAAAACAGGTTGAGTGGATAGCCAATTGAACAGCACGACTGCGAACATGAACAGGCCTCTGAAAACCAGCATTGTTTTACTTGGACATTCACAAGTGGTGTAAGATAAATCTGCAGGTAGTGGAGATTCAGTTGAATTCCAGATTCGCAGTGAATGAATGGAACATTCTGTACTGGAGATTGCAATGATTTCTCAAGTCTGGATTGTTTGGACATGAAAATGAAGAGCTGACCACAGTTGTGTGGATACCCAGTAAAAAGCAGGGCTTAGAGTGTGAACAGACCGCTGAAAACCAGCATTGTGTTACTTGGACATTCATAAGTGGTGTAATGAAAGCCTACCTGGAGTGCAGATTCAGATGAATTCCAGATTGGCAGTGAATGAATGGAACATTCTGTACTGGCGATTCCAATGATTTCTGAAGTCTGATATTGTGGAAAAGAAAATGAAAGGCTGACCAGGTTTGAGTGGATAGACAATTGAACAGCACACTGCGAGTGTGAAAAGGCGGCTGAAAACCAGCATTGGATTACTTGGTCATTCACCAGTGCTGTAATGAAAACCTGCCTGGAGCGGAGAGTCAGATGAATTGCAGAATCGCAGTGAATGAATGGAACAGTCTGTAGTGGAGAGCCCAATGATTTCTGAAGGCTGGTTTGTGTGGAGAGGAAAATGAAGAGCTGACCAATATTGAGTGGATAGCCCATTGAACAGCACTTCTGCGAGTTGAACATGCCTCTGAAAACCAGTATTGAGTTACTTGGACATTCACCAGTGGCGTAACGAAAACCTGCCAGGAGTGGAGGTTCAGAGGAATTCCAGATTCGCAGTGAATGAATGGAACATTCTCTAGTGGTGATTCCAATGATTTCTGAAGGCTGGGTTTTGTGGACACGAGAATGTAGAGCTGAACAGGGTGGAGTGGATAGCCAAATGAACAGCACGTCTCTTAGTATGAACAGGCCACTGAAAACCAGCATTGGCTTACTTGGACATTCACAAGTGGTGTAACGATAACCCGCCGGGAGTTGAGAGTCAGATGAATTTAAGATTCGCAGTGAATGAACGGAACATTCTGTGGAGGAGATACCAATTATTTCTGAAGGTTGGGTTATGAGGACAGGAAAATGTAGAGCTGAATAGGGTTGGGTGGATAGCAAATTGAACAGCACGGCTGAGTGTGTTAGCAGGCGGCTTAAAACCAGCATTGTCTTCCTTGGACATTTACCAGTGGTGTCACGAAAACCTTCCAGGAGTGGAGACTCTGATGAATTCCAGATTCGCGTGATTGAATGGAACATTCTGTAGTGGTGATTGCCAACATTTAGGAATCTGGATAGTCTGGACAGGATATTGAAGAGCTGACCGATATTGAGTGGATAGCCAATGAACAGCACGGTTTCGAGTGTGAACAGACCACTAAGAAGCAGCATTGCATTACTTGGACATTCATCAGTGGTGTAACGAAAGCCTTCCTGGAATGCAGATTCAGAGTATTTCCAGATTCACAGTGAATGAATGGAAATTTCTGTAGTAGAGATTCCAATGATTTCTGAACGCTGGGTTGTGTGGACAGGAAAATGAAGAGCTGACTAGGTTTGACTGGATTGCCAATTGAACAGCAAGGCTGTGAGTGTGAACAGCCGCTGAAAACCAGCATTGGATTACCTGGTCATTCACCAGTGTTGTTAGGAAAATCTGCCTGGTGTGGAGAGTCAGAGGAATTCCAGATTCGCAGGGAACGAATGGAACATTCTGAAGTGGAGATAAGAATGATTTCTGAAGGCTCGGTGTGTGGAAGGAAAATCAAGAGCTAACCAGCGTTCACTGGATAGCCAATTGAACAGCACGGCTGCGAGTGTCAACACGCAGCTGAAACCAGCCTTGGGTTGCTTGGACATTCACCAGTGGTGAAACGAAAACCTGCTGGGAGTGGAGAACAAGATGAATTCAAGATTCGCCTGAATGAATGAAACATTCTGTAGTGTAGATTGCAATGGTTTCTGAGGTTTGTATTGTCTGAACTGGAAAAAGAAGAACTCACCAGTGTTGAGTCGCTAGACCGTGAACAGCACGGGTTCGAGTGTGAATAGACCGCTGAAAACCATCATTGCGTTACTTGAACATTCAGCAGTGGTGCAATGAAAACCTGCCGGGAGTGGAGATTCAGATGAATTCCAGATTCGCAGTGAATGAATGGAACATTCTCTAGTGGTGATTCCAATGATTTCTGAAGGCTGGGTTTTGTGGACACGAAAATGTAGAGCTGAACAGGGTGGAATGGATAGCCAAATGAACAGCACGTCTCGTAGTAAGAACAGGCCACTGAAAACCAGCTTTGGCTTAATTGGACATTCACAAGTGGTGTAACGAAAACCTGACGGGAGTTGAGAATTAGATGAATTTCAGATTTGCCGTCAATGAATGGAACATTCTGTGGAGGAGATACCAATTGTTTCTGAAGTTTGGGTTATGTGGACAGGAAAATGGAGCTGAAGAGGGTTGAGTGGATAGCAAATTGAACAGCACGGCTGAGAGTATGAGCAGGCCACTTAAAACCAGCATTGGCTTACTTGGATATTTACCGGTGGTGTCACGAAAACCTGCCGGGAGTGGAGATTCAGATGAATTCCAGATTCGCTGTGAATGAATGGAACATTCTGTAGTGGAGATAACAATGATTTCTCCAGTCTCTGTGGTGTGGACAGGAAAATGTAGAGCTGGCCAGGGTTGAGTGGATAGCCAATTGAACAGCACCACTGCGCTTGTGAAGAAAACACTTAAAACATTGGGTTACTTGGACATTCAACAGTGGTGTAACGAAAACCTGCCGGGAGTGGAGGTTCAGAGGAATTCCAGATTCGCAGTGAATGAATGGAACATTCTCTAGTGGAGATTCCAACGATTTCTGAAGGCTGGGTCGTGTGGAAGGAAAATCAAGAACTAATCAGGATTTAGTGGAAAGCCAATTGTATAGCATGGCTGCGAGTGTGAACATGCAGCTGAAAACCAGCATTGGGTTACTTGGACATTCATCAGTGGTGTGAGGAAAACCTGCATGGAGTGGAGAGTCAGTTGAATTCCACATTCGCAGTGAATGAATGGAACATTCTGTAGAGGAGATTCCAATGATTTCTGAAGCCTGTGTTGTGTGGACAGGAAAATGAAGAGCTGACCAGGCTTGAATCGATAGCCAAGTAAACAGCAGGGCTGCGAATATGAACAGGCCGCTGAAAACCAGCATTGGGTTACTTGGACATTCAACAGTGGTGTAATGAAAACCTGCGTGGAGTTGAGAGTCAGATGAATTCCAGATTCGCAGTGAATGAATGGAACATTCTGTAGTGGAGATAACAAAGATTTCTGAAGGCTGGTAGTGTGGTGGGACAATGAAGAGCTGAACAGGGTGGAGTGAATTGTCAATTAAACAGCACGGCTGCGAGTATGAACAGGCCTCTGAAAACCAGCATTGGCTTACTTGGACATTCACAAGTGGTGTAATGTTAACCAGGCGGGAGTGGAGAATCAGATAAACTCCAGACTCGCAGTGAATGAATGGAACATTCTGTAGTGGAGATTGCAATGATTTCTGAAATCTGGATTGTGGGGACACGAAAATGAAGAGCTGACCAGTGTTGAGTGGATAGCCTGTAAAAAGCCTCGGCTTCGAATGTGAACAGACCACTGAAAACCAGTATTGCATTACTTCGACTTTCAGCAGTGGTGTAACGAAAGCCTGCGTGGAGTGCAGATTCAGATGAATTCCAGATTCCCAGTGAATGAATGGAACATCCTGTAGTGGAGATTACAATGATTTCTGAAGGCTGGGTTGTGTGCACAGGAAAATGAGGAGCAAAACAGGTTGAGTGGATAGCCAATTGAACAGCACGACTGCGAACATGAACAGGCCTCTGAAAACCAGCATTGTTTTACTTGGACATTCACAAGTGGTGTAAGATAAATCTGCAGGTAGTGGAGATTCAGTTGAATTCCAGATTCGCAGTGAATGAATGGAACATTCTGTACTGGAGATTGCAATGATTTCTCAAGTCTGGATTGTTTGGACATGAAAATGAAGAGCTGACCACAGTTGTGTGGATACCCAGTAAAAAGCAGGGCTTAGAGTGTGAACAGACCGCTGAAAACCAGCATTGTGTTACTTGGACATTCATAAGTGGTGTAATGAAAGCCTACCTGGAGTGCAGATTCAGATGAATTCCAGATTGGCAGTGAATGAATGGATCATTCTGTACTGGCGATTCCAATGATTTCTGAAGTCTGATATTGTGGAAAAGAAAATGAAAGGCTGACCAGGGTTGAGTGGATAGACAATTGAACAGCACACTGCGAGTGTGAAAAGGCGGCTGAAAACCAGCATTGGATTACTTGGTCATTCACCAGTGCTGTAATGAAAACCTGCCTGGAGCGGAGAGTCAGATGAATTGCAGAATCGCAGTGAATGAATGGAACAGTCTGTAGTGGAGAGCCCAATGATTTCTGAAGGCTGGTTTGTGTGGAGAGGAAAATGAAGAGCTGACCAATATTGAGTGGATAGCCCATTGAACAGCACTTCTGCGAGTTGAACATGCCTCTGAAAACCAGTATTGAGTTACTTGGACATTCACCAGTGGCGTAACGAAAACCTGCCAGGAGTGGAGGTTCAGAGGAATTCCAGATTCGCAGTGAATGAATGGAACATTCTCTAGTGGTGATTCCAATGATTTCTGACGGCTGGGTTTTGTGGACACGAGAATGTAGAGCTGAACAGGGTGGAGTGGATAGCCAAATGAACAGCACGTCTCTTAGTATGAACAGGCCACTGAAAACCAGCATTGGCTTACTTGGACATTCACAAGTGGTGTAACGATAACCCGCCGGGAGTTGAGAGTCAGATGAATTTAAGATTCGCAGTGAATGAACGGAACATTCTGTGGAGGAGATACCAATTATTTCTGAAGGTTGGGTTATGAGGACAGGAAAATGTAGAGCTGAATAGGGTTGGGTGGATAGCAAATTGAACAGCACGGCTGAGTGTGTTAGCAGGCGGCTTAAAACCAGCATTGTCTTCCTTGGACATTTACCAGTGGTGTCACGAAAACCTTCCAGGAGTGGAGACTCTGATGAATTCCAGATTCGCGTGATTGAATGGAACATTCTGTAGTGGTGATTGCCAACATTTAGGAATCTGGATAGTCTGGACAGGATATTGAAGAGCTGACCGATATTGAGTGGATAGCCAATGAACAGCACGGTTTCGAGTGTGAACAGACCACTAAGAAGCAGCATTGCATTACTTGGACATTCATCAGTGGTGTAACGAAAGCCTTCCTGGAATGCAGATTCAGAGTATTTCCAGATTCACAGTGAATGAATGGAAATTTCTGTAGTAGAGATTCCAATGATTTCTGAACGCTGGGTTGTGTGGACAGGAAAATGAAGAGCTGACTAGGTTTGACTGGATTGCCAATTGAACAGCAAGGCTGTGAGTGTGAACAGCCGCTGAAAACCAGCATTGGATTACCTGGTCATTCACCAGTGTTGTTAGGAAAATCTGCCTGGTGTGGAGAGTCAGAGGAATTCCAGATTCGCAGGGAACGAATGGAACATTCTGAAGTGGAGATAAGAATGATTTCTGAAGGCTCGGTGTGTGGAAGGAAAATCAAGAGCTAACCAGCGTTCACTGGATAGCCAATTGAACAGCACGGCTGCGAGTGTCAACACGCAGCTGAAACCAGCCTTGGGTTGCTTGGACATTCACCAGTGGTGAAACGAAAACCTGCTGGGAGTGGAGAACAAGATGAATTCAAGATTCGCCTGAATGAATGAAACATTCTGTAGTGTAGATTGCAATGGTTTCTGAGGTTTGTATTGTCTGAACTGGAAAAAGAAGAACTCACCAGTGTTGAGTCGCTAGACCGTGAACAGCACGGGTTCGAGTGTGAATAGACCGCTGAAAACCATCATTGCGTTACTTGAACATTCAGCAGTGGTGCAATGAAAACCTGCCGGGAGTGGAGATTCAGATGAATTCCAGATTCGCAGTGAATGAATGGAACATTCTCTAGTGGTGATTCCAATGATTTCTGAAGGCTGGGTTTTGTGGACACGAAAATGTAGAGCTGAACAGGGTGGAATGGATAGCCAAATGAACAGCACGTCTCGTAGTAAGAACAGGCCACTGAAAACCAGCTTTGGCTTAATGGGACATTCACAAGTGGTGTAACGAAAACCTGACGGGAGTTGAGAATTAGATGAATTTCAGATTTGCCGTCAATGAATGGAACATTCTGTGGAGGAGATACCAATTGTTTCTGAAGTTTGGGTTATGTGGACAGGAAAATGGAGCTGAAGAGGGTTGAGTGGATAGCAAATTGAACAGCACGGCTGAGAGTATGAGCAGGCCACTTAAAACCAGCATTGGCTTACTTGGATATTTACCAGTGGTGTCACGAAAACCTGCCGGGAGTGGAGATTCAGATGAATTCCAGATTCGCTGTGAATGAATGGAACATTCTGTAGTGGAGATAACAATGATTTCTCCAGTCTCTGTGGTGTGGACAGGAAAATGTAGAGCTGGCCAGGGTTGAGTGGATAGCCAATTGAACAGCACCACTGCGCTTGTGAAGAAAACACTTAAAACATTGGGTTACTTGGACATTCAACAGTGGTGTAACGAAAACCTGCCGGGAGTGGAGGTTCAGAGGAATTCCAGATTCGCAGTGAATGAATGGAACATTCTCTAGTGGAGATTCCAACGATTTCTGAAGGCTGGGTCGTGTGGAAGGAAAATCAAGAACTAATCAGGATTTAGTGGAAAGCCAATTGTATAGCATGGCTGCGAGTGTGAACATGCAGCTGAAAACCAGCATTGGGTTACTTGGACATTCATCAGTGGTGTAAGGAAAACCTGCATGGAGTGGAGAGTCAGTTGAATTCCACATTCGCAGTGAATGAATGGAACATTCTGTAGAGGAGATTCCAATGATTTCTGAAGCCTGTGTTGTGTGGACAGGAAAATGAAGAGCTGACCAGGCTTGAATCGATAGCCAAGTAAACAGCAGGGCTGCGAATATGAACAGGCCGCTGAAAACCAGCATTGGGTTACTTGGACATTCAACAGTGGTGTAATGAAAACCTGCGTGGAGTTGAGAGTCAGATGAATTCCAGATTCGCAGTGAATGAATGGAACATTCTGTAGTGGAGATAACAAAGATTTCTGAAGGCTGGTAGTGTGGTGGGACAATGAAGAGCTGAACAGGGTGGAGTGAATTGTCAATTAAACAGCACGGCTGCGAGTATGAACAGGCCTCTGAAAACCAGCATTGGCTTACTTGGACATTCACAAGTGGTGTAATGTTAACCAGGCGGGAGTGGAGAATCAGATAAACTCCAGACTCGCAGTGAATGAATGGAACATTCTGTAGTGGAGATTGCAATGATTTCTGAAATCTGGATTGTGGGGACACGAAAATGAAGAGCTGACCAGTGTTGAGTGGATAGCCTGTAAAAAGCCTCGGCTTCGAATGTGAACAGACCACTGAAAACCAGTATTGCATTACTTCGACTTTCAGCAGTGGTGTAACGAAAGCCTGCGTGGAGTGCAGATTCAGATGAATTCCAGATTCCCAGTGAATGAATGGAACATCCTGTAGTGGAGATTACAATGATTTCTGAAGGCTGGGTTGTGTGCACAGGAAAATGAGGAGCAAAACAGGTTGAGTGGATAGCCAATTGAACAGCACGACTGCGAACATGAACAGGCCTCTGAAAACCAGCATTGTTTTACTTGGACATTCACAAGTGGTGTAAGATAAATCTGCAGGTAGTGGAGATTCAGTTGAATTCCAGATTCGCAGTGAATGAATGGAACATTCTGTACTGGAGATTGCAATGGTTTCTCAAGTCTGGATTGTTTGGACATGAAAATGAAGAGCTGACCACAGTTGTGTGGATACCCAGTAAAAAGCAGGGCTTAGAGTGTGAACAGACCGCTGAAAACCAGCATTGTGTTACTTGGACATTCATAAGTGGTGTAATGAAAGCCTACCTGGAGTGCAGATTCAGATGAATTCCAGATTGGCAGTGAATGAATGGAACATTCTGTACTGGCGATTCCAATGATTTCTGAAGTCTGATATTGTGGAAAAGAAAATGAAAGGCTGACCAGGTTTGAGTGGATAGACAATTGAACAGCACACTGCGAGTGTGAAAAGGCGGCTGAAAAACAGCATTGGATTACTTGGTCATTCACCAGTGCTGTAATGAAAACCTGCCTGGAGCGGAGAGTCAGATGAATTGCAGAATCGCAGTGAATGAATGGAACAGTCTGTAGTGGAGAGCCCAATGATTTCTGAAGGCTGGTTTGTGTGGAGAGGAAAATGAAGAGCTGACCAATATTGAGTGGATAGCCCATTGAACAGCACTTCTGCGAGTTGAACATGCCTCTGAAAACCAGGATTGAGTTACTTGGACATTCACCAGTGGCGTAACGAAAACCTGCCAGGAGTGGAGGTTCAGAGGAATTCCAGATTCGCAGTGAATGAATGGAACATTCTCTAGTGGTGATTCCAATGATTTCTGAAGGCTGGGTTTTGTGGACACGAGAATGTAGAGCTGAACAGGGTGGAGTGGATAGCCAAATGAACAGCACGTCTCTTAGTATGAACAGGCCACTGAAAACCAGCATTGGCTTACTTGGACATTCACAAGTGGTGTAACGATAACCCGCCGGGAGTTGAGAGTCAGATGAATTTAAGATTCGCAGTGAATGAACGGAACATTCTGTGGAGGAGATACCAATTATTTCTGAAGGTTGGGTTATGAGGACAGGAAAATGTAGAGCTGAATAGGGTTGGGTGGATAGCAAATTGAACAGCACGGCTGAGTGTGTTAGCAGGCGGCTTAAAACCAGCATTGTCTTCCTTGGACATTTACCAGTGGTGTCACGAAAACCTTCCAGGAGTGGAGACTCTGATGAATTCCAGATTCGCGTGATTGAATGGAACATTCTGTAGTGGTGATTGCCAACATTTAGGAATCTGGATAGTCTGGACAGGATATTGAAGAGCTGACCGATATTGAGTGGATAGCCAATGAACAGCACGGTTTCGAGTGTGAACAGACCACTAAGAAGCAGCATTGCATTACTTGGACATTCATCAGTGGTGTAACGAAAGCCTTCCTGGAATGCAGATTCAGAGTATTTCCAGATTCACAGTGAATGAATGGAAATTTCTGTAGTAGAGATTCCAATGATTTCTGAACGCTGGGTTGTGTGGACAGGAAAATGAAGAGCTGACTAGGTTTGACTGGATTGCCAATTGAACAGCAAGGCTGTGAGTGTGAACAGCCGCTGAAAACCAGCATTGGATTACCTGGTCATTCACCAGTGTTGTTAGGAAAATCTGCCTGGTGTGGAGAGTCAGAGGAATTCCAGATTCGCAGGGAACGAATGGAACATTCTGAAGTGGAGATAAGAATGATTTCTGAAGGCTCGGTGTGTGGAAGGAAAATCAAGAGCTAACCAGCGTTCACTGGATAGCCAATTGAACAGCACGGCTGCGAGTGTTAACACGCAGCTGAAACCAGCCTTGGGTTGCTTGGACATTCACCAGTGGTGAAACGAAAACCTGCTGGGAGTGGAGAACAAGATGAATTCAAGATTCGCCTGAATGAATGAAACATTCTGTAGTGTAGATTGCAATGGTTTCTGAGGTTTGTATTGTCTGAACTGGAAAAAGAAGAACTCACCAGTGTTGAGTCGCTAGACCGTGAACAGCACGGGTTCGAGTGTGAATAGACCGCTGAAAACCATCATTGCGTTACTTGAACATTCAGCAGTGGTGCAATGAAAACCTGCCGGGAGTGGAGATTCAGATGAATTCCAGATTCGCAGTGAATGAATGGAACATTCTCTAGTGGTGATTCCAATGATTTCTGAAGGCTGGGTTTTGTGGACACGAAAATGTAGAGCTGAACAGGGTGGAATGGATAGCCAAATGAACAGCACGTCTCGTAGTAAGAACAGGCCACTGAAAACCAGCTTTGGCTTAATTGGACATTCACAAGTGGTGTAACGAAAACCTGACGGGAGTTGAGAATTAGATGAATTTCAGATTTGCCGTCAATGAATGGAACATTCTGTGGAGGAGATACCAATTGTTTCTGAAGTTTGGGTTATGTGGACAGGAAAATGGAGCTGAAGAGGGTTGAGTGGATAGCAAATTGAACAGCACGGCTGAGAGTATGAGCAGGCCACTTAAAACCAGCATTGGCTTACTTGGATATTTACCAGTGGTGTCACGAAAACCTGCCGGGAGTGGAGATTCAGATGAATTCCAGATTCGCTGTGAATGAATGGAACATTCTGTAGTGGAGATAACAATGATTTCTCCAGTCTCTGTGGTGTGGACAGGAAAATGTAGAGCTGGCCAGGGTTGAGTGGATAGCCAATTGAACAGCACCACTGCGCTTGTGAAGAAAACACTTAAAACATTGGGTTACTTGGACATTCAACAGTGGTGTAACGAAAACCTGCCGGGAGTGGAGGTTCAGAGGAATTCCAGATTCGCAGTGAATGAATGGAACATTCTCTAGTGGAGATTCCAACGATTTCTGAAGGCTGGGTCGTGTGGAAGGAAAATCAAGAACTAATCAGGATTTAGTGGAAAGCCAATTGTATAGCATGGCTGCGAGTGTGAACATGCAGCTGAAAACCAGCATTGGGTTACTTGGACATTCATCAGTGGTGTAAGGAAAACCTGCATGGAGTGGAGAGTCAGTTGAATTCCACATTCGCAGTGAATGAATGGAACATTCTGTAGAGGAGATTCCAATGATTTCTGAAGCCTGTGTTGTGTGGACAGGAAAATGAAGAGCTGACCAGGCTTGAATCGATAGCCAAGTAAACAGCAGGGCTGCGAATATGAACAGGCCGCTGAAAACCAGCATTGGGTTACTTGGACATTCAACAGTGGTGTAATGAAAACCTGCGTGGAGTTGAGAGTCAGATGAATTCCAGATTCGCAGTGAATGAATGGAACATTCTGTAGTGGAGATAACAAAGATTTCTGAAGGCTGGTAGTGTGGTGGGACAATGAAGAGCTGAACAGGGTGGAGTGAATTGTCAATTAAACAGCACGGCTGCGAGTATGAACAGGCCTCTGAAAACCAGCATTGGCTTACTTGGACATTCACAAGTGGTGTAATGTTAACCAGGCGGGAGTGGAGAATCAGATAAACTCCAGACTCGCAGTGAATGAATGGAACATTCTGTAGTGGAGATTGCAATGATTTCTGAAATCTGGATTGTGGGGACACGAAAATGAAGAGCTGACCAGTGTTGAGTGGATAGCCTGTAAAAAGCCTCGGCTTCGAATGTGAACAGACCACTGAAAACCAGTATTGCATTACTTCGACTTTCAGCAGTGGTGTAACGAAAGCCTGCGTGGAGTGCAGATTCAGATGAATTCCAGATTCCCAGTGAATGAATGGAACATCCTGTAGTGGAGATTACAATGATTTCTGAAGGCTGGGTTGTGTGCACAGGAAAATGAGGAGCAAAACAGGTTGAGTGGATAGCCAATTGAACAGCACGACTGCGAACATGAACAGGCCTCTGAAAACCAGCATTGTTTTACTTGGACATTCACAAGTGGTGTAAGATAAATCTGCAGGTAGTGGAGATTCAGTTGAATTCCAGATTCGCAGTGAATGAATGGAACATTCTGTACTGGAGATTGCAATGATTTCTCAAGTCTGGATTGTTTGGACATGAAAATGAAGAGCTGACCACAGTTGTGTGGATACCCAGTAAAAAGCAGGGCTTAGAGTGTGAACAGACCGCTGAAAACCAGCATTGTGTTACTTGGACATTCATAAGTGGTGTAATGAAAGCCTACCTGGAGTGCAGATTCAGATGAATTCCAGATTGGCAGTGAATGAATGGAACATTCTGTACTGGCGATTCCAATGATTTCTGAAGTCTGATATTGTGGAAAAGAAAATGAAAGGCTGACCAGGTTTGAGTGGATAGACAATTGAACAGCACACTGCGAGTGTGAAAAGGCGGCTGAAAACCAGCATTGGATTACTTGGTCATTCACCAGTGCTGTAATGAAAACCTGCCTGGAGCGGAGAGTCAGATGAATTGCAGAATCGCAGTGAATGAATGGAACAGTCTGTAGTGGAGAGCCCAATGATTTCTGAAGGCTGGTTTGTGTGGAGAGGAAAATGAAGAGCTGACCAATATTGAGTGGATAGCCCATTGAACAGCACTTCTGCGAGTTGAACATGCCTCTGAAAACCAGTATTGAGTTACTTGGACATTCACCAGTGGCGTAACGAAAACCTGCCAGGAGTGGAGGTTCAGAGGAATTCCAGATTCGCAGTGAATGAATGGAACATTCTCTAGTGGTGATTCCAATGATTTCTGAAGGCTGGGTTTTGTGGACACGAGAATGTAGAGCTGAACAGGGTGGAGTGGATAGCCAAATGAACAGCACGTCTCTTAGTATGAACAGGCCACTGAAAACCAGCATTGGCTTACTTGGACATTCACAAGTGTTGTAACGATAACCCGCCGGGAGTTGAGAGTCAGATGAATTTAAGATTCGCAGTGAATGAACGGAACATTCTGTGGAGGAGATACCAATTATTTCTGAAGGTTGGGTTATGAGGACAGGAAAATGTAGAGCTGAATAGGGTTGGGTGGATAGCAAATTGAACAGCACGGCTGAGTGTGTTAGCAGGCGGCTTAAAACCAGCATTGTCTTCCTTGGACATTTACCAGTGGTGTCACGAAAACCTTCCAGGAGTGGAGACTCTGATGAATTCCAGATTCGCGTGATTGAATGGAACATTCTGTAGTGGTGATTGCCAACATTTAGGAATCTGGATAGTCTGGACAGGATATTGAAGAGCTGACCGATATTGAGTGGATAGCCAATGAACAGCACGGTTTCGAGTGTGAACAGACCACTAAGAAGCAGCATTGCATTACTTGGACATTCATCAGTGGTGTAACGAAAGCCTTCCTGGAATGCAGATTCAGAGTATTTCCAGATTCACAGTGAATGAATGGAAATTTCTGTAGTAGAGATTCCAATGATTTCTGAACGCTGGGTTGTGTGGACAGGAAAATGAAGAACTGACTAGGTTTGACTGGATTGCCAATTGAACAGCAAGGCTGTGAGTGTGAACAGCCGCTGAAAACCAGCATTGGATTACCTGGTCATTCACCAGTGTTGTTAGGAAAATCTGCCTGGTGTGGAGAGTCAGAGGAATTCCAGATTCGCAGGGAACGAATGGAACATTCTGAAGTGGAGATAAGAATGATTTCTGAAGGCTCGGTGTGTGGAAGGAAAATCAAGAGCTAACCAGCGTTCACTGGATAGCCAATTGAACAGCACGGCTGCGAGTGTTAACACGCAGCTGAAACCAGCCTTGGGTTGCTTGGACATTCACCAGTGGTGAAACGAAAACCTGCTGGGAGTGGAGAACAAGATGAATTCAAGATTCGCCTGAATGAATGAAACATTCTGTAGTGTAGATTGCAATGGTTTCTGAGGTTTGTATTGTCTGAACTGGAAAAAGAAGAACTCACCAGTGTTGAGTCGCTAGACCGTGAACAGCACGGGTTCGAGTGTGAATAGACCGCTGAAAACCATCATTGCGTTACTTGAACATTCAGCAGTGGTGCAATGAAAACCTGCCGGGAGTGGAGATTCAGATGAATTCCAGATTCGCAGTGAATGAATGGAACATTCTCTAGTGGTGATTCCAATGATTTCTGAAGGCTGGGTTTTGTGGACACGAAAATGTAGAGCTGAACAGGGTGGAATGGATAGCCAAATGAACAGCACGTCTCGTA
Organism: Sorex fumeus; assembly: GCF_029834395.1. NCBI lineage: Eukaryota > Metazoa > Chordata > Mammalia > Eulipotyphla > Soricidae > Sorex > Sorex fumeus. Next base: position 351,205 of record NW_026606273.1, read on the forward strand.
GTAAGAACAGGCCACTGAAAACCAGCTTTGGCTTAATGGGACATTCACAAGTGGTGTAACGAAAACCTGACGGGAGTTGAGAATTAGATGAATTTCAGATTTGCCGTCAATGAATGGAACATTCTGTGGAGGAGATACCAATTGTTTCTGAAGTTTGGGTTATGTGGACAGGAAAATGGAGCTGAAGAGGGTTGAGTGGATAGCAAATTGAACAGCACGGCTGAGAGTATGAGCAGGCCACTTAAAACCAGCATTGGCTTACTTGGATATTTACCAGTGGTGTCACGAAAACCTGCCGGGAGTGGAGATTCAGATGAATTCCAGATTCGCTGTGAATGAATGGAACATTCTGTAGTGGAGATAACAATGATTTCTCCAGTCTCTGTGGTGTGGACAGGAAAATGTAGAGCTGGCCAGGGTTGAGTGGATAGCCAATTGAACAGCACCACTGCGCTTGTGAAGAAAACACTTAAAACATTGGGTTACTTGGACATTCAACAGTGGTGTAACGAAAACCTGCCGGGAGTGGAGGTTCAGAGGAATTCCAGATTCGCAGTGAATGAATGGAACATTCTCTAGTGGAGATTCCAACGATTTCTGAAGGCTGGGTCGTGTGGAAGGAAAATCAAGAACTAATCAGGATTTAGTGGAAAGCCAATTGTATAGCATGGCTGCGAGTGTGAACATGCAGCTGAAAACCAGCATTGGGTTACTTGGACATTCATCAGTGGTGTAAGGAAAACCTGCATGGAGTGGAGAGTCAGTTGAATTCCACATTCGCAGTGAATGAATGGAACATTCTGTAGAGGAGATTCCAATGATTTCTGAAGCCTGTGTTGTGTGGACAGGAAAATGAAGAGCTGACCAGGCTTGAATCGATAGCCAAGTAAACAGCAGGGCTGCGAATATGAACAGGCCGCTGAAAACCAGCATTGGGTTACTTGGACATTCAACAGTGGTGTAATGAAAACCTGCGTGGAGTTGAGAGTCAGATGAATTCCAGATTCGCAGTGAATGAATGGAACATTCTGTAGTGGAGATAACAAAGATTTCTGAAGGCTGGTAGTGTGATGGGACAATGAAGAGCTGAACAGGGTGGAGTGAATTGTCAATTAAACAGCACGGCTGCGAGTATGAACAGGCCTCTGAAAACCAGCATTGGCTTACTTGGACATTCACAAGTGGTGTAATGTTAACCAGGCGGGAGTGGAGAATCAGATAAACTCCAGACTCGCAGTGAATGAATGGAACATTCTGTAGTGGAGATTGCAATGATTTCTGAAATCTGGATTGTGGGGACACGAAAATGAAGAGCTGACCAGTGTTGAGTGGATAGCCTGTAAAAAGCCTCGGCTTCGAATGTGAACAGACCACTGAAAACCAGTATTGCATTACTTCGACTTTCAGCAGTGGTGTAACGAAAGCCTGCGTGGAGTGCAGATTCAGATGAATTCCAGATTCCCAGTGAATGAATGGAACATCCTGTAGTGGAGATTACAATGATTTCTGAAGGCTGGGTTGTGTGCACAGGAAAATGAGGAGCAAAACAGGTTGAGTGGATAGCCAATTGAACAGCACGACTGCGAACATGAACAGGCCTCTGAAAACCAGCATTGTTTTACTTGGACATTCACAAGTGGTGTAAGATAAATCTGCAGGTAGTGGAGATTCAGTTGAATTCCAGATTCGCAGTGAATGAATGGAACATTCTGTACTGGAGATTGCAATGATTTCTCAAGTCTGGATTGTTTGGACATGAAAATGAAGAGCTGACCACAGTTGTGTGGATACCCAGTAAAAAGCAGGGCTTAGAGTGTGAACAGACCGCTGAAAACCAGCATTGTGTTACTTGGACATTCATAAGTGGTGTAATGAAAGCCTACCTGGAGTGCAGATTCAGATGAATTCCAGATTGGCAGTGAATGAATGGAACATTCTGTACTGGCGATTCCAATGATTTCTGAAGTCTGATATTGTGGAAAAGAAAATGAAAGGCTGACCAGGTTTGAGTGGATAGACAATTGAACAGCACACTGCGAGTGTGAAAAGGCGGCTGAAAACCAGCATTGGATTACTTGGTCATTCACCAGTGCTGTAATGAAAACCTGCCTGGAGCGGAGAGTCAGATGAATTGCAGAATCGCAGTGAATGAATGGAACAGTCTGTAGTGGAGAGCCCAATGATTTCTGAAGGCTGGTTTGTGTGGAGAGGAAAATGAAGAGCTGACCAATATTGAGTGGATAGCCCATTGAACAGCACTTCTGCGAGTTGAACATGCCTCTGAAAACCAGTATTGAGTTACTTGGACATTCACCAGTGGCGTAACGAAAACCTGCCAGGAGTGGAGGTTCAGAGGAATTCCAGATTCGCAGTGAATGAATGGAACATTCTCTAGTGGTGATTCCAATGATTTCTGAAGGCTGGGTTTTGTGGACACGAAAATGTAGAGCTGAACAGGGTGGAGTGGATAGCCAAATGAACAGCACGTCTCTTAGTATGAACAGGCCACTGAAAACCAGCATTGGCTTACTTGGACATTCACAAGTGGTGTAACGATAACCCGCCGGGAGTTGAGAGTCAGATGAATTTAAGATTCGCAGTGAATGAACGGAACATTCTGTGGAGGAGATACCAATTATTTCTGAAGGTTGGGTTATGAGGACAGGAAAATGTAGAGCTGAATAGGGTTGGGTGGATAGCAAATTGAACAGCACGGCTGAGTGTGTTAGCAGGCGGCTTAAAACCAGCATTGTCTTCCTTGGACATTTACCAGTGGTGTCACGAAAACCTTCCAGGAGTGGAGACTCTGATGAATTCCAGATTCGCGTGATTGAATGGAACATTCTGTAGTGGTGATTGCCAACATTTAGGAATCTGGATAGTCTGGACAGGATATTGAAGAGCTGACCGATATTGAGTGGATAGCCAATGAACAGCACGGTTTCGAGTGTGAACAGACCACTAAGAAGCAGCATTGCATTACTTGGACATTCATCAGTGGTGTAACGAAAGCCTTCCTGGAATGCAGATTCAGAGTATTTCCAGATTCACAGTGAATGAATGGAAATTTCTGTAGTAGAGATTCCAATGATTTCTGAACGCTGGGTTGTGTGGACAGGAAAATGAAGAGCTGACTAGGTTTGACTGGATTGCCAATTGAACAGCAAGGCTGTGAGTGTGAACAGCCGCTGAAAACCAGCATTGGATTACCTGGTCATTCACCAGTGTTGTTAGGAAAATCTGCCTGGTGTGGAGAGTCAGAGGAATTCCAGATTCGCAGGGAACGAATGGAACATTCTGAAGTGGAGATAAGAATGATTTCTGAAGGCTCGGTGTGTGGAAGGAAAATCAAGAGCTAACCAGCGTTCACTGGATAGCCAATTGAACAGCACGGCTGCGAGTGTTAACACGCAGCTGAAACCAGCCTTGGGTTGCTTGGACATTCACCAGTGGTGAAACGAAAACCTGCTGGGAGTGGAGAACAAGATGAATTCAAGATTCGCCTGAATGAATGAAACATTCTGTAGTGTAGATTGCAATGGTTTCTGAGGTTTGTATTGTCTGAACTGGAAAAAGAAGAACTCACCAGTGTTGAGTCGCTAGACCGTGAACAGCATGGGTTCGAGTGTGAATAGACCGCTGAAAACCATCATTGCGTTACTTGAACATTCAGCAGTGGTGCAATGAAAACCTGCCGGGAGTGGAGATTCAGATGAATTCCAGATTCGCAGTGAATGAATGGAACATTCTCTAGTGGTGATTCCAATGATTTCTGAAGGCTGGGTTTTGTGGACACGAAAATGTAGAGCTGAACAGGGTGGAATGGATAGCCAAATGAACAGCACGTCTCGTAGTAAGAACAGGCCACTGAAAACCAGCTTTGGCTTAATTGGACATTCACAAGTGGTGTAACGAAAACCTGACGGGAGTTGAGAATTAGATGAATTTCAGATTTGCCGTCAATGAATGGAACATTCTGTGGAGGAGATACCAATTGTTTCTGAAGTTTGGGTTATGTGGACAGGAAAATGGAGCTGAAGAGGGTTGAGTGGATAGCAAATTGAACAGCACGGCTGAGAGTATGAGCAGGCCACTTAAAACCAGCATTGGCTTACTTGGATATTTACCAGTGGTGTCACGAAAACCTGCCGGGAGTGGAGATTCAGATGAATTCCAGATTCGCTGTGAATGAATGGAACATTCTGTAGTGGAGATAACAATGATTTCTCCAGTCTCTGTGGTGTGGACAGGAAAATGTAGAGCTGGCCAGGGTTGAGTGGATAGCCAATTGAACAGCACCACTGCGCTTGTGAAGAAAACACTTAAAACATTGGGTTACTTGGACATTCAACAGTGGTGTAACGAAAACCTGCCGGGAGTGGAGGTTCAGAGGAATTCCAGATTCGCAGTGAATGAATGGAACATTCTCTAGTGGAGATTCCAACGATTTCTGAAGGCTGGGTCGTGTGGAAGGAAAATCAAGAACTAATCAGGATTTAGTGGAAAGCCAATTGTATAGCATGGCTGCGAGTGTGAACATGCAGCTGAAAACCAGCATTGGGTTACTTGGACATTCATCAGTGGTGTAAGGAAAACCTGCATGGAGTGGAGAGTCAGTTGAATTCCACATTCGCAGTGAATGAATGGAACATTCTGTAGAGGAGATTCCAATGATTTCTGAAGCCTGTGTTGTGTGGACAGGAAAATGAAGAGCTGACCAGGCTTGAATCGATAGCCAAGTAAACAGCAGGGCTGCGAATATGAACAGGCCGCTGAAAACCAGCATTGGGTTACTTGGACATTCAACAGTGGTGTAATGAAAACCTGCGTGGAGTTGAGAGTCAGATGAATTCCAGATTCGCAGTGAATGAATGGAACATTCTGTAGTGGAGATAACAAAGATTTCTGAAGGCTGGTAGTGTGGTGGGACAATGAAGAGCTGAACAGGGTGGAGTGAATTGTCAATTAAACAGCATGGCTGCGAGTATGAACAGGCCTCTGAAAACCAGCATTGGCTTACTTGGACATTCACAAGTGGTGTAATGTTAACCAGGCGGGAGTGGAGAATCAGATAAACTCCAGACTCGCAGTGAATGAATGGAACATTCTGTAGTGGAGATTGCAATGATTTCTGAAATCTGGATTGTGGGGACACGAAAATGAAGAGCTGACCAGTGTTGAGTGGATAGCCTGTAAAAAGCCTCGGCTTCGAATGTGAACAGACCACTGAAAACCAGTATTGCATTACTTCGACTTTCAGCAGTGGTGTAACGAAAGCCTGCGTGGAGTGCAGATTCAGATGAATTCCAGATTCCCAGTGAATGAATGGAACATCCTGTAGTGGAGATTACAATGATTTCTGAAGGCTGGGTTGTGTGCACAGGAAAATGAGGAGCAAAACAGGTTGAGTGGATAGCCAATTGAACAGCACGACTGCGAACATGAACAGGCCTCTGAAAACCAGCATTGTTTTACTTGGACATTCACAAGTGGTGTAAGATAAATCTGCAGGTAGTGGAGATTCAGTTGAATTCCAGATTCGCAGTGAATGAATGGAACATTCTGTACTGGAGATTGCAATGATTTCTCAAGTCTGGATTGTTTGGACATGAAAATGAAGAGCTGACCACAGTTGTGTGGATACCCAGTAAAAAGCAGGGCTTAGAGTGTGAACAGACCGCTGAAAACCAGCATTGTGTTACTTGGACATTCATAAGTGGTGTAATGAAAGCCTACCTGGAGTGCAGATTCAGATGAATTCCAGATTGGCAGTGAATGAATGGAACATTCTGTACTGGCGATTCCAATGATTTCTGAAGTCTGATATTGTGGAAAAGAAAATGAAAGGCTGACCAGGTTTGAGTGGATAGACAATTGAACAGCACACTGCGAGTGTGAAAAGGCGGCTGAAAACCAGCATTGGATTACTTGGTCATTCACCAGTGCTGTAATGAAAACCTGCCTGGAGCGGAGAGTCAGATGAATTGCAGAATCGCAGTGAATGAATGGAACAGTCTGTAGTGGAGAGCCCAATGATTTCTGAAGGCTGGTTTGTGTGGAGAGGAAAATGAAGAGCTGACCAATATTGAGTGGATAGCCCATTGAACAGCACTTCTGCGAGTTGAACATGCCTCTGAAAACCAGTATTGAGTTACTTGGACATTCACCAGTGGCGTAACGAAAACCTGCCAGGAGTGGAGGTTCAGAGGAATTCCAGATTCGCAGTGAATGAATGGAACATTCTCTAGTGGTGATTCCAATGATTTCTGAAGGCTGGGTTTTGTGGACACGAGAATGTAGAGCTGAACAGGGTGGAGTGGATAGCCAAATGAACAGCACGTCTCTTAGTATGAACAGGCCACTGAAAACCAGCATTGGCTTACTTGGACATTCACAAGTGGTGTAACGATAACCCGCCGGGAGTTGAGAGTCAGATGAATTTAAGATTCGCAGTGAATGAACGGAACATTCTGTGGAGGAGATACCAATTATTTCTGAAGGTTGGGTTATGAGGACAGGAAAATGTAGAGCTGAATAGGGTTGGGTGGATAGCAAATTGAACAGCACGGCTGAGTGTGTTAGCAGGCGGCTTAAAACCAGCATTGTCTTCCTTGGACATTTACCAGTGGTGTCACGAAAACCTTCCAGGAGTGGAGACTCTGATGAATTCCAGATTCGCGTGATTGAATGGAACATTCTGTAGTGGTGATTGCCAACATTTAGGAATCTGGATAGTCTGGACAGGATATTGAAGAGCTGACCGATATTGAGTGGATAGCCAATGAACAGCACGGTTTCGAGTGTGAACAGACCACTAAGAAGCAGCATTGCATTACTTGGACATTCATCAGTGGTGTAACGAAAGCCTTCCTGGAATGCAGATTCAGAGTATTTCCAGATTCACAGTGAATGAATGGAAATTTCTGTAGTAGAGATTCCAATGATTTCTGAACGCTGGGTTGTGTGGACAGGAAAATGAAGAGCTGACTAGGTTTGACTGGATTGCCAATTGAACAGCAAGGCTGTGAGTGTGAACAGCCGCTGAAAACCAGCATTGGATTACCTGGTCATTCACCAGTGTTGTTAGGAAAATCTGCCTGGTGTGGAGAGTCAGAGGAATTCCAGATTCGCAGGGAACGAATGGAACATTCTGAAGTGGAGATAAGAATGATTTCTGAAGGCTCGGTGTGTGGAAGGAAAATCAAGAGCTAACCAGCGTTCACTGGATAGCCAATTGAACAGCACGGCTGCGAGTGTCAACACGCAGCTGAAACCAGCCTTGGGTTGCTTGGACATTCACCAGTGGTGAAACGAAAACCTGCTGGGAGTGGAGAACAAGATGAATTCAAGATTCGCCTGAATGAATGAAACATTCTGTAGTGTAGATTGCAATGGTTTCTGAGGTTTGTATTGTCTGAACTGGAAAAAGAAGAACTCACCAGTGTTGAGTCGCTAGACCGTGAACAGCACGGGTTCGAGTGTGAATAGACCGCTGAAAACCATCATTGCGTTACTTGAACATTCAGCAGTGGTGCAATGAAAACCTGCCGGGAGTGGAGATTCAGATGAATTCCAGATTCGCAGTGAATGAATGGAACATTCTCTAGTGGTGATTCCAATGATTTCTGAAGGCTGGGTTTTGTGGACACGAAAATGTAGAGCTGAACAGGGTGGAATGGATAGCCAAATGAACAGCACGTCTCGTAGTAAGAACAGGCCACTGAAAACCAGCTTTGGCTTAATTGGACATTCACAAGTGGTGTAACGAAAACCTGACGGGAGTTGAGAATTAGATGAATTTCAGATTTGCCGTCAATGAATGGAACATTCTGTGGAGGAGATACCAATTGTTTCTGAAGTTTGGGTTATGTGGACAGGAAAATGGAGCTGAAGAGGGTTGAGTGGATAGCAAATTGAACAGCACGGCTGAGAGTATGAGCAGGCCACTTAAAACCAGCATTGGCTTACTTGGATATTTACCAGTGGTGTCACGAAAACCTGCCGGGAGTGGAGATTCAGATGAATTCCAGATTCGCTGTGAATGAATGGAACATTCTGTAGTGGAGATAACAATGATTTCTCCAGTCTCTGTGGTGTGGACAGGAAAATGTAGAGCTGGCCAGGGTTGAGTGGATAGCCAATTGAACAGCACCACTGCGCTTGTGAAGAAAACACTTAAAACATTGGGTTACTTGGACATTCAACAGTGGTGTAACGAAAACCTGCCGGGAGTGGAGGTTCAGAGGAATTCCAGATTCGCAGTGAATGAATGGAACATTCTCTAGTGGAGATTCCAACGATTTCTGAAGGCTGGGTCGTGTGGAAGGAAAATCAAGAACTAATCAGGATTTAGTGGAAAGCCAATTGTATAGCATGGCTGCGAGTGTGAACATGCAGCTGAAAACCAGCATTGGGTTACTTGGACATTCATCAGTGGTGTAAGGAAAACCTGCATGGAGTGGAGAGTCAGTTGAATTCCACATTCGCAGTGAATGAATGGAACATTCTGTAGAGGAGATTCCAATGATTTCTGAAGCCTGTGTTGTGTGGACAGGAAAATGAAGAGCTGACCAGGCTTGAATCGATAGCCAAGTAAACAGCAGGGCTGCGAATATGAACAGGCCGCTGAAAACCAGCATTGGGTTACTTGGACATTCAACAGTGGTGTAATGAAAACCTGCGTGGAGTTGAGAGTCAGATGAATTCCAGATTCGCAGTGAATGAATGGAACATTCTGTAGTGGAGATAACAAAGATTTCTGAAGGCTGGTAGTGTGGTGGGACAATGAAGAGCTGAACAGGGTGGAGTGAATTGTCAATTAAACAGCACGGCTGCGAGTATGAACAGGCCTCTGAAAACCAGCATTGGCTTACTTGGACATTCACAAGTGGTGTAATGTTAACCAGGCGGGAGTGGAGAATCAGATAAACTCCAGACTCGCGGTGAATGAATGGAACATTCTGTAGTGGAGATTGCAATGATTTCTGAAATCTGGATTGTGGGGACACGAAAATGAAGAGCTGACCAGTGTTGAGTGGATAGCCTGTAAAAAGCCTCGGCTTCGAATGTGAACAGACCACTGAAAACCAGTATTGCATTACTTCGACTTTCAGCAGTGGTGTAACGAAAGCCTGCGTGGAGTGCAGATTCAGATGAATTCCAGATTCCCAGTGAATGAATGGAACATCCTGTAGTGGAGATTACAATGATTTCTGAAGGCTGGGTTGTGTGCACAGGAAAATGAGGAGCAAAACAGGTTGAGTGGATAGCCAATTGAACAGCACGACTGCGAACATGAACAGGCCTCTGAAAACCAGCATTGTTTTACTTGGACATTCACAAGTGGTGTAAGATAAATCTGCAGGTAGTGGAGATTCAGTTGAATTCCAGATTCGCAGTGAATGAATGGAACATTCTGTACTGGAGATTGCAATGATTTCTCAAGTCTGGATTGTTTGGACATGAAAATGAAGAGCTGACCACAGTTGTGTGGATACCCAGTAAAAAGCAGGGCTTAGAGTGTGAACAGACCGCTGAAAACCAGCATTGTGTTACTTGGACATTCATAAGTGGTGTAATGAAAGCCTACCTGGAGTGCAGATTCAGATGAATTCCAGATTGGCAGTGAATGAATGGAACATTCTGTACTGGCGATTCCAATGATTTCTGAAGTCTGATATTGTGGAAAAGAAAATGAAAGGCTGACCAGGTTTGAGTGGATAGACAATTGAACAGCACACTGCGAGTGTGAAAAGGCGGCTGAAAACCAGCATTGGATTACTTGGTCATTCACCAGTGCTGTAATGAAAACCTGCCTGGAGCGGAGAGTCAGATGAATTGCAGAATCGCAGTGAATGAATGGAACAGTCTGTAGTGGAGAGCCCAATGATTTCTGAAGGCTGGTTTGTGTGGAGAGGAAAATGAAGAGCTGACCAATATTGAGTGGATAGCCCATTGAACAGCACTTCTGCGAGTTGAACATGCCTCTGAAAACCAGTATTGAGTTACTTGGACATTCACCAGTGGCGTAACGAAAACCTGCCAGGAGTGGAGGTTCAGAGGAATTCCAGATTCGCAGTGAATGAATGGAACATTCTCTAGTGGTGATTCCAATGATTTCTGAAGGCTGGGTTTTGTGGACACGAGAATGTAGAGCTGAACAGGGTGGAGTGGATAGCCAAATGAACAGCACGTCTCTTAGTATGAACAGGCCACTGAAAACCAGCATTGGCTTACTTGGACATTCACAAGTGGTGTAACGATAACCCGCCGGGAGTTGAGAGTCAGATGAATTTAAGATTCGCAGTGAATGAACGGAACATTCTGTGGAGGAGATACCAATTATTTCTGAAGGTTGGGTTATGAGGACAGGAAAATGTAGAGCTGAATAGGGTTGGGTGGATAGCAAATTGAACAGCACGGCTGAGTGTGTTAGCAGGCGGCTTAAAACCAGCATTGTCTTCCTTGGACATTTACCAGTGGTGTCACGAAAACCTTCCAGGAGTGGAGACTCTGATGAATTCCAGATTCGCGTGATTGAATGGAACATTCTGTAGTGGTGATTGCCAACATTTAGGAATCTGGATAGTCTGGACAGGATATTGAAGAGCTGACCGATATTGAGTGGATAGCCAATGAACAGCACGGTTTCGAGTGTGAACAGACCACTAAGAAGCAGCATTGCATTACTTGGACATTCATCAGTGGTGTAACGAAAGCCTTCCTGGAATGCAGATTCAGAGTATTTCCAGATTCACAGTGAATGAATGGAAATTTCTGTAGTAGAGATTCCAATGATTTCTGAACGCTGGGTTGTGTGGACAGGAAAATGAAGAGCTGACTAGGTTTGACTGGATTGCCAATTGAACAGCAAGGCTGTGAGTGTGAACAGCCGCTGAAAACCAGCATTGGATTACCTGGTCATTCACCAGTGTTGTTAGGAAAATCTGCCTGGTGTGGAGAGTCAGAGGAATTCCAGATTCGCAGGGAACGAATGGAACATTCTGAAGTGGAGATAAGAATGATTTCTGAAGGCTCGGTGTGTGGAAGGAAAATCAAGAGCTAACCAGCGTTCACTGGATAGCCAATTGAACAGCACGGCTGCGAGTGTTAACACGCAGCTGAAACCAGCCTTGGGTTGCTTGGACATTCACCAGTGGTGAAACGAAAACCTGCTGGGAGTGGAGAACAAGATGAATTCAAGATTCGCCTGAATGAATGAAACATTCTGTAGTGTAGATTGCAATGGTTTCTGAGGTTTGTATTGTCTGAACTGGAAAAAGAAGAACTCACCAGTGTTGAGTCGCTAGACCGTGAACAGCACGGGTTCGAGTGTGAATAGACCGCTGAAAACCATCATTGCGTTACTTGAACATTCAGCAGTGGTGCAATGAAAACCTGCCGGGAGTGGAGATTCAGATGAATTCCAGATTCGCAGTGAATGAATGGAACATTCTCTAGTGGTGATTCCAATGATTTCTGAAGGCTGGGTTTTGTGGACACGAAAATGTAGAGCTGAACAGGGTGGAATGGATAGCCAAATGAACAGCACGTCTCGTAGTAAGAACAGGCCACTGAAAACCAGCTTTGGCTTAATTGGACATTCACAAGTGGTGTAACGAAAACCTGACGGGAGTTGAGAATTAGATGAATTTCAGATTTGCCGTCAATGAATGGAACATTCTGTGGAGGAGATACCAATTGTTTCTGAAGTTTGGGTTATGTGGACAGGAAAATGGAGCTGAAGAGGGTTGAGTGGATAGCAAATTGAACAGCACGGCTGAGAGTATGAGCAGGCCACTTAAAACCAGCATTGGCTTACTTGGATATTTACCGGTGGTGTCACGAAAACCTGCCGGGAGTGGAGATTCAGATGAATTCCAGATTCGCTGTGAATGAATGGAACATTCTGTAGTGGAGATAACAATGATTTCTCCAGTCTCTGTGGTGTGGACAGGAAAATGTAGAGCTGGCCAGGGTTGAGTGGATAGCCAATTGAACAGCACCACTGCGCTTGTGAAGAAAACACTTAAAACATTGGGTTACTTGGACATTCAACAGTGGTGTAACGAAAACCTGCCGGGAGTGGAGGTTCAGAGGAATTCCAGATTCGCAGTGAATGAATGGAACATTCTCTAGTGGAGATTCCAACGATTTCTGAAGGCTGGGTCGTGTGGAAGGAAAATCAAGAACTAATCAGGATTTAGTGGAAAGCCAATTGTATAGCATGGCTGCGAGTGTGAACATGCAGCTGAAAACCAGCATTGGGTTACTTGGACATTCATCAGTGGTGTGAGGAAAACCTGCATGGAGTGGAGAGTCAGTTGAATTCCACATTCGCAGTGAATGAATGGAACATTCTGTAGAGGAGATTCCAATGATTTCTGAAGCCTGTGTTGTGTGGACAGGAAAATGAAGAGCTGACCAGGCTTGAATCGATAGCCAAGTAAACAGCAGGGCTGCGAATATGAACAGGCCGCTGAAAACCAGCATTGGGTTACTTGGACATTCAACAGTGGTGTAATGAAAACCTGCGTGGAGTTGAGAGTCAGATGAATTCCAGATTCGCAGTGAATGAATGGAACATTCTGTAGTGGAGATAACAAAGATTTCTGAAGGCTGGTAGTGTGGTGGGACAATGAAGAGCTGAACAGGGTGGAGTGAATTGTCAATTAAACAGCACGGCTGCGAGTATGAACAGGCCTCTGAAAACCAGCATTGGCTTACTTGGACATTCACAAGTGGTGTAATGTTAACCAGGCGGGAGTGGAGAATCAGATAAACTCCAGACTCGCGGTGAATGAATGGAACATTCTGTAGTGGAGATTGCAATGATTTCTGAAATCTGGATTGTGGGGACACGAAAATGAAGAGCTGACCAGTGTTGAGTGGATAGCCTGTAAAAAGCCTCGGCTTCGAATGTGAACAGACCACTGAAAACCAGTATTGCATTACTTCGACTTTCAGCAGTGGTGTAACGAAAGCCTGCGTGGAGTGCAGATTCAGATGAATTCCAGATTCCCAGTGAATGAATGGAACATCCTGTAGTGGAGATTACAATGATTTCTGAAGGCTGGGTTGTGTGCACAGGAAAATGAGGAGCAAAACAGGTTGAGTGGATAGCCAATTGAACAGCACGACTGCGAACATGAACAGGCCTCTGAAAACCAGCATTGTTTTACTTGGACATTCACAAGTGGTGTAAGATAAATCTGCAGGTAGTGGAGATTCAGTTGAATTCCAGATTCGCAGTGAATGAATGGAACATTCTGTACTGGAGATTGCAATGATTTCTCAAGTCTGGATTGTTTGGACATGAAAATGAAGAGCTGACCACAGTTGTGTGGATACCCAGTAAAAAGCAGGGCTTAGAGTGTGAACAGACCGCTGAAAACCAGCATTGTGTTACTTGGACATTCATAAGTGGTGTAATGAAAGCCTACCTGGAGTGCAGATTCAGATGAATTCCAGATTGGCAGTGAATGAATGGAACATTCTGTACTGGCGATTCCAATGATTTCTGAAGTCTGATATTGTGGAAAAGAAAATGAAAGGCTGACCAGGTTTGAGTGGATAGACAATTGAACAGCACACTGCGAGTGTGAAAAGGCGGCTGAAAACCAGCATTGGATTACTTGGTCATTCACCAGTGCTGTAATGAAAACCTGCCTGGAGCGGAGAGTCAGATGAATTGCAGAATCGCAGTGAATGAATGGAACAGTCTGTAGTGGAGAGCCCAATGATTTCTGAAGGCTGGTTTGTGTGGAGAGGAAAATGAAGAGCTGACCAATATTGAGTGGATAGCCCATTGAACAGCACTTCTGCGAGTTGAACATGCCTCTGAAAACCAGTATTGAGTTACTTGGACATTCACCAGTGGCGTAACGAAAACCTGCCAGGAGTGGAGGTTCAGAGGAATTCCAGATTCGCAGTGAATGAATGGAACATTCTCTAGTGGTGATTCCAATGATTTCTGAAGGCTGGGTTTTGTGGACACGAAAATGTAGAGCTGAACAGGGTGGAGTGGATAGCCAAATGAACAGCACGTCTCTTAGTATGAACAGGCCACTGAAAACCAGCATTGGCTTACTTGGACATTCACAAGTGGTGTAACGATAACCCGCCGGGAGTTGAGAGTCAGATGAATTTAAGATTCGCAGTGAATGAACGGAACATTCTGTGGAGGAGATACCAATTATTTCTGAAGGTTGGGTTATGAGGACAGGAAAATGTAGAGCTGAATAGGGTTGGGTGGATAGCAAATTGAACAGCACGGCTGAGTGTGTTAGCAGGCGGCTTAAAACCAGCATTGTCTTCCTTGGACATTTACCAGTGGTGTCACGAAAACCTTCCAGGAGTGGAGACTCTGATGAATTCCAGATTCGCGTGATTGAATGGAACATTCTGTAGTGGTGATTGCCAACATTTAGGAATCTGGATAGTCTGGACAGGATATTGAAGAGCTGACCGATATTGAGTGGATAGCCAATGAACAGCACGGTTTCGAGTGTGAACAGACCACTAAGAAGCAGCATTGCATTACTTGGACATTCATCAGTGGTGTAACGAAAGCCTTCCTGGAATGCAGATTCAGAGTATTTCCAGATTCACAGTGAATGAATGGAAATTTCTGTAGTAGAGATTCCAATGATTTCTGAACGCTGGGTTGTGTGGACAGGAAAATGAAGAGCTGACTAGGTTTGACTGGATTGCCAATTGAACAGCAAGGCTGTGAGTGTGAACAGCCGCTGAAAACCAGCATTGGATTACCTGGTCATTCACCAGTGTTGTTAGGAAAATCTGCCTGGTGTGGAGAGTCAGAGGAATTCCAGATTCGCAGGGAACGAATGGAACATTCTGAAGTGGAGATAAGAATGATTTCTGAAGGCTCGGTGTGTGGAAGGAAAATCAAGAGCTAACCAGCGTTCACTGGATAGCCAATTGAACAGCACGGCTGCGAGTGTCAACACGCAGCTGAAACCAGCCTTGGGTTGCTTGGACATTCACCAGTGGTGAAACGAAAACCTGCTGGGAGTGGAGAACAAGATGAATTCAAGATTCGCCTGAATGAATGAAACATTCTGTAGTGTAGATTGCAATGGTTTCTGAGGTTTGTATTGTCTGAACTGGAAAAAGAAGAACTCACCAGTGTTGAGTCGCTAGACCGTGAACAGCACGGGTTCGAGTGTGAATAGACCGCTGAAAACCATCATTGCGTTACTTGAACATTCAGCAGTGGTGCAATGAAAACCTGCCGGGAGTGGAGATTCAGATGAATTCCAGATTCGCAGTGAATGAATGGAACATTCTCTAGTGGTGATTCCAATGATTTCTGAAGGCTGGGTTTTGTGGACACGAAAATGTAGAGCTGAACAGGGTGGAATGGATAGCCAAATGAACAGCACGTCTCGTAGTAAGAACAGGCCACTGAAAACCAGCTTTGGCTTAATTGGACATTCACAAGTGGTGTAACGAAAACCTGACGGGAGTTGAGAATTAGATGAATTTCAGATTTGCCGTCAATGAATGGAACATTCTGTGGAGGAGATACCAATTGTTTCTGAAGTTTGGGTTATGTGGACAGGAAAATGGAGCTGAAGAGGGTTGAGTGGATAGCAAATTGAACAGCACGGCTGAGAGTATGAGCAGGCCACTTAAAACCAGCTTTGGCTTACTTGGATATTTACCAGTGGTGTCACGAAAACCTGCCGGGAGTGGAGATTCAGATGAATTCCAGATTCGCTGTGAATGAATGGAACATTCTGTAGTGGAGATAACAATGATTTCTCCAGTCTCTGTGGTGTGGACAGGAAAATGTAGAGCTGGCCAGGGTTGAGTGGATAGCCAATTGAACAGCACCACTGCGCTTGTGAAGAAAACACTTAAAACATTGGGTTACTTGGACATTCAACAGTGGTGTAACGAAAACCTGCCGGGAGTGGAGGTTCAGAGGAATTCCAGATTCGCAGTGAATGAATGGAACATTCTCTAGTGGAGATTCCAACGATTTCTGAAGGCTGGGTCGTGTGGAAGGAAAATCAAGAACTAATCAGGATTTAGTGGAAAGCCAATTGTATAGCATGGCTGCGAGTGTGAACATGCAGCTGAAAACCAGCATTGGGTTACTTGGACATTCATCAGTGGTGTAAGGAAAACCTGCATGGAGTGGAGAGTCAGTTGAATTCCACATTCGCAGTGAATGAATGGAACATTCTGTAGAGGAGATTCCAATGATTTCTGAAGCCTGTGTTGTGTGGACAGGAAAATGAAGAGCTGACCAGGCTTGAATCGATAGCCAAGTAAACAGCAGGGCTGCGAATATGAACAGGCCGCTGAAAACCAGCATGGGGTTACTTGGACATTCAACAGTGGTGTAATGAAAACCTGCGTGGAGTTGAGAGTCAGATGAATTCCAGATTCGCAGTGAATGAATGGAACATTCTGTAGTGGAGATAACAAAGATTTCTGAAGGCTGGTAGTGTGGTGGGACAATGAAGAGCTGAACAGGGTGGAGTGAATTGTCAATTAAACAGCACGGCTGCGAGTATGAACAGGCCTCTGAAAACCAGCATTGGCTTACTTGGACATTCACAAGTGGTGTAATGTTAACCAGGCGGGAGTGGAGAATCAGATAAACTCCAGACTCGCGGTGAATGAATGGAACATTCTGTAGTGGAGATTGCAATGATTTCTGAAATCTGGATTGTGGGGACACGAAAATGAAGAGCTGACCAGTGTTGAGTGGATAGCCTGTAAAAAGCCTCGGCTTCGAATGTGAACAGACCACTGAAAACCAGTATTGCATTACTTCGACTTTCAGCAGTGGTGTAACGAAAGCCTGCGTGGAGTGCAGATTCAGATGAATTCCAGATTCCCAGTGAATGAATGGAACATCCTGTAGTGGAGATTACAATGATTTCTGAAGGCTGGGTTGTGTGCACAGGAAAATGAGGAGCAAAACAGGTTGAGTGGATAGCCAATTGAACAGCACGACTGCGAACATGAACAGGCCTCTGAAAACCAGCATTGTTTTACTTGGACATTCACAAGTGGTGTAAGATAAATCTGCAGGTAGTGGAGATTCAGTTGAATTCCAGATTCGCAGTGAATGAATGGAACATTCTGTACTGGAGATTGCAATGATTTCTCAAGTCTGGATTGTTTGGACATGAAAATGAAGAGCTGACCACAGTTGTGTGGATACCCAGTAAAAAGCAGGGCTTAGAGTGTGAACAGACCGCTGAAAACCAGCATTGTGTTACTTGGACATTCATAAGTGGTGTAATGAAAGCCTACCTGGAGTGCAGATTCAGATGAATTCCAGATTGGCAGTGAATGAATGGAACATTCTGTACTGGCGATTCCAATGATTTCTGAAGTCTGATATTGTGGAAAAGAAAATGAAAGGCTGACCAGGTTTGAGTGGATAGACAATTGAACAGCACACTGCGAGTGTGAAAAGGCGGCTGAAAACCAGCATTGGATTACTTGGTCATTCACCAGTGCTGTAATGAAAACCTGCCTGGAGCGGAGAGTCAGATGAATTGCAGAATCGCAGTGAATGAATGGAACAGTCTGTAGTGGAGAGCCCAATGATTTCTGAAGGCTGGTTTGTGTGGAGAGGAAAATGAAGAGCTGACCAATATTGAGTGGATAGCCCATTGAACAGCACTTCTGCGAGTTGAACATGCCTCTGAAAACCAGTATTGAGTTACTTGGACATTCACCAGTGGCGTAACGAAAACCTGCCAGGAGTGGAGGTTCAGAGGAATTCCAGATTCGCAGTGAATGAATGGAACATTCTCTAGTGGTGATTCCAATGATTTCTGAAGGCTGGGTTTTGTGGACACGAAAATGTAGAGCTGAACAGGGTGGAGTGGATAGCCAAATGAACAGCACGTCTCTTAGTATGAACAGGCCACTGAAAACCAGCATTGGCTTACTTGGACATTCACAAGTGGTGTAACGATAACCCGCCGGGAGTTGAGAGTCAGATGAATTTAAGATTCGCAGTGAATGAACGGAACATTCTGTGGAGGAGATACCAATTATTTCTGAAGGTTGGGTTATGAGGACAGGAAAATGTAGAGCTGAATAGGGTTGGGTGGATAGCAAATTGAACAGCACGGCTGAGTGTGTTAGCAGGCGGCTTAAAACCAGCATTGTCTTCCTTGGACATTTACCAGTGGTGTCACGAAAACCTTCCAGGAGTGGAGACTCTGATGAATTCCAGATTCGCGTGATTGAATGGAACATTCTGTAGTGGTGATTGCCAACATTTAGGAATCTGGATAGTCTGGACAGGATATTGAAGAGCTGACCGATATTGAGTGGATAGCCAATGAACAGCACGGTTTCGAGTGTGAACAGACCACTAAGAAGCAGCATTGCATTACTTGGACATTCATCAGTGGTGTAACGAAAGCCTTCCTGGAATGCAGATTCAGAGTATTTCCAGATTCACAGTGAATGAATGGAAATTTCTGTAGTAGAGATTCCAATGATTTCTGAACGCTGGGTTGTGTGGACAGGAAAATGAAGAGCTGACTAGGTTTGACTGGATTGCCAATTGAACAGCAAGGCTGTGAGTGTGAACAGCCGCTGAAAACCAGCATTGGATTACCTGGTCATTCACCAGTGTTGTTAGGAAAATCTGCCTGGTGTGGAGAGTCAGAGGAATTCCAGATTCGCAGGGAACGAATGGAACATTCTGAAGTGGAGATAAGAATGATTTCTGAAGGCTCGGTGTGTGGAAGGAAAATCAAGAGCTAACCAGCGTTCACTGGATAGCCAATTGAACAGCACGGCTGCGAGTGTCAACACGCAGCTGAAACCAGCCTTGGGTTGCTTGGACATTCACCAGTGGTGAAACGAAAACCTGCTGGGAGTGGAGAACAAGATGAATTCAAGATTCGCCTGAATGAATGAAACATTCTGTAGTGTAGATTGCAATGGTTTCTGAGGTTTGTATTGTCTGAACTGGAAAAAGAAGAACTCACCAGTGTTGAGTCGCTAGACCGTGAACAGCACGGGTTCGAGTGTGAATAGACCGCTGAAAACCATCATTGCGTTACTTGAACATTCAGCAGTGGTGCAATGAAAACCTGCCGGGAGTGGAGATTCAGATGAATTCCAGATTCGCAGTGAATGAATGGAACATTCTCTAGTGGTGATTCCAATGATTTCTGAAGGCTGGGTTTTGTGGACACGAAAATGTAGAGCTGAACAGGGTGGAATGGATAGCCAAATGAACAGCACGTCTCGTAGTAAGAACAGGCCACTGAAAACCAGCTTTGGCTTAATTGGACATTCACAAGTGGTGTAACGAAAACCTGACGGGAGTTGAGAATTAGATGAATTTCAGATTTGCCGTCAATGAATGGAACATTCTGTGGAGGAGATACCAATTGTTTCTGAAGTTTGGGTTATGTGGACAGGAAAATGGAGCTGAAGAGGGTTGAGTGGATAGCAAATTGAACAGCACGGCTGAGAGTATGAGCAGGCCACTTAAAACCAGCATTGGCTTACTTGGATATTTACCAGTGGTGTCACGAAAACCTGCCGGGAGTGGAGATTCAGATGAATTCCAGATTCGCTGTGAATGAATGGAACATTCTGTAGTGGAGATAACAATGATTTCTCCAGTCTCTGTGGTGTGGACAGGAAAATGTAGAGCTGGCCAGGGTTGAGTGGATAGCCAATTGAACAGCACCACTGCGCTTGTGAAGAAAACACTTAAAACATTGGGTTACTTGGACATTCAACAGTGGTGTAACGAAAACCTGCCGGGAGTGGAGGTTCAGAGGAATTCCAGATTCGCAGTGAATGAATGGAACATTCTCTAGTGGAGATTCCAACGATTTCTGAAGGCTGGGTCGTGTGGAAGGAAAATCAAGAACTAATCAGGATTTAGTGGAAAGCCAATTGTATAGCATGGCTGCGAGTGTGAACATGCAGCTGAAAACCAGCATTGGGTTACTTGGACATTCATCAGTGGTGTAAGGAAAACCTGCATGGAGTGGAGAGTCAGTTGAATTCCACATTCGCAGTGAATGAATGGAACATTCTGTAGAGGAGATTCCAATGATTTCTGAAGCCTGTGTTGTGTGGACAGGAAAATGAAGAGCTGACCAGGCTTGAATCGATAGCCAAGTAAACAGCAGGGCTGCGAATATGAACAGGCCGCTGAAAACCAGCATTGGGTTACTTGGACATTCAACAGTGGTGTAATGAAAACCTGCGTGGAGTTGAGAGTCAGATGAATTCCAGATTCGCAGTGAATGAATGGAACATTCTGTAGTGGAGATAACAAAGATTTCTGAAGGCTGGTAGTGTGGTGGGACAATGAAGAGCTGAACAGGGTGGAGTGAATTGTCAATTAAACAGCACGGCTGCGAGTATGAACAGGCCTCTGAAAACCAGCATTGGCTTACTTGGACATTCACAAGTGGTGTAATGTTAACCAGGCGGGAGTGGAGAATCAGATAAACTCCAGACTCGCGGTGAATGAATGGAACATTCTGTAGTGGAGATTGCAATGATTTCTGAAATCTGGATTGTGGGGACACGAAAATGAAGAGCTGACCAGTGTTGAGTGGATAGCCTGTAAAAAGCCTCGGCTTCGAATGTGAACAGACCACTGAAAACCAGTATTGCATTACTTCGACTTTCAGCAGTGGTGTAACGAAAGCCTGCGTGGAGTGCAGATTCAGATGAATTCCAGATTCCCAGTGAATGAATGGAACATCCTGTAGTGGAGATTACAATGATTTCTGAAGGCTGGGTTGTGTGCACAGGAAAATGAGGAGCAAAACAGGTTGAGTGGATAGCCAATTGAACAGCACGACTGCGAACATGAACAGGCCTCTGAAAACCAGCATTGTTTTACTTGGACATTCACAAGTGGTGTAAGATAAATCTGCAGGTAGTGGAGATTCAGTTGAATTCCAGATTCGCAGTGAATGAATGGAACATTCTGTACTGGAGATTGCAATGATTTCTCAAGTCTGGATTGTTTGGACATGAAAATGAAGAGCTGACCACAGTTGTGTGGATACCCAGTAAAAAGCAGGGCTTAGAGTGTGAACAGACCGCTGAAAACCAGCATTGTGTTACTTGGACATTCATAAGTGGTGTAATGAAAGCCTACCTGGAGTGCAGATTCAGATGAATTCCAGATTGGCAGTGAATGAATGGAACATTCTGTACTGGCGATTCCAATGATTTCTGAAGTCTGATATTGTGGAAAAGAAAATGAAAGGCTGACCAGGTTTGAGTGGATAGACAATTGAACAGCACACTGCGAGTGTGAAAAGGCGGCTGAAAACCAGCATTGGATTACTTGGTCATTCACCAGTGCTGTAATGAAAACCTGCCTGGAGCGGAGAGTCAGATGAATTGCAGAATCGCAGTGAATGAATGGAACAGTCTGTAGTGGAGAGCCCAATGATTTCTGAAGGCTGGTTTGTGTGGAGAGGAAAATGAAGAGCTGACCAATATTGAGTGGATAGCCCATTGAACAGCACTTCTGCGAGTTGAACATGCCTCTGAAAACCAGTATTGAGTTACTTGGACATTCACCAGTGGCGTAACGAAAACCTGCCAGGAGTGGAGGTTCAGAGGAATTCCAGATTCGCAGTGAATGAATGGAACATTCTCTAGTGGTGATTCCAATGATTTCTGAAGGCTGGGTTTTGTGGACACGAAAATGTAGAGCTGAACAGGGTGGAGTGGATAGCCAAATGAACAGCACGTCTCTTAGTATGAACAGGCCACTGAAAACCAGCATTGGCTTACTTGGACATTCACAAGTGGTGTAACGATAACCCGCCGGGAGTTGAGAGTCAGATGAATTTAAGATTCGCAGTGAATGAACGGAACATTCTGTGGAGGAGATACCAATTATTTCTGAAGGTTGGGTTATGAGGACAGGAAAATGTAGAGCTGAATAGGGTTGGGTGGATAGCAAATTGAACAGCACGGCTGAGTGTGTTAGCAGGCGGCTTAAAACCAGCATTGTCTTCCTTGGACATTTACCAGTGGTGTCACGAAAACCTTCCAGGAGTGGAGACTCTGATGAATTCCAGATTCGCGTGATTGAATGGAACATTCTGTAGTGGTGATTGCCAACATTTAGGAATCTGGATAGTCTGGACAGGATATTGAAGAGCTGACCGATATTGAGTGGATAGCCAATGAACAGCACGGTTTCGAGTGTGAACAGACCACTAAGAAGCAGCATTGCATTACTTGGACATTCATCAGTGGTGTAACGAAAGCCTTCCTGGAATGCAGATTCAGAGTATTTCCAGATTCACAGTGAATGAATGGAAATTTCTGTAGTAGAGATTCCAATGATTTCTGAACGCTGGGTTGTGTGGACAGGAAAATGAAGAGCTGACTAGGTTTGACTGGATTGCCAATTGAACAGCAAGGCTGTGAGTGTGAACAGCCGCTGAAAACCAGCATTGGATTACCTGGTCATTCACCAGTGTTGTTAGGAAAATCTGCCTGGTGTGGAGAGTCAGAGGAATTCCAGATTCGCAGGGAACGAATGGAACATTCTGAAGTGGAGATAAGAATGATTTCTGAAGGCTCGGTGTGTGGAAGGAAAATCAAGAGCTAACCAGCGTTCACTGGATAGCCAATTGAACAGCACGGCTGCGAGTGTTAACACGCAGCTGAAACCAGCCTTGGGTTGCTTGGACATTCACCAGTGGTGAAACGAAAACCTGCTGGGAGTGGAGAACAAGATGAATTCAAGATTCGCCTGAATGAATGAAACATTCTGTAGTGTAGATTGCAATGGTTTCTGAGGTTTGTATTGTCTGAACTGGAAAAAGAAGAACTCACCAGTGTTGAGTCGCTAGACCGTGAACAGCACGGGTTCGAGTGTGAATAGACCGCTGAAAACCATCATTGCGTTACTTGAACATTCAGCAGTGGTGCAATGAAAACCTGCCGGGAGTGGAGATTCAGATGAATTCCAGATTCGCAGTGAATGAATGGAACATTCTCTAGTGGTGATTCCAATGATTTCTGAAGGCTGGGTTTTGTGGACACGAAAATGTAGAGCTGAACAGGGTGGAATGGATAGCCAAATGAACAGCACGTCTCGTAGTAAGAACAGGCCACTGAAAACCAGCTTTGGCTTAATTGGACATTCACAAGTGGTGTAACGAAAACCTGACGGGAGTTGAGAATTAGATGAATTTCAGATTTGCCGTCAATGAATGGAACATTCTGTGGAGGAGATACCAATTGTTTCTGAAGTTTGGGTTATGTGGACAGGAAAATGGAGCTGAAGAGGGTTGAGTGGATAGCAAATTGAACAGCACGGCTGAGAGTATGAGCAGGCCACTTAAAACCAGCTTTGGCTTACTTGGATATTTACCAGTGGTGTCACGAAAACCTGCCGGGAGTGGAGATTCAGATGAATTCCAGATTCGCTGTGAATGAATGGAACATTCTGTAGTGGAGATAACAATGATTTCTCCAGTCTCTGTGGTGTGGACAGGAAAATGTAGAGCTGGCCAGGGTTGAGTGGATAGCCAATTGAACAGCACCACTGCGCTTGTGAAGAAAACACTTAAAACATTGGGTTACTTGGACATTCAACAGTGGTGTAACGAAAACCTGCCGGGAGTGGAGGTTCAGAGGAATTCCAGATTCGCAGTGAATGAATGGAACATTCTCTAGTGGAGATTCCAACGATTTCTGAAGGCTGGGTCGTGTGGAAGGAAAATCAAGAACTAATCAGGATTTAGTGGAAAGCCAATTGTATAGCATGGCTGCGAGTGTGAACATGCAGCTGAAAACCAGCATTGGGTTACTTGGACATTCATCAGTGGTGTAAGGAAAACCTGCATGGAGTGGAGAGTCAGTTGAATTCCACATTCGCAGTGAATGAATGGAACATTCTGTAGAGGAGATTCCAATGATTTCTGAAGCCTGTGTTGTGTGGACAGGAAAATGAAGAGCTGACCAGGCTTGAATCGATAGCCAAGTAAACAGCAGGGCTGCGAATATGAACAGGCCGCTGAAAACCAGCATGGGGTTACTTGGACATTCAACAGTGGTGTAATGAAAACCTGCGTGGAGTTGAGAGTCAGATGAATTCCAGATTCGCAGTGAATGAATGGAACATTCTGTAGTGGAGATAACAAAGATTTCTGAAGGCTGGTAGTGTGGTGGGACAATGAAGAGCTGAACAGGGTGGAGTGAATTGTCAATTAAACAGCACGGCTGCGAGTATGAACAGGCCTCTGAAAACCAGCATTGGCTTACTTGGACATTCACAAGTGGTGTAATGTTAACCAGGCGGGAGTGGAGAATCAGATAAACTCCAGACTCGCGGTGAATGAATGGAACATTCTGTAGTGGAGATTGCAATGATTTCTGAAATCTGGATTGTGGGGACACGAAAATGAAGAGCTGACCAGTGTTGAGTGGATAGCCTGTAAAAAGCCTCGGCTTCGAATGTGAACAGACCACTGAAAACCAGTATTGCATTACTTCGACTTTCAGCAGTGGTGTAACGAAAGCCTGCGTGGAGTGCAGATTCAGATGAATTCCAGATTCCCAGTGAATGAATGGAACATCCTGTAGTGGAGATTACAATGATTTCTGAAGGCTGGGTTGTGTGCACAGGAAAATGAGGAGCAAAACAGGTTGAGTGGATAGCCAATTGAACAGCACGACTGCGAACATGAACAGGCCTCTGAAAACCAGCATTGTTTTACTTGGACATTCACAAGTGGTGTAAGATAAATCTGCAGGTAGTGGAGATTCAGTTGAATTCCAGATTCGCAGTGAATGAATGGAACATTCTGTACTGGAGATTGCAATGATTTCTCAAGTCTGGATTGTTTGGACATGAAAATGAAGAGCTGACCACAGTTGTGTGGATACCCAGTAAAAAGCAGGGCTTAGAGTGTGAACAGACCGCTGAAAACCAGCATTGTGTTACTTGGACATTCATAAGTGGTGTAATGAAAGCCTACCTGGAGTGCAGATTCAGATGAATTCCAGATTGGCAGTGAATGAATGGAACATTCTGTACTGGCGATTCCAATGATTTCTGAAGTCTGATATTGTGGAAAAGAAAATGAAAGGCTGACCAGGGTTGAGTGGATAGACAATTGAACAGCACACTGCGAGTGTGAAAAGGCGGCTGAAAACCAGCATTGGATTACTTGGTCATTCACCAGTGCTGTAATGAAAACCTGCCTGGAGCGGAGAGTCAGATGAATTGCAGAATCGCAGTGAATGAATGGAACAGTCTGTAGTGGAGAGCCCAATGATTTCTGAAGGCTGGTTTGTGTGGAGAGGAAAATGAAGAGCTGACCAATATTGAGTGGATAGCCCATTGAACAGCACTTCTGCGAGTTGAACATGCCTCTGAAAACCAGTATTGAGTTACTTGGACATTCACCAGTGGCGTAACGAAAACCTGCCAGGAGTGGAGGTTCAGAGGAATTCCAGATTCGCAGTGAATGAATGGAACATTCTCTAGTGGTGATTCCAATGATTTCTGAAGGCTGGGTTTTGTGGACACGAGAATGTAGAGCTGAACAGGGTGGAGTGGATAGCCAAATGAACAGCACGTCTCTTAGTATGAACAGGCCACTGAAAACCAGCATTGGCTTACTTGGACATTCACAAGTGGTGTAACGATAACCCGCCGGGAGTTGAGAGTCAGATGAATTTAAGATTCGCAGTGAATGAACGGAACATTCTGTGGAGGAGATACCAATTATTTCTGAAGGTTGGGTTATGAGGACAGGAAAATGGAGAGCTGAATAGGGTTGGGTGGATAGCAAATTGAACAGCACGGCTGAGTGTGTTAGCAGGCGGCTTAAAACCAGCATTGTCTTCCTTGGACATTTACCAGTGGTGTCACGAAAACCTTCCAGGAGTGGAGACTCTGATGAATTCCAGATTCGCGTGATTGAATGGAACATTCTGTAGTGGTGATTGCCAACATTTAGGAATCTGGATAGTCTGGACAGGATATTGAAGAGCTGACCGATATTGAGTGGATAGCCAATGAACAGCACGGTTTCGAGTGTGAACAGACCACTAAGAAGCAGCATTGCATTACTTGGACATTCATCAGTGGTGTAACGAAAGCCTTCCTGGAATGCAGATTCAGAGTATTTCCAGATTCACAGTGAATGAATGGAAATTTCTGTAGTAGAGATTCCAATGATTTCTGAACGCTGGGTTGTGTGGACAGGAAAATGAAGAGCTGACTAGGTTTGACTGGATTGCCAATTGAACAGCAAGGCTGTGAGTGTGAACAGCCGCTGAAAACCAGCATTGGATTACCTGGTCATTCACCAGTGTTGTTAGGAAAATCTGCCTGGTGTGGAGAGTCAGAGGAATTCCAGATTCGCAGGGAACGAATGGAACATTCTGAAGTGGAGATAAGAATGATTTCTGAAGGCTCGGTGTGTGGAAGGAAAATCAAGAGCTAACCAGCGTTCACTGGATAGCCAATTGAACAGCACGGCTGCGAGTGTTAACACGCAGCTGAAACCAGCCTTGGGTTGCTTGGACATTCACCAGTGGTGAAACGAAAACCTGCTGGGAGTGGAGAACAAGATGAATTCAAGATTCGCCTGAATGAATGAAACATTCTGTAGTGTAGATTGCAATGGTTTCTGAGGTTTGTATTGTCTGAACTGGAAAAAGAAGAACTCACCAGTGTTGAGTCGCTAGACCGTGAACAGCACGGGTTCGAGTGTGAATAGACCGCTGAAAACCATCATTGCGTTACTTGAACATTCAGCAGTGGTGCAATGAAAACCTGCCGGGAGTGGAGATTCAGATGAATTCCAGATTCGCAGTGAATGAATGGAACATTCTCTAGTGGTGATTCCAATGATTTCTGAAGGCTGGGTTTTGTGGACACGAAAATGTAGAGCTGAACAGGGTGGAATGGATAGCCAAATGAACAGCACGTCTCGTAGTAAGAACAGGCCACTGAAAACCAGCTTTGGCTTAATTGGACATTCACAAGTGGTGTAACGAAAACCTGACGGGAGTTGAGAATTAGATGAATTTCAGATTTGCCGTCAATGAATGGAACATTCTGTGGAGGAGATACCAATTGTTTCTGAAGTTTGGGTTATGTGGACAGGAAAATGGAGCTGAAGAGGGTTGAGTGGATAGCAAATTGAACAGCACGGCTGAGAGTATGAGCAGGCCACTTAAAACCAGCATTGGCTTACTTGGATATTTACCAGTGGTGTCACGAAAACCTGCCGGGAGTGGAGATTCAGATGAATTCCAGATTCGCTGTGAATGAATGGAACATTCTGTAGTGGAGATAACAATGATTTCTCCAGTCTCTGTGGTGTGGACAGGAAAATGTAGAGCTGGCCAGGGTTGAGTGGATAGCCAATTGAACAGCACCACTGCGCTTGTGAAGAAAACACTTAAAACATTGGGTTACTTGGACATTCAACAGTGGTGTAACGAAAACCTGCCGGGAGTGGAGGTTCAGAGGAATTCCAGATTCGCAGTGAATGAATGGAACATTCTCTAGTGGAGATTCCAACGATTTCTGAAGGCTGGGTCGTGTGGAAGGAAAATCAAGAACTAATCAGGATTTAGTGGAAAGCCAATTGTATAGCATGGCTGCGAGTGTGAACATGCAGCTGAAAACCAGCATTGGGTTACTTGGTCATTCATCAGTGGTGTAAGGAAAACCTGCATGGAGTGGAGAGTCAGTTGAATTCCACATTCGCAGTGAATGAATGGAACATTCTGTAGAGGAGATTCCAATGATTTCTGAAGCCTGTGTTGTGTGGACAGGAAAATGAAGAGCTGACCAGGCTTGAATCGATAGCCAAGTAAACAGCAGGGCTGCGAATATGAACAGGCCGCTGAAAACCAGCATTGGGTTACTTGGACATTCAACAGTGGTGTAATGAAAACCTGCGTGGAGTTGAGAGTCAGATGAATTCCAGATTCGCAGTGAATGAATGGAACATTCTGTAGTGGAGATAACAAAGATTTCTGAAGGCTGGTAGTGTGGTGGGACAATGAAGAGCTGAACAGGGTGGAGTGAATTGTCAATTAAACAGCACGGCTGCGAGTATGAACAGGCCTCTGAAAACCAGCATTGGCTTACTTGGACATTCACAAGTGGTGTAATGTTAACCAGGCGGGAGTGGAGAATCAGATAAACTCCAGACTCGCAGTGAATGAATGGAACATTCTGTAGTGGAGATTGCAATGATTTCTGAAATCTGGATTGTGGGGACACGAAAATGAAGAGCTGACCAGTGTTGAGTGGATAGCCTGTAAAAAGCCTCGGCTTCGAATGTGAACAGACCACTGAAAACCAGTATTGCATTACTTCGACTTTCAGCAGTGGTGTAACGAAAGCCTGCGTGGAGTGCAGATTCAGATGAATTCCAGATTCCCAGTGAATGAATGGAACATCCTGTAGTGGAGATTACAATGATTTCTGAAGGCTGGGTTGTGTGCACAGGAAAATGAGGAGCAAAACAGGTTGAGTGGATAGCCAATTGAACAGCACGACTGCGAACATGAACAGGCCTCTGAAAACCAGCATTGTTTTACTTGGACATTCACAAGTGGTGTAAGATAAATCTGCAGGTAGTGGAGATTCAGTTGAATTCCAGATTCGCAGTGAATGAATGGAACATTCTGTACTGGAGATTGCAATGATTTCTCAAGTCTGGATTGTTTGGACATGAAAATGAAGAGCTGACCACAGTTGTGTGGATACCCAGTAAAAAGCAGGGCTTAGAGTGTGAACAGACCGCTGAAAACCAGCATTGTGTTACTTGGACATTCATAAGTGGTGTAATGAAAGCCTACCTGGAGTGCAGATTCAGATGAATTCCAGATTGGCAGTGAATGAATGGAACATTCTGTACTGGCGATTCCAATGATTTCTGAAGTCTGATATTGTGGAAAAGAAAATGAAAGGCTGACCAGGGTTGAGTGGATAGACAATTGAACAGCACACTGCGAGTGTGAAAAGGCGGCTGAAAACCAGCATTGGATTACTTGGTCATTCACCAGTGCTGTAATGAAAACCTGCCTGGAGCGGAGAGTCAGATGAATTGCAGAATCGCAGTGAATGAATGGAACAGTCTGTAGTGGAGAGCCCAATGATTTCTGAAGGCTGGTTTGTGTGGAGAGGAAAATGAAGAGCTGACCAATATTGAGTGGATAGCCCATTGAACAGCACTTCTGCGAGTTGAACATGCCTCTGAAAACCAGTATTGAGTTACTTGGACATTCACCAGTGGCGTAACGAAAACCTGCCAGGAGTGGAGGTTCAGAGGAATTCCAGATTCGCAGTGAATGAATGGAACATTCTCTAGTGGTGATTCCAATGATTTCTGAAGGCTGGGTTTTGTGGACACGAGAATGTAGAGCTGAACAGGGTGGAGTGGATAGCCAAATGAACAGCACGTCTCTTAGTATGAACAGGCCACTGAAAACCAGCATTGGCTTACTTGGACATTCACAAGTGGTGTAACGATAACCCGCCGGGAGTTGAGAGTCAGATGAATTTAAGATTCGCAGTGAATGAACGGAACATTCTGTGGAGGAGATACCAATTATTTCTGAAGGTTGGGTTATGAGGACAGGAAAATGTAGAGCTGAATAGGGTTGGGTGGATAGCAAATTGAACAGCACGGCTGAGTGTGTTAGCAGGCGGCTTAAAACCAGCATTGTCTTCCTTGGACATTTACCAGTGGTGTCACGAAAACCTTCCAGGAGTGGAGACTCTGATGAATTCCAGATTCGCGTGATTGAATGGAACATTCTGTAGTGGTGATTGCCAACATTTAGGAATCTGGATAGTCTGGACAGGATATTGAAGAGCTGACCGATATTGAGTGGATAGCCAATGAACAGCACGGTTTCGAGTGTGAACAGACCACTAAGAAGCAGCATTGCATTACTTGGACATTCATCAGTGGTGTAACGAAAGCCTTCCTGGAATGCAGATTCAGAGTATTTCCAGATTCACAGTGAATGAATGGAAATTTCTGTAGTAGAGTTTCCAATGATTTCTGAACGCTGGGTTGTGTGGACAGGAAAATGAAGAGCTGACTAGGTTTGACTGGATTGCCAATTGAACAGCAAGGCTGTGAGTGTGAACAGCCGCTGAAAACCAGCATTGGATTACCTGGTCATTCACCAGTGTTGTTAGGAAAATCTGCCTGGTGTGGAGAGTCAGAGGAATTCCAGATTCGCAGGGAACGAATGGAACATTCTGAAGTGGAGATAAGAATGATTTCTGAAGGCTCGGTGTGTGGAAGGAAAATCAAGAGCTAACCAGCGTTCACTGGATAGCCAATTGAACAGCACGGCTGCGAGTGTTAACACGCAGCTGAAACCAGCCTTGGGTTGCTTGGACATTCACCAGTGGTGAAACGAAAACCTGCTGGGAGTGGAGAACAAGATGAATTCAAGATTCGCCTGAATGAATGAAACATTCTGTAGTGTAGATTGCAATGGTTTCTGAGGTTTGTATTGTCTGAACTGGAAAAAGAAGAACTCACCAGTGTTGAGTCGCTAGACCGTGAACAGCACGGGTTCGAGTGTGAATAGACCGCTGAAAACCATCATTGCGTTACTTGAACATTCAGCAGTGGTGCAATGAAAACCTGCCGGGAGTGGAGATTCAGATGAATTCCAGATTCGCAGTGAATGAATGGAACATTCTCTAGTGGTGATTCCAATGATTTCTGAAGGCTGGGTTTTGTGGACACGAAAATGTAGAGCTGAACAGGGTGGAATGGATAGCCAAATGAACAGCACGTCTCGTAGTAAGAACAGGCCACTGAAAACCAGCTTTGGCTTAATTGGACATTCACAAGTGGTGTAACGAAAACCTGACGGGAGTTGAGAATTAGATGAATTTCAGATTTGCCGTCAATGAATGGAACATTCTGTGGAGGAGATACCAATTGTTTCTGAAGTTTGGGTTATGTGGACAGGAAAATGGAGCTGAAGAGGGTTGAGTGGATAGCAAATTGAACAGCACGGCTGAGAGTATGAGCAGGCCACTTAAAACCAGCATTGGCTTACTTGGATATTTACCAGTGGTGTCACGAAAACCTGCCGGGAGTGGAGATTCAGATGAATTCCAGATTCGCTGTGAATGAATGGAACATTCTGTAGTGGAGATAACAATGATTTCTCCAGTCTCTGTGGTGTGGACAGGAAAATGTAGAGCTGGCCAGGGTTGAGTGGATAGCCAATTGAACAGCACCACTGCGCTTGTGAAGAAAACACTTAAAACATTGGGTTACTTGGACATTCAACAGTGGTGTAACGAAAACCTGCCGGGAGTGGAGGTTCAGAGGAATTCCAGATTCGCAGTGAATGAATGGAACATTCTCTAGTGGAGATTCCAACGATTTCTGAAGGCTGGGTCGTGTGGAAGGAAAATCAAGAACTAATCAGGATTTAGTGGAAAGCCAATTGTATAGCATGGCTGCGAGTGTGAACATGCAGCTGAAAACCAGCATTGGGTTACTTGGACATTCATCAGTGGTGTAAGGAAAACCTGCATGGAGTGGAGAGTCAGTTGAATTCCACATTCGCAGTGAATGAATGGAACATTCTGTAGAGGAGATTCCAATGATTTCTGAAGCCTGTGTTGTGTGGACAGGAAAATGAAGAGCTGACCAGGCTTGAATCGATAGCCAAGTAAACAGCAGGGCTGCGAATATGAACAGGCCGCTGAAAACCAGCATTGGGTTACTTGGACATTCAACAGTGGTGTAATGAAAACCTGCGTGGAGTTGAGAGTCAGATGAATTCCAGATTCGCAGTGAATGAATGGAACATTCTGTAGTGGAGATAACAAAGATTTCTGAAGGCTGGTAGTGTGGTGGGACAATGAAGAGCTGAACAGGGTGGAGTGAATTGTCAATTAAACAGCACGGCTGCGAGTATGAACAGGCCTCTGAAAACCAGCATTGGCTTACTTGGACATTCACAAGTGGTGTAATGTTAACCAGGCGGGAGTGGAGAATCAGATAAACTCCAGACTCGCAGTGAATGAATGGAACATTCTGTAGTGGAGATTGCAATGATTTCTGAAATCTGGATTGTGGGGACACGAAAATGAAGAGCTGACCAGTGTTGAGTGGATAGCCTGTAAAAAGCCTCGGCTTCGAATGTGAACAGACCACTGAAAACCAGTATTGCATTACTTCGACTTTCAGCAGTGGTGTAACGAAAGCCTGCGTGGAGTGCAGATTCAGATGAATTCCAGATTCCCAGTGAATGAATGGAACATCCTGTAGTGGAGATTACAATGATTTCTGAAGGCTGGGTTGTGTGCACAGGAAAATGAGGAGCAAAACAGGTTGAGTGGATAGCCAATTGAACAGCACGACTGCGAACATGAACAGGCCTCTGAAAACCAGCATTGTTTTACTTGGACATTCACAAGTGGTGTAAGATAAATCTGCAGGTAGTGGAGATTCAGTTGAATTCCAGATTCGCAGTGAATGAATGGAACATTCTGTACTGGAGATTGCAATGATTTCTCAAGTCTGGATTGTTTGGACATGAAAATGAAGAGCTGACCACAGTTGTGTGGATACCCAGTAAAAAGCAGGGCTTAGAGTGTGAACAGACCGCTGAAAACCAGCATTGTGTTACTTGGACATTCATAAGTGGTGTAATGAAAGCCTACCTGGAGTGCAGATTCAGATGAATTCCAGATTGGCAGTGAATGAATGGAACATTCTGTACTGGCGATTCCAATGATTTCTGAAGTCTGATATTGTGGAAAAGAAAATGAAAGGCTGACCAGGTTTGAGTGGATAGACAATTGAACAGCACACTGCGAGTGTGAAAAGGCGGCTGAAAACCAGCATTGGATTACTTGGTCATTCACCAGTGCTGTAATGAAAACCTGCCTGGAGCGGAGAGTCAGATTAATTGCAGAATCGCAGTGAATGAATGGAACAGTCTGTAGTGGAGAGCCCAATGATTTCTGAAGGCTGGTTTGTGTGGAGAGGAAAATGAAGAGCTGACCAATATTGAGTGGATAGCCCATTGAACAGCACTTCTGCGAGTTGAACATGCCTCTGAAAACCAGTATTGAGTTACTTGGACATTCACCAGTGGCGTAACGAAAACCTGCCAGGAGTGGAGGTTCAGAGGAATTCCAGATTCGCAGTGAATGAATGGAACATTCTCTAGTGGTGATTCCAATGATTTCTGAAGGCTGGGTTTTGTGGACACGAAAATGTAGAGCTGAACAGGGTGGAGTGGATAGCCAAATGAACAGCACGTCTCTTAGTATGAACAGGCCACTGAAAACCAGCATTGGCTTACTTGGACATTCACAAGTGGTGTAACGATAACCCGCCGGGAGTTGAGAGTCAGATGAATTTAAGATTCGCAGTGAATGAACGGAACATTCTGTGGAGGAGATACCAATTATTTCTGAAGGTTGGGTTATGAGGACAGGAAAATGTAGAGCTGAATAGGGTTGGGTGGATAGCAAATTGAACAGCACGGCTGAGTGTGTTAGCAGGCGGCTTAAAACCAGCATTGTCTTCCTTGGACATTTACCAGTGGTGTCACGAAAACCTTCCAGGAGTGGAGACTCTGATGAATTCCAGATTCGCGTGATTGAATGGAACATTCTGTAGTGGTGATTGCCAACATTTAGGAATCTGGATAGTCTGGACAGGATATTGAAGAGCTGACCGATATTGAGTGGATAGCCAATGAACAGCACGGTTTCGAGTGTGAACAGACCACTAAGAAGCAGCATTGCATTACTTGGACATTCATCAGTGGTGTAACGAAAGCCTTCCTGGAATGCAGATTCAGAGTATTTCCAGATTCACAGTGAATGAATGGAAATTTCTGTAGTAGAGATTCCAATGATTTCTGAACGCTGGGTTGTGTGGACAGGAAAATGAAGAGCTGACTAGGTTTGACTGGATTGCCAATTGAACAGCAAGGCTGTGAGTGTGAACAGCCGCTGAAAACCAGCATTGGATTACCTGGTCATTCACCAGTGTTGTTAGGAAAATCTGCCTGGTGTGGAGAGTCAGAGGAATTCCAGATTCGCAGGGAACGAATGGAACATTCTGAAGTGGAGATAAGAATGATTTCTGAAGGCTCGGTGTGTGGAAGGAAAATCAAGAGCTAACCAGCGTTCACTGGATAGCCAATTGAACAGCACGGCTGCGAGTGTTAACACGCAGCTGAAACCAGCCTTGGGTTGCTTGGACATTCACCAGTGGTGAAACGAAAACCTGCTGGGAGTGGAGAACAAGATGAATTCAAGATTCGCCTGAATGAATGAAACATTCTGTAGTGTAGATTGCAATGGTTTCTGAGGTTTGTATTGTCTGAACTGGAAAAAGAAGAACTCACCAGTGTTGAGTCGCTAGACCGTGAACAGCACGGGTTCGAGTGTGAATAGACCGCTGAAAACCATCATTGCGTTACTTGAACATTCAGCAGTGGTGCAATGAAAACCTGCCGGGAGTGGAGATTCAGATGAATTCCAGATTCGCAGTGAATGAATGGAACATTCTCTAGTGGTGATTCCAATGATTTCTGAAGGCTGGGTTTTGTGGACACGAAAATGTAGAGCTGAACAGGGTGGAATGGATAGCCAAATGAACAGCACGTCTCGTAGTAAGAACAGGCCACTGAAAACCAGCTTTGGCTTAATTGGACATTCACAAGTGGTGTAACGAAAACCTGACGGGAGTTGAGAATTAGATGAATTTCAGATTTGCCGTCAATGAATGGAACATTCTGTGGAGGAGATACCAATTGTTTCTGAAGTTTGGGTTATGTGGACAGGAAAATGGAGCTGAAGAGGGTTGAGTGGATAGCAAATTGAACAGCACGGCTGAGAGTATGAGCAGGCCACTTAAAACCAGCATTGGCTTACTTGGATATTTACCAGTGGTGTCACGAAAACCTGCCGGGAGTGGAGATTCAGATGAATTCCAGATTCGCTGTGAATGAATGGAACATTCTGTAGTGGAGATAACAATGATTTCTCCAGTCTCTGTGGTGTGGACAGGAAAATGTAGAGCTGGCCAGGGTTGAGTGGATAGCCAATTGAACAGCACCACTGCGCTTGTGAAGAAAACACTTAAAACATTGGGTTACTTGGACATTCAACAGTGGTGTAACGAAAACCTGCCGGGAGTGGAGGTTCAGAGGAATTCCAGATTCGCAGTGAATGAATGGAACATTCTCTAGTGGAGATTCCAACGATTTCTGAAGGCTGGGTCGTGTGGAAGGAAAATCAAGAACTAATCAGGATTTAGTGGAAAGCCAATTGTATAGCATGGCTGCGAGTGTGAACATGCAGCTGAAAACCAGCATTGGGTTACTTGGACATTCATCAGTGGTGTAAGGAAAACCTGCATGGAGTGGAGAGTCAGTTGAATTCCACATTCGCAGTGAATGAATGGAACATTCTGTAGAGGAGATTCCAATGATTTCTGAAGCCTGTGTTGTGTGGACAGGAAAATGAAGAGCTGACCAGGCTTGAATCGATAGCCAAGTAAACAGCAGGGCTGCGAATATGAACAGGCCGCTGAAAACCAGCATTGGGTTACTTGGACATTCAACAGTGGTGTAATGAAAACCTGCGTGGAGTTGAGAGTCAGATGAATTCCAGATTCGCAGTGAATGAATGGAACATTCTGTAGTGGAGATAACAAAGATTTCTGAAGGCTGGTAGTGTGGTGGGACAATGAAGAGCTGAACAGGGTGGAGTGAATTGTCAATTAAACAGCACGGCTGCGAGTATGAACAGGCCTCTGAAAACCAGCATTGGCTTACTTGGACATTCACAAGTGGTGTAATGTTAACCAGGCGGGAGTGGAGAATCAGATAAACTCCAGACTCGCAGTGAATGAATGGAACATTCTGTAGTGGAGATTGCAATGATTTCTGAAATCTGGATTGTGGGGACACGAAAATGAAGAGCTGACCAGTGTTGAGTGGATAGCCTGTAAAAAGCCTCGGCTTCGAATGTGAACAGACCACTGAAAACCAGTATTGCATTACTTCGACTTTCAGCAGTGGTGTAACGAAAGCCTGCGTGGAGTGCAGATTCAGATGAATTCCAGATTCCCAGTGAATGAATGGAACATCCTGTAGTGGAGATTACAATGATTTCTGAAGGCTGGGTTGTGTGCACAGGAAAATGAGGAGCAAAACAGGTTGAGTGGATAGCCAATTGAACAGCACGACTGCGAACATGAACAGGCCTCTGAAAACCAGCATTGTTTTACTTGGACATTCACAAGTGGTGTAAGATAAATCTGCAGGTAGTGGAGATTCAGTTGAATTCCAGATTCGCAGTGAATGAATGGAACATTCTGTACTGGAGATTGCAATGATTTCTCAAGTCTGGATTGTTTGGACATGAAAATGAAGAGCTGACCACAGTTGTGTGGATACCCAGTAAAAAGCAGGGCTTAGAGTGTGAACAGACCGCTGAAAACCAGCATTGTGTTACTTGGACATTCATAAGTGGTGTAATGAAAGCCTACCTGGAGTGCAGATTCAGATGAATTCCAGATTGGCAGTGAATGAATGGAACATTCTGTACTGGCGATTCCAATGATTTCTGAAGTCTGATATTGTGGAAAAGAAAATGAAAGGCTGACCAGGTTTGAGTGGATAGACAATTGAACAGCACACTGCGAGTGTGAAAAGGCGGCTGAAAACCAGCATTGGATTACTTGGTCATTCACCAGTGCTGTAATGAAAACCTGCCTGGAGCGGAGAGTCAGATGAATTGCAGAATCGCAGTGAATGAATGGAACAGTCTGTAGTGGAGAGCCCAATGATTTCTGAAGGCTGGTTTGTGTGGAGAGGAAAATGAAGAGCTGACCAATATTGAGTGGATAGCCCATTGAACAGCACTTCTGCGAGTTGAACATGCCTCTGAAAACCAGTATTGAGTTACTTGGACATTCACCAGTGGCGTAACGAAAACCTGCCAGGAGTGGAGGTTCAGAGGAATTCCAGATTCGCAGTGAATGAATGGAACATTCTCTAGTGGTGATTCCAATGATTTCTGAAGGCTGGGTTTTGTGGACACGAAAATGTAGAGCTGAACAGGGTGGAGTGGATAGCCAAATGAACAGCACGTCTCTTAGTATGAACAGGCCACTGAAAACCAGCATTGGCTTACTTGGACATTCACAAGTGGTGTAACGATAACCCGCCGGGAGTTGAGAGTCAGATGAATTTAAGATTCGCAGTGAATGAACGGAACATTCTGTGGAGGAGATACCAATTATTTCTGAAGGTTGGGTTATGAGGACAGGAAAATGTAGAGCTGAATAGGGTTGGGTGGATAGCAAATTGAACAGCACGGCTGAGTGTGTTAGCAGGCGGCTTAAAACCAGCATTGTCTTCCTTGGACATTTACCAGTGGTGTCACGAAAACCTTCCAGGAGTGGAGACTCTGATGAATTCCAGATTCGCGTGATTGAATGGAACATTCTGTAGTGGTGATTGCCAGCATTTAGGAATCTGGATAGTCTGGACAGGATATTGAAGAGCTGACCGATATTGAGTGGATAGCCAATGAACAGCACGGTTTCGAGTGTGAACAGACCACTAAGAAGCAGCATTGCATTACTTGGACATTCATCAGTGGTGTAACGAAAGCCTTCCTGGAATGCAGATTCAGAGTATTTCCAGATTCACAGTGAATGAATGGAAATTTCTGTAGTAGAGATTCCAATGATTTCTGAACGCTGGGTTGTGTGGACAGGAAAATGAAGAGCTGACTAGGTTTGACTGGATTGCCAATTGAACAGCAAGGCTGTGAGTGTGAACAGCCGCTGAAAACCAGCATTGGATTACCTGGTCATTCACCAGTGTTGTTAGGAAAATCTGCCTGGTGTGGAGAGTCAGAGGAATTCCAGATTCGCAGGGAACGAATGGAACATTCTGAAGTGGAGATAAGAATGATTTCTGAAGGCTCGGTGTGTGGAAGGAAAATCAAGAGCTAACCAGCGTTCACTGGATAGCCAATTGAACAGCACGGCTGCGAGTGTTAACACGCAGCTGAAACCAGCCTTGGGTTGCTTGGACATTCACCAGTGGTGAAACGAAAACCTGCTGGGAGTGGAGAACAAGATGAATTCAAGATTCGCCTGAATGAATGAAACATTCTGTAGTGTAGATTGCAATGGTTTCTGAGGTTTGTATTGTCTGAACTGGAAAAAGAAGAACTCACCAGTGTTGAGTCGCTAGACCGTGAACAGCACGGGTTCGAGTGTGAATAGACCGCTGAAAACCATCATTGCGTTACTTGAACATTCAGCAGTGGTGCAATGAAAACCTGCCGGGAGTGGAGATTCAGATGAATTCCAGATTCGCAGTGAATGAATGGAACATTCTCTAGTGGTGATTCCAATGATTTCTGAAGGCTGGGTTTTGTGGACACGAAAATGTAGAGCTGAACAGGGTGGAATGGATAGCCAAATGAACAGCACGTCTCGTAGTAAGAACAGGCCACTGAAAACCAGCTTTGGCTTAATTGGACATTCACAAGTGGTGTAACGAAAACCTGACGGGAGTTGAGAATTAGATGAATTTCAGATTTGCCGTCAATGAATGGAACATTCTGTGGAGGAGATACCAATTGTTTCTGAAGTTTGGGTTATGTGGACAGGAAAATGGAGCTGAAGAGGGTTGAGTGGATAGCAAATTGAACAGCACGGCTGAGAGTATGAGCAGGCCACTTAAAACCAGCATTGGCTTACTTGGATATTTACCAGTGGTGTCACGAAAACCTGCCGGGAGTGGAGATTCAGATGAATTCCAGATTCGCTGTGAATGAATGGAACATTCTGTAGTGGAGATAACAATGATTTCTCCAGTCTCTGTGGTGTGGACAGGAAAATGTAGAGCTGGCCAGGGTTGAGTGGATAGCCAATTGAACAGCACCACTGCGCTTGTGAAGAAAACACTTAAAACATTGGGTTACTTGGACATTCAACAGTGGTGTAACGAAAACCTGCCGGGAGTGGAGGTTCAGAGGAATTCCAGATTCGCAGTGAATGAATGGAACATTCTCTAGTGGAGATTCCAACGATTTCTGAAGGCTGGGTCGTGTGGAAGGAAAATCAAGAACTAATCAGGATTTAGTGGAAAGCCAATTGTATAGCATGGCTGCGAGTGTGAACATGCAGCTGAAAACCAGCATTGGGTTACTTGGACATTCATCAGTGGTGTAAGGAAAACCTGCATGGAGTGGAGAGTCAGTTGAATTCCACATTCGCAGTGAATGAATGGAACATTCTGTAGAGGAGATTCCAATGATTTCTGAAGCCTGTGTTGTGTGGACAGGAAAATGAAGAGCTGACCAGGCTTGAATCGATAGCCAAGTAAACAGCAGGGCTGCGAATATGAACAGGCCGCTGAAAACCAGCATTGGGTTACTTGGACATTCAACAGTGGTGTAATGAAAACCTGCGTGGAGTTGAGAGTCAGATGAATTCCAGATTCGCAGTGAATGAATGGAACATTCTGTAGTGGAGATAACAAAGATTTCTGAAGGCTGGTAGTGTGGTGGGACAATGAAGAGCTGAACAGGGTGGAGTGAATTGTCAATTAAACAGCACGGCTGCGAGTATGAACAGGCCTCTGAAAACCAGCATTGGCTTACTTGGACATTCACAAGTGGTGTAATGTTAACCAGGCGGGAGTGGAGAATCAGATAAACTCCAGACTCGCGGTGAATGAATGGAACATTCTGTAGTGGAGATTGCAATGATTTCTGAAATCTGGATTGTGGGGACACGAAAATGAAGAGCTGACCAGTGTTGAGTGGATAGCCTGTAAAAAGCCTCGGCTTCGAATGTGAACAGACCACTGAAAACCAGTATTGCATTACTTCGACTTTCAGCAGTGGTGTAACGAAAGCCTGCGTGGAGTGCAGATTCAGATGAATTCCAGATTCCCAGTGAATGAATGGAACATCCTGTAGTGGAGATTACAATGATTTCTGAAGGCTGGGTTGTGTGCACAGGAAAATGAGGAGCAAAACAGGTTGAGTGGATAGCCAATTGAACAGCACGACTGCGAACATGAACAGGCCTCTGAAAACCAGCATTGTTTTACTTGGACATTCACAAGTGGTGTAAGATAAATCTGCAGGTAGTGGAGATTCAGTTGAATTCCAGATTCGCAGTGAATGAATGGAACATTCTGTACTGGAGATTGCAATGATTTCTCAAGTCTGGATTGTTTGGACATGAAAATGAAGAGCTGACCACAGTTGTGTGGATACCCAGTAAAAAGCAGGGCTTAGAGTGTGAACAGACCGCTGAAAACCAGCATTGTGTTACTTGGACATTCATAAGTGGTGTAATGAAAGCCTACCTGGAGTGCAGATTCAGATGAATTCCAGATTGGCAGTGAATGAATGGAACATTCTGTACTGGCGATTCCAATGATTTCTGAAGTCTGATATTGTGGAAAAGAAAATGAAAGGCTGACCAGGTTTGAGTGGATAGACAATTGAACAGCACACTGCGAGTGTGAAAAGGCGGCTGAAAACCAGCATTGGATTACTTGGTCATTCACCAGTGCTGTAATGAAAACCTGCCTGGAGCGGAGAGTCAGATGAATTGCAGAATCGCAGTGAATGAATGGAACAGTCTGTAGTGGAGAGCCCAATGATTTCTGAAGGCTGGTTTGTGTGGAGAGGAAAATGAAGAGCTGACCAATATTGAGTGGATAGCCCATTGAACAGCACTTCTGCGAGTTGAACATGCCTCTGAAAACCAGTATTGAGTTACTTGGACATTCACCAGTGGCGTAACGAAAACCTGCCAGGAGTGGAGGTTCAGAGGAATTCCAGATTCGCAGTGAATGAATGGAACATTCTCTAGTGGTGATTCCAATGATTTCTGAAGGCTGGGTTTTGTGGACACGAAAATGTAGAGCTGAACAGGGTGGAGTGGATAGCCAAATGAACAGCACGTCTCTTAGTATGAACAGGCCACTGAAAACCAGCATTGGCTTACTTGGACATTCACAAGTGGTGTAACGATAACCCGCCGGGAGTTGAGAGTCAGATGAATTTAAGATTCGCAGTGAATGAACGGAACATTCTGTGGAGGAGATACCAATTATTTCTGAAGGTTGGGTTATGAGGACAGGAAAATGTAGAGCTGAATAGGGTTGGGTGGATAGCAAATTGAACAGCACGGCTGAGTGTGTTAGCAGGCGGCTTAAAACCAGCATTGTCTTCCTTGGACATTTACCAGTGGTGTCACGAAAACCTTCCAGGAGTGGAGACTCTGATGAATTCCAGATTCGCGTGATTGAATGGAACATTCTGTAGTGGTGATTGCCAACATTTAGGAATCTGGATAGTCTGGACAGGATATTGAAGAGCTGACCGATATTGAGTGGATAGCCAATGAACAGCACGGTTTCGAGTGTGAACAGACCACTAAGAAGCAGCATTGCATTACTTGGACATTCATCAGTGGTGTAACGAAAGCCTTCCTGGAATGCAGATTCAGAGTATTTCCAGATTCACAGTGAATGAATGGAAATTTCTGTAGTAGAGATTCCAATGATTTCTGAACGCTGGGTTGTGTGGACAGGAAAATGAAGAGCTGACTAGGTTTGACTGGATTGCCAATTGAACAGCAAGGCTGTGAGTGTGAACAGCCGCTGAAAACCAGCATTGGATTACCTGGTCATTCACCAGTGTT
This sequence comes from Sorex fumeus, assembly GCF_029834395.1. NCBI lineage: Eukaryota > Metazoa > Chordata > Mammalia > Eulipotyphla > Soricidae > Sorex > Sorex fumeus. The sequence continues at coordinate 392,964 of NW_026606273.1, forward strand.
GTTAGGAAAATCTGCCTGGTGTGGAGAGTCAGAGGAATTCCAGATTCGCAGGGAACGAATGGAACATTCTGAAGTGGAGATAAGAATGATTTCTGAAGGCTCGGTGTGTGGAAGGAAAATCAAGAGCTAACCAGCGTTCACTGGATAGCCAATTGAACAGCACGGCTGCGAGTGTCAACACGCAGCTGAAACCAGCCTTGGGTTGCTTGGACATTCACCAGTGGTGAAACGAAAACCTGCTGGGAGTGGAGAACAAGATGAATTCAAGATTCGCCTGAATGAATGAAACATTCTGTAGTGTAGATTGCAATGGTTTCTGAGGTTTGTATTGTCTGAACTGGAAAAAGAAGAACTCACCAGTGTTGAGTCGCTAGACCGTGAACAGCACGGGTTCGAGTGTGAATAGACCGCTGAAAACCATCATTGCGTTACTTGAACATTCAGCAGTGGTGCAATGAAAACCTGCCGGGAGTGGAGATTCAGATGAATTCCAGATTCGCAGTGAATGAATGGAACATTCTCTAGTGGTGATTCCAATGATTTCTGAAGGCTGGGTTTTGTGGACACGAAAATGTAGAGCTGAACAGGGTGGAATGGATAGCCAAATGAACAGCACGTCTCGTAGTAAGAACAGGCCACTGAAAACCAGCTTTGGCTTAATTGGACATTCACAAGTGGTGTAACGAAAACCTGACGGGAGTTGAGAATTAGATGAATTTCAGATTTGCCGTCAATGAATGGAACATTCTGTGGAGGAGATACCAATTGTTTCTGAAGTTTGGGTTATGTGGACAGGAAAATGGAGCTGAAGAGGGTTGAGTGGATAGCAAATTGAACAGCACGGCTGAGAGTATGAGCAGGCCACTTAAAACCAGCATTGGCTTACTTGGATATTTACCAGTGGTGTCACGAAAACCTGCCGGGAGTGGAGATTCAGATGAATTCCAGATTCGCTGTGAATGAATGGAACATTCTGTAGTGGAGATAACAATGATTTCTCCAGTCTCTGTGGTGTGGACAGGAAAATGTAGAGCTGGCCAGGGTTGAGTGGATAGCCAATTGAACAGCACCACTGCGCTTGTGAAGAAAACACTTAAAACATTGGGTTACTTGGACATTCAACAGTGGTGTAACGAAAACCTGCCGGGAGTGGAGGTTCAGAGGAATTCCAGATTCGCAGTGAATGAATGGAACATTCTCTAGTGGAGATTCCAACGATTTCTGAAGGCTGGGTCGTGTGGAAGGAAAATCAAGAACTAATCAGGATTTAGTGGAAAGCCAATTGTATAGCATGGCTGCGAGTGTGAACATGCAGCTGAAAACCAGCATTGGGTTACTTGGACATTCATCAGTGGTGTAAGGAAAACCTGCATGGAGTGGAGAGTCAGTTGAATTCCACATTCGCAGTGAATGAATGGAACATTCTGTAGAGGAGATTCCAATGATTTCTGAAGCCTGTGTTGTGTGGACAGGAAAATGAAGAGCTGACCAGGCTTGAATCGATAGCCAAGTAAACAGCAGGGCTGCGAATATGAACAGGCCGCTGAAAACCAGCATTGGGTTACTTGGACATTCAACAGTGGTGTAATGAAAACCTGCGTGGAGTTGAGAGTCAGATGAATTCCAGATTCGCAGTGAATGAATGGAACATTCTGTAGTGGAGATAACAAAGATTTCTGAAGGCTGGTAGTGTGGTGGGACAATGAAGAGCTGAACAGGGTGGAGTGAATTGTCAATTAAACAGCACGGCTGCGAGTATGAACAGGCCTCTGAAAACCAGCATTGGCTTACTTGGACATTCACAAGTGGTGTAATGTTAACCAGGCGGGAGTGGAGAATCAGATAAACTCCAGACTCGCAGCGAATGAATGGAACATTCTGTAGTGGAGATTGCAATGATTTCTGAAATCTGGATTGTGGGGACACGAAAATGAAGAGCTGACCAGTGTTGAGTGGATAGCCTGTAAAAAGCCTCGGCTTCGAATGTGAACAGACCACTGAAAACCAGTATTGCATTACTTCGACTTTCAGCAGTGGTGTAACGAAAGCCTGCGTGGAGTGCAGATTCAGATGAATTCCAGATTCCCAGTGAATGAATGGAACATCCTGTAGTGGAGATTACAATGATTTCTGAAGGCTGGGTTGTGTGCACAGGAAAATGAGGAGCAAAACAGGTTGAGTGGATAGCCAATTGAACAGCACGACTGCGAACATGAACAGGCCTCTGAAAACCAGCATTGTTTTACTTGGACATTCACAAGTGGTGTAAGATAAATCTGCAGGTAGTGGAGATTCAGTTGAATTCCAGATTCGCAGTGAATGAATGGAACATTCTGTACTGGAGATTGCAATGATTTCTCAAGTCTGGATTGTTTGGACATGAAAATGAAGAGCTGACCACAGTTGTGTGGATACCCAGTAAAAAGCAGGGCTTAGAGTGTGAACAGACCGCTGAAAACCAGCATTGTGTTACTTGGACATTCATAAGTGGTGTAATGAAAGCCTACCTGGAGTGCAGATTCAGATGAATTCCAGATTGGCAGTGAATGAATGGAACATTCTGTACTGGCGATTCCAATGATTTCTGAAGTCTGATATTGTGGAAAAGAAAATGAAAGGCTGACCAGGTTTGAGTGGATAGACAATTGAACAGCACACTGCGAGTGTGAAAAGGCGGCTGAAAACCAGCATTGGATTACTTGGTCATTCACCAGTGCTGTAATGAAAACCTGCCTGGAGCGGAGAGTCAGATGAATTGCAGAATCGCAGTGAATGAATGGAACAGTCTGTAGTGGAGAGCCCAATGATTTCTGAAGGCTGGTTTGTGTGGAGAGGAAAATGAAGAGCTGACCAATATTGAGTGGATAGCCCATTGAACAGCACTTCTGCGAGTTGAACATGCCTCTGAAAACCAGTATTGAGTTACTGGGACATTCACCAGTGGCGTAACGAAAACCTGCCAGGAGTGGAGGTTCAGAGGAATTCCAGATTCGCAGTGAATGAATGGAACATTCTCTAGTGGTGATTCCAATGATTTCTGAAGGCTGGGTTTTGTGGACACGAAAATGTAGAGCTGAACAGGGTGGAGTGGATAGCCAAATGAACAGCACGTCTCTTAGTATGAACAGGCCACTGAAAACCAGCATTGGCTTACTTGGACATTCACAAGTGGTGTAACGATAACCCGCCGGGAGTTGAGAGTCAGATGAATTTAAGATTCGCAGTGAATGAACGGAACATTCTGTGGAGGAGATACCAATTATTTCTGAAGGTTGGGTTATGAGGACAGGAAAATGTAGAGCTGAATAGGGTTGGGTGGATAGCAAATTGAACAGCACGGCTGAGTGTGTTAGCAGGCGGCTTAAAACCAGCATTGTCTTCCTTGGACATTTACCAGTGGTGTCACGAAAACCTTCCAGGAGTGGAGACTCTGATGAATTCCAGATTCGCGTGATTGAATGGAACATTCTGTAGTGGTGATTGCCAACATTTAGGAATCTGGATAGTCTGGACAGGATATTGAAGAGCTGACCGATATTGAGTGGATAGCCAATGAACAGCACGGTTTCGAGTGTGAACAGACCACTAAGAAGCAGCATTGCATTACTTGGACATTCATCAGTGGTGTAACGAAAGCCTTCCTGGAATGCAGATTCAGAGTATTTCCAGATTCACAGTGAATGAATGGAAATTTCTGTAGTAGAGATTCCAATGATTTCTGAACGCTGGGTTGTGTGGACAGGAAAATGAAGAGCTGACTAGGTTTGACTGGATTGCCAATTGAACAGCAAGGCTGTGAGTGTGAACACCCGCTGAAAACCAGCATTGGATTACCTGGTCATTCACCAGTGTTGTTAGGAAAATCTGCCTGGTGTGGAGAGTCAGAGGAATTCCAGATTCGCAGGGAACGAATGGAACATTCTGAAGTGGAGATAAGAATGATTTCTGAAGGCTCGGTGTGTGGAAGGAAAATCAAGAGCTAACCAGCGTTCACTGGATAGCCAATTGAACAGCACGGCTGCGAGTGTCAACACGCAGCTGAAACCAGCCTTGGGTTGCTTGGACATTCACCAGTGGTGAAACGAAAACCTGCTGGGAGTGGAGAACAAGATGAATTCAAGATTCGCCTGAATGAATGAAACATTCTGTAGTGTAGATTGCAATGGTTTCTGAGGTTTGTATTGTCTGAACTGGAAAAAGAAGAACTCACCAGTGTTGAGTCGCTAGACCGTGAACAGCACGGGTTCGAGTGTGAATAGACCGCTGAAAACCATCATTGCGTTACTTGAACATTCAGCAGTGGTGCAATGAAAACCTGCCGGGAGTGGAGATTCAGATGAATTCCAGATTCGCAGTGAATGAATGGAACATTCTCTAGTGGTGATTCCAATGATTTCTGAAGGCTGGGTTTTGTGGACACGAAAATGTAGAGCTGAACAGGGTGGAATGGATAGCCAAATGAACAGCACGTCTCGTAGTAAGAACAGGCCACTGAAAACCAGCTTTGGCTTAATTGGACATTCACAAGTGGTGTAACGAAAACCTGACGGGAGTTGAGAATTAGATGAATTTCAGATTTGCCGTCAATGAATGGAACATTCTGTGGAGGAGATACCAATTGTTTCTGAAGTTTGGGTTATGTGGACAGGAAAATGGAGCTGAAGAGGGTTGAGTGGATAGCAAATTGAACAGCACGGCTGAGAGTATGAGCAGGCCACTTAAAACCAGCATTGGCTTACTTGGATATTTACCAGTGGTGTCACGAAAACCTGCCGGGAGTGGAGATTCAGATGAATTCCAGATTCGCTGTGAATGAATGGAACATTCTGTAGTGGAGATAACAATGATTTCTCCAGTCTCTGTGGTGTGGACAGGAAAATGTAGAGCTGGCCAGGGTTGAGTGGATAGCCAATTGAACAGCACCACTGCGCTTGTGAAGAAAACACTTAAAACATTGGGTTACTTGGACATTCAACAGTGGTGTAACGAAAACCTGCCGGGAGTGGAGGTTCAGAGGAATTCCAGATTCGCAGTGAATGAATGGAACATTCTCTAGTGGAGATTCCAACGATTTCTGAAGGCTGGGTCGTGTGGAAGGAAAATCAAGAACTAATCAGGATTTAGTGGAAAGCCAATTGTATAGCATGGCTGCGAGTGTGAACATGCAGCTGAAAACCAGCATTGGGTTACTTGGACATTCATCAGTGGTGTAAGGAAAACCTGCATGGAGTGGAGAGTCAGTTGAATTCCACATTCGCAGTGAATGAATGGAACATTCTGTAGAGGAGATTCCAATGATTTCTGAAGCCTGTGTTGTGTGGACAGGAAAATGAAGAGCTGACCAGGCTTGAATCGATAGCCAAGTAAACAGCAGGGCTGCGAATATGAACAGGCCGCTGAAAACCAGCATTGGGTTACTTGGACATTCAACAGTGGTGTAATGAAAACCTGCGTGGAGTTGAGAGTCAGATGAATTCCAGATTCGCAGTGAATGAATGGAACATTCTGTAGTGGAGATAACAAAGATTTCTGAAGGCTGGTAGTGTGGTGGGACAATGAAGAGCTGAACAGGGTGGAGTGAATTGTCAATTAAACAGCACGGCTGCGAGTATGAACAGGCCTCTGAAAACCAGCATTGGCTTACTTGGACATTCACAAGTGGTGTAATGTTAACCAGGCGGGAGTGGAGAATCAGATAAACTCCAGACTCGCAGCGAATGAATGGAACATTCTGTAGTGGAGATTGCAATGATTTCTGAAATCTGGATTGTGGGGACACGAAAATGAAGAGCTGACCAGTGTTGAGTGGATAGCCTGTAAAAAGCCTCGGCTTCGAATGTGAACAGACCACTGAAAACCAGTATTGCATTACTTCGACTTTCAGCAGTGGTGTAACGAAAGCCTGCGTGGAGTGCAGATTCAGATGAATTCCAGATTCCCAGTGAATGAATGGAACATCCTGTAGTGGAGATTACAATGATTTCTGAAGGCTGGGTTGTGTGCACAGGAAAATGAGGAGCAAAACAGGTTGAGTGGATAGCCAATTGAACAGCACGACTGCGAACATGAACAGGCCTCTGAAAACCAGCATTGTTTTACTTGGACATTCACAAGTGGTGTAAGATAAATCTGCAGGTAGTGGAGATTCAGTTGAATTCCAGATTCGCAGTGAATGAATGGAACATTCTGTACTGGAGATTGCAATGATTTCTCAAGTCTGGATTGTTTGGACATGAAAATGAAGAGCTGACCACAGTTGTGTGGATACCCAGTAAAAAGCAGGGCTTAGAGTGTGAACAGACCGCTGAAAACCAGCATTGTGTTACTTGGACATTCATAAGTGGTGTAATGAAAGCCTACCTGGAGTGCAGATTCAGATGAATTCCAGATTGGCAGTGAATGAATGGAACATTCTGTACTGGCGATTCCAATGATTTCTGAAGTCTGATATTGTGGAAAAGAAAATGAAAGGCTGACCAGGTTTGAGTGGATAGACAATTGAACAGCACACTGCGAGTGTGAAAAGGCGGCTGAAAACCAGCATTGGATTACTTGGTCATTCACCAGTGCTGTAATGAAAACCTGCCTGGAGCGGAGAGTCAGATGAATTGCAGAATCGCAGTGAATGAATGGAACAGTCTGTAGTGGAGAGCCCAATGATTTCTGAAGGCTGGTTTGTGTGGAGAGGAAAATGAAGAGCTGACCAATATTGAGTGGATAGCCCATTGAACAGCACTTCTGCGAGTTGAACATGCCTCTGAAAACCAGTATTGAGTTACTGGGACATTCACCAGTGGCGTAACGAAAACCTGCCAGGAGTGGAGGTTCAGAGGAATTCCAGATTCGCAGTGAATGAATGGAACATTCTCTAGTGGTGATTCCAATGATTTCTGAAGGCTGGGTTTTGTGGACACGAAAATGTAGAGCTGAACAGGGTGGAGTGGATAGCCAAATGAACAGCACGTCTCTTAGTATGAACAGGCCACTGAAAACCAGCATTGGCTTACTTGGACATTCACAAGTGGTGTAACGATAACCCGCCGGGAGTTGAGAGTCAGATGAATTTAAGATTCGCAGTGAATGAACGGAACATTCTGTGGAGGAGATACCAATTATTTCTGAAGGTTGGGTTATGAGGACAGGAAAATGTAGAGCTGAATAGGGTTGGGTGGATAGCAAATTGAACAGCACGGCTGAGTGTGTTAGCAGGCGGCTTAAAACCAGCATTGTCTTCCTTGGACATTTACCAGTGGTGTCACGAAAACCTTCCAGGAGTGGAGACTCTGATGAATTCCAGATTCGCGTGATTGAATGGAACATTCTGTAGTGGTGATTGCCAACATTTAGGAATCTGGATAGTCTGGACAGGATATTGAAGAGCTGACCGATATTGAGTGGATAGCCAATGAACAGCACGGTTTCGAGTGTGAACAGACCACTAAGAAGCAGCATTGCATTACTTGGACATTCATCAGTGGTGTAACGAAAGCCTTCCTGGAATGCAGATTCAGAGTATTTCCAGATTCACAGTGAATGAATGGAAATTTCTGTAGTAGAGATTCCAATGATTTCTGAACGCTGGGTTGTGTGGACAGGAAAATGAAGAGCTGACTAGGTTTGACTGGATTGCCAATTGAACAGCAAGGCTGTGAGTGTGAACAGCCGCTGAAAACCAGCATTGGATTACCTGGTCATTCACCAGTGTTGTTAGGAAAATCTGCCTGGTGTGGAGAGTCAGAGGAATTCCAGATTCGCAGGGAACGAATGGAACATTCTGAAGTGGAGATAAGAATGATTTCTGAAGGCTCGGTGTGTGGAAGGAAAATCAAGAGCTAACCAGCGTTCACTGGATAGCCAATTGAACAGCACGGCTGCGAGTGTCAACACGCAGCTGAAACCAGCCTTGGGTTGCTTGGACATTCACCAGTGGTGAAACGAAAACCTGCTGGGAGTGGAGAACAAGATGAATTCAAGATTCGCCTGAATGAATGAAACATTCTGTAGTGTAGATTGCAATGGTTTCTGAGGTTTGTATTGTCTGAACTGGAAAAAGAAGAACTCACCAGTGTTGAGTCGCTAGACCGTGAACAGCACGGGTTCGAGTGTGAATAGACCGCTGAAAACCATCATTGCGTTACTTGAACATTCAGCAGTGGTGCAATGAAAACCTGCCGGGAGTGGAGATTCAGATGAATTCCAGATTCGCAGTGAATGAATGGAACATTCTCTAGTGGTGATTCCAATGATTTCTGAAGGCTGGGTTTTGTGGACACGAAAATGTAGAGCTGAACAGGGTGGAATGGATAGCCAAATGAACAGCACGTCTCGTAGTAAGAACAGGCCACTGAAAACCAGCTTTGGCTTAATTGGACATTCACAAGTGGTGTAACGAAAACCTGACGGGAGTTGAGAATTAGATGAATTTCAGATTTGCCGTCAATGAATGGAACATTCTGTGGAGGAGATACCAATTGTTTCTGAAGTTTGGGTTATGTGGACAGGAAAATGGAGCTGAAGAGGGTTGAGTGGATAGCAAATTGAACAGCACGGCTGAGAGTATGAGCAGGCCACTTAAAACCAGCATTGGCTTACTTGGATATTTACCAGTGGTGTCACGAAAACCTGCCGGGAGTGGAGATTCAGATGAATTCCAGATTCGCTGTGAATGAATGGAACATTCTGTAGTGGAGATAACAATGATTTCTCCAGTCTCTGTGGTGTGGACAGGAAAATGTAGAGCTGGCCAGGGTTGAGTGGATAGCCAATTGAACAGCACCACTGCGCTTGTGAAGAAAACACTTAAAACATTGGGTTACTTGGACATTCAACAGTGGTGTAACGAAAACCTGCCGGGAGTGGAGGTTCAGAGGAATTCCAGATTCGCAGTGAATGAATGGAACATTCTCTAGTGGAGATTCCAACGATTTCTGAAGGCTGGGTCGTGTGGAAGGAAAATCAAGAACTAATCAGGATTTAGTGGAAAGCCAATTGTATAGCATGGCTGCGAGTGTGAACATGCAGCTGAAAACCAGCATTGGGTTACTTGGACATTCATCAGTGGTGTAAGGAAAACCTGCATGGAGTGGAGAGTCAGTTGAATTCCACATTCGCAGTGAATGAATGGAACATTCTGTAGAGGAGATTCCAATGATTTCTGAAGCCTGTGTTGTGTGGACAGGAAAATGAAGAGCTGACCAGGCTTGAATCGATAGCCAAGTAAACAGCAGGGCTGCGAATATGAACAGGCCGCTGAAAACCAGCATTGGGTTACTTGGACATTCAACAGTGGTGTAATGAAAACCTGCGTGGAGTTGAGAGTCAGATGAATTCCAGATTCGCAGTGAATGAATGGAACATTCTGTAGTGGAGATAACAAAGATTTCTGAAGGCTGGTAGTGTGGTGGGACAATGAAGAGCTGAACAGGGTGGAGTGAATTGTCAATTAAACAGCACGGCTGCGAGTATGAACAGGCCTCTGAAAACCAGCATTGGCTTACTTGGACATTCACAAGTGGTGTAATGTTAACCAGGCGGGAGTGGAGAATCAGATAAACTCCAGACTCGCAGTGAATGAATGGAACATTCTGTAGTGGAGATTGCAATGATTTCTGAAATCTGGATTGTGGGGACACGAAAATGAAGAGCTGACCAGTGTTGAGTGGATAGCCTGTAAAAAGCCTCGGCTTCGAATGTGAACAGACCACTGAAAACCAGTATTGCATTACTTCGACTTTCAGCAGTGGTGTAACGAAAGCCTGCGTGGAGTGCAGATTCAGATGAATTCCAGATTCCCAGTGAATGAATGGAACATCCTGTAGTGGAGATTACAATGATTTCTGAAGGCTGGGTTGTGTGCACAGGAAAATGAGGAGCAAAACAGGTTGAGTGGATAGCCAATTGAACAGCACGACTGCGAACATGAACAGGCCTCTGAAAACCAGCATTGTTTTACTTGGACATTCACAAGTGGTGTAAGATAAATCTGCAGGTAGTGGAGATTCAGTTGAATTCCAGATTCGCAGTGAATGAATGGAACATTCTGTACTGGAGATTGCAATGATTTCTCAAGTCTGGATTGTTTGGACATGAAAATGAAGAGCTGACCACAGTTGTGTGGATACCCAGTAAAAAGCAGGGCTTAGAGTGTGAACAGACCGCTGAAAACCAGCATTGTGTTACTTGGACATTCATAAGTGGTGTAATGAAAGCCTACCTGGAGTGCAGATTCAGATGAATTCCAGATTGGCAGTGAATGAATGGAACATTCTGTACTGGCGATTCCAATGATTTCTGAAGTCTGATATTGTGGAAAAGAAAATGAAAGGCTGACCAGGTTTGAGTGGATAGACAATTGAACAGCACACTGCGAGTGTGAAAAGGCGGCTGAAAACCAGCATTGGATTACTTGGTCATTCACCAGTGCTGTAATGAAAACCTGCCTGGAGCGGAGAGTCAGATGAATTGCAGAATCGCAGTGAATGAATGGAACAGTCTGTAGTGGAGAGCCCAATGATTTCTGAAGGCTGGTTTGTGTGGAGAGGAAAATGAAGAGCTGACCAATATTGAGTGGATAGCCCATTGAACAGCACTTCTGCGAGTTGAACATGCCTCTGAAAACCAGTATTGAGTTACTTGGACATTCACCAGTGGCGTAACGAAAACCTGCCAGGAGTGGAGGTTCAGAGGAATTCCAGATTCGCAGTGAATGAATGGAACATTCTCTAGTGGTGATTCCAATGATTTCTGAAGGCTGGGTTTTGTGGACACGAAAATGTAGAGCTGAACAGGGTGGAGTGGATAGCCAAATGAACAGCACGTCTCTTAGTATGAACAGGCCACTGAAAACCAGCATTGGCTTACTTGGACATTCACAAGTGGTGTAACGATAACCCGCCGGGAGTTGAGAGTCAGATGAATTTAAGATTCGCAGTGAATGAACGGAACATTCTGTGGAGGAGATACCAATTATTTCTGAAGGTTGGGTTATGAGGACAGGAAAATGTAGAGCTGAATAGGGTTGGGTGGATAGCAAATTGAACAGCACGGCTGAGTGTGTTAGCAGGCGGCTTAAAACCAGCATTGTCTTCCTTGGACATTTACCAGTGGTGTCACGAAAACCTTCCAGGAGTGGAGACTCTGATGAATTCCAGATTCGCGTGATTGAATGGAACATTCTGTAGTGGTGATTGCCAACATTTAGGAATCTGGATAGTCTGGACAGGATATTGAAGAGCTGACCGATATTGAGTGGATAGCCAATGAACAGCACGGTTTCGAGTGTGAACAGACCACTAAGAAGCAGCATTGCATTACTTGGACATTCATCAGTGGTGTAACGAAAGCCTTCCTGGAATGCAGATTCAGAGTATTTCCAGATTCACAGTGAATGAATGGAAATTTCTGTAGTAGAGATTCCAATGATTTCTGAACGCTGGGTTGTGTGGACAGGAAAATGAAGAGCTGACTAGGTTTGACTGGATTGCCAATTGAACAGCAAGGCTGTGAGTGTGAACAGCCGCTGAAAACCAGCATTGGATTACCTGGTCATTCACCAGTGTTGTTAGGAAAATCTGCCTGGTGTGGAGAGTCAGAGGAATTCCAGATTCGCAGGGAACGAATGGAACATTCTGAAGTGGAGATAAGAATGATTTCTGAAGGCTCGGTGTGTGGAAGGAAAATCAAGAGCTAACCAGCGTTCACTGGATAGCCAATTGAACAGCACGGCTGCGAGTGTTAACACGCAGCTGAAACCAGCCTTGGGTTGCTTGGACATTCACCAGTGGTGAAACGAAAACCTGCTGGGAGTGGAGAACAAGATGAATTCAAGATTCGCCTGAATGAATGAAACATTCTGTAGTGTAGATTGCAATGGTTTCTGAGGTTTGTATTGTCTGAACTGGAAAAAGAAGAACTCACCAGTGTTGAGTCGCTAGACCGTGAACAGCACGGGTTCGAGTGTGAATAGACCGCTGAAAACCATCATTGCGTTACTTGAACATTCAGCAGTGGTGCAATGAAAACCTGCCGGGAGTGGAGATTCAGATGAATTCCAGATTCGCAGTGAATGAATGGAACATTCTCTAGTGGTGATTCCAATGATTTCTGAAGGCTGGGTTTTGTGGACACGAAAATGTAGAGCTGAACAGGGTGGAATGGATAGCCAAATGAACAGCACGTCTCGTAGTAAGAACAGGCCACTGAAAACCAGCTTTGGCTTAATTGGACATTCACAAGTGGTGTAACGAAAACCTGACGGGAGTTGAGAATTAGATGAATTTCAGATTTGCCGTCAATGAATGGAACATTCTGTGGAGGAGATACCAATTGTTTCTGAAGTTTGGGTTATGTGGACAGGAAAATGGAGCTGAAGAGGGTTGAGTGGATAGCAAATTGAACAGCACGGCTGAGAGTATGAGCAGGCCACTTAAAACCAGCATTGGCTTACTTGGATATTTACCAGTGGTGTCACGAAAACCTGCCGGGAGTGGAGATTCAGATGAATTCCAGATTCGCTGTGAATGAATGGAACATTCTGTAGTGGAGATAACAATGATTTCTCCAGTCTCTGTGGTGTGGACAGGAAAATGTAGAGCTGGCCAGGGTTGAGTGGATAGCCAATTGAACAGCACCACTGCGCTTGTGAAGAAAACACTTAAAACATTGGGTTACTTGGACATTCAACAGTGGTGTAACGAAAACCTGCCGGGAGTGGAGGTTCAGAGGAATTCCAGATTCGCAGTGAATGAATGGAACATTCTCTAGTGGAGATTCCAACGATTTCTGAAGGCTGGGTCGTGTGGAAGGAAAATCAAGAACTAATCAGGATTTAGTGGAAAGCCAATTGTATAGCATGGCTGCGAGTGTGAACATGCAGCTGAAAACCAGCATTGGGTTACTTGGACATTCATCAGTGGTGTAAGGAAAACCTGCATGGAGTGGAGAGTCAGTTGAATTCCACATTCGCAGTGAATGAATGGAACATTCTGTAGAGGAGATTCCAATGATTTCTGAAGCCTGTGTTGTGTGGACAGGAAAATGAAGAGCTGACCAGGCTTGAATCGATAGCCAAGTAAACAGCAGGGCTGCGAATATGAACAGGCCGCTGAAAACCAGCATTGGGTTACTTGGACATTCAACAGTGGTGTAATGAAAACCTGCGTGGAGTTGAGAGTCAGATGAATTCCAGATTCGCAGTGAATGAATGGAACATTCTGTAGTGGAGATAACAAAGATTTCTGAAGGCTGGTAGTGTGGTGGGACAATGAAGAGCTGAACAGGGTGGAGTGAATTGTCAATTAAACAGCACGGCTGCGAGTATGAACAGGCCTCTGAAAACCAGCATTGGCTTACTTGGACATTCACAAGTGGTGTAATGTTAACCAGGCGGGAGTGGAGAATCAGATAAACTCCAGACTCGCAGTGAATGAATGGAACATTCTGTAGTGGAGATTGCAATGATTTCTGAAATCTGGATTGTGGGGACACGAAAATGAAGAGCTGACCAGTGTTGAGTGGATAGCCTGTAAAAAGCCTCGGCTTCGAATGTGAACAGACCACTGAAAACCAGTATTGCATTACTTCGACTTTCAGCAGTGGTGTAACGAAAGCCTGCGTGGAGTGCAGATTCAGATGAATTCCAGATTCCCAGTGAATGAATGGAACATCCTGTAGTGGAGATTACAATGATTTCTGAAGGCTGGGTTGTGTGCACAGGAAAATGAGGAGCAAAACAGGTTGAGTGGATAGCCAATTGAACAGCACGACTGCGAACATGAACAGGCCTCTGAAAACCAGCATTGTTTTACTTGGACATTCACAAGTGGTGTAAGATAAATCTGCAGGTAGTGGAGATTCAGTTGAATTCCAGATTCGCAGTGAATGAATGGAACATTCTGTACTGGAGATTGCAATGATTTCTCAAGTCTGGATTGTTTGGACATGAAAATGAAGAGCTGACCACAGTTGTGTGGATACCCAGTAAAAAGCAGGGCTTAGAGTGTGAACAGACCGCTGAAAACCAGCATTGTGTTACTTGGACATTCATAAGTGGTGTAATGAAAGCCTACCTGGAGTGCAGATTCAGATGAATTCCAGATTGGCAGTGAATGAATGGAACATTCTGTACTGGCGATTCCAATGATTTCTGAAGTCTGATATTGTGGAAAAGAAAATGAAAGGCTGACCAGGTTTGAGTGGATAGACAATTGAACAGCACACTGCGAGTGTGAAAAGGCGGCTGAAAACCAGCATTGGATTACTTGGTCATTCACCAGTGCTGTAATGAAAACCTGCCTGGAGCGGAGAGTCAGATGAATTGCAGAATCGCAGTGAATGAATGGAACAGTCTGTAGTGGAGAGCCCAATGATTTCTGAAGGCTGGTTTGTGTGGAGAGGAAAATGAAGAGCTGACCAATATTGAGTGGATAGCCCATTGAACAGCACTTCTGCGAGTTGAACATGCCTCTGAAAACCAGTATTGAGTTACTGGGACATTCACCAGTGGCGTAACGAAAACCTGCCAGGAGTGGAGGTTCAGAGGAATTCCAGATTCGCAGTGAATGAATGGAACATTCTCTAGTGGTGATTCCAATGATTTCTGAAGGCTGGGTTTTGTGGACACGAAAATGTAGAGCTGAACAGGGTGGAGTGGATAGCCAAATGAACAGCACGTCTCTTAGTATGAACAGGCCACTGAAAACCAGCATTGGCTTACTTGGACATTCACAAGTGGTGTAACGATAACCCGCCGGGAGTTGAGAGTCAGATGAATTTAAGATTCGCAGTGAATGAACGGAACATTCTGTGGAGGAGATACCAATTATTTCTGAAGGTTGGGTTATGAGGACAGGAAAATGTAGAGCTGAATAGGGTTGGGTGGATAGCAAATTGAACAGCACGGCTGAGTGTGTTAGCAGGCGGCTTAAAACCAGCATTGTCTTCCTTGGACATTTACCAGTGGTGTCACGAAAACCTTCCAGGAGTGGAGACTCTGATGAATTCCAGATTCGCGTGATTGAATGGAACATTCTGTAGTGGTGATTGCCAACATTTAGGAATCTGGATAGTCTGGACAGGATATTGAAGAGCTGACCGATATTGAGTGGATAGCCAATGAACAGCACGGTTTCGAGTGTGAACAGACCACTAAGAAGCAGCATTGCATTACTTGGACATTCATCAGTGGTGTAACGAAAGCCTTCCTGGAATGCAGATTCAGAGTATTTCCAGATTCACAGTGAATGAATGGAAATTTCTGTAGTAGAGATTCCAATGATTTCTGAACGCTGGGTTGTGTGGACAGGAAAATGAAGAGCTGACTAGGTTTGACTGGATTGCCAATTGAACAGCAAGGCTGTGAGTGTGAACAGCCGCTGAAAACCAGCATTGGATTACCTGGTCATTCACCAGTGTTGTTAGGAAAATCTGCCTGGTGTGGAGAGTCAGAGGAATTCCAGATTCGCAGGGAACGAATGGAACATTCTGAAGTGGAGATAAGAATGATTTCTGAAGGCTCGGTGTGTGGAAGGAAAATCAAGAGCTAACCAGCGTTCACTGGATAGCCAATTGAACAGCACGGCTGCGAGTGTTAACACGCAGCTGAAACCAGCCTTGGGTTGCTTGGACATTCACCAGTGGTGAAACGAAAACCTGCTGGGAGTGGAGAACAAGATGAATTCAAGATTCGCCTGAATGAATGAAACATTCTGTAGTGTAGATTGCAATGGTTTCTGAGGTTTGTATTGTCTGAACTGGAAAAAGAAGAACTCACCAGTGTTGAGTCGCTAGACCGTGAACAGCACGGGTTCGAGTGTGAATAGACCGCTGAAAACCATCATTGCGTTACTTGAACATTCAGCAGTGGTGCAATGAAAACCTGCCGGGAGTGGAGATTCAGATGAATTCCAGATTCGCAGTGAATGAATGGAACATTCTCTAGTGGTGATTCCAATGATTTCTGAAGGCTGGGTTTTGTGGACACGAAAATGTAGAGCTGAACAGGGTGGAATGGATAGCCAAATGAACAGCACGTCTCGTAGTAAGAACAGGCCACTGAAAACCAGCTTTGGCTTAATTGGACATTCACAAGTGGTGTAACGAAAACCTGACGGGAGTTGAGAATTAGATGAATTTCAGATTTGCCGTCAATGAATGGAACATTCTGTGGAGGAGATACCAATTGTTTCTGAAGTTTGGGTTATGTGGACAGGAAAATGGAGCTGAAGAGGGTTGAGTGGATAGCAAATTGAACAGCACGGCTGAGAGTATGAGCAGGCCACTTAAAACCAGCATTGGCTTACTTGGATATTTACCAGTGGTGTCACGAAAACCTGCCGGGAGTGGAGATTCAGATGAATTCCAGATTCGCTGTGAATGAATGGAACATTCTGTAGTGGAGATAACAATGATTTCTCCAGTCTCTGTGGTGTGGACAGGAAAATGTAGAGCTGGCCAGGGTTGAGTGGATAGCCAATTGAACAGCACCACTGCGCTTGTGAAGAAAACACTTAAAACATTGGGTTACTTGGACATTCAACAGTGGTGTAACGAAAACCTGCCGGGAGTGGAGGTTCAGAGGAATTCCAGATTCGCAGTGAATGAATGGAACATTCTCTAGTGGAGATTCCAACGATTTCTGAAGGCTGGGTCGTGTGGAAGGAAAATCAAGAACTAATCAGGATTTAGTGGAAAGCCAATTGTATAGCATGGCTGCGAGTGTGAACATGCAGCTGAAAACCAGCATTGGGTTACTTGGACATTCATCAGTGGTGTAAGGAAAACCTGCATGGAGTGGAGAGTCAGTTGAATTCCACATTCGCAGTGAATGAATGGAACATTCTGTAGAGGAGATTCCAATGATTTCTGAAGCCTGTGTTGTGTGGACAGGAAAATGAAGAGCTGACCAGGCTTGAATCGATAGCCAAGTAAACAGCAGGGCTGCGAATATGAACAGGCCGCTGAAAACCAGCATTGGGTTACTTGGACATTCAACAGTGGTGTAATGAAAACCTGCGTGGAGTTGAGAGTCAGATGAATTCCAGATTCGCAGTGAATGAATGGAACATTCTGTAGTGGAGATAACAAAGATTTCTGAAGGCTGGTAGTGTGGTGGGACAATGAAGAGCTGAACAGGGTGGAGTGAATTGTCAATTAAACAGCACGGCTGCGAGTATGAACAGGCCTCTGAAAACCAGCATTGGCTTACTTGGACATTCACAAGTGGTGTAATGTTAACCAGGCGGGAGTGGAGAATCAGATAAACTCCAGACTCGCAGTGAATGAATGGAACATTCTGTAGTGGAGATTGCAATGATTTCTGAAATCTGGATTGTGGGGACACGAAAATGAAGAGCTGACCAGTGTTGAGTGGATAGCCTGTAAAAAGCCTCGGCTTCGAATGTGAACAGACCACTGAAAACCAGTATTGCATTACTTCGACTTTCAGCAGTGGTGTAACGAAAGCCTGCGTGGAGTGCAGATTCAGATGAATTCCAGATTCCCAGTGAATGAATGGAACATCCTGTAGTGGAGATTACAATGATTTCTGAAGGCTGGGTTGTGTGCACAGGAAAATGAGGAGCAAAACAGGTTGAGTGGATAGCCAATTGAACAGCACGACTGCGAACATGAACAGGCCTCTGAAAACCAGCATTGTTTTACTTGGACATTCACAAGTGGTGTAAGATAAATCTGCAGGTAGTGGAGATTCAGTTGAATTCCAGATTCGCAGTGAATGAATGGAACATTCTGTACTGGAGATTGCAATGATTTCTCAAGTCTGGATTGTTTGGACATGAAAATGAAGAGCTGACCACAGTTGTGTGGATACCCAGTAAAAAGCAGGGCTTAGAGTGTGAACAGACCGCTGAAAACCAGCATTGTGTTACTTGGACATTCATAAGTGGTGTAATGAAAGCCTACCTGGAGTGCAGATTCAGATGAATTCCAGATTGGCAGTGAATGAATGGAACATTCTGTACTGGCGATTCCAATGATTTCTGAAGTCTGATATTGTGGAAAAGAAAATGAAAGGCTGACCAGTTTGAGTGGATAGACAATTGAACAGCACACTGCGAGTGTGAAAAGGCGGCTGAAAACCAGCATTGGATTACTTGGTCATTCACCAGTGCCGTAATGAAAACCTGCCTGGAGCGGAGAGTCAGATGAATTGCAGAATCGCAGTGAATGAATGGAACAGTCTGTAGTGGAGAGCCCAATGATTTCTGAAGGCTGGTTTGTGTGGAGAGGAAAATGAAGAGCTGACCAATATTGAGTGGATAGCCCATTGAACAGCACTTCTGCGAGTTGAACATGCCTCTGAAAACCAGTATTGAGTTACTTGGACATTCACCAGTGGCGTAACGAAAACCTGCCAGGAGTGGAGGTTCAGAGGAATTCCAGATTCGCAGTGAATGAATGGAACATTCTCTAGTGGTGATTCCAATGATTTCTGAAGGCTGGGTTTTGTGGACACGAAAATGTAGAGCTGAACAGGGTGGAGTGGATAGCCAAATGAACAGCACGTCTCTTAGTATGAACAGGCCACTGAAAACCAGCATTGGCTTACTTGGACATTCACAAGTGGTGTAACGATAACCCGCCGGGAGTTGAGAGTCAGATGAATTTAAGATTCGCAGTGAATGAACGGAACATTCTGTGGAGGAGATACCAATTATTTCTGAAGGTTGGGTTATGAGGACAGGAAAATGTAGAGCTGAATAGGGTTGGGTGGATAGCAAATTGAACAGCACGGCTGAGTGTGTTAGCAGGCGGCTTAAAACCAGCATTGTCTTCCTTGGACATTTACCAGTGGTGTCACGAAAACCTTCCAGGAGTGGAGACTCTGATGAATTCCAGATTCGCGTGATTGAATGGAACATTCTGTAGTGGTGATTGCCAACATTTAGGAATCTGGATAGTCTGGACAGGATATTGAAGAGCTGACCGATATTGAGTGGATAGCCAATGAACAGCACGGTTTCGAGTGTGAACAGACCACTAAGAAGCAGCATTGCATTACTTGGACATTCATCAGTGGTGTAACGAAAGCCTTCCTGGAATGCAGATTCAGAGTATTTCCAGATTCACAGTGAATGAATGGAAATTTCTGTAGTAGAGATTCCAATGATTTCTGAACGCTGGGTTGTGTGGACAGGAAAATGAAGAGCTGACTAGGTTTGACTGGATTGCCAATTGAACAGCAAGGCTGTGAGTGTGAACAGCCGCTGAAAACCAGCATTGGATTACCTGGTCATTCACCAGTGTTGTTAGGAAAATCTGCCTGGTGTGGAGAGTCAGAGGAATTCCAGATTCGCAGGGAACGAATGGAACATTCTGAAGTGGAGATAAGAATGATTTCTGAAGGCTCGGTGTGTGGAAGGAAAATCAAGAGCTAACCAGCGTTCACTGGATAGCCAATTGAACAGCACGGCTGCGAGTGTTAACACGCAGCTGAAACCAGCCTTGGGTTGCTTGGACATTCACCAGTGGTGAAACGAAAACCTGCTGGGAGTGGAGAACAAGATGAATTCAAGATTCGCCTGAATGAATGAAACATTCTGTAGTGTAGATTGCAATGGTTTCTGAGGTTTGTATTGTCTGAACTGGAAAAAGAAGAACTCACCAGTGTTGAGTCGCTAGACCGTGAACAGCACGGGTTCGAGTGTGAATAGACCGCTGAAAACCATCATTGCGTTACTTGAACATTCAGCAGTGGTGCAATGAAAACCTGCCGGGAGTGGAGATTCAGATGAATTCCAGATTCGCAGTGAATGAATGGAACATTCTCTAGTGGTGATTCCAATGATTTCTGAAGGCTGGGTTTTGTGGACACGAAAATGTAGAGCTGAACAGGGTGGAATGGATAGCCAAATGAACAGCACGTCTCGTAGTAAGAACAGGCCACTGAAAACCAGCTTTGGCTTAATTGGACATTCACAAGTGGTGTAACGAAAACCTGACGGGAGTTGAGAATTAGATGAATTTCAGATTTGCCGTCAATGAATGGAACATTCTGTGGAGGAGATACCAATTGTTTCTGAAGTTTGGGTTATGTGGACAGGAAAATGGAGCTGAAGAGGGTTGAGTGGATAGCAAATTGAACAGCACGGCTGAGAGTATGAGCAGGCCACTTAAAACCAGCATTGGCTTACTTGGATATTTACCAGTGGTGTCACGAAAACCTGCCGGGAGTGGAGATTCAGATGAATTCCAGATTCGCTGTGAATGAATGGAACATTCTGTAGTGGAGATAACAATGATTTCTCCAGTCTCTGTGGTGTGGACAGGAAAATGTAGAGCTGGCCAGGGTTGAGTGGATAGCCAATTGAACAGCACCACTGCGCTTGTGAAGAAAACACTTAAAACATTGGGTTACTTGGACATTCAACAGTGGTGTAACGAAAACCTGCCGGGAGTGGAGGTTCAGAGGAATTCCAGATTCGCAGTGAATGAATGGAACATTCTCTAGTGGAGATTCCAACGATTTCTGAAGGCTGGGTCGTGTGGAAGGAAAATCAAGAACTAATCAGGATTTAGTGGAAAGCCAATTGTATAGCATGGCTGCGAGTGTGAACATGCAGCTGAAAACCAGCATTGGGTTACTTGGACATTCATCAGTGGTGTAAGGAAAACCTGCATGGAGTGGAGAGTCAGTTGAATTCCACATTCGCAGTGAATGAATGGAACATTCTGTAGAGGAGATTCCAATGATTTCTGAAGCCTGTGTTGTGTGGACAGGAAAATGAAGAGCTGACCAGGCTTGAATCGATAGCCAAGTAAACAGCAGGGCTGCGAATATGAACAGGCCGCTGAAAACCAGCATTGGGTTACTTGGACATTCAACAGTGGTGTAATGAAAACCTGCGTGGAGTTGAGAGTCAGATGAATTCCAGATTCGCAGTGAATGAATGGAACATTCTGTAGTGGAGATAACAAAGATTTCTGAAGGCTGGTAGTGTGGTGGGACAATGAAGAGCTGAACAGGGTGGAGTGAATTGTCAATTAAACAGCACGGCTGCGAGTATGAACAGGCCTCTGAAAACCAGCATTGGCTTACTTGGACATTCACAAGTGGTGTAATGTTAACCAGGCGGGAGTGGAGAATCAGATAAACTCCAGACTCGCAGTGAATGAATGGAACATTCTGTAGTGGAGATTGCAATGATTTCTGAAATCTGGATTGTGGGGACACGAAAATGAAGAGCTGACCAGTGTTGAGTGGATAGCCTGTAAAAAGCCTCGGCTTCGAATGTGAACAGACCACTGAAAACCAGTATTGCATTACTTCGACTTTCAGCAGTGGTGTAACGAAAGCCTGCGTGGAGTGCAGATTCAGATGAATTCCAGATTCCCAGTGAATGAATGGAACATCCTGTAGTGGAGATTACAATGATTTCTGAAGGCTGGGTTGTGTGCACAGGAAAATGAGGAGCAAAACAGGTTGAGTGGATAGCCAATTGAACAGCACGACTGCGAACATGAACAGGCCTCTGAAAACCAGCATTGTTTTACTTGGACATTCACAAGTGGTGTAAGATAAATCTGCAGGTAGTGGAGATTCAGTTGAATTCCAGATTCGCAGTGAATGAATGGAACATTCTGTACTGGAGATTGCAATGATTTCTCAAGTCTGGATTGTTTGGACATGAAAATGAAGAGCTGACCACAGTTGTGTGGATACCCAGTAAAAAGCAGGGCTTAGAGTGTGAACAGACCGCTGAAAACCAGCATTGTGTTACTTGGACATTCATAAGTGGTGTAATGAAAGCCTACCTGGAGTGCAGATTCAGATGAATTCCAGATTGGCAGTGAATGAATGGAACATTCTGTACTGGCGATTCCAATGATTTCTGAAGTCTGATATTGTGGAAAAGAAAATGAAAGGCTGACCAGGTTTGAGTGGATAGACAATTGAACAGCACACTGCGAGTGTGAAAAGGCGGCTGAAAACCAGCATTGGATTACTTGGTCATTCACCAGTGCCGTAATGAAAACCTGCCTGGAGCGGAGAGTCAGATGAATTGCAGAATCGCAGTGAATGAATGGAACAGTCTGTAGTGGAGAGCCCAATGATTTCTGAAGGCTGGTTTGTGTGGAGAGGAAAATGAAGAGCTGACCAATATTGAGTGGATAGCCCATTGAACAGCACTTCTGCGAGTTGAACATGCCTCTGAAAACCAGTATTGAGTTACTTGGACATTCACCAGTGGCGTAACGAAAACCTGCCAGGAGTGGAGGTTCAGAGGAATTCCAGATTCGCAGTGAATGAATGGAACATTCTCTAGTGGTGATTCCAATGATTTCTGAAGGCTGGGTTTTGTGGACACGAAAATGTAGAGCTGAACAGGGTGGAGTGGATAGCCAAATGAACAGCACGTCTCTTAGTATGAACAGGCCACTGAAAACCAGCATTGGCTTACTTGGACATTCACAAGTGGTGTAACGATAACCCGCCGGGAGTTGAGAGTCAGATGAATTTAAGATTCGCAGTGAATGAACGGAACATTCTGTGGAGGAGATACCAATTATTTCTGAAGGTTGGGTTATGAGGACAGGAAAATGTAGAGCTGAATAGGGTTGGGTGGATAGCAAATTGAACAGCACGGCTGAGTGTGTTAGCAGGCGGCTTAAAACCAGCATTGTCTTCCTTGGACATTTACCAGTGGTGTCACGAAAACCTTCCAGGAGTGGAGACTCTGATGAATTCCAGATTCGCGTGATTGAATGGAACATTCTGTAGTGGTGATTGCCAACATTTAGGAATCTGGATAGTCTGGACAGGATATTGAAGAGCTGACCGATATTGAGTGGATAGCCAATGAACAGCACGGTTTCGAGTGTGAACAGACCACTAAGAAGCAGCATTGCATTACTTGGACATTCATCAGTGGTGTAACGAAAGCCTTCCTGGAATGCAGATTCAGAGTATTTCCAGATTCACAGTGAATGAATGGAAATTTCTGTAGTAGAGATTCCAATGATTTCTGAACGCTGGGTTGTGTGGACAGGAAAATGAAGAGCTGACTAGGTTTGACTGGATTGCCAATTGAACAGCAAGGCTGTGAGTGTGAACAGCCGCTGAAAACCAGCATTGGATTACCTGGTCATTCACCAGTGTTGTTAGGAAAATCTGCCTGGTGTGGAGAGTCAGAGGAATTCCAGATTCGCAGGGAACGAATGGAACATTCTGAAGTGGAGATAAGAATGATTTCTGAAGGCTCGGTGTGTGGAAGGAAAATCAAGAGCTAACCAGCGTTCACTGGATAGCCAATTGAACAGCACGGCTGCGAGTGTTAACACGCAGCTGAAACCAGCCTTGGGTTGCTTGGACATTCACCAGTGGTGAAACGAAAACCTGCTGGGAGTGGAGAACAAGATGAATTCAAGATTCGCCTGAATGAATGAAACATTCTGTAGTGTAGATTGCAATGGTTTCTGAGGTTTGTATTGTCTGAACTGGAAAAAGAAGAACTCACCAGTGTTGAGTCGCTAGACCGTGAACAGCACGGGTTCGAGTGTGAATAGACCGCTGAAAACCATCATTGCGTTACTTGAACATTCAGCAGTGGTGCAATGAAAACCTGCCGGGAGTGGAGATTCAGATGAATTCCAGATTCGCAGTGAATGAATGGAACATTCTCTAGTGGTGATTCCAATGATTTCTGAAGGCTGGGTTTTGTGGACACGAAAATGTAGAGCTGAACAGGGTGGAATGGATAGCCAAATGAACAGCACGTCTCGTAGTAAGAACAGGCCACTGAAAACCAGCTTTGGCTTAATTGGACATTCACAAGTGGTGTAACGAAAACCTGACGGGAGTTGAGAATTAGATGAATTTCAGATTTGCCGTCAATGAATGGAACATTCTGTGGAGGAGATACCAATTGTTTCTGAAGTTTGGGTTATGTGGACAGGAAAATGGAGCTGAAGAGGGTTGAGTGGATAGCAAATTGAACAGCACGGCTGAGAGTATGAGCAGGCCACTTAAAACCAGCATTGGCTTACTTGGATATTTACCAGTGGTGTCACGAAAACCTGCCGGGAGTGGAGATTCAGATGAATTCCAGATTCGCTGTGAATGAATGGAACATTCTGTAGTGGAGATAACAATGATTTCTCCAGTCTCTGTGGTGTGGACAGGAAAATGTAGAGCTGGCCAGGGTTGAGTGGATAGCCAATTGAACAGCACCACTGCGCTTGTGAAGAAAACACTTAAAACATTGGGTTACTTGGACATTCAACAGTGGTGTAACGAAAACCTGCCGGGAGTGGAGGTTCAGAGGAATTCCAGATTCGCAGTGAATGAATGGAACATTCTCTAGTGGAGATTCCAACGATTTCTGAAGGCTGGGTCGTGTGGAAGGAAAATCAAGAACTAATCAGGATTTAGTGGAAAGCCAATTGTATAGCATGGCTGCGAGTGTGAACATGCAGCTGAAAACCAGCATTGGGTTACTTGGACATTCATCAGTGGTGTAAGGAAAACCTGCATGGAGTGGAGAGTCAGTTGAATTCCACATTCGCAGTGAATGAATGGAACATTCTGTAGAGGAGATTCCAATGATTTCTGAAGCCTGTGTTGTGTGGACAGGAAAATGAAGAGCTGACCAGGCTTGAATCGATAGCCAAGTAAACAGCAGGGCTGCGAATATGAACAGGCCGCTGAAAACCAGCATTGGGTTACTTGGACATTCAACAGTGGTGTAATGAAAACCTGCGTGGAGTTGAGAGTCAGATGAATTCCAGATTCGCAGTGAATGAATGGAACATTCTGTAGTGGAGATAACAAAGATTTCTGAAGGCTGGTAGTGTGGTGGGACAATGAAGAGCTGAACAGGGTGGAGTGAATTGTCAATTAAACAGCACGGCTGCGAGTATGAACAGGCCTCTGAAAACCAGCATTGGCTTACTTGGACATTCACAAGTGGTGTAATGTTAACCAGGCGGGAGTGGAGAATCAGATAAACTCCAGACTCGCAGTGAATGAATGGAACATTCTGTAGTGGAGATTGCAATGATTTCTGAAATCTGGATTGTGGGGACACGAAAATGAAGAGCTGACCAGTGTTGAGTGGATAGCCTGTAAAAAGCCTCGGCTTCGAATGTGAACAGACCACTGAAAACCAGTATTGCATTACTTCGACTTTCAGCAGTGGTGTAACGAAAGCCTGCGTGGAGTGCAGATTCAGATGAATTCCAGATTCCCAGTGAATGAATGGAACATCCTGTAGTGGAGATTACAATGATTTCTGAAGGCTGGGTTGTGTGCACAGGAAAATGAGGAGCAAAACAGGTTGAGTGGATAGCCAATTGAACAGCACGACTGCGAACATGAACAGGCCTCTGAAAACCAGCATTGTTTTACTTGGACATTCACAAGTGGTGTAAGATAAATCTGCAGGTAGTGGAGATTCAGTTGAATTCCAGATTCGCAGTGAATGAATGGAACATTCTGTACTGGAGATTGCAATGATTTCTCAAGTCTGGATTGTTTGGACATGAAAATGAAGAGCTGACCACAGTTGTGTGGATACCCAGTAAAAAGCAGGGCTTAGAGTGTGAACAGACCGCTGAAAACCAGCATTGTGTTACTTGGACATTCATAAGTGGTGTAATGAAAGCCTACCTGGAGTGCAGATTCAGATGAATTCCAGATTGGCAGTGAATGAATGGAACATTCTGTACTGGCGATTCCAATGATTTCTGAAGTCTGATATTGTGGAAAAGAAAATGAAAGGCTGACCAGGTTTGAGTGGATAGACAATTGAACAGCACACTGCGAGTGTGAAAAGGCGGCTGAAAACCAGCATTGGATTACTTGGTCATTCACCAGTGCTGTAATGAAAACCTGCCTGGAGCGGAGAGTCAGATGAATTGCAGAATCGCAGTGAATGAATGGAACAGTCTGTAGTGGAGAGCCCAATGATTTCTGAAGGCTGGTTTGTGTGGAGAGGAAAATGAAGAGCTGACCAATATTGAGTGGATAGCCCATTGAACAGCACTTCTGCGAGTTGAACATGCCTCTGAAAACCAGTATTGAGTTACTTGGACATTCACCAGTGGCGTAACGAAAACCTGCCAGGAGTGGAGGTTCAGAGGAATTCCAGATTCGCAGTGAATGAATGGAACATTCTCTAGTGGTGATTCCAATGATTTCTGAAGGCTGGGTTTTGTGGACACGAAAATGTAGAGCTGAACAGGGTGGAGTGGATAGCCAAATGAACAGCACGTCTCTTAGTATGAACAGGCCACTGAAAACCAGCATTGGCTTACTTGGACATTCACAAGTGGTGTAACGATAACCCGCCGGGAGTTGAGAGTCAGATGAATTTAAGATTCGCAGTGAATGAACGGAACATTCTGTGGAGGAGATACCAATTATTTCTGAAGGTTGGGTTATGAGGACAGGAAAATGTAGAGCTGAATAGGGTTGGGTGGATAGCAAATTGAACAGCACGGCTGAGTGTGTTAGCAGGCGGCTTAAAACCAGCATTGTCTTCCTTGGACATTTACCAGTGGTGTCACGAAAACCTTCCAGGAGTGGAGACTCTGATGAATTCCAGATTCGCGTGATTGAATGGAACATTCTGTAGTGGTGATTGCCAACATTTAGGAATCTGGATAGTCTGGACAGGATATTGAAGAGCTGACCGATATTGAGTGGATAGCCAATGAACAGCACGGTTTCGAGTGTGAACAGACCACTAAGAAGCAGCATTGCATTACTTGGACATTCATCAGTGGTGTAACGAAAGCCTTCCTGGAATGCAGATTCAGAGTATTTCCAGATTCACAGTGAATGAATGGAAATTTCTGTAGTAGAGATTCCAATGATTTCTGAACGCTGGGTTGTGTGGACAGGAAAATGAAGAGCTGACTAGGTTTGACTGGATTGCCAATTGAACAGCAAGGCTGTGAGTGTGAACAGCCGCTGAAAACCAGCATTGGATTACCTGGTCATTCACCAGTGTTGTTAGGAAAATCTGCCTGGTGTGGAGAGTCAGAGGAATTCCAGATTCGCAGGGAACGAATGGAACATTCTGAAGTGGAGATAAGAATGATTTCTGAAGGCTCGGTGTGTGGAAGGAAAATCAAGAGCTAACCAGCGTTCACTGGATAGCCAATTGAACAGCACGGCTGCGAGTGTTAACACGCAGCTGAAACCAGCCTTGGGTTGCTTGGACATTCACCAGTGGTGAAACGAAAACCTGCTGGGAGTGGAGAACAAGATGAATTCAAGATTCGCCTGAATGAATGAAACATTCTGTAGTGTAGATTGCAATGGTTTCTGAGGTTTGTATTGTCTGAACTGGAAAAAGAAGAACTCACCAGTGTTGAGTCGCTAGACCGTGAACAGCACGGGTTCGAGTGTGAATAGACCGCTGAAAACCATCATTGCGTTACTTGAACATTCAGCAGTGGTGCAATGAAAACCTGCCGGGAGTGGAGATTCAGATGAATTCCAGATTCGCAGTGAATGAATGGAACATTCTCTAGTGGTGATTCCAATGATTTCTGAAGGCTGGGTTTTGTGGACACGAAAATGTAGAGCTGAACAGGGTGGAATGGATAGCCAAATGAACAGCACGTCTCGTAGTAAGAACAGGCCACTGAAAACCAGCTTTGGCTTAATTGGACATTCACAAGTGGTGTAACGAAAACCTGACGGGAGTTGAGAATTAGATGAATTTCAGATTTGCCGTCAATGAATGGAACATTCTGTGGAGGAGATACCAATTGTTTCTGAAGTTTGGGTTATGTGGACAGGAAAATGGAGCTGAAGAGGGTTGAGTGGATAGCAAATTGAACAGCACGGCTGAGAGTATGAGCAGGCCCCTTAAAACCAGCATTGGCTTACTTGGATATTTACCAGTGGTGTCACGAAAACCTGCCGGGAGTGGAGATTCAGATGAATTCCAGATTCGCTGTGAATGAATGGAACATTCTGTAGTGGAGATAACAATGATTTCTCCAGTCTCTGTGGTGTGGACAGGAAAATGTAGAGCTGGCCAGGGTTGAGTGGATAGCCAATTGAACAGCACCACTGCACTTGTGAAGAAAACACTTAAAACATTGGGTTACTTGGACATTCAACAGTGGTGTAACGAAAACCTGCCGGGAGTGGAGGTTCAGAGGAATTCCAGATTCGCAGTGAATGAATGGAACATTCTCTAGTGGAGATTCCAACGATTTCTGAAGGCTGGGTCGTGTGGAAGGAAAATCAAGAACTAATCAGGATTTAGTGGAAAGCCAATTGTATAGCATGGCTGCGAGTGTGAACATGCAGCTGAAAACCAGCATTGGGTTACTTGGACATTCATCAGTGGTGTAAGGAAAACCTGCATGGAGTGGAGAGTCAGTTGAATTCCACATTCGCAGTGAATGAATGGAACATTCTGTAGAGGAGATTCCAATGATTTCTGAAGCCTGTGTTGTGTGGACAGGAAAATGAAGAGCTGACCAGGCTTGAATCGATAGCCAAGTAAACAGCAGGGCTGCGAATATGAACAGGCCGCTGAAAACCAGCATTGGGTTACTTGGACATTCAACAGTGGTGTAATGAAAACCTGCGTGGAGTTGAGAGTCAGATGAATTCCAGATTCGCAGTGAATGAATGGAACATTCTGTAGTGGAGATAACAAAGATTTCTGAAGGCTGGTAGTGTGGTGGGACAATGAAGAGCTGAACAGGGTGGAGTGAATTGTCAATTAAACAGCACGGCTGCGAGTATGAACAGGCCTCTGAAAACCAGCATTGGCTTACTTGGACATTCACAAGTGGTGTAATGTTAACCAGGCGGGAGTGGAGAATCAGATAAACTCCAGACTCGCGGTGAATGAATGGAACATTCTGTAGTGGAGATTGCAATGATTTCTGAAATCTGGATTGTGGGGACACGAAAATGAAGAGCTGACCAGTGTTGAGTGGATAGCCTGTAAAAAGCCTCGGCTTCGAATGTGAACAGACCACTGAAAACCAGTATTGCATTACTTCGACTTTCAGCAGTGGTGTAACGAAAGCCTGCGTGGAGTGCAGATTCAGATGAATTCCAGATTCCCAGTGAATGAATGGAACATCCTGTAGTGGAGATTACAATGATTTCTGAAGGCTGGGTTGTGTGCACAGGAAAATGAGGAGCAAAACAGGTTGAGTGGATAGCCAATTGAACAGCACGACTGCGAACATGAACAGGCCTCTGAAAACCAGCATTGTTTTACTTGGACATTCACAAGTGGTGTAAGATAAATCTGCAGGTAGTGGAGATTCAGTTGAATTCCAGATTCGCAGTGAATGAATGGAACATTCTGTACTGGAGATTGCAATGATTTCTCAAGTCTGGATTGTTTGGACATGAAAATGAAGAGCTGACCACAGTTGTGTGGATACCCAGTAAAAAGCAGGGCTTAGAGTGTGAACAGACCGCTGAAAACCAGCATTGTGTTACTTGGACATTCATAAGTGGTGTAATGAAAGCCTACCTGGAGTGCAGATTCAGATGAATTCCAGATTGGCAGTGAATGAATGGAACATTCTGTACTGGCGATTCCAATGATTTCTGAAGTCTGATATTGTGGAAAAGAAAATGAAAGGCTGACCAGGTTTGAGTGGATAGACAATTGAACAGCACACTGCGAGTGTGAAAAGGCGGCTGAAAACCAGCATTGGATTACTTGGTCATTCACCAGTGCTGTAATGAAAACCTGCCTGGAGCGGAGAGTCAGATGAATTGCAGAATCGCAGTGAATGAATGGAACAGTCTGTAGTGGAGAGCCCAATGATTTCTGAAGGCTGGTTTGTGTGGAGAGGAAAATGAAGAGCTGACCAATATTGAGTGGATAGCCCATTGAACAGCACTTCTGCGAGTTGAACATGCCTCTGAAAACCAGTATTGAGTTACTTGGACATTCACCAGTGGCGTAACGAAAACCTGCCAGGAGTGGAGGTTCAGATGAATTCCAGATTCGCAGTGAATGAATGGAACATTCTCTAGTGGTGATTCCAATGATTTCTGAAGGCTGGGTTTTGTGGACACGAAAATGTAGAGCTGAACAGGGTGGAGTGGATAGCCAAATGAACAGCACGTCTCTTAGTATGAACAGGCCACTGAAAACCAGCATTGGCTTACTTGGACATTCACAAGTGGTGTAACGATAACCCGCCGGGAGTTGAGAGTCAGATGAATTTAAGATTCGCAGTGAATGAACGGAACATTCTGTGGAGGAGATACCAATTATTTCTGAAGGTTGGGTTATGAGGACAGGAAAATGTAGAGCTGAATAGGGTTGGGTGGATAGCAAATTGAACAGCACGGCTGAGTGTGTTAGCAGGCGGCTTAAAACCAGCATTGTCTTCCTTGGACATTTACCAGTGGTGTCACGAAAACCTTCCAGGAGTGGAGACTCTGATGAATTCCAGATTCGCGTGATTGAATGGAACATTCTGTAGTGGTGATTGCCAACATTTAGGAATCTGGATAGTCTGGACAG
Source organism: Sorex fumeus (assembly GCF_029834395.1). Lineage (NCBI taxonomy): Eukaryota > Metazoa > Chordata > Mammalia > Eulipotyphla > Soricidae > Sorex > Sorex fumeus. The sequence goes on from NW_026606273.1 coordinate 423,449, forward strand.
GATATTGAAGAGCTGACCGATATTGAGTGGATAGCCAATGAACAGCACGGTTTCGAGTGTGAACAGACCACTAAGAAGCAGCATTGCATTACTTGGACATTCATCAGTGGTGTAACGAAAGCCTTCCTGGAATGCAGATTCAGAGTATTTCCAGATTCACAGTGAATGAATGGAAATTTCTGTAGTAGAGATTCCAATGATTTCTGAACGCTGGGTTGTGTGGACAGGAAAATGAAGAGCTGACTAGGTTTGACTGGATTGCCAATTGAACAGCAAGGCTGTGAGTGTGAACAGCCGCTGAAAACCAGCATTGGATTACCTGGTCATTCACCAGTGTTGTTAGGAAAATCTGCCTGGTGTGGAGAGTCAGAGGAATTCCAGATTCGCAGGGAACGAATGGAACATTCTGAAGTGGAGATAAGAATGATTTCTGAAGGCTCGGTGTGTGGAAGGAAAATCAAGAGCTAACCAGCGTTCACTGGATAGCCAATTGAACAGCACGGCTGCGAGTGTTAACACGCAGCTGAAACCAGCCTTGGGTTGCTTGGACATTCACCAGTGGTGAAACGAAAACCTGCTGGGAGTGGAGAACAAGATGAATTCAAGATTCGCCTGAATGAATGAAACATTCTGTAGTGTAGATTGCAATGGTTTCTGAGGTTTGTATTGTCTGAACTGGAAAAAGAAGAACTCACCAGTGTTGAGTCGCTAGACCGTGAACAGCACGGGTTCGAGTGTGAATAGACCGCTGAAAACCATCATTGCGTTACTTGAACATTCAGCAGTGGTGCAATGAAAACCTGCCGGGAGTGGAGATTCAGATGAATTCCAGATTCGCAGTGAATGAATGGAACATTCTCTAGTGGTGATTCCAATGATTTCTGAAGGCTGGGTTTTGTGGACACGAAAATGTAGAGCTGAACAGGGTGGAATGGATAGCCAAATGAACAGCACGTCTCGTAGTAAGAACAGGCCACTGAAAACCAGCTTTGGCTTAATTGGACATTCACAAGTGGTGTAACGAAAACCTGACGGGAGTTGAGAATTAGATGAATTTCAGATTTGCCGTCAATGAATGGAACATTCTGTGGAGGAGATACCAATTGTTTCTGAAGTTTGGGTTATGTGGACAGGAAAATGGAGCTGAAGAGGGTTGAGTGGATAGCAAATTGAACAGCACGGCTGAGAGTATGAGCAGGCCCCTTAAAACCAGCATTGGCTTACTTGGATATTTACCAGTGGTGTCACGAAAACCTGCCGGGAGTGGAGATTCAGATGAATTCCAGATTCGCTGTGAATGAATGGAACATTCTGTAGTGGAGATAACAATGATTTCTCCAGTCTCTGTGGTGTGGACAGGAAAATGTAGAGCTGGCCAGGGTTGAGTGGATAGCCAATTGAACAGCACCACTGCGCTTGTGAAGAAAACACTTAAAACATTGGGTTACTTGGACATTCAACAGTGGTGTAACGAAAACCTGCCGGGAGTGGAGGTTCAGAGGAATTCCAGATTCGCAGTGAATGAATGGAACATTCTCTAGTGGAGATTCCAACGATTTCTGAAGGCTGGGTCGTGTGGAAGGAAAATCAAGAACTAATCAGGATTTAGTGGAAAGCCAATTGTATAGCATGGCTGCGAGTGTGAACATGCAGCTGAAAACCAGCATTGGGTTACTTGGACATTCATCAGTGGTGTAAGGAAAACCTGCATGGAGTGGAGAGTCAGTTGAATTCCACATTCGCAGTGAATGAATGGAACATTCTGTAGAGGAGATTCCAATGATTTCTGAAGCCTGTGTTGTGTGGACAGGAAAATGAAGAGCTGACCAGGCTTGAATCGATAGCCAAGTAAACAGCAGGGCTGCGAATATGAACAGGCCGCTGAAAACCAGCATTGGGTTACTTGGACATTCAACAGTGGTGTAATGAAAACCTGCGTGGAGTTGAGAGTCAGATGAATTCCAGATTCGCAGTGAATGAATGGAACATTCTGTAGTGGAGATAACAAAGATTTCTGAAGGCTGGTAGTGTGGTGGGACAATGAAGAGCTGAACAGGGTGGAGTGAATTGTCAATTAAACAGCACGGCTGCGAGTATGAACAGGCCTCTGAAAACCAGCATTGGCTTACTTGGACATTCACAAGTGGTGTAATGTTAACCAGGCGGGAGTGGAGAATCAGATAAACTCCAGACTCGCGGTGAATGAATGGAACATTCTGTAGTGGAGATTGCAATGATTTCTGAAATCTGGATTGTGGGGACACGAAAATGAAGAGCTGACCAGTGTTGAGTGGATAGCCTGTAAAAAGCCTCGGCTTCGAATGTGAACAGACCACTGAAAACCAGTATTGCATTACTTCGACTTTCAGCAGTGGTGTAACGAAAGCCTGCGTGGAGTGCAGATTCAGATGAATTCCAGATTCCCAGTGAATGAATGGAACATCCTGTAGTGGAGATTACAATGATTTCTGAAGGCTGGGTTGTGTGCACAGGAAAATGAGGAGCAAAACAGGTTGAGTGGATAGCCAATTGAACAGCACGACTGCGAACATGAACAGGCCTCTGAAAACCAGCATTGTTTTACTTGGACATTCACAAGTGGTGTAAGATAAATCTGCAGGTAGTGGAGATTCAGTTGAATTCCAGATTCGCAGTGAATGAATGGAACATTCTGTACTGGAGATTGCAATGATTTCTCAAGTCTGGATTGTTTGGACATGAAAATGAAGAGCTGACCACAGTTGTGTGGATACCCAGTAAAAAGCAGGGCTTAGAGTGTGAACAGACCGCTGAAAACCAGCATTGTGTTACTTGGACATTCATAAGTGGTGTAATGAAAGCCTACCTGGAGTGCAGATTCAGATGAATTCCAGATTGGCAGTGAATGAATGGAACATTCTGTACTGGCGATTCCAATGATTTCTGAAGTCTGATATTGTGGAAAAGAAAATGAAAGGCTGACCAGGTTTGAGTGGATAGACAATTGAACAGCACACTGCGAGTGTGAAAAGGCGGCTGAAAACCAGCATTGGATTACTTGGTCATTCACCAGTGCTGTAATGAAAACCTGCCTGGAGCGGAGAGTCAGATGAATTGCAGAATCGCAGTGAATGAATGGAACAGTCTGTAGTGGAGAGCCCAATGATTTCTGAAGACTGGTTTGTGTGGAGAGGAAAATGAAGAGCTGACCAATATTGAGTGGATAGCCCATTGAACAGCACTTCTGCGAGTTGAACATGCCTCTGAAAACCAGTATTGAGTTACTTGGACATTCACCAGTGGCGTAACGAAAACCTGCCAGGAGTGGAGGTTCAGATGAATTCCAGATTCGCAGTGAATGAATGGAACATTCTCTAGTGGTGATTCCAATGATTTCTGAAGGCTGGGTTTTGTGGACACGAAAATGTAGAGCTGAACAGGGTGGAGTGGATAGCCAAATGAACAGCACGTCTCTTAGTATGAACAGGCCACTGAAAACCAGCATTGGCTTACTTGGACATTCACAAGTGGTGTAACGATAACCCGCCGGGAGTTGAGAGTCAGATGAATTTAAGATTCGCAGTGAATGAACGGAACATTCTGTGGAGGAGATACCAATTATTTCTGAAGGTTGGGTTATGAGGACAGGAAAATGTAGAGCTGAATAGGGTTGGGTGGATAGCAAATTGAACAGCACGGCTGAGTGTGTTAGCAGGCGGCTTAAAACCAGCATTGTCTTCCTTGGACATTTACCAGTGGTGTCACGAAAACCTTCCAGGAGTGGAGACTCTGATGAATTCCAGATTCGCGTGATTGAATGGAACATTCTGTAGTGGTGATTGCCAACATTTAGGAATCTGGATAGTCTGGACAGGATATTGAAGAGCTGACCGATATTGAGTGGATAGCCAATGAACAGCACGGTTTCGAGTGTGAACAGACCACTAAGAAGCAGCATTGCATTACTTGGACATTCATCAGTGGTGTAACGAAAGCCTTCCTGGAATGCAGATTCAGAGTATTTCCAGATTCACAGTGAATGAATGGAAATTTCTGTAGTAGAGATTCCAATGATTTCTGAACGCTGGGTTGTGTGGACAGGAAAATGAAGAGCTGACTAGGTTTGACTGGATTGCCAATTGAACAGCAAGGCTGTGAGTGTGAACAGCCGCTGAAAACCAGCATTGGATTACCTGGTCATTCACCAGTGTTGTTAGGAAAATCTGCCTGGTGTGGAGAGTCAGAGGAATTCCAGATTCGCAGGGAACGAATGGAACATTCTGAAGTGGAGATAAGAATGATTTCTGAAGGCTCGGTGTGTGGAAGGAAAATCAAGAGCTAACCAGCGTTCACTGGATAGCCAATTGAACAGCACGGCTGCGAGTGTTAACACGCAGCTGAAACCAGCCTTGGGTTGCTTGGACATTCACCAGTGGTGAAACGAAAACCTGCTGGGAGTGGAGAACAAGATGAATTCAAGATTCGCCTGAATGAATGAAACATTCTGTAGTGTAGATTGCAATGGTTTCTGAGGTTTGTATTGTCTGAACTGGAAAAAGAAGAACTCACCAGTGTTGAGTCGCTAGACCGTGAACAGCACGGGTTCGAGTGTGAATAGACCGCTGAAAACCATCATTGCGTTACTTGAACATTCAGCAGTGGTGCAATGAAAACCTGCCGGGAGTGGAGATTCAGATGAATTCCAGATTCGCAGTGAATGAATGCTACATTCTCTAGTGGTGATTCCAATGATTTCTGAAGGCTGGGTTTTGTGGACACGAAAATGTAGAGCTGAACAGGGTGGAATGGATAGCCAAATGAACAGCACGTCTCGTAGTAAGAACAGGCCACTGAAAACCAGCTTTGGCTTAATTGGACATTCACAAGAGGTGTAACGAAAACCTGACGGGAGTTGAGAATTAGATGAATTTCAGATTTGCCGTCAATGAATGGAACATTCTGTGGAGGAGATACCAATTGTTTCTGAAGTTTGGGTTATGTGGACAGGAAAATGGAGCTGAAGAGGGTTGAGTGGATAGCAAATTGAACAGCACGGCTGAGAGTATGAGCAGGCCACTTAAAACCAGCATTGGCTTACTTGGATATTTACCAGTGGTGTCACGAAAACCTGCCGGGAGTGGAGATTCAGATGAATTCCAGATTCGCTGTGAATGAATGGAACATTCTGTAGTGGAGATAACAATGATTTCTCCAGTCTCTGTGGTGTGGACAGGAAAATGTAGAGCTGGCCAGGGTTGAGTGGATAGCCAATTGAACAGCACCACTGCGCTTGTGAAGAAAACACTTAAAACATTGGGTTACTTGGACATTCAACAGTGGTGTAACGAAAACCTGCCGGGAGTGGAGGTTCAGAGGAATTCCAGATTCGCAGTGAATGAATGGAACATTCTCTAGTGGAGATTCCAACGATTTCTGAAGGCTGGGTCGTGTGGAAGGAAAATCAAGAACTAATCAGGATTTAGTGGAAAGCCAATTGTATAGCATGGCTGCGAGTGTGAACATGCAGCTGAAAACCAGCATTGGGTTACTTGGACATTCATCAGTGGTGTAAGGAAAACCTGCATGGAGTGGAGAGTCAGTTGAATTCCACATTCGCAGTGAATGAATGGAACATTCTGTAGAGGAGATTCCAATGATTTCTGAAGCCTGTGTTGTGTGGACAGGAAAATGAAGAGCTGACCAGGCTTGAATCGATAGCCAAGTAAACAGCAGGGCTGCAAATATGAACAGGCCGCTGAAAACCAGCATTGGGTTACTTGGACATTCAACAGTGGTGTAATGAAAACCTGCGTGGAGTTGAGAGTCAGATGAATTCCAGATTCGCAGTGAATGAATGGAACATTCTGTAGTGGAGATAACAAAGATTTCTGAAGGCTGGTAGTGTGGTGGGACAATGAAGAGCTGAACAGGGTGGAGTGAATTGTCAATTAAACAGCACGGCTGCGAGTATGAACAGGCCTCTGAAAACCAGCATTGGCTTACTTGGACATTCACAAGTGGTGTAATGTTAACCAGGCGGGAGTGGAGAATCAGATAAACTCCAGACTCGCGGTGAATGAATGGAACATTCTGTAGTGGAGATTGCAATGATTTCTGAAATCTGGATTGTGGGGACACGAAAATGAAGAGCTGACCAGTGTTGAGTGGATAGCCTGTAAAAAGCCTCGGCTTCGAATGTGAACAGACCACTGAAAACCAGTATTGCATTACTTCGACTTTCAGCAGTGGTGTAACGAAAGCCTGCGTGGAGTGCAGATTCAGATGAATTCCAGATTCCCAGTGAATGAATGGAACATCCTGTAGTGGAGATTACAATGATTTCTGAAGGCTGGGTTGTGTGCACAGGAAAATGAGGAGCAAAACAGGTTGAGTGGATAGCCAATTGAACAGCACGACTGCGAACATGAACAGGCCTCTGAAAACCAGCATTGTTTTACTTGGACATTCACAAGTGGTGTAAGATAAATCTGCAGGTAGTGGAGATTCAGTTGAATTCCAGATTCGCAGTGAATGAATGGAACATTCTGTACTGGAGATTGCAATGATTTCTCAAGTCTGGATTGTTTGGACATGAAAATGAAGAGCTGACCACAGTTGTGTGGATACCCAGTAAAAAGCAGGGCTTAGAGTGTGAACAGACCGCTGAAAACCAGCATTGTGTTACTTGGACATTCATAAGTGGTGTAATGAAAGCCTACCTGGAGTGCAGATTCAGATGAATTCCAGATTGGCAGTGAATGAATGGAACATTCTGTACTGGCGATTCCAATGATTTCTGAAGTCTGATATTGTGGAAAAGAAAATGAAAGGCTGACCAGGTTTGAGTGGATAGACAATTGAACAGCACACTGCGAGTGTGAAAAGGCGGCTGAAAACCAGCATTGGATTACTTGGTCATTCACCAGTGCTGTAATGAAAACCTGCCTGGAGCGGAGAGTCAGATGAATTGCAGAATCGCAGTGAATGAATGGAACAGTCTGTAGTGGAGAGCCCAATGATTTCTGAAGACTGGTTTGTGTGGAGAGGAAAATGAAGAGCTGACCAATATTGAGTGGATAGCCCATTGAACAGCACTTCTGCGAGTTGAACATGCCTCTGAAAACCAGTATTGAGTTACTTGGACATTCACCAGTGGCGTAACGAAAACCTGCCAGGAGTGGAGGTTCAGATGAATTCCAGATTCGCAGTGAATGAATGGAACATTCTCTAGTGGTGATTCCAATGATTTCTGAAGGCTGGGTTTTGTGGACACGAAAATGTAGAGCTGAACAGGGTGGAGTGGATAGCCAAATGAACAGCACGTCTCTTAGTATGAACAGGCCACTGAAAACCAGCATTGGCTTACTTGGACATTCACAAGTGGTGTAACGATAACCCGCCGGGAGTTGAGAGTCAGATGAATTTAAGATTCGCAGTGAATGAACGGAACATTCTGTGGAGGAGATACCAATTATTTCTGAAGGTTGGGTTATGAGGACAGGAAAATGTAGAGCTGAATAGGGTTGGGTGGATAGCAAATTGAACAGCACGGCTGAGTGTGTTAGCAGGCGGCTTAAAACCAGCATTGTCTTCCTTGGACATTTACCAGTGGTGTCACGAAAACCTTCCAGGAGTGGAGACTCTGATGAATTCCAGATTCGCGTGATTGAATGGAACATTCTGTAGTGGTGATTGCCAACATTTAGGAATCTGGATAGTCTGGACAGGATATTGAAGAGCTGACCGATATTGAGTGGATAGCCAATGAACAGCACGGTTTCGAGTGTGAACAGACCACTAAGAAGCAGCATTGCATTACTTGGACATTCATCAGTGGTGTAACGAAAGCCTTCCTGGAATGCAGATTCAGAGTATTTCCAGATTCACAGTGAATGAATGGAAATTTCTGTAGTAGAGATTCCAATGATTTCTGAACGCTGGGTTGTGTGGACAGGAAAATGAAGAGCTGACTAGGTTTGACTGGATTGCCAATTGAACAGCAAGGCTGTGAGTGTGAACAGCCGCTGAAAACCAGCATTGGATTACCTGGTCATTCACCAGTGTTGTTAGGAAAATCTGCCTGGTGTGGAGAGTCAGAGGAATTCCAGATTCGCAGGGAACGAATGGAACATTCTGAAGTGGAGATAAGAATGATTTCTGAAGGCTCGGTGTGTGGAAGGAAAATCAAGAGCTAACCAGCGTTCACTGGATAGCCAATTGAACAGCACGGCTGCGAGTGTTAACACGCAGCTGAAACCAGCCTTGGGTTGCTTGGACATTCACCAGTGGTGAAACGAAAACCTGCTGGGAGTGGAGAACAAGATGAATTCAAGATTCGCCTGAATGAATGAAACATTCTGTAGTGTAGATTGCAATGGTTTCTGAGGTTTGTATTGTCTGAACTGGAAAAAGAAGAACTCACCAGTGTTGAGTCGCTAGACCGTGAACAGCACGGGTTCGAGTGTGAATAGACCGCTGAAAACCATCATTGCGTTACTTGAACATTCAGCAGTGGTGCAATGAAAACCTGCCGGGAGTGGAGATTCAGATGAATTCCAGATTCGCAGTGAATGAATGCTACATTCTCTAGTGGTGATTCCAATGATTTCTGAAGGCTGGGTTTTGTGGACACGAAAATGTAGAGCTGAACAGGGTGGAATGGATAGCCAAATGAACAGCACGTCTCGTAGTAAGAACAGGCCACTGAAAACCAGCTTTGGCTTAATTGGACATTCACAAGAGGTGTAACGAAAACCTGACGGGAGTTGAGAATTAGATGAATTTCAGATTTGCCGTCAATGAATGGAACATTCTGTGGAGGAGATACCAATTGTTTCTGAAGTTTGGGTTATGTGGACAGGAAAATGGAGCTGAAGAGGGTTGAGTGGATAGCAAATTGAACAGCACGGCTGAGAGTATGAGCAGGCCACTTAAAACCAGCATTGGCTTACTTGGATATTTACCAGTGGTGTCACGAAAACCTGCCGGGAGTGGAGATTCAGATGAATTCCAGATTCGCTGTGAATGAATGGAACATTCTGTAGTGGAGATAACAATGATTTCTCCAGTCTCTGTGGTGTGGACAGGAAAATGTAGAGCTGGCCAGGGTTGAGTGGATAGCCAATTGAACAGCACCACTGCGCTTGTGAAGAAAACACTTAAAACATTGGGTTACTTGGACATTCAACAGTGGTGTAACGAAAACCTGCCGGGAGTGGAGGTTCAGAGGAATTCCAGATTCGCAGTGAATGAATGGAACATTCTCTAGTGGAGATTCCAACGATTTCTGAAGGCTGGGTCGTGTGGAAGGAAAATCAAGAACTAATCAGGATTTAGTGGAAAGCCAATTGTATAGCATGGCTGCGAGTGTGAACATGCAGCTGAAAACCAGCATTGGGTTACTTGGACATTCATCAGTGGTGTAAGGAAAACCTGCATGGAGTGGAGAGTCAGTTGAATTCCACATTCGCAGTGAATGAATGGAACATTCTGTAGAGGAGATTCCAATGATTTCTGAAGCCTGTGTTGTGTGGACAGGAAAATGAAGAGCTGACCAGGCTTGAATCGATAGCCAAGTAAACAGCAGGGCTGCAAATATGAACAGGCCGCTGAAAACCAGCATTGGGTTACTTGGACATTCAACAGTGGTGTAATGAAAACCTGCGTGGAGTTGAGAGTCAGATGAATTCCAGATTCGCAGTGAATGAATGGAACATTCTGTAGTGGAGATAACAAAGATTTCTGAAGGCTGGTAGTGTGGTGGGACAATGAAGAGCTGAACAGGGTGGAGTGAATTGTCAATTAAACAGCACGGCTGCGAGTATGAACAGGCCTCTGAAAACCAGCATTGGCTTACTTGGACATTCACAAGTGGTGTAATGTTAACCAGGCGGGAGTGGAGAATCAGATAAACTCCAGACTCGCGGTGAATGAATGGAACATTCTGTAGTGGAGATTGCAATGATTTCTGAAATCTGGATTGTGGGGACACGAAAATGAAGAGCTGACCAGTGTTGAGTGGATAGCCTGTAAAAAGCCTCGGCTTCGAATGTGAACAGACCACTGAAAACCAGTATTGCATTACTTCGACTTTCAGCAGTGGTGTAACGAAAGCCTGCGTGGAGTGCAGATTCAGATGAATTCCAGATTCCCAGTGAATGAATGGAACATCCTGTAGTGGAGATTACAATGATTTCTGAAGGCTGGGTTGTGTGCACAGGAAAATGAGGAGCAAAACAGGTTGAGTGGATAGCCAATTGAACAGCACGACTGCGAACATGAACAGGCCTCTGAAAACCAGCATTGTTTTACTTGGACATTCACAAGTGGTGTAAGATAAATCTGCAGGTAGTGGAGATTCAGTTGAATTCCAGATTCGCAGTGAATGAATGGAACATTCTGTACTGGAGATTGCAATGATTTCTCAAGTCTGGATTGTTTGGACATGAAAATGAAGAGCTGACCACAGTTGTGTGGATACCCAGTAAAAAGCAGGGCTTAGAGTGTGAACAGACCGCTGAAAACCAGCATTGTGTTACTTGGACATTCATAAGTGGTGTAATGAAAGCCTACCTGGAGTGCAGATTCAGATGAATTCCAGATTGGCAGTGAATGAATGGAACATTCTGTACTGGCGATTCCAATGATTTCTGAAGTCTGATATTGTGGAAAAGAAAATGAAAGGCTGACCAGGTTTGAGTGGATAGACAATTGAACAGCACACTGCGAGTGTGAAAAGGCGGCTGAAAACCAGCATTGGATTACTTGGTCATTCACCAGTGCTGTAATGAAAACCTGCCTGGAGCGGAGAGTCAGATGAATTGCAGAATCGCAGTGAATGAATGGAACAGTCTGTAGTGGAGAGCCCAATGATTTCTGAAGACTGGTTTGTGTGGAGAGGAAAATGAAGAGCTGACCAATATTGAGTGGATAGCCCATTGAACAGCACTTCTGCGAGTTGAACATGCCTCTGAAAACCAGTATTGAGTTACTTGGACATTCACCAGTGGCGTAACGAAAACCTGCCAGGAGTGGAGGTTCAGAGGAATTCCAGATTCGCAGTGAATGAATGGAACATTCTCTAGTGGTGATTCCAATGATTTCTGAAGGCTGGGTTTTGTGGACACGAAAATGTAGAGCTGAACAGGGTGGAGTGGATAGCCAAATGAACAGCACGTCTCTTAGTATGAACAGGCCACTGAAAACCAGCATTGGCTTACTTGGACATTCACAAGTGGTGTAACGATAACCCGCCGGGAGTTGAGAGTCAGATGAATTTAAGATTCGCAGTGAATGAACGGAACATTCTGTGGAGGAGATACCAATTATTTCTGAAGGTTGGGTTATGAGGACAGGAAAATGTAGAGCTGAATAGGGTTGGGTGGATAGCAAATTGAACAGCACGGCTGAGTGTGTTAGCAGGCGGCTTAAAACCAGCATTGTCTTCCTTGGACATTTACCAGTGGTGTCACGAAAACCTTCCAGGAGTGGAGACTCTGATGAATTCCAGATTCGCGTGATTGAATGGAACATTCTGTAGTGGTGATTGCCAACATTTAGGAATCTGGATAGTCTGGACAGGATATTGAAGAGCTGACCGATATTGAGTGGATAGCCAATGAACAGCACGGTTTCGAGTGTGAACAGACCACTAAGAAGCAGCATTGCATTACTTGGACATTCATCAGTGGTGTAACGAAAGCCTTCCTGGAATGCAGATTCAGAGTATTTCCAGATTCACAGTGAATGAATGGAAATTTCTGTAGTAGAGATTCCAATGATTTCTGAACGCTGGGTTGTGTGGACAGGAAAATGAAGAGCTGACTAGGTTTGACTGGATTGCCAATTGAACAGCAAGGCTGTGAGTGTGAACAGCCGCTGAAAACCAGCATTGGATTACCTGGTCATTCACCAGTGTTGTTAGGAAAATCTGCCTGGTGTGGAGAGTCAGAGGAATTCCAGATTCGCAGGGAACGAATGGAACATTCTGAAGTGGAGATAAGAATGATTTCTGAAGGCTCGGTGTGTGGAAGGAAAATCAAGAGCTAACCAGCGTTCACTGGATAGCCAATTGAACAGCACGGCTGCGAGTGTTAACACGCAGCTGAAACCAGCCTTGGGTTGCTTGGACATTCACCAGTGGTGAAACGAAAACCTGCTGGGAGTGGAGAACAAGATGAATTCAAGATTCGCCTGAATGAATGAAACATTCTGTAGTGTAGATTGCAATGGTTTCTGAGGTTTGTATTGTCTGAACTGGAAAAAGAAGAACTCACCAGTGTTGAGTCGCTAGACCGTGAACAGCACGGGTTCGAGTGTGAATAGACCGCTGAAAACCATCATTGCGTTACTTGAACATTCAGCAGTGGTGCAATGAAAACCTGCCGGGAGTGGAGATTCAGATGAATTCCAGATTCGCAGTGAATGAATGCTACATTCTCTAGTGGTGATTCCAATGATTTCTGAAGGCTGGGTTTTGTGGACACGAAAATGTAGAGCTGAACAGGGTGGAATGGATAGCCAAATGAACAGCACGTCTCGTAGTAAGAACAGGCCACTGAAAACCAGCTTTGGCTTAATTGGACATTCACAAGAGGTGTAACGAAAACCTGACGGGAGTTGAGAATTAGATGAATTTCAGATTTGCCGTCAATGAATGGAACATTCTGTGGAGGAGATACCAATTGTTTCTGAAGTTTGGGTTATGTGGACAGGAAAATGGAGCTGAAGAGGGTTGAGTGGATAGCAAATTGAACAGCACGGCTGAGAGTATGAGCAGGCCACTTAAAACCAGCATTGGCTTACTTGGATATTTACCAGTGGTGTCACGAAAACCTGCCGGGAGTGGAGATTCAGATGAATTCCAGATTCGCTGTGAATGAATGGAACATTCTGTAGTGGAGATAACAATGATTTCTCCAGTCTCTGTGGTGTGGACAGGAAAATGTAGAGCTGGCCAGGGTTGAGTGGATAGCCAATTGAACAGCACCACTGCGCTTGTGAAGAAAACACTTAAAACATTGGGTTACTTGGACATTCAACAGTGGTGTAACGAAAACCTGCCGGGAGTGGAGGTTCAGAGGAATTCCAGATTCGCAGTGAATGAATGGAACATTCTCTAGTGGAGATTCCAACGATTTCTGAAGGCTGGGTCGTGTGGAAGGAAAATCAAGAACTAATCAGGATTTAGTGGAAAGCCAATTGTATAGCATGGCTGCGAGTGTGAACATGCAGCTGAAAACCAGCATTGGGTTACTTGGACATTCATCAGTGGTGTAAGGAAAACCTGCATGGAGTGGAGAGTCAGTTGAATTCCACATTCGCAGTGAATGAATGGAACATTCTGTAGAGGAGATTCCAATGATTTCTGAAGCCTGTGTTGTGTGGACAGGAAAATGAAGAGCTGACCAGGCTTGAATCGATAGCCAAGTAAACAGCAGGGCTGCAAATATGAACAGGCCGCTGAAAACCAGCATTGGGTTACTTGGACATTCAACAGTGGTGTAATGAAAACCTGCGTGGAGTTGAGAGTCAGATGAATTCCAGATTCGCAGTGAATGAATGGAACATTCTGTAGTGGAGATAACAAAGATTTCTGAAGGCTGGTAGTGTGGTGGGACAATGAAGAGCTGAACAGGGTGGAGTGAATTGTCAATTAAACAGCACGGCTGCGAGTATGAACAGGCCTCTGAAAACCAGCATTGGCTTACTTGGACATTCACAAGTGGTGTAATGTTAACCAGGCGGGAGTGGAGAATCAGATAAACTCCAGACTCGCAGTGAATGAATGGAACATTCTGTAGTGGAGATTGCAATGATTTCTGAAATCTGGATTGTGGGGACACGAAAATGAAGAGCTGACCAGTGTTGAGTGGATAGCCTGTAAAAAGCCTCGGCTTCGAATGTGAACAGACCACTGAAAACCAGTATTGCATTACTTCGACTTTCAGCAGTGGTGTAACGAAAGCCTGCGTGGAGTGCAGATTCAGATGAATTCCAGATTCCCAGTGAATGAATGGAACATCCTGTAGTGGAGATTACAATGATTTCTGAAGGCTGGGTTGTGTGCACAGGAAAATGAGGAGCAAAACAGGTTGAGTGGATAGCCAATTGAACAGCACGACTGCGAACATGAACAGGCCTCTGAAAACCAGCATTGTTTTACTTGGACATTCACAAGTGGTGTAAGATAAATCTGCAGGTAGTGGAGATTCAGTTGAATTCCAGATTCGCAGTGAATGAATGGAACATTCTGTACTGGAGATTGCAATGATTTCTCAAGTCTGGATTGTTTGGACATGAAAATGAAGAGCTGACCACAGTTGTGTGGATACCCAGTAAAAAGCAGGGCTTAGAGTGTGAACAGACCGCTGAAAACCAGCATTGTGTTACTTGGACATTCATAAGTGGTGTAATGAAAGCCTACCTGGAGTGCAGATTCAGATGAATTCCAGATTGGCAGTGAATGAATGGAACATTCTGTACTGGCGATTCCAATGATTTCTGAAGTCTGATATTGTGGAAAAGAAAATGAAAGGCTGACCAGGTTTGAGTGGATAGACAATTGAACAGCACACTGCGAGTGTGAAAAGGCGGCTGAAAACCAGCATTGGATTACTTGGTCATTCACCAGTGCTGTAATGAAAACCTGCCTGGAGCGGAGAGTCAGATGAATTGCAGAATCGCAGTGAATGAATGGAACAGTCTGTAGTGGAGAGCCCAATGATTTCTGAAGGCTGGTTTGTGTGGAGAGGAAAATGAAGAGCTGACCAATATTGAGTGGATAGCCCATTGAACAGCACTTCTGCGAGTTGAACATGCCTCTGAAAACCAGTATTGAGTTACTTGGACATTCACCAGTGGCGTAACGAAAACCTGCCAGGAGTGGAGGTTCAGATGAATTCCAGATTCGCAGTGAATGAATGGAACATTCTCTAGTGGTGATTCCAATGATTTCTGAAGGCTGGGTTTTGTGGACACGAAAATGTAGAGCTGAACAGGGTGGAGTGGATAGCCAAATGAACAGCACGTCTCTTAGTATGAACAGGCCACTGAAAACCAGCATTGGCTTACTTGGACATTCACAAGTGGTGTAACGATAACCCGCCGGGAGTTGAGAGTCAGATGAATTTAAGATTCACAGTGAATGAACGGAACATTCTGTGGAGGAGATACCAATTATTTCTGAAGGTTGGGTTATTAGGACAGGAAAATGTAGAGCTGAATAGGGTTGGGTGGATAGCAAATTGAACAGCACGGCTGAGTGTGTTAGCAGGCGGCTTAAAACCAGCATTGTCTTCCTTGGACATTTACCAGTGGTGTCACGAAAACCTTCCAGGAGTGGAGACTCTGATGAATTCCAGATTCGCGTGATTGAATGGAACATTCTGTAGTGGTGATTGCCAACATTTAGGAATCTGGATAGTCTGGACAGGATATTGAAGAGCTGACCGATATTGAGTGGATAGCCAATGAACAGCACGGTTTCGAGTGTGAACAGACCACTAAGAAGCAGCATTGCATTACTTGGACATTCATCAGTGGTGTAACGAAAGCCTTCCTGGAATGCAGATTCAGAGTATTTCCAGATTCACAGTGAATGAATGGAAATTTCTGTAGTAGAGATTCCAATGATTTCTGAACGCTGGGTTGTGTGGACAGGAAAATGAAGAGCTGACTAGGTTTGACTGGATTGCCAATTGAACAGCAAGGCTGTGAGTGTGAACAGCCGCTGAAAACCAGCATTGGATTACCTGGTCATTCACCAGTGTTGTTAGGAAAATCTGCCTGGTGTGGAGAGTCAGAGGAATTCCAGATTCGCAGGGAACGAATGGAACATTCTGAAGTGGAGATAAGAATGATTTCTGAAGGCTCGGTGTGTGGAAGGAAAATCAAGAGCTAACCAGCGTTCACTGGATAGCCAATTGAACAGCACGGCTGCGAGTGTTAACACGCAGCTGAAACCAGCCTTGGGTTGCTTGGACATTCACCAGTGGTGAAACGAAAACCTGCTGGGAGTGGAGAACAAGATGAATTCAAGATTCGCCTGAATGAATGAAACATTCTGTAGTGTAGATTGCAATGGTTTCTGAGGTTTGTATTGTCTGAACTGGAAAAAGAAGAACTCACCAGTGTTGAGTCGCTAGACCGTGAACAGCACGGGTTCGAGTGTGAATAGACCGCTGAAAACCATCATTGCGTTACTTGAACATTCAGCAGTGGTGCAATGAAAACCTGCCGGGAGTGGAGATTCAGATGAATTCCAGATTCGCAGTGAATGAATGGAACATTCTCTAGTGGTGATTCCAATGATTTCTGAAGGCTGGGTTTTGTGGACACGAAAATGTAGAGCTGAACAGGGTGGAATGGATAGCCAAATGAACAGCACGTCTCGTAGTAAGAACAGGCCACTGAAAACCAGCTTTGGCTTAATTGGACATTCACAAGTGGTGTAACGAAAACCTGACGGGAGTTGAGAATTAGATGAATTTCAGATTTGCCGTCAATGAATGGAACATTCTGTGGAGGAGATACCAATTGTTTCTGAAGTTTGGGTTATGTGGACAGGAAAATGGAGCTGAAGAGGGTTGAGTGGATAGCAAATTGAACAGCACGGCTGAGAGTATGAGCAGGCCACTTAAAACCAGCATTGGCTTACTTGGATATTTACCAGTGGTGTCACGAAAACCTGCCGGGAGTGGAGATTCAGATGAATTCCAGATTCGCTGTGAATGAATGGAACATTCTGTAGTGGAGATAACAATGATTTCTCCAGTCTCTGTGGTGTGGACAGGAAAATGTAGAGCTGGCCAGGGTTGAGTGGATAGCCAATTGAACAGCACCACTGCGCTTGTGAAGAAAACACTTAAAACATTGGGTTACTTGGACATTCAACAGTGGTGTAACGAAAACCTGCCGGGAGTGGAGGTTCAGAGGAATTCCAGATTCGCAGTGAATGAATGGAACATTCTCTAGTGGAGATTCCAACGATTTCTGAAGGCTGGGTCGTGTGGAAGGAAAATCAAGAACTAATCAGGATTTAGTGGAAAGCCAATTGTATAGCATGGCTGCGAGTGTGAACATGCAGCTGAAAACCAGCATTGGGTTACTTGGACATTCATCAGTGGTGTAAGGAAAACCTGCATGGAGTGGAGAGTCAGTTGAATTCCACATTCGCAGTGAATGAATGGAACATTCTGTAGAGGAGATTCCAATGATTTCTGAAGCCTGTGTTGTGTGGACAGGAAAATGAAGAGCTGACCAGGCTTGAATCGATAGCCAAGTAAACAGCAGGGCTGCGAATATGAACAGGCCGCTGAAAACCAGCATGGGGTTACTTGGACATTCAACAGTGGTGTAATGAAAACCTGCGTGGAGTTGAGAGTCAGATGAATTCCAGATTCGCAGTGAATGAATGGAACATTCTGTAGTGGAGATAACAAAGATTTCTGAAGGCTGGTAGTGTGGTGGGACAATGAAGAGCTGAACAGGGTGGAGTGAATTGTCAATTAAACAGCACGGCTGCGAGTATGAACAGGCCTCTGAAAACCAGCATTGGCTTACTTGGACATTCACAAGTGGTGTAATGTTAACCAGGCGGGAGTGGAGAATCAGATAAACTCCAGACTCGCAGTGAATGAATGGAACATTCTGTAGTGGAGATTGCAATGATTTCTGAAATCTGGATTGTGGGGACACGAAAATGAAGAGCTGACCAGTGTTGAGTGGATAGCCTGTAAAAAGCCTCGGCTTCGAATGTGAACAGACCACTGAAAACCAGTATTGCATTACTTCGACTTTCAGCAGTGGTGTAACGAAAGCCTGCGTGGAGTGCAGATTCAGATGAATTCCAGATTCCCAGTGAATGAATGGAACATCCTGTAGTGGAGATTACAATGATTTCTGAAGGCTGGGTTGTGTGCACAGGAAAATGAGGAGCAAAACAGGTTGAGTGGATAGCCAATTGAACAGCACGACTGCGAACATGAACAGGCCTCTGAAAACCAGCATTGTTTTACTTGGACATTCACAAGTGGTGTAAGATAAATCTGCAGGTAGTGGAGATTCAGTTGAATTCCAGATTCGCAGTGAATGAATGGAACATTCTGTACTGGAGATTGCAATGATTTCTCAAGTCTGGATTGTTTGGACATGAAAATGAAGAGCTGACCACAGTTGTGTGGATACCCAGTAAAAAGCAGGGCTTAGAGTGTGAACAGACCGCTGAAAACCAGCATTGTGTTACTTGGACATTCATAAGTGGTGTAATGAAAGCCTACCTGGAGTGCAGATTCAGATGAATTCCAGATTGGCAGTGAATGAATGGAACATTCTGTACTGGCGATTCCAATGATTTCTGAAGTCTGATATTGTGGAAAAGAAAATGAAAGGCTGACCAGGTTTGAGTGGATAGACAATTGAACAGCACACTGCGAGTGTGAAAAGGCGGCTGAAAACCAGCATTGGATTACTTGGTCATTCACCAGTGCTGTAATGAAAACCTGCCTGGAGCGGAGAGTCAGATGAATTGCAGAATCGCAGTGAATGAATGGAACAGTCTGTAGTGGAGAGCCCAATGATTTCTGAAGGCTGGTTTGTGTGGAGAGGAAAATGAAGAGCTGACCAATATTGAGTGGATAGCCCATTGAACAGCACTTCTGCGAGTTGAACATGCCTCTGAAAACCAGTATTGAGTTACTTGGACATTCACCAGTGGCGTAACGAAAACCTGCCAGGAGTGGAGGTTCAGAGGAATTCCAGATTCGCAGTGAATGAATGGAACATTCTCTAGTGGTGATTCCAATGATTTCTGAAGGCTGGGTTTTGTGGACACGAAAATGTAGAGCTGAACAGGGTGGAGTGGATAGCCAAATGAACAGCACGTCTCTTAGTATGAACAGGCCACTGAAAACCAGCATTGGCTTACTTGGACATTCACAAGTGGTGTAACGATAACCCGCCGGGAGTTGAGAGTCAGATGAATTTAAGATTCGCAGTGAATGAACGGAACATTCTGTGGAGGAGATACCAATTATTTCTGAAGGTTGGGTTATGAGGACAGGAAAATGTAGAGCTGAATAGGGTTGGGTGGATAGCAAATTGAACAGCACGGCTGAGTGTGTTAGCAGGCGGCTTAAAACCAGCATTGTCTTCCTTGGACATTTACCAGTGGTGTCACGAAAACCTTCCAGGAGTGGAGACTCTGATGAATTCCAGATTCGCGTGATTGAATGGAACATTCTGTAGTGGTGATTGCCAACATTTAGGAATCTGGATAGTCTGGACAGGATATTGAAGAGCTGACCGATATTGAGTGGATAGCCAATGAACAGCACGGTTTCGAGTGTGAACAGACCACTAAGAAGCAGCATTGCATTACTTGGACATTCATCAGTGGTGTAACGAAAGCCTTCCTGGAATGCAGATTCAGAGTATTTCCAGATTCACAGTGAATGAATGGAAATTTCTGTAGTAGAGATTCCAATGATTTCTGAACGCTGGGTTGTGTGGACAGGAAAATGAAGAGCTGACTAGGTTTGACTGGATTGCCAATTGAACAGCAAGGCTGTGAGTGTGAACAGCCGCTGAAAACCAGCATTGGATTACCTGGTCATTCACCAGTGTTGTTAGGAAAATCTGCCTGGTGTGGAGAGTCAGAGGAATTCCAGATTCGCAGGGAACGAATGGAACATTCTGAAGTGGAGATAAGAATGATTTCTGAAGGCTCGGTGTGTGGAAGGAAAATCAAGAGCTAACCAGCGTTCACTGGATAGCCAATTGAACAGCACGGCTGCGAGTGTTAACACGCAGCTGAAACCAGCCTTGGGTTGCTTGGACATTCACCAGTGGTGAAACGAAAACCTGCTGGGAGTGGAGAACAAGATGAATTCAAGATTCGCCTGAATGAATGAAACATTCTGTAGTGTAGATTGCAATGGTTTCTGAGGTTTGAATTGTCTGAACTGGAAAAAGAAGAACTCACCAGTGTTGAGTCGCTAGACCGTGAACAGCACGGGTTCGAGTGTGAATAGACCGCTGAAAACCATCATTGCGTTACTTGAACATTCAGCAGTGGTGCAATGAAAACCTGCCGGGAGTGGAGATTCAGATGAATTCCAGATTCGCAGTGAATGAATGGAACATTCTCTAGTGGTGATTCCAATGATTTCTGAAGGCTGGGTTTTGTGGACACGAAAATGTAGAGCTGAACAGGGTGGAATGGATAGCCAAATGAACAGCACGTCTCGTAGTAAGAACAGGCCACTGAAAACCAGCTTTGGCTTAATTGGACATTCACAAGTGGTGTAACGAAAACCTGACGGGAGTTGAGAATTAGATGAATTTCAGATTTGCCGTCAATGAATGGAACATTCTGTGGAGGAGATACCAATTGTTTCTGAAGTTTGGGTTATGTGGACAGGAAAATGGAGCTGAAGAGGGTTGAGTGGATAGCAAATTGAACAGCACGGCTGAGAGTATGAGCAGGCCACTTAAAACCAGCATTGGCTTACTTGGATATTTACCAGTGGTGTCACGAAAACCTGCCGGGAGTGGAGATTCAGATGAATTCCAGATTCGCTGTGAATGAATGGAACATTCTGTAGTGGAGATAACAATGATTTCTCCAGTCTCTGTGGTGTGGACAGGAAAATGTAGAGCTGGCCAGGGTTGAGTGGATAGCCAATTGAACAGCACCACTGCGCTTGTGAAGAAAACACTTAAAACATTGGGTTACTTGGACATTCAACAGTGGTGTAACGAAAACCTGCCGGGAGTGGAGGTTCAGAGGAATTCCAGATTCGCAGTGAATGAATGGAACATTCTCTAGTGGAGATTCCAACGATTTCTGAAGGCTGGGTCGTGTGGAAGGAAAATCAAGAACTAATCAGGATTTAGTGGAAAGCCAATTGTATAGCATGGCTGCGAGTGTGAACATGCAGCTGAAAACCAGCATTGGGTTACTTGGACATTCATCAGTGGTGTAAGGAAAACCTGCATGGAGTGGAGAGTCAGTTGAATTCCACATTCGCAGTGAATGAATGGAACATTCTGTAGAGGAGATTCCAATGATTTCTGAAGCCTGTGTTGTGTGGACAGGAAAATGAAGAGCTGACCAGGCTTGAATCGATAGCCAAGTAAACAGCAGGGCTGCGAATATGAACAGGCCGCTGAAAACCAGCATTGGGTTACTTGGACATTCAACAGTGGTGTAATGAAAACCTGCGTGGAGTTGAGAGTCAGATGAATTCCAGATTCGCAGTGAATGAATGGAACATTCTGTAGTGGAGATAACAAAGATTTCTGAAGGCTGGTAGTGTGGTGGGACAATGAAGAGCTGAACAGGGTGGAGTGAATTGTCAATTAAACAGCACGGCTGCGAGTATGAACAGGCCTCTGAAAACCAGCATTGGCTTACTTGGACATTCACAAGTGGTGTAATGTTAACCAGGCGGGAGTGGAGAATCAGATAAACTCCAGACTCGCAGTGAATGAATGGAACATTCTGTAGTGGAGATTGCAATGATTTCTGAAATCTGGATTGTGGGGACACGAAAATGAAGAGCTGACCAGTGTTGAGTGGATAGCCTGTAAAAAGCCTCGGCTTCGAATGTGAACAGACCACTGAAAACCAGTATTGCATTACTTCGACTTTCAGCAGTGGTGTAACGAAAGCCTGCGTGGAGTGCAGATTCAGATGAATTCCAGATTCCCAGTGAATGAATGGAACATCCTGTAGTGGAGATTACAATGATTTCTGAAGGCTGGGTTGTGTGCACAGGAAAATGAGGAGCAAAACAGGTTGAGTGGATAGCCAATTGAACAGCACGACTGCGAACATGAACAGGCCTCTGAAAACCAGCATTGTTTTACTTGGACATTCACAAGTGGTGTAAGATAAATCTGCAGGTAGTGGAGATTCAGTTGAATTCCAGATTCGCAGTGAATGAATGGAACATTCTGTACTGGAGATTGCAATGATTTCTCAAGTCTGGATTGTTTGGACATGAAAATGAAGAGCTGACCACAGTTGTGTGGATACCCAGTAAAAAGCAGGGCTTAGAGTGTGAACAGACCGCTGAAAACCAGCATTGTGTTACTTGGACATTCATAAGTGGTGTAATGAAAGCCTACCTGGAGTGCAGATTCAGATGAATTCCAGATTGGCAGTGAATGAATGGAACATTCTGTACTGGCGATTCCAATGATTTCTGAAGTCTGATATTGTGGAAAAGAAAATGAAAGGCTGACCAGGTTTGAGTGGATAGACAATTGAACAGCACACTTCGAGTGTGAAAAGGCGGCTGAAAACCAGCATTGGATTACTTGGTCATTCACCAGTGCTGTAATGAAAACCTGCCTGGAGCGGAGAGTCAGATGAATTGCAGAATCGCAGTGAATGAATGGAACAGTCTGTAGTGGAGAGCCCAATGATTTCTGAAGGCTGGTTTGTGTGGAGAGGAAAATGAAGAGCTGACCAATATTGAGTGGATAGCCCATTGAACAGCACTTCTGCGAGTTGAACATGCCTCTGAAAACCAGTATTGAGTTACTTGGACATTCACCAGTGGCGTAACGAAAACCTGCCAGGAGTGGAGGTTCAGAGGAATTCCAGATTCGCAGTGAATGAATGGAACATTCTCTAGTGGTGATTCCAATGATTTCTGAAGGCTGGGTTTTGTGGACACGAAAATGTAGAGCTGAACAGGGTGGAGTGGATAGCCAAATGAACAGCACGTCTCTTAGTATGAACAGGCCACTGAAAACCAGCATTGGCTTACTTGGACATTCACAAGTGGTGTAACGATAACCCGCCGGGAGTTGAGAGTCAGATGAATTTAAGATTCGCAGTGAATGAACGGAACATTCTGTGGAGGAGATACCAATTATTTCTGAAGGTTGGGTTATGAGGACAGGAAAATGTAGAGCTGAATAGGGTTGGGTGGATAGCAAATTGAACAGCACGGCTGAGTGTGTTAGCAGGCGGCTTAAAACCAGCATTGTCTTCCTTGGACATTTACCAGTGGTGTCACGAAAACCTTCCAGGAGTGGAGACTCTGATGAATTCCAGATTCGCGTGATTGAATGGAACATTCTGTAGTGGTGATTGCCAACATTTAGGAATCTGGATAGTCTGGACAGGATATTGAAGAGCTGACCGATATTGAGTGGATAGCCAATGAACAGCACGGTTTCGAGTGTGAACAGACCACTAAGAAGCAGCATTGCATTACTTGGACATTCATCAGTGGTGTAACGAAAGCCTTCCTGGAATGCAGATTCAGAGTATTTCCAGATTCACAGTGAATGAATGGAAATTTCTGTAGTAGAGATTCCAATGATTTCTGAACGCTGGGTTGTGTGGACAGGAAAATGAAGAGCTGACTAGGTTTGACTGGATTGCCAATTGAACAGCAAGGCTGTGAGTGTGAACAGCCGCTGAAAACCAGCATTGGATTACCTGGTCATTCACCAGTGTTGTTAGGAAAATCTGCCTGGTGTGGAGAGTCAGAGGAATTCCAGATTCGCAGGGAACGAATGGAACATTCTGAAGTGGAGATAAGAATGATTTCTGAAGGCTCGGTGTGTGGAAGGAAAATCAAGAGCTAACCAGCGTTCACTGGATAGCCAATTGAACAGCACGGCTGCGAGTGTTAACACGCAGCTGAAACCAGCCTTGGGTTGCTTGGACATTCACCAGTGGTGAAACGAAAACCTGCTGGGAGTGGAGAACAAGATGAATTCAAGATTCGCCTGAATGAATGAAACATTCTGTAGTGTAGATTGCAATGGTTTCTGAGGTTTGTATTGTCTGAACTGGAAAAAGAAGAACTCACCAGTGTTGAGTCGCTAGACCGTGAACAGCACGGGTTCGAGTGTGAATAGACCGCTGAAAACCATCATTGCGTTACTTGAACATTCAGCAGTGGTGCAATGAAAACCTGCCGGGAGTGGAGATTCAGATGAATTCCAGATTCGCAGTGAATGAATGGAACATTCTCTAGTGGTGATTCCAATGATTTCTGAAGGCTGGGTTTTGTGGACACGAAAATGTAGAGCTGAACAGGGTGGAATGGATAGCCAAATGAACAGCACGTCTCGTAGTAAGAACAGGCCACTGAAAACCAGCTTTGGCTTAATTGGACATTCACAAGTGGTGTAACGAAAACCTGACGGGAGTTGAGAATTAGATGAATTTCAGATTTGCCGTCAATGAATGGAACATTCTGTGGAGGAGATACCAATTGTTTCTGAAGTTTGGGTTATGTGGACAGGAAAATGGAGCTGAAGAGGGTTGAGTGGATAGCAAATTGAACAGCACGGCTGAGAGTATGAGCAGGCCACTTAAAACCAGCATTGGCTTACTTGGATATTTACCAGTGGTGTCACGAAAACCTGCCGGGAGTGGAGATTCAGATGAATTCCAGATTCGCTGTGAATGAATGGAACATTCTGTAGTGGAGATAACAATGATTTCTCCAGTCTCTGTGGTGTGGACAGGAAAATGTAGAGCTGGCCAGGGTTGAGTGGATAGCCAATTGAACAGCACCACTGCGCTTGTGAAGAAAACACTTAAAACATTGGGTTACTTGGACATTCAACAGTGGTGTAACGAAAACCTGCCGGGAGTGGAGGTTCAGAGGAATTCCAGATTCGCAGTGAATGAATGGAACATTCTCTAGTGGAGATTCCAACGATTTCTGAAGGCTGGGTCGTGTGGAAGGAAAATCAAGAACTAATCAGGATTTAGTGGAAAGCCAATTGTATAGCATGGCTGCGAGTGTGAACATGCAGCTGAAAACCAGCATTGGGTTACTTGGACATTCATCAGTGGTGTAAGGAAAACCTGCATGGAGTGGAGAGTCAGTTGAATTCCACATTCGCAGTGAATGAATGGAACATTCTGTAGAGGAGATTCCAATGATTTCTGAAGCCTGTGTTGTGTGGACAGGAAAATGAAGAGCTGACCAGGCTTGAATCGATAGCCAAGTAAACAGCAGGGCTGCGAATATGAACAGGCCGCTGAAAACCAGCATTGGGTTACTTGGACATTCAACAGTGGTGTAATGAAAACCTGCGTGGAGTTGAGAGTCAGATGAATTCCAGATTCGCAGTGAATGAATGGAACATTCTGTAGTGGAGATAACAAAGATTTCTGAAGGCTGGTAGTGTGGTGGGACAATGAAGAGCTGAACAGGGTGGAGTGAATTGTCAATTAAACAGCACGGCTGCGAGTATGAACAGGCCTCTGAAAACCAGCATTGGCTTACTTGGACATTCACAAGTGGTGTAATGTTAACCAGGCGGGAGTGGAGAATCAGATAAACTCCAGACTCGCAGTGAATGAATGGAACATTCTGTAGTGGAGATTGCAATGATTTCTGAAATCTGGATTGTGGGGACACGAAAATGAAGAGCTGACCAGTGTTGAGTGGATAGCCTGTAAAAAGCCTCGGCTTCGAATGTGAACAGACCACTGAAAACCAGTATTGCATTACTTCGACTTTCAGCAGTGGTGTAACGAAAGCCTGCGTGGAGTGCAGATTCAGATGAATTCCAGATTCCCAGTGAATGAATGGAACATCCTGTAGTGGAGATTACAATGATTTCTGAAGGCTGGGTTGTGTGCACAGGAAAATGAGGAGCAAAACAGGTTGAGTGGATAGCCAATTGAACAGCACGACTGCGAACATGAACAGGCCTCTGAAAACCAGCATTGTTTTACTTGGACATTCACAAGTGGTGTAAGATAAATCTGCAGGTAGTGGAGATTCAGTTGAATTCCAGATTCGCAGTGAATGAATGGAACATTCTGTACTGGAGATTGCAATGATTTCTCAAGTCTGGATTGTTTGGACATGAAAATGAAGAGCTGACCACAGTTGTGTGGATACCCAGTAAAAAGCAGGGCTTAGAGTGTGAACAGACCGCTGAAAACCAGCATTGTGTTACTTGGACATTCATAAGTGGTGTAATGAAAGCCTACCTGGAGTGCAGATTCAGATGAATTCCAGATTGGCAGTGAATGAATGGAACATTCTGTACTGGCGATTCCAATGATTTCTGAAGTCTGATATTGTGGAAAAGAAAATGAAAGGCTGACCAGGTTTGAGTGGATAGACAATTGAACAGCACACTGCGAGTGTGAAAAGGCGGCTGAAAACCAGCATTGGATTACTTGGTCATTCACCAGTGCTGTAATGAAAACCTGCCTGGAGCGGAGAGTCAGATGAATTGCAGAATCGCAGTGAATGAATGGAACATTCTCTAGTGGAGATTCCAACGATTTCTGAAGGCTGGGTCGTGTGGAAGGAAAATCAAGAACTAATCAGGATTTAGTGGAAAGCCAATTGTATAGCATGGCTGCGAGTGTGAACATGCAGCTGAAGACCAGCATTGGGTTACTTGGACATTCATCAGTGGTGTAAGGAAAACCTGCATGGAGTGGAGAGTCAGTTGAATTCCACATTCGCAGTGAATGAATGGAACATTCTGTAGAGGAGATTCCAATGATTTCTGAAGCCTGTGTTGTGTGGACAGGAAAATGAAGAGCTGACCAGGCTTGAATCGATAGCCAAGTAAACAGCAGGGCTGCGAATATGAACAGGCCGCTGAAAACCAGCATTGGGTTACTTGGACATTCAACAGTGGTGTAATGAAAACCTGCGTGGAGTTGAGAGTCAGATGAATTCCAGATTCGCAGTGAATGAATGGAACATTCTGTAGTGGAGATAACAAAGATTTCTGAAGGCTGGTAGTGTGGTGGGACAATGAAGAGCTGAACAGGGTGGAGTGAATTGTCAATTAAACAGCACGGCTGCGAGTATGAACAGGCCTCTGAAAACCAGCATTGGCTTACTTGGACATTCACAAGTGGTGTAATGTTAACCAGGCGGGAGTGGAGAATCAGATAAACTCCAGACTCGCAGTGAATGAATGGAACATTCTGTAGTGGAGATTGCAATGATTTCTGAAATCTGGATTGTGGGGACACGAAAATGAAGAGCTGACCAGTGTTGAGTGGATAGCCTGTAAAAAGCCTCGGCTTCGAATGTGAACAGACCACTGAAAACCAGTATTGCATTACTTCGACTTTCAGCAGTGGTGTAACGAAAGCCTGCGTGGAGTGCAGATTCAGATGAATTCCAGATTCCCAGTGAATGAATGGAACATCCTGTAGTGGAGATTACAATGATTTCTGAAGGCTGGGTTGTGTGCACAGGAAAATGAGGAGCAAAACAGGTTGAGTGGATAGCCAATTGAACAGCACGACTGCGAACATGAACAGGCCTCTGAAAACCAGCATTGTTTTACTTGGACATTCACAAGTGGTGTAAGATAAATCTGCAGGTAGTGGAGATTCAGTTGAATTCCAGATTCGCAGTGAATGAATGGAACATTCTGTACTGGAGATTGCAATGATTTCTCAAGTCTGGATTGTTTGGACATGAAAATGAAGAGCTGACCACAGTTGTGTGGATACCCAGTAAAAAGCAGGGCTTAGAGTGTGAACAGACCGCTGAAAACCAGCATTGTGTTACTTGGACATTCATAAGTGGTGTAATGAAAGCCTACCTGGAGTGCAGATTCAGATGAATTCCAGATTGGCAGTGAATGAATGGAACATTCTGTACTGGCGATTCCAATGATTTCTGAAGTCTGATATTGTGGAAAAGAAAATGAAAGGCTGACCAGGTTTGAGTGGATAGACAATTGAACAGCACACTGCGAGTGTGAAAAGGCGGCTGAAAACCAGCATTGGATTACTTGGTCATTCACCAGTGCTGTAATGAAAACCTGCCTGGAGCGGAGAGTCAGATGAATTGCAGAATCGCAGTGAATGAATGGAACAGTCTGTAGTGGAGAGCCCAATGATTTCTGAAGGCTGGTTTGTGTGGAGAGGAAAATGAAGAGCTGACCAATATTGAGTGGATAGCCCATTGAACAGCACTTCTGCGAGTTGAACATGCCTCTGAAAACCAGTATTGAGTTACTTGGACATTCACCAGTGGCGTAACGAAAACCTGCCAGGAGTGGGGGTTCAGAGGAATTCCAGATTCGCAGTGAATGAATGGAACATTCTCTAGTGGTGATTCCAATGATTTCTGAAGGCTGGGTTTTGTGGACACGAAAATGTAGAGCTGAACAGGGTGGAGTGGATAGCCAAATGAACAGCACGTCTCTTAGTATGAACAGGCCACTGAAAACCAGCATTGGCTTACTTGGACATTCACAAGTGGTGTAACGATAACCCGCCGGGAGTTGAGAGTCAGATGAATTTAAGATTCGCAGTGAATGAACGGAACATTCTGTGGAGGAGATACCAATTATTTCTGAAGGTTGGGTTATGAGGACAGGAAAATGTAGAGCTGAATAGGGTTGGGTGGATAGCAAATTGAACAGCACGGCTGAGTGTGTTAGCAGGCGGCTTAAAACCAGCATTGTCTTCCTTGGACATTTACCAGTGGTGTCACGAAAACCTTCCAGGAGTGGAGACTCTGATGAATTCCAGATTCGCGTGATTGAATGGAACATTCTGTAGTGGTGATTGCCAACATTTAGGAATCTGGATAGTCTGGACAGGATATTGAAGAGCTGACCGATATTGAGTGGATAGCCAATGAACAGCACGGTTTCGAGTGTGAACAGACCACTAAGAAGCAGCATTGCATTACTTGGACATTCATCAGTGGTGTAACGAAAGCCTTCCTGGAATGCAGATTCAGAGTATTTCCAGATTCACAGTGAATGAATGGAAATTTCTGTAGTAGAGATTCCAATGATTTCTGAACGCTGGGTTGTGTGGACAGGAAAATGAAGAGCTGACTAGGTTTGACTGGATTGCCAATTGAACAGCAAGGCTGTGAGTGTGAACAGCCGCTGAAAACCAGCATTGGATTACCTGGTCATTCACCAGTGTTGTTAGGAAAATCTGCCTGGTGTGGAGAGTCAGAGGAATTCCAGATTCGCAGGGAACGAATGGAACATTCTGAAGTGGAGATAAGAATGATTTCTGAAGGCTCGGTGTGTGGAAGGAAAATCAAGAGCTAACCAGCGTTCACTGGATAGCCAATTGAACAGCACGGCTGCGAGTGTTAACACGCAGCTGAAACCAGCCTTGGGTTGCTTGGACATTCACCAGTGGTGAAACGAAAACCTGCTGGGAGTGGAGAACAAGATGAATTCAAGATTCGCCTGAATGAATGAAACATTCTGTAGTGTAGATTGCAATGGTTTCTGAGGTTTGTATTGTCTGAACTGGAAAAAGAAGAACTCACCAGTGTTGAGTCGCTAGACCGTGAACAGCACGGGTTCGAGTGTGAATAGACCGCTGAAAACCATCATTGCGTTACTTGAACATTCAGCAGTGGTGCAATGAAAACCTGCCGGGAGTGGAGATTCAGATGAATTCCAGATTCGCAGTGAATGAATGGAACATTCTCTAGTGGTGATTCCAATGATTTCTGAAGGCTGGGTTTTGTGGACACGAAAATGTAGAGCTGAACAGGGTGGAATGGATAGCCAAATGAACAGCACGTCTCGTAGTAAGAACAGGCCACTGAAAACCAGCTTTGGCTTAATTGGACATTCACAAGTGGTGTAACGAAAACCTGACGGGAGTTGAGAATTAGATGAATTTCAGATTTGCCGTCAATGAATGGAACATTCTGTGGAGGAGATACCAATTGTTTCTGAAGTTTGGGTTATGTGGACAGGAAAATGGAGCTGAAGAGGGTTGAGTGGATAGCAAATTGAACAGCACGGCTGAGAGTATGAGCAGGCCACTTAAAACCAGCATTGGCTTACTTGGATATTTACCAGTGGTGTCACGAAAACCTGCCGGGAGTGGAGATTCAGATGAATTCCAGATTCGCTGTGAATGAATGGAACATTCTGTAGTGGAGATAACAATGATTTCTCCAGTCTCTGTGGTGTGGACAGGAAAATGTAGAGCTGGCCAGGGTTGAGTGGATAGCCAATTGAACAGCACCACTGCGCTTGTGAAGAAAACACTTAAAACATTGGGTTACTTGGACATTCAACAGTGGTGTAACGAAAACCTGCCGGGAGTGGAGGTTCAGAGGAATTCCAGATTCGCAGTGAATGAATGGAACATTCTCTAGTGGAGATTCCAACGATTTCTGAAGGCTGGGTCGTGTGGAAGGAAAATCAAGAACTAATCAGGATTTAGTGGAAAGCCAATTGTATAGCATGGCTGCGAGTGTGAACATGCAGCTGAAAACCAGCATTGGGTTACTTGGACATTCATCAGTGGTGTAAGGAAAACCTGCATGGAGTGGTGAGTCAGTTGAATTCCACATTCGCAGTGAATGAATGGAACATTCTGTAGAGGAGATTCCAATGATTTCTGAAGCCTGTGTTGTGTGGACAGGAAAATGAAGAGCTGACCAGGCTTGAATCGATAGCCAAGTAAACAGCAGGGCTGCGAATATGAACAGGCCGCTGAAAACCAGCATTGGGTTACTTGGACATTCAACAGTGGTGTAATGAAAACCTGCGTGGAGTTGAGAGTCAGATGAATTCCAGATTCGCAGTGAATGAATGGAACATTCTGTAGTGGAGATAACAAAGATTTCTGAAGGCTGGTAGTGTGGTGGGACAATGAAGAGCTGAACAGGGTGGAGTGAATTGTCAATTAAACAGCACGGCTGCGAGTATGAACAGGCCTCTGAAAACCAGCATTGGCTTACTTGGACATTCACAAGTGGTGTAATGTTAACCAGGCGGGAGTGGAGAATCAGATAAACTCCAGACTCGCAGTGAATGAATGGAACATTCTGTAGTGGAGATTGCAATGATTTCTGAAATCTGGATTGTGGGGACACGAAAATGAAGAGCTGACCAGTGTTGAGTGGATAGCCTGTAAAAAGCCTCGGCTTCGAATGTGAACAGACCACTGAAAACCAGTATTGCATTACTTCGACTTTCAGCAGTGGTGTAACGAAAGCCTGCGTGGAGTGCAGATTCAGATGAATTCCAGATTCCCAGTGAATGAATGGAACATCCTGTAGTGGAGATTACAATGATTTCTGAAGGCTGGGTTGTGTGCACAGGAAAATGAGGAGCAAAACAGGTTGAGTGGATAGCCAATTGAACAGCACGACTGCGAACATGAACAGGCCTCTGAAAACCAGCATTGTTTTACTTGGACATTCACAAGTGGTGTAAGATAAATCTGCAGGTAGTGGAGATTCAGTTGAATTCCAGATTCGCAGTGAATGAATGGAACATTCTGTACTGGAGATTGCAATGATTTCTCAAGTCTGGATTGTTTGGACATGAAAATGAAGAGCTGACCACAGTTGTGTGGATACCCAGTAAAAAGCAGGGCTTAGAGTGTGAACAGACCGCTGAAAACCAGCATTGTGTTACTTGGACATTCATAAGTGGTGTAATGAAAGCCTACCTGGAGTGCAGATTCAGATGAATTCCAGATTGGCAGTGAATGAATGGAACATTCTGTACTGGCGATTCCAATGATTTCTGAAGTCTGATATTGTGGAAAAGAAAATGAAAGGCTGACCAGGGTTGAGTGGATAGACAATTGAACAGCACACTGCGAGTGTGAAAAGGCGGCTGAAAACCAGCATTGGATTACTTGGTCATTCACCAGTGCTGTAATGAAAACCTGCCTGGAGCGGAGAGTCAGATGAATTGCAGAATCGCAGTGAATGAATGGAACAGTCTGTAGTGGAGAGCCCAATGATTTCTGAAGGCTGGTTTGTGTGGAGAGGAAAATGAAGAGCTGACCAATATTGAGTGGATAGCCCATTGAACAGCACTTCTGCGAGTTGAACATGCCTCTGAAAACCAGTATTGAGTTACTTGGACATTCACCAGTGGCGTAACGAAAACCTGCCAGGAGTGGAGGTTCAGAGGAATTCCAGATTCGCAGTGAATGAATGGAACATTCTCTAGTGGTGATTCCAATGATTTCTGAAGGCTGGGTTTTGTGGACACGAAAATGTAGAGCTGAACAGGGTGGAGTGGATAGCCAAATGAACAGCACGTCTCTTAGTATGAACAGGCCACTGAAAACCAGCATTGGCTTACTTGGACATTCACAAGTGGTGTAACGATAACCCGCCGGGAGTTGAGAGTCAGATGAATTTAAGATTCGCAGTGAATGAACGGAACATTCTGTGGAGGAGATACCAATTATTTCTGAAGGTTGGGTTATGAGGACAGGAAAATGTAGAGCTGAATAGGGTTGGGTGGATAGCAAATTGAACAGCACGGCTGAGTGTGTTAGCAGGCGGCTTAAAACCAGCATTGTCTTCCTTGGACATTTACCAGTGGTGTCACGAAAACCTTCCAGGAGTGGAGACTCTGATGAATTCCAGATTCGCGTGATTGAATGGAACATTCTGTAGTGGTGATTGCCAACATTTAGGAATCTGGATAGTCTGGACAGGATATTGAAGAGCTGACCGATATTGAGTGGATAGCCAATGAACAGCACGGTTTCGAGTGTGAACAGACCACTAAGAAGCAGCATTGCATTACTTGGACATTCATCAGTGGTGTAACGAAAGCCTTCCTGGAATGCAGATTCAGAGTATTTCCAGATTCACAGTGAATGAATGGAAATTTCTGTAGTAGAGATTCCAATGATTTCTGAACGCTGGGTTGTGTGGACAGGAAAATGAAGAGCTGACTAGGTTTGACTGGATTGCCAATTGAACAGCAAGGCTGTGAGTGTGAACAGCCGCTGAAAACCAGCATTGGATTACCTGGTCATTCACCAGTGTTGTTAGGAAAATCTGCCTGTTGTGGAGAGTCAGAGGAATTCCAGATTCGCAGGGAACGAATGGAACATTCTGAAGTGGAGATAAGAATGATTTCTGAAGGCTCGGTGTGTGGAAGGAAAATCAAGAGCTAACCAGCGTTCACTGGATAGCCAATTGAACAGCACGGCTGCGAGTGTTAACACGCAGCTGAAACCAGCCTTGGGTTGCTTGGACATTCACCAGTGGTGAAACGAAAACCTGCTGGGAGTGGAGAACAAGATGAATTCAAGATTCGCCTGAATGAATGAAACATTCTGTAGTGTAGATTGCAATGGTTTCTGAGGTTTGTATTGTCTGAACTGGAAAAAGAAGAACTCACCAGTGTTGAGTCGCTAGACCGTGAACAGCACGGGTTCGAGTGTGAATAGACCGCTGAAAACCATCATTGCGTTACTTGAACATTCAGCAGTGGTGCAATGAAAACCTGCCGGGAGTGGAGATTCAGATGAATTCCAGATTCGCAGTGAATGAATGCTACATTCTCTAGTGGTGATTCCAATGATTTCTGAAGGCTGGGTTTTGTGGACACGAAAATGTAGAGCTGAACAGGGTGGAATGGATAGCCAAATGAACAGCACGTCTCGTAGTAAGAACAGGCCACTGAAAACCAGCTTTGGCTTAATTGGACATTCACAAGTGGTGTAACGAAAACCTGACGGGAGTTGAGAATTAGATGAATTTCAGATTTGCCGTCAATGAATGGAACATTCTGTGGAGGAGATACCAATTGTTTCTGAAGTTTGGGTTATGTGGACAGGAAAATGGAGCTGAAGAGGGTTGAGTGGATAGCAAATTGAACAGCACGGCTGAGAGTATGAGCAGGCCACTTAAAACCAGCATTGGCTTACTTGGATATTTACCAGTGGTGTCACGAAAACCTGCCGGGAGTGGAGATTCAGATGAATTCCAGATTCGCTGTGAATGAATGGAACATTCTGTAGTGGAGATAACAATGATTTCTCCAGTCTCTGTGGTGTGGACAGGAAAATGTAGAGCTGGCCAGGGTTGAGTGGATAGCCAATTGAACAGCACCACTGCGCTTGTGAAGAAAACACTTAAAACATTGGGTTACTTGGACATTCAACAGTGGTGTAACGAAAACCTGCCGGGAGTGGAGGTTCAGAGGAATTCCAGATTCGCAGTGAATGAATGGAACATTCTCTAGTGGAGATTCCAACGATTTCTGAAGGCTGGGTCGTGTGGAAGGAAAATCAAGAACTAATCAGGATTTAGTGGAAAGCCAATTGTATAGCATGGCTGCGAGTGTGAACATGCAGCTGAAAACCAGCATTGGGTTACTTGGACATTCATCAGTGGTGTAAGGAAAACCTGCATGGAGTGGAGAGTCAGTTGAATTCCACATTCGCAGTGAATGAATGGAACATTCTGTAGAGGAGATTCCAATGATTTCTGAAGCCTGTGTTGTGTGGACAGGAAAATGAAGAGCTGACCAGGCTTGAATCGATAGCCAAGTAAACAGCAGGGCTGCGAATATGAACAGGCCGCTGAAAACCAGCATTGGGTTACTTGGACATTCAACAGTGGTGTAATGAAAACCTGCGTGGAGTTGAGAGTCAGATGAATTCCAGATTCGCAGTGAATGAATGGAACATTCTGTAGTGGAGATAACAAAGATTTCTGAAGGCTGGTAGTGTGGTGGGACAATGAAGAGCTGAACAGGGTGGAGTGAATTGTCAATTAAACAGCACGGCTGCGAGTATGAACAGGCCTCTGAAAACCAGCATTGGCTTACTTGGACATTCACAAGTGGTGTAATGTTAACCAGGCGGGAGTGGAGAATCAGATAAACTCCAGACTCGCAGTGAATGAATGGAACATTCTGTAGTGGAGATTGCAATGATTTCTGAAATCTGGATTGTGGGGACACGAAAATGAAGAGCTGACCAGTGTTGAGTGGATAGCCTGTAAAAAGCCTCGGCTTCGAATGTGAACAGACCACTGAAAACCAGTATTGCATTACTTCGACTTTCAGCAGTGGTGTAACGAAAGCCTGCGTGGAGTGCAGATTCAGATGAATTCCAGATTCCCAGTGAATGAATGGAACATCCTGTAGTGGAGATTACAATGATTTCTGAAGGCTGGGTTGTGTGCACAGGAAAATGAGGAGCAAAACAGGTTGAGTGGATAGCCAATTGAACAGCACGACTGCGAACATGAACAGGCCTCTGAAAACCAGCATTGTTTTACTTGGACATTCACAAGTGGTGTAAGATAAATCTGCAGGTAGTGGAGATTCAGTTGAATTCCAGATTCGCAGTGAATGAATGGAACATTCTGTACTGGAGATTGCAATGATTTCTCAAGTCTGGATTGTTTGGACATGAAAATGAAGAGCTGACCACAGTTGTGTGGATACCCAGTAAAAAGCAGGGCTTAGAGTGTGAACAGACCGCTGAAAACCAGCATTGTGTTACTTGGACATTCATAAGTGGTGTAATGAAAGCCTACCTGGAGTGCAGATTCAGATGAATTCCAGATTGGCAGTGAATGAATGGAACATTCTGTACTGGCGATTCCAATGATTTCTGAAGTCTGATATTGTGGAAAAGAAAATGAAAGGCTGACCAGGTTTGAGTGGATAGACAATTGAACAGCACACTGCGAGTGTGAAAAGGCGGCTGAAAACCAGCATTGGATTACTTGGTCATTCACCAGTGCTGTAATGAAAACCTGCCTGGAGCGGAGAGTCAGATGAATTGCAGAATCGCAGTGAATGAATGGAACAGTCTGTAGTGGAGAGCCCAATGATTTCTGAAGGCTGGTTTGTGTGGAGAGGAAAATGAAGAGCTGACCAATATTGAGTGGATAGCCCATTGAACAGCACTTCTGCGAGTTGAACATGCCTCTGAAAACCAGTATTGAGTTACTTGGACATTCACCAGTGGCGTAACGAAAACCTGCCAGGAGTGGAGGTTCAGATGAATTCCAGATTCGCAGTGAATGAATGGAACATTCTCTAGTGGTGATTCCAATGATTTCTGAAGGCTGGGTTTTGTGGACACGAAAATGTAGAGCTGAACAGGGTGGAGTGGATAGCCAAATGAACAGCACGTCTCTTAGTATGAACAGGCCACTGAAAACCAGCATTGGCTTACTTGGACATTCACAAGTGGTGTAACGATAACCCGCCGGGAGTTGAGAGTCAGATGAATTTAAGATTCGCAGTGAATGAACGGAACATTCTGTGGAGGAGATACCAATTATTTCTGAAGGTTGGGTTATGAGGACAGGAAAATGTAGAGCTGAATAGGGTTGGGTGGATAGCAAATTGAACAGCACGGCTGAGTGTGTTAGCAGGCGGCTTAAAACCAGCATTGTCTTCCTTGGACATTTACCAGTGGTGTCACGAAAGCCTTCCAGGAGTGGAGACTCTGATGAATTCCAGATTCGCGTGATTGAATGGAACATTCTGTAGTGGTGATTGCCAACATTTAGGAATCTGGATAGTCTGGACAGGATATTGAAGAGCTGACCGATATTGAGTGGATAGCCAATGAACAGCACGGTTTCGAGTGTGAACAGACCACTAAGAAGCAGCATTGCATTACTTGGACATTCATCAGTGGTGTAACGAAAGCCTTCCTGGAATGCAGATTCAGAGTATTTCCAGATTCACAGTGAATGAATGGAAATTTCTGTAGTAGAGATTCCAATGATTTCTGAACGCTGGGTTGTGTGGACAGGAAAATGAAGAGCTGACTAGGTTTGACTGGATTGCCAATTGAACAGCAAGGCTGTGAGTGTGAACAGCCGCTGAAAACCAGCATTGGATTACCTGGTCATTCACCAGTGTTGTTAGGAAAATCTGCCTGGTGTGGAGAGTCAGAGGAATTCCAGATTCGCAGGGAACGAATGGAACATTCTGAAGTGGAGATAAGAATGATTTCTGAAGGCTCGGTGTGTGGAAGGAAAATCAAGAGCTAACCAGCGTTCACTGGATAGCCAATTGAACAGCACGGCTGCGAGTGTTAACACGCAGCTGAACCCAGCCTTGGGTTGCTTGGACATTCACCAGTGGTGAAACGAAAACCTGCTGGGAGTGGAGAACAAGATGAATTCAAGATTCGCCTGAATGAATGAAACATTCTGTAGTGTAGATTGCAATGGTTTCTGAGGTTTGTATTGTCTGAACTGGAAAAAGAAGAACTCACCAGTGTTGAGTCGCTAGACCGTGAACAGCACGGGTTCGAGTGTGAATAGACCGCTGAAAACCATCATTGCGTTACTTGAACATTCAGCAGTGGTGCAATGAAAACCTGCCAGGAGTGGAGATTCAGATGAATTCCAGATTCGCAGTGAATGAATGGAACATTCTCTAGTGGTGATTCCAATGATTTCTGAAGGCTGGGTTTTGTGGACACGAAAATGTAGAGCTGAACAGGGTGGAATGGATAGCCAAATGAACAGCACGTCTCGTAGTAAGAACAGGCCACTGAAAACCAGCTTTGGCTTAATTGGACATTCACAAGTGGTGTAACGAAAACCTGACGGGAGTTGAGAATTAGATGAATTTCAGATTTGCCGTCAATGAATGGAACATTCTGTGGAGGAGATACCAATTGTTTCTGAAGTTTGGGTTATGTGGACAGGAAAATGGAGCTGAAGAGGGTTGAGTGGATAGCAAATTGAACAGCACGGCTGAGAGTATGAGCAGGCCACTTAAAACCAGCATTGGCTTACTTGGATATTTACCAGTGGTGTCACAAAAACCTGCCGGGAGTGGAGATTCAGATGAATTCCAGATTCGCTGTGAATGAATGGAACATTCTGTAGTGGAGATAACAATGATTTCTCCAGTCTCTGTGGTGTGGACAGGAAAATGTAGAGCTGGCCAGGGTTGAGTGGATAGCCAATTGAACAGCACCACTGCGCTTGTGAAGAAAACACTTAAAACATTGGGTTACTTGGACATTCAACAGTGGTGTAACGAAAACCTGCCGGGAGTGGAGGTTCAGAGGAATTCCAGATTCGCAGTGAATGAATGGAACATTCTCTAGTGGAGATTCCAACGATTTCTGAAGGCTGGGTCGTGTGGAAGGAAAATCAAGAACTAATCAGGATTTAGTGGAAAGCCAATTGTATAGCATGGCTGCGAGTGTGAACATGCAGCTGAAAACCAGCATTGGGTTACTTGGACATTCATCAGTGGTGTAAGGAAAACCTGCATGGAGTGGAGAGTCAGTTGAATTCCACATTCGCAGTGAATGAATGGAACATTCTGTAGAGGAGATTCCAATGATTTCTGAAGCCTGTGTTGTGTGGACAGGAAAATGAAGAGCTGACCAGGCTTGAATCGATAGCCAAGTAAACAGCAGGGCTGCGAATATGAACAGGCCGCTGAAAACCAGCATTGGGTTACTTGGACATTCAACAGTGGTGTAATGAAAACCTGCGTGGAGTTGAGAGTCAGATGAATTCCAGATTCGCAGTGAATGAATGGAACATTCTGTAGTGGAGATAACAAAGATTTCTGAAGGCTGGTAGTGTGGTGGGACAATGAAGAGCTGAACAGGGTGGAGTGAATTGTCAATTAAACAGCACGGCTGCGAGTATGAACAGGCCTCTGAAAACCAGCATTGGCTTACTTGGACATTCACAAGTGGTGAAATGTTAACCAGGCGGGAGTGGAGAATCAGATAAACTCCAGACTCGCAGTGAATGAATGGAACATTCTGTAGTGGAGATTGCAATGATTTCTGAAATCTGGATTGTGGGGACACGAAAATGAAGAGCTGACCAGTGTTGAGTGGATAGCCTGTAAAAAGCCTCGGCTTCGAATGTGAACAGACCACTGAAAACCAGTATTGCATTACTTCGACTTTCAGCAGTGGTGTAACGAAAGCCTGCGTGGAGTGCAGATTCAGATGAATTCCAGATTCCCAGTGAATGAATGGAACATCCTGTAGTGGAGATTACAATGATTTCTGAAGGCTGGGTTGTGTGCACAGGAAAATGAGGAGCAAAACAGGTTGAGTGGATAGCCAATTGAACAGCACGACTGCGAACATGAACAGGCCTCTGAAAACCAGCATTGTTTTACTTGGACATTCACAAGTGGTGTAAGTTAAATCTGCAGGTAGTGGAGATTCAGTTGAATTCCAGATTCACAGTGAATGAATGGAACATTCTGTACTGGAGATTGCAATGATTTCTCAAGTCTGGATTGTTTGGACATGAAAATGAAGAGCTGACCACAGTTGTGTGGATACCCAGTAAAAAGCAGGGCTTAGAGTGTGAACAGACCGCTGAAAACCAGCATTGTGTTACTTGGACATTCATAAGTGGTGTAATGAAAGCCTACCTGGAGTGCAGATTCAGATGAATTCCAGATTGGCAGTGAATGAATGGAACATTCTGTACTGGCGATTCCAATGATTTCTGAAGTCTGATATTGTGGAAAAGAAAATGAAAGGCTGACCAGGTTTGAGTGGATAGACAATTGAACAGCACACTGCGAGTGTGAAAAGGCGGCTGAAAACCAGCATTGGATTACTTGGTCATTCACCAGTGCTGTAATGAAAACCTGCCTGGAGCGGAGAGTCAGATGAATTGCAGAATCGCAGTGAATGAATGGAACAGTCTGTAGTGGAGAGCCCAATGATTTCTGAAGGCTGGTTTGTGTGGAGAGGAAAATGAAGAGCTGACCAATATT
The DNA here is from genome assembly GCF_029834395.1 of Sorex fumeus. Lineage (NCBI taxonomy): Eukaryota > Metazoa > Chordata > Mammalia > Eulipotyphla > Soricidae > Sorex > Sorex fumeus. The sequence goes on from NW_026606273.1 coordinate 462,911, forward strand.
GAGTGGATAGCCCATTGAACAGCACTTCTGCGAGTTGAACATGCCTCTGAAAACCAGTATTGAGTTACTTGGACATTCACCAGTGGCGTAACGAAAACCTGCCAGGAGTGGAGGTTCAGATGAATTCCAGATTCGCAGTGAATGAATGGAACATTCTCTAGTGGTGATTCCAATGATTTCTGAAGGCTGGGTTTTGTGGACACGAAAATGTAGAGCTGAACAGGGTGGAGTGGATAGCCAAATGAACAGCACGTCTCTTAGTATGAACAGGCCACTGAAAACCAGCATTGGCTTACTTGGACATTCACAAGTGGTGTAACGATAACCCGCCGGGAGTTGAGAGTCAGTTGAATTTAAGATTCGCAGTGAATGAACGGAACATTCTGTGGAGGAGATACCAATTATTTCTGAAGGTTGGGTTATGAGGACAGGAAAATGTAGAGCTGAATAGGGTTGGGTGGATAGCAAATTGAACAGCACGGCTGAGTGTGTTAGCAGGCGGCTTAAAACCAGCATTGTCTTCCTTGGACATTTACCAGTGGTGTCACGAAAACCTTCCAGGAGTGGAGACTCTGATGAATTCCAGATTCGCGTGATTGAATGGAACATTCTGTAGTGGTGATTGCCAACATTTAGGAATCTGGATAGTCTGGACAGGATATTGAAGAGCTGACCGATATTGAGTGGATAGCCAATGAACAGCACGGTTTCGAGTGTGAACAGACCACTAAGAAGCAGCATTGCATTACTTGGACATTCATCAGTGGTGTAACGAAAGCCTTCCTGGAATGCAGATTCAGAGTATTTCCAGATTCACAGTGAATGAATGGAAATTTCTGTAGTAGAGATTCCAATGATTTCTGAACGCTGGGTTGTGTGGACAGGAAAATGAAGAGCTGACTAGGTTTGACTGGATTGCCAATTGAACAGCAAGGCTGTGAGTGTGAACAGCCGCTGAAAACCAGCATTGGATTACCTGGTCATTCACCAGTGTTGTTAGGAAAATCTGCCTGGTGTGGAGAGTCAGAGGAATTCCAGATTCGCAGGGAACGAATGGAACATTCTGAAGTGGAGATAAGAATGATTTCTGAAGGCTCGGTGTGTGGAAGGAAAATCAAGAGCTAACCAGCGTTCACTGGATAGCCAATTGAACAGCACGGCTGCGAGTGTTAACACGCAGCTGAAACCAGCCTTGGGTTGCTTGGACATTCACCAGTGGTGAAACGAAAACCTGCTGGGAGTGGAGAACAAGATGAATTCAAGATTCGCCTGAATGAATGAAACATTCTGTAGTGTAGATTGCAATGGTTTCTGAGGTTTGTATTGTCTGAACTGGAAAAAGAAGAACTCACCAGTGTTGAGTCGCTAGACCGTGAACAGCACGGGTTCGAGTGTGAATAGACCGCTGAAAACCATCATTGCGTTACTTGAACATTCAGCAGTGGTGCAATGAAAACCTGCCGGGAGTGGAGATTCAGATGAATTCCAGATTCGCAGTGAATGAATGGAACATTCTCTAGTGGTGATTCCAATGATTTCTGAAGGCTGGGTTTTGTGGACACGAAAATGTAGAGCTGAACAGGGTGGAATGGATAGCCAAATGAACAGCACGTCTCGTAGTAAGAACAGGCCACTGAAAACGAGCTTTGGCTTAATTGGACATTCACAAGTGGTGTAACGAAAACCTGACGGGAGTTGAGAATTAGATGAATTTCAGATTTGCCGTCAATGAATGGAACATTCTGTGGAGGAGATACCAATTGTTTCTGAAGTTTGGGTTATGTGGACAGGAAAATGGAGCTGAAGAGGGTTGAGTGGATAGCAAATTGAACAGCACGGCTGAGAGTATGAGCAGGCCACTTAAAACCAGCATTGGCTTACTTGGATATTTACCAGTGGTGTCACGAAAACCTGCCAGGAGTGGAGATTCAGATGAATTCCAGATTCGCTGTGAATGAATGGAACATTCTGTAGTGGAGATAACAATGATTTCTCCAGTCTCTGTGGTGTGGACAGGAAAATGTAGAGCTGGCCAGGGTTGAGTGGATAGCCAGTTGAACAGCACCACTGCGCTTGTGAAGAAAACACTTAAAACATTGGGTTACTTGGACATTCAACAGTGGTGTAACGAAAACCTGCCGGGAGTGGAGATTCAGAGGAATTCCAGATTCGCAGTGAATGAATGGAACATTCTCTAGTGGAGATTCCAACGATTTCTGAAGGCTGGGTCGTGTGGAAGGAAAATCAAGAACTAATCAGGATTTAGTGGAAAGCCAATTGTATAGCATGGCTGCGAGTGTGAACATGCAGCTGAAAACCAGCATTGGGTTACTTGGACATTCATCAGTGGTGTAAGGAAAACCTGCATGGAGTGGAGAGTCAGTTGAATTCCACATTCGCAGTGAATGAATGGAACATTCTGTAGAGGAGATTCCAATGATTTCTGAAGCCTGTGTTGTGTGGACAGGAAAATGAAGAGCTGACCAGGCTTGAATCGATAGCCAAGTAAACAGCAGGGCTGCGAATATGAACAGGCCGCTGAAAACCAGCATTGGGTTACTTGGACATTCAACAGTGGTGTAATGAAAACCTGCGTGGAGTTGAGAGTCAGATGAATTCCAGATTCGCAGTGAATGAATGGAACATTCTGTAGTGGAGATAACAAAGATTTCTGAAGGCTGGTAGTGTGGTGGGACAATGAAGAGCTGAACAGGGTGGAGTGAATTGTCAATTAAACAGCACGGCTGCGAGTATGAACAGGCCTCTGAAAACCAGCATTGGCTTACTTGGACATTCACAAGTGGTGTAATGTTAACCAGGCGGGAGTGGAGAATCAGATAAACTCCAGACTCGCAGTGAATGAATGGAACATTCTGTAGTGGAGATTGCAATGATTTCTGAAATCTGGATTGTGGGGACACGAAAATGAAGAGCTGACCAGTGTTGAGTGGATAGCCTGTAAAAAGCCTCGGCTTCGAATGTGAACAGACCACTGAAAACCAGTATTGCATTACTTCGACTTTCAGCAGTGGTGTAACGAAAGCCTGCGTGGAGTGCAGATTCAGATGAATTCCAGATTCCCAGTGAATGAATGGAACATCCTGTAGTGGAGATTACAATGATTTCTGAAGGCTGGGTTGTGTGCACAGGAAAATGAGGAGCAAAACAGGTTGAGTGGATAGCCAATTGAACAGCACGACTGCGAACATGAACAGGCCTCTGAAAACCAGCATTGTTTTACTTGGACATTCACAAGTGGTGTAAGATAAATCTGCAGGTAGTGGAGATTCAGTTGAATTCCAGATTCGCAGTGAATGAATGGAACATTCTGTACTGGAGATTGCAATGATTTCTCAAGTCTGGATTGTTTGGACATGAAAATGAAGAGCTGACCACAGTTGTGTGGATACCCAGTAAAAAGCAGGGCTTAGAGTGTGAACAGACCGCTGAAAACCAGCATTGTGTTACTTGGACATTCATAAGTGGTGTAATGAAAGCCTACCTGGAGTGCAGATTCAGATGAATTCCAGATTGGCAGTGAATGAATGGAACATTCTGTACTGGCGATTCCAATGATTTCTGAAGTCTGATATTGTGGAAAAGAAAATGAAAGGCTGACCAGGTTTGAGTGGATAGACAATTGAACAGCACACTGCGAGTGTGAAAAGGCGGCTGAAAACCAGCATTGGATTACTTGGTCATTCACCAGTGCTGTAATGAAAACCTGCCTGGAGCGGAGAGTCAGATGAATTGCAGAATCGCAGTGAATGAATGGAACAGTCTGTAGTGGAGAGCCCAATGATTTCTGAAGGCTGGTTTGTGTGGAGAGGAAAATGAAGAGCTGACCAATATTGAGTGGATAGCCCATTGAACAGCACTTCTGCGAGTTGAACATGCCTCTGAAAACCAGTATTGAGTTACTTGGACATTCACCAGTGGCGTAACGAAAACCTGCCAGGAGTGGAGGTTCAGATGAATTCCAGATTCGCAGTGAATGAATGGAACATTCTCTAGTGGTGATTCCAATGATTTCTGAAGGCTGGGTTTTGTGGACACGAGAATGTAGAGCTGAACAGGGTGGAGTGGATAGCCAAATGAACAGCACGTCTCTTAGTATGAACAGGCCACTGAAAACCAGCATTGGCTTACTTGGACATTCACAAGTGGTGTAACGATAACCCGCCGGGAGTTGAGAGTCAGATGAATTTAAGATTCGCAGTGAATGAACGGAACATTCTGTGGAGGAGATACCAATTATTTCTGAAGGTTGGGTTATGAGGACAGGAAAATGTAGAGCTGAATAGGGTTGGGTGGATAGCAAATTGAACAGCACGGCTGAGTGTGTTAGCAGGCGGCTTAAAACCAGCATTGTCTTCCTTGGACATTTACCAGTGGTGTCACGAAAACCTTCCAGGAGTGGAGACTCTGATGAATTCCAGATTCGCGTGATTGAATGGAACATTCTGTAGTGGTGATTGCCAACATTTAGGAATCTGGATAGTCTGGACAGGATATTGAAGAGCTGACCGATATTGAGTGGATAGCCAATGAACAGCACGGTTTCGAGTGTGAACAGACCACTAAGAAGCAGCATTGCATTACTTGGACATTCATCAGTGGTGTAACGAAAGCCTTCCTGGAATGCAGATTCAGAGTATTTCCAGATTCACAGTGAATGAATGGAAATTTCTGTAGTAGAGATTCCAATGATTTCTGAACGCTGGGTTGTGTGGACAGGAAAATGAAGAGCTGACTAGGTTTGACTGGATTGCCAATTGAACAGCAAGGCTGTGAGTGTGAACAGCCGCTGAAAACCAGCATTGGATTACCTGGTCATTCACCAGTGTTGTTAGGAAAATCTGCCTGGTGTGGAGAGTCAGAGGAATTCCAGATTCGCAGGGAACGAATGGAACATTCTGAAGTGGAGATAAGAATGATTTCTGAAGGCTCGGTGTGTGGAAGGAAAATCAAGAGCTAACCAGCGTTCACTGGATAGCCAATTGAACAGCACGGCTGCGAGTGTTAACACGCAGCTGAAACCAGCCTTGGGTTGCTTGGACATTCACCAGTGGTGAAACGAAAACCTGCTGGGAGTGGAGAACAAGATGAATTCAAGATTCGCCTGAATGAATGAAACATTCTGTAGTGTAGATTGCAATGGTTTCTGAGGTTTGTATTGTCTGAACTGGAAAAAGAAGAACTCACCAGTGTTGAGTCGCTAGACCGTGAACAGCACGGGTTCGAGTGTGAATAGACCGCTGAAAACCATCATTGCGTTACTTGAACATTCAGCAGTGGTGCAATGAAAACCTGCCGGGAGTGGAGATTCAGATGAATTCCAGATTCGCAGTGAATGAATGGAACATTCTCTAGTGGTGATTCCAATGATTTCTGAAGGCTGGGTTTTGTGGACACGAAAATGTAGAGCTGAACAGGGTGGAATGGATAGCCAAATGAACAGCACGTCTCGTAGTAAGAACAGGCCACTGAAAACCAGCTTTGGCTTAATTGGACATTCACAAGTGGTGTAACGAAAACCTGACGGGAGTTGAGAATTAGATGAATTTCAGATTTGCCGTCAATGAATGGAACATTCTGTGGAGGAGATACCAATTGTTTCTGAAGTTTGGGTTATGTGGACAGGAAAATGGAGCTGAAGAGGGTTGAGTGGATAGCAAATTGAACAGCACGGCTGAGAGTATGAGCAGGCCACTTAAAACCAGCATTGGCTTACTTGGATATTTACCAGTGGTGTCACGAAAACCTGCCGGGAGTGGAGATTCAGATGAATTCCAGATTCGCTGTGAATGAATGGAACATTCTGTAGTGGAGATAACAATGATTTCTCCAGTCTCTGTGGTGTGGACAGGAAAATGTAGAGCTGGCCAGGGTTGAGTGGATAGCCAATTGAACAGCACCACTGCGCTTGTGAAGAAAACACTTAAAACATTGGGTTACTTGGACATTCAACAGTGGTGTAACGAAAACCTGCCGGGAGTGGAGGTTCAGAGGAATTCCAGATTCGCAGTGAATGAATGGAACATTCTCTAGTGGAGATTCCAACGATTTCTGAAGGCTGGGTCGTGTGGAAGGAAAATCAAGAACTAATCAGGATTTAGTGGAAAGCCAATTGTATAGCATGGCTGCGAGTGTGAACATGCAGCTGAAAACCAGCATTGGGTTACTTGGACATTCATCAGTGGTGTAAGGAAAACCTGCATGGAGTGGAGAGTCAGTTGAATTCCACATTCGCAGTGAATGAATGGAACATTCTGTAGAGGAGATTCCAATGATTTCTGAAGCCTGTGTTGTGTGGACAGGAAAATGAAGAGCTGACCAGGCTTGAATCGATAGCCAAGTAAACAGCAGGGCTGCGAATATGAACAGGCCGCTGAAAACCAGCATTGGGTTACTTGGACATTCAACAGTGGTGTAATGAAAACCTGCGTGGAGTTGAGAGTCAGATGAATTCCAGATTCGCAGTGAATGAATGGAACATTCTGTAGTGGAGATAACAAAGATTTCTGAAGGCTGGTAGTGTGGTGGGACAATGAAGAGCTGAACAGGGTGGAGTGAATTGTCAATTAAACAGCACGGCTGCGAGTATGAACAGGCCTCTGAAAACCAGCATTGGCTTACTTGGACATTCACAAGTGGTGTAATGTTAACCAGGCGGGAGTGGAGAATCAGATAAACTCCAGACTCGCAGTGAATGAATGGAACATTCTGTAGTGGAGATTGCAATGATTTCTGAAATCTGGATTGTGGGGACACGAAAATGAAGAGCTGACCAGTGTTGAGTGGATAGCCTGTAAAAAGCCTCAGCTTCGAATGTGAACAGACCACTGAAAACCAGTATTGCATTACTTCGACTTTCAGCAGTGGTGTAACGAAAGCCTGCGTGGAGTGCAGATTCAGATGAATTCCAGATTCCCAGTGAATGAATGGAACATTCTGTGGAGGAGATTACAATGATTTCTGAAGGCTGGGTTGTGTGCACAGGAAAATGAGGAGCAAAACAGGTTGAGTGGATAGCCAATTGAACAGCACGACTGCGAACATGAACAGGCCTCTGAAAACCAGCATTGTTTTACTTGGACATTCACAAGTGGTGTAAGATAAATCTGCAGGTAGTGGAGATTCAGTTGAATTCCAGATTCGCAGTGAATGAATGGAACATTCTGTACTGGAGATTGCAATGATTTCTCAAGTCTGGATTGTTTGGACATGAAAATGAAGAGCTGACCACAGTTGTGTGGATACCCAGTAAAAAGCAGGGCTTAGAGTGTGAACAGACCGCTGAAAACCAGCATTGTGTTACTTGGACATTCATAAGTGGTGTAATGAAAGCCTACCTGGAGTGCAGATTCAGATGAATTCCAGATTGGCAGTGAATGAATGGAACATTCTGTACTGGCGATTCCAATGATTTCTGAAGTCTGATATTGTGGAAAAGAAAATGAAAGGCTGACCAGGTTTGAGTGGATAGACAATTGAACAGCACACTGCGAGTGTGAAAAGGCGGCTGAAAACCAGCATTGGATTACTTGGTCATTCACCAGTGCTGTAATGAAAACCTGCCTGGAGCGGAGAGTCAGATGAATTGCAGAATCGCAGTGAATGAATGGAACAGTCTGTAGTGGAGAGCCCAATGATTTCTGAAGGCTGGTTTGTGTGGAGAGGAAAATGAAGAGCTGACCAATATTGAGTGGATAGCCCATTGAACAGCACTTCTGCGAGTTGAACATGCCTCTGAAAACCAGTATTGAGTTACTTGGACATTCACCAGTGGCGTAACGAAAACCTGCCAGGAGTGGAGGTTCAGAGGAATTCCAGATTCGCAGTGAATGAATGGAACATTCTCTAGTGGTGATTCCAATGATTTCTGAAGGCTGGGTTTTGTGGACACGAGAATGTAGAGCTGAACAGGGTGGAGTGGATAGCCAAATGAACAGCACGTCTCTTAGTATGAACAGGCCACTGAAAACCAGCATTGGCTTACTTGGACATTCACAAGTGGTGTAACGATAACCCGCCGGGAGTTGAGAGTCAGATGAATTTAAGATTCGCAGTGAATGAACGGAACATTCTGTGGAGGAGATACCAATTATTTCTGAAGGTTGGGTTATGAGGACAGGAAAATGTAGAGCTGAATAGGGTTGGGTGGATAGCAAATTGAACAGCACGGCTGAGTGTGTTAGCAGGCGGCTTAAAACCAGCATTGTCTTCCTTGGACATTTACCAGTGGTGTCACGAAAACCTTCCAGGAGTGGAGACTCTGATGAATTCCAGATTCGCGTGATTGAATGGAACATTCTGTAGTGGTGATTGCCAACATTTAGGAATCTGGATAGTCTGGACAGGATATTGAAGAGCTGACCGATATTGAGTGGATAGCCAATGAACAGCACGGTTTCGAGTGTGAACAGACCACTAAGAAGCAGCATTGCATTACTTGGACATTCATCAGTGGTGTAACGAAAGCCTTCCTGGAATGCAGATTCAGAGTATTTCCAGATTCACAGTGAATGAATGGAAATTTCTGTAGTAGAGATTCCAATGATTTCTGAACGCTGGGTTGTGTGGACAGGAAAATGAAGAGCTGACTAGGTTTGACTGGATTGCCAATTGAACAGCAAGGCTGTGAGTGTGAACAGCCGCTGAAAACCAGCATTGGATTACCTGGTCATTCACCAGTGTTGTTAGGAAAATCTGCCTGGTGTGGAGAGTCAGAGGAATTCCAGATTCGCAGGGAACGAATGGAACATTCTGAAGTGGAGATAAGAATGATTTCTGAAGGCTCGGTGTGTGGAAGGAAAATCAAGAGCTAACCAGCGTTCACTGGATAGCCAATTGAACAGCACGGCTGCGAGTGTTAACACGCAGCTGAAACCAGCCTTGGGTTGCTTGGACATTCACCAGTGGTGAAACGAAAACCTGCTGGGAGTGGAGAACAAGATGAATTCAAGATTCGCCTGAATGAATGAAACATTCTGTAGTGTAGATTGCAATGGTTTCTGAGGTTTGTATTGTCTGAACTGGAAAAAGAAGAACTCACCAGTGTTGAGTCGCTAGACCGTGAACAGCACGGGTTCGAGTGTGAATAGACCGCTGAAAACCATCATTGCGTTACTTGAACATTCAGCAGTGGTGCAATGAAAACCTGCCGGGAGTGGAGATTCAGATGAATTCCAGATTCGCAGTGAATGAATGGAACATTCTCTAGTGGTGATTCCAATGATTTCTGAAGGCTGGGTTTTGTGGACACGAAAATGTAGAGCTGAACAGGGTGGAATGGATAGCCAAATGAACAGCACGTCTCGTAGTAAGAACAGGCCACTGAAAACCAGCTTTGGCTTAATTGGACATTCACAAGTGGTGTAACGAAAACCTGACGGGAGTTGAGAATTAGATGAATTTCAGATTTGCCGTCAATGAATGGAACATTCTGTGGAGGAGATACCAATTGTTTCTGAAGTTTGGGTTATGTGGACAGGAAAATGGAGCTGAAGAGGGTTGAGTGGATAGCAAATTGAACAGCACGGCTGAGAGTATGAGCAGGCCACTTAAAACCAGCATTGGCTTACTTGGATATTTACCAGTGGTGTCACGAAAACCTGCCGGGAGTGGAGATTCAGATGAATTCCAGATTCGCTGTGAATGAATGGAACATTCTGTAGTGGAGATAACAATGATTTCTCCAGTCTCTGTGGTGTGGACAGGAAAATGTAGAGCTGGCCAGGGTTGAGTGGATAGCCAATTGAACAGCACCACTGCGCTTGTGAAGAAAACACTTAAAACGTTGGGTTACTTGGACATTCAACAGTGGTGTAACGAAAACCTGCCGGGAGTGGAGGTTCAGAGGAATTCCAGATTCGCAGTGAATGAATGGAACATTCTCTAGTGGAGATTCCAACGATTTCTGAAGGCTGGGTCGTGTGGAAGGAAAATCAAGAACTAATCAGGATTTAGTGGAAAGCCAATTGTATAGCATGGCTGCGAGTGTGAACATGCAGCTGAAAACCAGCATTGGGTTACTTGGACATTCATCAGTGGTGTAAGGAAAACCTGCATGGAGTGGAGAGTCAGTTGAATTCCACATTCGCAGTGAATGAATGGAACATTCTGTAGAGGAGATTCCAATGATTTCTGAAGCCTGTGTTGTGTGGACAGGAAAATGAAGAGCTGACCAGGCTTGAATCGATAGCCAAGTAAACAGCAGGGCTGCGAATATGAACAGGCCGCTGAAAACCAGCATTGGGTTACTTGGACATTCAACAGTGGTGTAATGAAAACCTGCGTGGAGTTGAGAGTCAGATGAATTCCAGATTCGCAGTGAATGAATGGAACATTCTGTAGTGGAGATAACAAAGATTTCTGAAGGCTGGTAGTGTGGTGGGACAATGAAGAGCTGAACAGGGTGGAGTGAATTGTCAATTAAACAGCACGGCTGCGAGTATGAACAGGCCTCTGAAAACCAGCATTGGCTTACTTGGACATTCACAAGTGGTGTAATGTTAACCAGGCGGGAGTGGAGAATCAGATAAACTCCAGACTCGCAGTGAATGAATGGAACATTCTGTAGTGGAGATTGCAATGATTTCTGAAATCTGGATTGTGGGGACACGAAAATGAAGAGCTGACCAGTGTTGAGTGGATAGCCTGTAAAAAGCCTCGGCTTCGAATGTGAACAGACCACTGAAAACCAGTATTGCATTACTTCGACTTTCAGCAGTGGTGTAACGAAAGCCTGCGTGGAGTGCAGATTCAGATGAATTCCAGATTCCCAGTGAATGAATGGAACATCCTGTAGTGGAGATTACAATGATTTCTGAAGGCTGGGTTGTGTGCACAGGAAAATGAGGAGCAAAACAGGTTGAGTGGATAGCCAATTGAACAGCACGACTGCGAACATGAACAGGCCTCTGAAAACCAGCATTGTTTTACTTGGACATTCACAAGTGGTGTAAGATAAATCTGCAGGTAGTGGAGATTCAGTTGAATTCCAGATTCGCAGTGAATGAATGGAACATTCTGTACTGGAGATTGCAATGATTTCTCAAGTCTGGATTGTTTGGACATGAAAATGAAGAGCTGACCACAGTTGTGTGGATACCCAGTAAGAAGCAGGGCTTAGAGTGTGAACAGACCGCTGAAAACCAGCATTGTGTTACTTGGACATTCATAAGTGGTGTAATGAAAGCCTACCTGGAGTGCAGATTCAGATGAATTCCAGATTGGCAGTGAATGAATGGAACATTCTGTACTGGCGATTCCAATGATTTCTGAAGTCTGATATTGTGGAAAAGAAAATGAAAGGCTGACCAGGTTTGAGTGGATAGAAAATTGAACAGCACACTGCGAGTGTGAAAAGGCGGCTGAAAACCAGCATTGGATTACTTGGTCATTCACCAGTGCTGTAATGAAAACCTGCCTGGAGCGGAGAGTCAGATGAATTGCAGAATCACAGTGAATGAATGGAACAGTCTGTAGTGGAGAGCCCAATGATTTCTGAAGGCTGGTTTGTGTGGAGAGGAAAATGAAGAGCTGACCAATATTGAGTGGATAGCCCATTGAACAGCACTTCTGCGAGTTGAACATGCCTCTGAAAACCAGTATTGAGTTACTTGGACATTCACCAGTGGCGTAACGAAAACCTGCCAGGAGTGGAGGTTCAGAGGAATTCCAGATTCGCAGTGAATGAATGGAACATTCTCTAGTGGTGATTCCAATGATTTCTGAAGGCTGGGTTTTGTGGACACGAAAATGTAGAGCTGAACAGGGTGGAGTGGATAGCCAAATGAACAGCACGTCTCTTAGTATGAACAGGCCACTGAAAACCAGCATTGGCTTACTTGGACATTCACAAGTGGTGTAACGATAACCCGCCGGGAGTTGAGAGTCAGATGAATTTAAGATTCGCAGTGAATGAACGGAACATTCTGTGGAGGAGATACCAATTATTTCTGAAGGTTGGGTTATGAGGACAGGAAAATGTAGAGCTGAATAGGGTTGGGTGGATAGCAAATTGAACAGCACGGCTGAGTGTGTTAGCAGGCGGCTTAAAACCAGCATTGTCTTCCTTGGACATTTACCAGTGGTGTCACGAAAACCTTCCAGGAGTGGAGACTCTGATGAATTCCAGATTCACGTGATTGAATGGAACATTCTGTAGTGGTGATTGCCAACATTTAGGAATCTGGATAGTCTGGACAGGATATTGAAGAGCTGACCGATATTGAGTGGATAGCCAATGAACAGCACGGTTTCGAGTGTGAACAGACCACTAAGAAGCAGCATTGCATTACTTGGACATTCATCAGTGGTGTAACGAAAGCCTTCCTGGAATGCAGATTCAGAGTATTTCCAGATTCACAGTGAATGAATGGAAATTTCTGTAGTAGAGATTCCAATGATTTCTGAACGCTGGGTTGTGTGGACAGGAAAATGAAGAGCTGACTAGGTTTGACTGGATTGCCAATTGAACAGCAAGGCTGTGAGTGTGAACAGCCGCTGAAAACCAGCATTGGATTACCTGGTCATTCACCAGTGTTGTTAGGAAAATCTGCCTGGTGTGGAGAGTCAGAGGAATTCCAGATTCGCAGGGAACGAATGGAACATTCTGAAGTGGAGATAAGAATGATTTCTGAAGGCTCGGTGTGTGGAAGGAAAATCAAGAGCTAACCAGCGTTCACTGGATAGCCAATTGAACAGCACGGCTGCGAGTGTTAACACGCAGCTGAAACCAGCCTTGGGTTGCTTGGACATTCACCAGTGGTGAAACGAAAACCTGCTGGGAGTGGAGAACAAGATGAATTCAAGATTCGCCTGAATGAATGAAACATTCTGTAGTGTAGATTGCAATGGTTTCTGAGGTTTGTATTGTCTGAACTGGAAAAAGAAGAACTCACCAGTGTTGAGTCGCTAGACCGTGAACAGCACGGGTTCGAGTGTGAATAGACCGCTGAAAACCATCATTGCGTTACTTGAACATTCAGCAGTGGTGCAATGAAAACCTGCCGGGAGTGGAGATTCAGATGAATTCCAGATTCGCAGTGAATGAATGGAACATTCTCTAGTGGTGATTCCAATGATTTCTGAAGGCTGGGTTTTGTGGACACGAAAATGTAGAGCTGAACAGGGTGGAATGGATAGCCAAATGAACAGCACGTCTCGTAGTAAGAACAGGCCACTGAAAACCAGCTTTGGCTTAATTGGACATTCACAAGTGGTGTAACGAAAACCTGACGGGAGTTGAGAATTAGATGAATTTCAGATTTGCCGTCAATGAATGGAACATTCTGTGGAGGAGATACCAATTGTTTCTGAAGTTTGGGTTATGTGGACAGGAAAATGGAGCTGAAGAGGGTTGAGTGGATAGCAAATTGAACAGGACGGCTGAGAGTATGAGCAGGCCACTTAAAACCAGCATTGGCTTACTTGGATATTTACCAGTGGTGTCACGAAAACCTGCCGGGAGTGGAGATTCAGATGAATTCCAGATTCGCTGTGAATGAATGGAACATTCTGTAGTGGAGATAACAATGATTTCTCCAGTCTCTGTGGTGTGGACAGGAAAATGTAGAGCTGGCCAGGGTTGAGTGGATAGCCAATTGAACAGCACCACTGCGCTTGTGAAGAAAACACTTAAAACATTGGGTTACTTGGACATTCAACAGTGGTGTAACGAAAACCTGCCGGGAGTGGAGGTTCAGAGGAATTCCAGATTCGCAGTGAATGAATGGAACATTCTCTAGTGGAGATTCCAACGATTTCTGAAGGCTGGGTCGTGTGGAAGGAAAATCAAGAACTAATCAGGATTTAGTGGAAAGCCAATTGTATAGCATGGCTGCGAGTGTGAACATGCAGCTGAAAACCAGCATTGGGTTACTTGGACATTCATCAGTGGTGTAAGGAAAACCTGCATGGAGTGGAGAGTCAGTTGAATTCCACATTCGCAGTGAATGAATGGAACATTCTGTAGAGGAGATTCCAATGATTTCTGAAGCCTGTGTTGTGTGGACAGGAAAATGAAGAGCTGACCAGGCTTGAATCGATAGCCAAGTAAACAGCAGGGCTGCGAATATGAACAGGCCGCTGAAAACCAGCATTGGGTTACTTGGACATTCAACAGTGGTGTAATGAAAACCTGCGTGGAGTTGAGAGTCAGATGAATTCCAGATTCGCAGTGAATGAATGGAACATTCTGTAGTGGAGATAACAAAGATTTCTGAAGGCTGGTAGTGTGGTGGGACAATGAAGAGCTGAACAGGGTGGAGTGAATTGTCAATTAAACAGCACGGCTGCGAGTATGAACAGGCCTCTGAAAACCAGCATTGGCTTACTTGGACATTCACAAGTGGTGTAATGTTAACCAGGCGGGAGTGGAGAATCAGATAAACTCCAGACTCGCAGTGAATGAATGGAACATTCTGTAGTGGAGATTGCAATGATTTCTGAAATCTGGATTGTGGGGACACGAAAATGAAGAGCTGACCAGTGTTGAGTGGATAGCCTGTAAAAAGCCTCGGCTTCGAATGTGAACAGACCACTGAAAACCAGTATTGCATTACTTCGACTTTCAGCAGTGGTGTAACGAAAGCCTGCGTGGAGTGCAGATTCAGATGAATTCCAGATTCCCAGTGAATGAATGGAACATCCTGTAGTGGAGATTACAATGATTTCTGAAGGCTGGGTTGTGTGCACAGGAAAATGAGGAGCAAAACAGGTTGAGTGGATAGCCAATTGAACAGCACGACTGCGAACATGAACAGGCCTCTGAAAACCAGCATTGTTTTACTTGGACATTCACAAGTGGTGTAAGATAAATCTGCAGGTAGTGGAGATTCAGTTGAATTCCAGATTCGCAGTGAATGAATGGAACATTCTGTACTGGAGATTGCAATGATTTCTCAAGTCTGGATTGTTTGGACATGAAAATGAAGAGCTGACCACAGTTGTGTGGATACCCAGTAAAAAGCAGGGCTTAGAGTGTGAACAGACCGCTGAAAACCAGCATTGTGTTACTTGGACATTCATAAGTGGTGTAATGAAAGCCTACCTGGAGTGCAGATTCAGATGAATTCCAGATTGGCAGTGAATGAATGGAACATTCTGTACTGGCGATTCCAATGATTTCTGAAGTCTGATATTGTGGAAAAGAAAATGAAAGGCTGACCAGGTTTGAGTGGATAGACAATTGAACAGCACACTGCGAGTGTGAAAAGGCGGCTGAAAACCAGCATTGGATTACTTGGTCATTCACCAGTGCTGTAATGAAAACCTGCCTGGAGCGGAGAGTCAGATGAATTGCAGAATCGCAGTGAATGAATGGAACAGTCTGTAGTGGAGAGCCCAATGATTTCTGAAGGCTGGTTTGTGTGGAGAGGAAAATGAAGAGCTGACCAATATTGAGTGGATAGCCCATTGAACAGCACTTCTGCGAGTTGAACATGCCTCTGAAAACCAGTATTGAGTTACTTGGACATTCACCAGTGGCGTAACGAAAACCTGCCAGGAGTGGAGGTTCAGATGAATTCCAGATTCGCAGTGAATGAATGGAACATTCTCTAGTGGTGATTCCAATGATTTCTGAAGGCTGGGTTTTGTGGACACGAAAATGTAGAGCTGAACAGGGTGGAGTGGATAGCCAAATGAACAGCACGTCTCTTAGTATGAACAGGCCACTGAAAACCAGCATTGGCTTACTTGGACATTCACAAGTGGTGTAACGATAACCCGCCGGGAGTTGAGAGTCAGATGAATTTAAGATTCGCAGTGAATGAACGGAACATTCTGTGGAGGAGATACCAATTATTTCTGAAGGTTGGGTTATGAGGACAGGAAAATGTAGAGCTGAATAGGGTTGGGTGGATAGCAAATTGAACAGCACGGCTGAGTGTGTTAGCAGGCGGCTTAAAACCAGCATTGTCTTCCTGGGACATTTACCAGTGGTGTCACGAAAACCTTCCAGGAGTGGAGACTCTGATGAATTCCAGATTCGCGTGATTGAATGGAACATTCTGTAGTGGTGATTGCCAACATTTAGGAATCTGGATAGTCTGGACAGGATATTGAAGAGCTGACCGATATTGAGTGGATAGCCAATGAACAGCACGGTTTCGAGTGTGAACAGACCACTAAGAAGCAGCATTGCATTACTTGGACATTCATCAGTGGTGTAAGGAAAACCTGCATGGAGTGGAGAGTCAGTTGAATTCCACATTCGCAGTGAATGAATGGAACATTCTGTAGAGGAGATTCCAATGATTTCTGAAGCCTGTGTTGTGTGGACAGGAAAATGAAGAGCTGACCAGGCTTGAATCGATAGCCAAGTAAACAGCAGGGCTGCGAATATGAACAGGCCGCTGAAAACCAGCATTGGGTTACTTGGACATTCAACAGTGGTGTAATGAAAACCTGCGTGGAGTTGAGAGTCAGATGAATTCCAGATTCGCAGTGAATGAATGGAACATTCTGTAGTGGAGATAACAAAGATTTCTGAAGGCTGGTAGTGTGGTGGGACAATGAAGAGCTGAACAGGGTGGAGTGAATTGTCAATTAAACAGCACGGCTGCGAGTATGAACAGGCCTCTGAAAACCAGCATTGGCTTACTTGGACATTCACAAGTGGTGTAATGTTAACCAGGCGGGAGTGGAGAATCAGATAAACTCCAGACTCGCAGTGAATGAATGGAACATTCTGTAGTGGAGATTGCAATGATTTCTGAAATCTGGATTGTGGGGACACGAAAATGAAGAGCTGACCAGTGTTGAGTGGATAGCCTGTAAAAAGCCTCGGCTTCGAATGTGAACAGACCACTGAAAACCAGTATTGCATTACTTCGACTTTCAGCAGTGGTGTAACGAAAGCCTGCGTGGAGTGCAGATTCAGATGAATTCCAGATTCCCAGTGAATGAATGGAACATCCTGTAGTGGAGATTACAATGATTTCTGAAGGCTGGGTTGTGTGCACAGGAAAATGAGGAGCAAAACAGGTTGAGTGGATAGCCAATTGA
Organism: Sorex fumeus; assembly: GCF_029834395.1. Lineage (NCBI taxonomy): Eukaryota > Metazoa > Chordata > Mammalia > Eulipotyphla > Soricidae > Sorex > Sorex fumeus. The sequence goes on from NW_026606273.1 coordinate 479,930, forward strand.
ACAGCACGACTGCGAACATGAACAGGCCTCTGAAAACCAGCATTGTTTTACTTGGACATTCACAAGTGGTGTAAGATAAATCTGCAGGTAGTGGAGATTCAGTTGAATTCCAGATTCGCAGTGAATGAATGGAACATTCTGTACTGGAGATTGCAATGATTTCTCAAGTCTGGATTGTTTGGACATGAAAATGAAGAGCTGACCACAGTTGTGTGGATACCCAGTAAAAAGCAGGGCTTAGAGTGTGAACAGACCGCTGAAAACCAGCATTGTGTTACTTGGACATTCATAAGTGGTGTAATGAAAGCCTACCTGGAGTGCAGATTCAGATGAATTCCAGATTGGCAGTGAATGAATGGAACATTCTGTACTGGCGATTCCAATGATTTCTGAAGTCTGATATTGTGGAAAAGAAAATGAAAGGCTGACCAGGTTTGAGTGGATAGACAATTGAACAGCACACTGCGAGTGTGAAAAGGCGGCTGAAAACCAGCATTGGATTACTTGGTCATTCACCAGTGCTGTAATGAAAACCTGCCTGGAGCGGAGAGTCAGATGAATTGCAGAATCGCAGTGAATGAATGGAACAGTCTGTAGTGGAGAGCCCAATGATTTCTGAAGGCTGGTTTGTGTGGAGAGGAAAATGAAGAGCTGACCAATATTGAGTGGATAGCCCATTGAACAGCACTTCTGCGAGTTGAACATGCCTCTGAAAACCAGTATTGAGTTACTTGGACATTCACCAGTGGCGTAACGAAAACCTGCCAGGAGTGGAGGTTCAGATGAATTCCAGATTCGCAGTGAATGAATGGAACATTCTCTAGTGGTGATTCCAATGATTTCTGAAGGCTGGGTTTTGTGGACACGAAAATGTAGAGCTGAACAGGGTGGAGTGGATAGCCAAATGAACAGCACGTCTCTTAGTATGAACAGGCCACTGAAAACCAGCATTGGCTTACTTGGACATTCACAAGTGGTGTAACGATAACCCGCCGGGAGTTGAGAGTCAGATGAATTTAAGATTCGCAGTGAATGAACGGAACATTCTGTGGAGGAGATACCAATTATTTCTGAAGGTTGGGTTATGAGGACAGGAAAATGTAGAGCTGAATAGGGTTGGGTGGATAGCAAATTGAACAGCACGGCTGAGTGTGTTAGCAGGCGGCTTAAAACCAGCATTGTCTTCCTTGGACATTTACCAGTGGTGTCACGAAAACCTTCCAGGAGTGGAGACTCTGATGAATTCCAGATTCGCGTGATTGAATGGAACATTCTGTAGTGGTGATTGCCAACATTTAGGAATCTGGATAGTCTGGACAGGATATTGAAGAGCTGACCGATATTGAGTGGATAGCCAATGAACAGCACGGTTTCGAGTGTGAACAGACCACTAAGAAGCAGCATTGCATTACTTGGACATTCATCAGTGGTGTAACGAAAGCCTTCCTGGAATGCAGATTCAGAGTATTTCCAGATTCACAGTGAATGAATGGAAATTTCTGTAGTAGAGATTCCAATGATTTCTGAACGCTGGGTTGTGTGGACAGGAAAATGAAGAGCTGACTAGGTTTGACTGGATTGCCAATTGAACAGCAAGGCTGTGAGTGTGAACAGCCGCTGAAAACCAGCATTGGATTACCTGGTCATTCACCAGTGTTGTTAGGAAAATCTGCCTGGTGTGGAGAGTCAGAGGAATTCCAGATTCGCAGGGAACGAATGGAACATTCTGAAGTGGAGATAAGAATGATTTCTGAAGGCTCGGTGTGTGGAAGGAAAATCAAGAGCTAACCAGCGTTCACTGGATAGCCAATTGAACAGCACGGCTGCGAGTGTTAACACGCAGCTGAAACCAGCCTTGGGTTGCTTGGACATTCACCAGTGGTGAAACGAAAACCTGCTGGGAGTGGAGAACAAGATGAATTCAAGATTCGCCTGAATGAATGAAACATTCTGTAGTGTAGATTGCAATGGTTTCTGAGGTTTGTATTGTCTGAACTGGAAAAAGAAGAACTCACCAGTGTTGAGTCGCTAGACCGTGAACAGCACGGGTTCGAGTGTGAATAGACCGCTGAAAACCATCATTGCGTTACTTGAACATTCAGCAGTGGTGCAATGAAAACCTGCCGGGAGTGGAGATTCAGATGAATTCCAGATTCGCAGTGAATGAATGGAACATTCTCTAGTGGTGATTCCAATGATTTCTGAAGGCTGGGTTTTGTGGACACGAAAATGTAGAGCTGAACAGGGTGGAATGGATAGCCAAATGAACAGCACGTCTCGTAGTAAGAACAGGCCACTGAAAACCAGCTTTGGCTTAATTGGACATTCACAAGTGGTGTAACGAAAACCTGACGGGAGTTGAGAATTAGATGAATTTCAGATTTGCCGTCAATGAATGGAACATTCTGTGGAGGAGATACCAATTGTTTCTGAAGTTTGGGTTATGTGGACAGGAAAATGGAGCTGAAGAGGGTTGAGTGGATAGCAAATTGAACAGGACGGCTGAGAGTATGAGCAGGCCACTTAAAACCAGCATTGGCTTACTTGGATATTTACCAGTGGTGTCACGAAAACCTGCCGGGAGTGGAGATTCAGATGAATTCCAGATTCGCTGTGAATGAATGGAACATTCTGTAGTGGAGATAACAATGATTTCTCCAGTCTCTGTGGTGTGGACAGGAAAATGTAGAGCTGGCCAGGGTTGAGTGGATAGCCAATTGAACAGCACCACTGCGCTTGTGAAGAAAACACTTAAAACATTGGGTTACTTGGACATTCAACAGTGGTGTAACGAAAACCTGCCGGGAGTGGAGGTTCAGAGGAATTCCAGATTCGCAGTGAATGAATGGAACATTCTCTAGTGGAGATTCCAACGATTTCTGAAGGCTGGGTCGTGTGGAAGGAAAATCAAGAACTAATCAGGATTTAGTGGAAAGCCAATTGTATAGCATGGCTGCGAGTGTGAACATGCAGCTGAAAACCAGCATTGGGTTACTTGGACATTCATCAGTGGTGTAAGGAAAACCTGCATGGAGTGGAGAGTCAGTTGAATTCCACATTCGCAGTGAATGAATGGAACATTCTGTAGAGGAGATTCCAATGATTTCTGAAGCCTGTGTTGTGTGGACAGGAAAATGAAGAGCTGACCAGGCTTGAATCGATAGCCAAGTAAACAGCAGGGCTGCGAATATGAACAGGCCGCTGAAAACCAGCATTGGGTTACTTGGACATTCAACAGTGGTGTAATGAAAACCTGCGTGGAGTTGAGAGTCAGATGAATTCCAGATTCGCAGTGAATGAATGGAACATTCTGTAGTGGAGATAACAAAGATTTCTGAAGGCTGGTAGTGTGGTGGGACAATGAAGAGCTGAACAGGGTGGAGTGAATTGTCAATTAAACAGCACGGCTGCGAGTATGAACAGGCCTCTGAAAACCAGCATTGGCTTACTTGGACATTCACAAGTGGTGTAATGTTAACCAGGCGGGAGTGGAGAATCAGATAAACTCCAGACTCGCAGTGAATGAATGGAACATTCTGTAGTGGAGATTGCAATGATTTCTGAAATCTGGATTGTGGGGACACGAAAATGAAGAGCTGACCAGTGTTGAGTGGATAGCCTGTAAAAAGCCTCGGCTTCGAATGTGAACAGACCACTGAAAACCAGTATTGCATTACTTCGACTTTCAGCAGTGGTGTAACGAAAGCCTGCGTGGAGTGCAGATTCAGATGAATTCCAGATTCCCAGTGAATGAATGGAACATCCTGTAGTGGAGATTACAATGATTTCTGAAGGCTGGGTTGTGTGCACAGGAAAATGAGGAGCAAAACAGGTTGAGTGGATAGCCAATTGAACAGCACGACTGCGAACATGAACAGGCCTCTGAAAACCAGCATTGTTTTACTTGGACATTCACAAGTGGTGTAAGATAAATCTGCAGGTAGTGGAGATTCAGTTGAATTCCAGATTCGCAGTGAATGAATGGAACATTCTGTACTGGAGATTGCAATGATTTCTCAAGTCTGGATTGTTTGGACATGAAAATGAAGAGCTGACCACAGTTGTGTGGATACCCAGTAAAAAGCAGGGCTTAGAGTGTGAACAGACCGCTGAAAACCAGCATTGTGTTACTTGGACATTCATAAGTGGTGTAATGAAAGCCTACCTGGAGTGCAGATTCAGATGAATTCCAGATTGGCAGTGAATGAATGGAACATTCTGTACTGGCGATTCCAATGATTTCTGAAGTCTGATATTGTGGAAAAGAAAATGAAAGGCTGACCAGGTTTGAGTGGATAGACAATTGAACAGCACACTGCGAGTGTGAAAAGGCGGCTGAAAACCAGCATTGGATTACTTGGTCATTCACCAGTGCTGTAATGAAAACCTGCCTGGAGCGGAGAGTCAGATGAATTGCAGAATCGCAGTGAATGAATGGAACAGTCTGTAGTGGAGAGCCCAATGATTTCTGAAGGCTGGTTTGTGTGGAGAGGAAAATGAAGAGCTGACCAATATTGAGTGGATAGCCCATTGAACAGCACTTCTGCGAGTTGAACATGCCTCTGAAAACCAGTATTGAGTTACTGGGACATTCACCAGTGGCGTAACGAAAACCTGCCAGGAGTGGAGGTTCAGAGGAATTCCAGATTCGCAGTGAATGAATGGAACATTCTCTAGTGGTGATTCCAATGATTTCTGAAGGCTGGGTTTTGTGGACACGAAAATGTAGAGCTGAACAGGGTGGAGTGGATAGCCAAATGAACAGCACGTCTCTTAGTATGAACAGGCCACTGAAAACCAGCATTGGCTTACTTGGACATTCACAAGTGGTGTAACGATAACCCGCCGGGAGTTGAGAGTCAGATGAATTTAAGATTCGCAGTGAATGAACGGAACATTCTGTGGAGGAGATACCAATTATTTCTGAAGGTTGGGTTATGAGGACAGGAAAATGTAGAGCTGAATAGGGTTGGGTGGATAGCAAATTGAACAGCACGGCTGAGTGTGTTAGCAGGCGGCTTAAAACCAGCATTGTCTTCCTTGGACATTTACCAGTGGTGTCACGAAAACCTTCCAGGAGTGGAGACTCTGATGAATTCCAGATTCGCGTGATTGAATGGAACATTCTGTAGTGGTGATTGCCAACATTTAGGAATCTGGATAGTCTGGACAGGATATTGAAGAGCTGACCGATATTGAGTGGATAGCCAATGAACAGCACGGTTTCGAGTGTGAACAGACCACTAAGAAGCAGCATTGCATTACTTGGACATTCATCAGTGGTGTAACGAAAGCCTTCCTGGAATGCAGATTCAGAGTATTTCCAGATTCACAGTGAATGAATGGAAATTTCTGTAGTAGAGATTCCAATGATTTCTGAACGCTGGGTTGTGTGGACAGGAAAATGAAGAGCTGACTAGGTTTGACTGGATTGCCAATTGAACAGCAAGGCTGTGAGTGTGAACAGCCGCTGAAAACCAGCATTGGATTACCTGGTCATTCACCAGTGTTGTTAGGAAAATCTGCCTGGTGTGGAGAGTCAGAGGAATTCCAGATTCGCAGGGAACGAATGGAACATTCTGAAGTGGAGATAAGAATGATTTCTGAAGGCTCGGTGTGTGGAAGGAAAATCAAGAGCTAACCAGCGTTCACTGGATAGCCAATTGAACAGCACGGCTGCGAGTGTTAACACGCAGCTGAAACCAGCCTTGGGTTGCTTGGACATTCACCAGTGGTGAAACGAAAACCTGCTGGGAGTGGAGAACAAGATGAATTCAAGATTCGCCTGAATGAATGAAACATTCTGTAGTGTAGATTGCAATGGTTTCTGAGGTTTGTATTGTCTGAACTGGAAAAAGAAGAACTCACCAGTGTTGAGTCGCTAGACCGTGAACAGCACGGGTTCGAGTGTGAATAGACCGCTGAAAACCATCATTGCGTTACTTGAACATTCAGCAGTGGTGCAATGAAAACCTGCCGGGAGTGGAGATTCAGATGAATTCCAGATTCGCAGTGAATGAATGGAACATTCTCTAGTGGTGATTCCAATGATTTCTGAAGGCTGGGTTTTGTGGACACGAAAATGTAGAGCTGAACAGGGTGGAATGGATAGCCAAATGAACAGCACGTCTCGTAGTAAGAACAGGCCACTGAAAACCAGCTTTGGCTTAATTGGACATTCACAAGTGGTGTAACGAAAACCTGACGGGAGTTGAGAATTAGATGAATTTCAGATTTGCCGTCAATGAATGGAACATTCTGTGGAGGAGATACCAATTGTTTCTGAAGTTTGGGTTATGTGGACAGGAAAATGGAGCTGAAGAGGGTTGAGTGGATAGCAAATTGAACAGCACGGCTGAGAGTATGAGCAGGCCACTTAAAACCAGCATTGGCTTACTTGGATATTTACCAGTGGTGTCACGAAAACCTGCCGGGAGTGGAGATTCAGATGAATTCCAGATTCGCTGTGAATGAATGGAACATTCTGTAGTGGAGATAACAATGATTTCTCCAGTCTCTGTGGTGTGGACAGGAAAATGTAGAGCTGGCCAGGGTTGAGTGGATAGCCAATTGAACAGCACCACTGCGCTTGTGAAGAAAACACTTAAAACATTGGGTTACTTGGACATTCAACAGTGGTGTAACGAAAACCTGCCGGGAGTGGAGGTTCAGAGGAATTCCAGATTCGCAGTGAATGAATGGAACATTCTCTAGTGGAGATTCCAACGATTTCTGAAGGCTGGGTCGTGTGGAAGGAAAATCAAGAACTAATCAGGATTTAGTGGAAAGCCAATTGTATAGCATGGCTGCGAGTGTGAACATGCAGCTGAAAACCAGCATTGGGTTACTTGGACATTCATCAGTGGTGTAAGGAAAACCTGCATGGAGTGGAGAGTCAGTTGAATTCCACATTCGCAGTGAATGAATGGAACATTCTGTAGAGGAGATTCCAATGATTTCTGAAGCCTGTGTTGTGTGGACAGGAAAATGAAGAGCTGACCAGGCTTGAATCGATAGCCAAGTAAACAGCAGGGCTGCGAATATGAACAGGCCGCTGAAAACCAGCATTGGGTTACTTGGACATTCAACAGTGGTGTAATGAAAACCTGCGTGGAGTTGAGAGTCAGATGAATTCCAGATTCGCAGTGAATGAATGGAACATTCTGTAGTGGAGATAACAAAGATTTCTGAAGGCTGGTAGTGTGGTGGGACAATGAAGAGCTGAACAGGGTGGAGTGAATTGTCAATTAAACAGCACGGCTGCGAGTATGAACAGGCCTCTGAAAACCAGCATTGGCTTACTTGGACATTCACAAGTGGTGTAATGTTAACCAGGCGGGAGTGGAGAATCAGATAAACTCCAGACTCGCAGTGAATGAATGGAACATTCTGTAGTGGAGATTGCAATGATTTCTGAAATCTGGATTGTGGGGACACGAAAATGAAGAGCTGACCAGTGTTGAGTGGATAGCCTGTAAAAAGCCTCGGCTTCGAATGTGAACAGACCACTGAAAACCAGTATTGCATTACTTCGACTTTCAGCAGTGGTGTAACGAAAGCCTGCGTGGAGTGCAGATTCAGATGAATTCCAGATTCCCAGTGAATGAATGGAACATCCTGTAGTGGAGATTACAATGATTTCTGAAGGCTGGGTTGTGTGCACAGGAAAATGAGGAGCAAAACAGGTTGAGTGGATAGCCAATTGAACAGCACGACTGCGAACATGAACAGGCCTCTGAAAACCAGCATTGTTTTACTTGGACATTCACAAGTGGTGTAAGATAAATCTGCAGGTAGTGGAGATTCAGTTGAATTCCAGATTCGCAGTGAATGAATGGAACATTCTGTACTGGAGATTGCAATGATTTCTCAAGTCTGGATTGTTTGGACATGAAAATGAAGAGCTGACCACAGTTGTGTGGATACCCAGTAAAAAGCAGGGCTTAGAGTGTGAACAGACCGCTGAAAACCAGCATTGTGTTACTTGGACATTCATAAGTGGTGTAATGAAAGCCTACCTGGAGTGCAGATTCAGATGAATTCCAGATTGGCAGTGAATGAATGGAACATTCTGTACTGGCGATTCCAATGATTTCTGAAGTCTGATATTGTGGAAAAGAAAATGAAAGGCTGACCAGGTTTGAGTGGATAGACAATTGAACAGCACACTGCGAGTGTGAAAAGGCGGCTGAAAACCAGCATTGGATTACTTGGTCATTCACCAGTGCTGTAATGAAAACCTGCCTGGAGCGGAGAGTCAGATGAATTGCAGAATCGCAGTGAATGAATGGAACAGTCTGTAGTGGAGAGCCCAATGATTTCTGAAGGCTGGTTTGTGTGGAGAGGAAAATGAAGAGCTGACCAATATTGAGTGGATAGCCCATTGAACAGCACTTCTGCGAGTTGAACATGCCTCTGAAAACCAGTATTGAGTTACTTGGACATTCACCAGTGGCGTAACGAAAACCTGCCAGGAGTGGAGGTTCAGAGGAATTCCAGATTCGCAGTGAATGAATGGAACATTCTCTAGTGGTGATTCCAATGATTTCTGAAGGCTGGGTTTTGTGGACACGAAAATGTAGAGCTGAACAGGGTGGAGTGGATAGCCAAATGAACAGCACGTCTCTTAGTATGAACAGGCCACTGAAAACCAGCATTGGCTTACTTGGACATTCACAAGTGGTGTAACGATAACCCGCCGGGAGTTGAGAGTCAGATGAATTTAAGATTCGCAGTGAATGAACGGAACATTCTGTGGAGGAGATACCAATTATTTCTGAAGGTTGGGTTATGAGGACAGGAAAATGTAGAGCTGAATAGGGTTGGGTGGATAGCAAATTGAACAGCACGGCTGAGTGTGTTAGCAGGCGGCTTAAAACCAGCATTGTCTTCCTTGGACATTTACCAGTGGTGTCACGAAAACCTTCCAGGAGTGGAGACTCTGATGAATTCCAGATTCGCGTGATTGAATGGAACATTCTGTAGTGGTGATTGCCAACATTTAGGAATCTGGATAGTCTGGACAGGATATTGAAGAGCTGACCGATATTGAGTGGATAGCCAATGAACAGCACGGTTTCGAGTGTGAACAGACCACTAAGAAGCAGCATTGCATTACTTGGACATTCATCAGTGGTGTAACGAAAGCCTTCCTGGAATGCAGATTCAGAGTATTTCCAGATTCACAGTGAATGAATGGAAATTTCTGTAGTAGAGATTCCAATGATTTCTGAACGCTGGGTTGTGTGGACAGGAAAATGAAGAGCTGACTAGGTTTGACTGGATTGCCAATTGAACAGCAAGGCTGTGAGTGTGAACAGCCGCTGAAAACCAGCATTGGATTACCTGGTCATTCACCAGTGTTGTTAGGAAAATCTGCCTGGTGTGGAGAGTCAGAGGAATTCCAGATTCGCAGGGAACGAATGGAACATTCTGAAGTGGAGATAAGAATGATTTCTGAAGGCTCGGTGTGTGGAAGGAAAATCAAGAGCTAACCAGCGTTCACTGGATAGCCAATTGAACAGCACGGCTGCGAGTGTTAACACGCAGCTGAAACCAGCCTTGGGTTGCTTGGACATTCACCAGTGGTGAAACGAAAACCTGCTGGGAGTGGAGAACAAGATGAATTCAAGATTCGCCTGAATGAATGAAACATTCTGTAGTGTAGATTGCAATGGTTTCTGAGGTTTGTATTGTCTGAACTGGAAAAAGAAGAACTCACCAGTGTTGAGTCGCTAGACCGTGAACAGCACGGGTTCGAGTGTGAATAGACCGCTGAAAACCATCATTGCGTTACTTGAACATTCAGCAGTGGTGCAATGAAAACCTGCCGGGAGTGGAGATTCAGATGAATTCCAGATTCGCAGTGAATGAATGGAACATTCTCTAGTGGTGATTCCAATGATTTCTGAAGGCTGGGTTTTGTGGACACGAAAATGTAGAGCTGAACAGGGTGGAATGGATAGCCAAATGAACAGCACGTCTCGTAGTAAGAACAGGCCACTGAAAACCAGCTTTGGCTTAATTGGACATTCACAAGTGGTGTAACGAAAACCTGACGGGAGTTGAGAATTAGATGAATTTCAGATTTGCCGTCAATGAATGGAACATTCTGTGGAGGAGATACCAATTGTTTCTGAAGTTTGGGTTATGTGGACAGGAAAATGGAGCTGAAGAGGGTTGAGTGGATAGCAAATTGAACAGGACGGCTGAGAGTATGAGCAGGCCACTTAAAACCAGCATTGGCTTACTTGGATATTTACCAGTGGTGTCACGAAAACCTGCCGGGAGTGGAGATTCAGATGAATTCCAGATTCGCTGTGAATGAATGGAACATTCTGTAGTGGAGATAACAATGATTTCTCCAGTCTCTGTGGTGTGGACAGGAAAATGTAGAGCTGGCCAGGGTTGAGTGGATAGCCAATTGAACAGCACCACTGCGCTTGTGAAGAAAACACTTAAAACATTGGGTTACTTGGACATTCAACAGTGGTGTAACGAAAACCTGCCGGGAGTGGAGGTTCAGAGGAATTCCAGATTCGCGGTGAATGAATGGAACATTCTCTAGTGGAGATTCCAACGATTTCTGAAGGCTGGGTCGTGTGGAAGGAAAATCAAGAACTAATCAGGATTTAGTGGAAAGCCAATTGTATAGCATGGCTGCGAGTGTGAACATGCAGCTGAAAACCAGCATTGGGTTACTTGGACATTCATCAGTGGTGTAAGGAAAACCTGCATGGAGTGGAGAGTCAGTTGAATTCCACATTCGCAGTGAATGAATGGAACATTCTGTAGAGGAGATTCCAATGATTTCTGAAGCCTGTGTTGTGTGGACAGGAAAATGAAGAGCTGACCAGGCTTGAATCGATAGCCAAGTAAACAGCAGGGCTGCGAATATGAACAGGCCGCTGAAAACCAGCATTGGGTTACTTGGACATTCAACAGTGGTGTAATGAAAACCTGCGTGGAGTTGAGAGTCAGATGAATTCCAGATTCGCAGTGAATGAATGGAACATTCTGTAGTGGAGATAACAAAGATTTCTGAAGGCTGGTAGTGTGGTGGGACAATGAAGAGCTGAACAGTGTGGAGTGAATTGTCAATTAAACAGCACGGCTGCGAGTATGAACAGGCCTCTGAAAACCAGCATTGGCTTACTTGGACATTCACAAGTGGTGTAATGTTAACCAGGCGGGAGTGGAGAATCAGATAAACTCCAGACTCGCAGTGAATGAATGGAACATTCTGTAGTGGAGATTGCAATGATTTCTGAAATCTGGATTGTGGGGACACGAAAATGAAGAGCTGACCAGTGTTGAGTGGATAGCCTGTAAAAAGCCTCGGCTTCGAATGTGAACAGACCACTGAAAACCAGTATTGCATTACTTCGACTTTCAGCAGTGGTGTAACGAAAGCCTGCGTGGAGTGCAGATTCAGATGAATTCCAGATTCCCAGTGAATGAATGGAACATCCTGTAGTGGAGATTACAATGATTTCTGAAGGCTGGGTTGTGTGCACAGGAAAATGAGGAGCAAAACAGGTTGAGTGGATAGCCAATTGAACAGCACGACTGCGAACATGAACAGGCCTCTGAAAACCAGCATTGTTTTACTTGGACATTCACAAGTGGTGTAAGATAAATCTGCAGGTAGTGGAGATTCAGTTGAATTCCAGATTCGCAGTGAATGAATGGAACATTCTGTACTGGAGATTGCAATGATTTCTCAAGTCTGGATTGTTTGGACATGAAAATGAAGAGCTGACCACAGTTGTGTGGATACCCAGTAAAAAGCAGGGCTTAGAGTGTGAACAGACCGCTGAAAACCAGCATTGTGTTACTTGGACATTCATAAGTGGTGTAATGAAAGCCTACCTGGAGTGCAGATTCAGATGAATTCCAGATTGGCAGTGAATGAATGGAACATTCTGTACTGGCGATTCCAATGATTTCTGAAGTCTGATATTGTGGAAAAGAAAATGAAAGGCTGACCAGGTTTGAGTGGATAGACAATTGAACAGCACACTGCGAGTGTGAAAAGGCGGCTGAAAACCAGCATTGGATTACTTGGTCATTCACCAGTGCTGTAATGAAAACCTGCCTGGAGCGGAGAGTCAGATGAATTGCAGAATCGCAGTGAATGAATGTAACAGTCTGTAGTGGAGAGCCCAATGATTTCTGAAGGCTGGTTTGTGTGGAGAGGAAAATGAAGAGCTGACCAATATTGAGTGGATAGCCCATTGAACAGCACTTCTGCGAGTTGAACATGCCTCTGAAAACCAGTATTGAGTTACTTGGACATTCACCAGTGGCGTAACGAAAACCTGCCAGGAGTGGAGGTTCAGATGAATTCCAGATTCGCAGTGAATGAATGGAACATTCTCTAGTGGTGATTCCAATGATTTCTGAAGGCTGGGTTTTGTGGACACGAAAATGTAGAGCTGAACAGGGTGGAGTGGATAGCCAAATGAACAGCACGTCTCTTAGTATGAACAGGCCACTGAAAACCAGCATTGGCTTACTTGGACATTCACAAGTGGTGTAACGATAACCCGCCGGGAGTTGAGAGTCAGATGAATTTAAGATTCGCAGTGAATGAACGGAACATTCTGTGGAGGAGATACCAATTATTTCTGAAGGTTGGGTTATGAGGACAGGAAAATGTAGAGCTGAATAGGGTTGGGTGGATAGCAAATTGAACAGCACGGCTGAGTGTGTTAGCAGGCGGCTTAAAACCAGCATTGTCTTCCTTGGACATTTACCAGTGGTGTCACGAAAACCTTCCAGGAGTGGAGACTCTGATGAATTCCAGATTCGCGTGATTGAATGGAACATTCTGTAGTGGTGATTGCCAACATTTAGGAATCTGGATAGTCTGGACAGGATATTGAAGAGCTGACCGATATTGAGTGGATAGCCAATGAACAGCACGGTTTCGAGTGTGAACAGACCACTAAGAAGCAGCATTGCATTACTTGGACATTCATCAGTGGTGTAACGAAAGCCTTCCTGGAATGCAGATTCAGATTATTTCCAGATTCACAGTGAATGAATGGAAATTTCTGTAGTAGAGATTCCAATGATTTCTGAACGCTGGGTTGTGTGGACAGGAAAATGAAGAGCTGACTAGGTTTGACTGGATTGCCAATTGAACAGCAAGGCTGTGAGTGTGAACAGCCGCTGAAAACCAGCATTGGATTACCTGGTCATTCACCAGTGTTGTTAGGAAAATCTGCCTGGTGTGGAGAGTCAGAGGAATTCCAGATTCGCAGGGAACGAATGGAACATTCTGAAGTGGAGATAAGAATGATTTCTGAAGGCTCGGTGTGTGGAAGGAAAATCAAGAGCTAACCAGCGTTCACTGGATAGCCAATTGAACAGCACGGCTGCGAGTGTTAACACGCAGCTGAAACCAGCCTTGGGTTGCTTGGACATTCACCAGTGGTGAAACGAAAACCTGCTGGGAGTGGAGAACAAGATGAATTCAAGATTCGCCTGAATGAATGAAACATTCTGTAGTGTAGATTGCAATGGTTTCTGAGGTTTGTATTGTCTGAACTGGAAAAAGAAGAACTCACCAGTGTTGAGTCGCTAGACCGTGAACAGCACGGGTTCGAGTGTGAATAGACCGCTGAAAACCATCATTGCGTTACTTGAACATTCAGCAGTGGTGCAATGAAAACCTGCCGGGAGTGGAGATTCAGATGAATTCCAGATTCGCAGTGAATGAATGGAACATTCTCTAGTGGTGATTCCAATGATTTCTGAAGGCTGGGTTTTGTGGACACGAAAATGTAGAGCTGAACAGGGTGGAATGGATAGCCAAATGAACAGCACGTCTCGTAGTAAGAACAGGCCACTGAAAACCAGCTTTGGCTTAATTGGACATTCACAAGTGGTGTAACGAAAACCTGACGGGAGTTGAGAATTAGATGAATTTCAGATTTGCCGTCAATGAATGGAACATTCTGTGGAGGAGATACCAATTGTTTCTGAAGTTTGGGTTATGTGGACAGGAAAATGGAGCTGAAGAGGGTTGAGTGGATAGCAAATTGAACAGCACGGCTGAGAGTATGAGCAGGCCACTTAAAACCAGCATTGGCTTACTTGGATATTTACCAGTGGTGTCACGAAAACCTGCCGGGAGTGGAGATTCAGATGAATTCCAGATTCGCTGTGAATGAATGGAACATTCTGTAGTGGAGATAACAATGATTTCTCCAGTCTCTGTGGTGTGGACAGGAAAATGTAGAGCTGGCCAGGGTTGAGTGGATAGCCAATTGAACAGCACCACTGCGCTTGTGAAGAAAACACTTAAAACATTGGGTTACTTGGACATTCAACAGTGGTGTAACGAAAACCTGCCGGGAGTGGAGGTTCAGAGGAATTCCAGATTCGCAGTGAATGAATGGAACATTCTCTAGTGGAGATTCCAACGATTTCTGAAGGCTGGGTCGTGTGGAAGGAAAATCAAGAACTAATCAGGATTTAGTGGAAAGCCAATTGTATAGCATGGCTGCGAGTGTGAACATGCAGCTGAAAACCAGCATTGGGTTACTTGGACATTCATCAGTGGTGCAAGGAAAACCTGCATGGAGTGGAGAGTCAGTTGAATTCCACATTCGCAGTGAATGAATGGAACATTCTGTAGAGGAGATTCCAATGATTTCTGAAGCCTGTGTTGTGTGGACAGGAAAATGAAGAGCTGACCAGGCTTGAATCGATAGCCAAGTAAACAGCAGGGCTGCGAATATGAACAGGCCGCTGAAAACCAGCATTGGGTTACTTGGACATTCAACAGTGGTGTAATGAAAACCTGCGTGGAGTTGAGAGTCAGATGAATTCCAGATTCGCAGTGAATGAATGGAACATTCTGTAGTGGAGATAACAAAGATTTCTGAAGGCTGGTAGTGTGGTGGGACAATGAAGAGCTGAACAGGGTGGAGTGAATTGTCAATTAAACAGCACGGCTGCGAGTATGAACAGGCCTCTGTAAACCAGCATTGGCTTACTTGGACATTCACAAGTGGTGTAATGTTAACCAGGCGGGAGTGGAGAATCAGATAAACTCCAGACTCGCAGTGAATGAATGGAACATTCTGTAGTGGAGATTGCAATGATTTCTGAAATCTGGATTGTGGGGACACGAAAATGAAGAGCTGACCAGTGTTGAGTGGATAGCCTGTAAAAAGCCTCGGCTTCGAATGTGAACAGACCACTGAAAACCAGTATTGCATTACTTCGACTTTCAGCAGTGGTGTAACGAAAGCCTGCGTGGAGTGCAGATTCAGATGAATTCCAGATTCCCAGTGAATGAATGGAACATCCTGTAGTGGAGATTACAATGATTTCTGAAGGCTGGGTTGTGTGCACAGGAAAATGAGGAGCAAAACAGGTTGAGTGGATAGCCAATTGAACAGCACGACTGCGAACATGAACAGGCCTCTGAAAACCAGCATTGTTTTACTTGGACATTCACAAGTGGTGTAAGATAAATCTGCAGGTAGTGGAGATTCAGTTGAATTCCAGATTCGCAGTGAATGAATGGAACATTCTGTACTGGAGATTGCAATGATTTCTCAAGTCTGGATTGTTTGGACATGAAAATGAAGAGCTGACCACAGTTGTGTGGATACCCAGTAAAAAGCAGGGCTTAGAGTGTGAACAGACCGCTGAAAACCAGCATTGTGTTACTTGGACATTCATAAGTGGTGTAATGAAAGCCTACCTGGAGTGCAGATTCAGATGAATTCCAGATTGGCAGTGAATGAATGGAACATTCTGTACTGGCGATTCCAATGATTTCTGAAGTCTGATATTGTGGAAAAGAAAATGAAAGGCTGACCAGGTTTGAGTGGATAGACAATTGAACAGCACACTGCGAGTGTGAAAAGGCGGCTGAAAACCAGCATTGGATTACTTGGTCATTCACCAGTGCTGTAATGAAAACCTGCCTGGAGCGGAGAGTCAGATGAATTGCAGAATCGCAGTGAATGAATGGAACAGTCTGTAGTGGAGAGCCCAATGATTTCTGAAGGCTGGTTTGTGTGGAGAGGAAAATGAAGAGCTGACCAATATTGAGTGGATAGCCCATTGAACAGCACTTCTGCGAGTTGAACATGCCTCTGAAAACCAGTATTGAGTTACTGGGACATTCACCAGTGGCGTAACGAAAACCTGCCAGGAGTGGAGGTTCAGATGAATTCCAGATTCGCAGTGAATGAATGGAACATTCTCTAGTGGTGATTCCAATGATTTCTGAAGGCTGGGTTTTGTGGACACGAGAATGTAGAGCTGAACAGGGTGGAGTGGATAGCCAAATGAACAGCACGTCTCTTAGTATGAACAGGCCACTGAAAACCAGCATTGGCTTACTTGGACATTCACAAGTGTTGTAACGATAACCCGCCGGGAGTTGAGAGTCAGATGAATTTAAGATTCGCAGTGAATGAACGGAACATTCTGTGGAGGAGATACCAATTATTTCTGAAGGTTGGGTTATGAGGACAGGAAAATGTAGAGCTGAATAGGGTTGGGTGGATAGCAAATTGAACAGCACGGCTGAGTGTGTTAGCAGGCGGCTTAAAACCAGCATTGTCTTCCTTGGACATTTACCAGTGGTGTCACGAAAACCTTCCAGGAGTGGAGACTCTGATGAATTCCATATTCGCGTGATTGAATGGAACATTCTGTAGTGGTGATTGCCAACATTTAGGAATCTGGATAGTCTGGACAGGATATTGAAGAGCTGACCGATATTGAGTGGATAGCCAATGAACAGCACGGTTTCGAGTGTGAACAGACCACTAAGAAGCAGCATTGCATTACTTGGACATTCATCAGTGGTGTAACGAAAGCCTTCCTGGAATGCAGATTCAGATTATTTCCAGATTCACAGTGAATGAATGGAAATTTCTGTAGTAGAGATTCCAATGATTTCTGAACGCTGGGTTGTGTGGACAGGAAAATGAAGAGCTGACTAGGTTTGACTGGATTGCCAATTGAACAGCAAGGCTGTGAGTGTGAACAGCCGCTGAAAACCAGCATTGGATTACCTGGTCATTCACCAGTGTTGTTAGGAAAATCTGCCTGGTGTGGAGAGTCAGAGGAATTCCAGATTCGCAGGGAACGAATGGAACATTCTGAAGTGGAGATAAGAATGATTTCTGAAGGCTCGGTGTGTGGAAGGAAAATCAAGAGCTAACCAGCGTTCACTGGATAGCCAATTGAACAGCACGGCTGCGAGTGTTAACACGCAGCTGAAACCAGCCTTGGGTTGCTTGGACATTCACCAGTGGTGAAACGAAAACCTGCTGGGAGTGGAGAACAAGATGAATTCAAGATTCGCCTGAATGAATGAAACATTCTGTAGTGTAGATTGCAATGGTTTCTGAGGTTTGTATTGTCTGAACTGGAAAAAGAAGAACTCACCAGTGTTGAGTCGCTAGACCGTGAACAGCACGGGTTCGAGTGTGAATAGACCGCTGAAAACCATCATTGCGTTACTTGAACATTCAGCAGTGGTGCAATGAAAACCTGCCGGGAGTGGAGATTCAGATGAATTCCAGATTCGCAGTGAATGAATGGAACATTCTCTAGTGGTGATTCCAATGATTTCTGAAGGCTGGGTTTTGTGGACACGAAAATGTAGAGCTGAACAGGGTGGAATGGATAGCCAAATGAACAGCACGTCTCGTAGTAAGAACAGGCCACTGAAAACCAGCTTTGGCTTAATTGGACATTCACAAGTGGTGTAACGAAAACCTGACGGGAGTTGAGAATTAGATGAATTTCAGATTTGCCGTCAATGAATGGAACATTCTGTGGAGGAGATACCAATTGTTTCTGAAGTTTGGGTTATGTGGACAGGAAAATGGAGCTGAAGAGGGTTGAGTGGATAGCAAATTGAACAGCACGGCTGAGAGTATGAGCAGGCCACTTAAAACCAGCATTGGCTTACTTGGATATTTACCAGTGGTGTCACGAAAACCTGCCGGGAGTGGAGATTCAGATGAATTCCAGATTCGCTGTGAATGAATGGAACATTCTGTAGTGGAGATAACAATGATTTCTCCAGTCTCTGTGGTGTGGACAGGAAAATGTAGAGCTGGCCAGGGTTGAGTGGATAGCCAATTGAACAGCACCACTGCGCTTGTGAAGAAAACACTTAAAACATTGGGTTACTTGGACATTCAACAGTGGTGTAACGAAAACCTGCCGGGAGTGGAGGTTCAGAGGAATTCCAGATTCGCAGTGAATGAATGGAACATTCTCTAGTGGAGATTCCAACGATTTCTGAAGGCTGGGTCGTGTGGAAGGAAAATCAAGAACTAATCAGGATTTAGTGGAAAGCCAATTGTATAGCATGGCTGCGAGTGTGAACATGCAGCTGAAAACCAGCATTGGGTTACTTGGACATTCATCAGTGGTGTAAGGAAAACCTGCATGGAGTGGAGAGTCAGTTGAATTCCACATTCGCAGTGAATGAATGGAACATTCTGTAGAGGAGATTCCAATGATTTCTGAAGCCTGTGTTGTGTGGACAGGAAAATGAAGAGCTGACCAGGCTTGAATCGATAGCCAAGTAAACAGCAGGGCTGCGAATATGAACAGGCCGCTGAAAACCAGCATTGGGTTACTTGGACATTCAACAGTGGTGTAATGAAAACCTGCGTGGAGTTGAGAGTCAGATGAATTCCAGATTCGCAGTGAATGAATGGAACATTCTGTAGTGGAGATAACAAAGATTTCTGAAGGCTGGTAGTGTGGTGGGACAATGAAGAGCTGAACAGGGTGGAGTGAATTGTCAATTAAACAGCATGGCTGCGAGTATGAACAGGCCTCTGAAAACCAGCATTGGCTTACTTGGACATTCACAAGTGGTGTAATGTTAACCAGGCGGGAGTGGAGAATCAGATAAACTCCAGACTCGCAGTGAATGAATGGAACATTCTGTAGTGGAGATTGCAATGATTTCTGAAATCTGGATTGTGGGGACACGAAAATGAAGAGCTGACCAGTGTTGAGTGGATAGCCTGTAAAAAGCCTCGGCTTCGAATGTGAACAGACCACTGAAAACCAGTATTGCATTACTTCGACTTTCAGCAGTGGTGTAACGAAAGCCTGCGTGGAGTGCAGATTCAGATGAATTCCAGATTCCCAGTGAATGAATGGAACATCCTGTAGTGGAGATTACAATGATTTCTGAAGGCTGGGTTGTGTGCACAGGAAAATGAGGAGCAAAACAGGTTGAGTGGATAGCCAATTGAACAGCACGACTGCGAACATGAACAGGCCTCTGAAAACCAGCATTGTTTTACTTGGACATTCACAAGTGGTGTAAGATAAATCTGCAGGTAGTGGAGATTCAGTTGAATTCCAGATTCGCAGTGAATGAATGGAACATTCTGTACTGGAGATTGCAATGATTTCTCAAGTCTGGATTGTTTGGACATGAAAATGAAGAGCTGACCACAGTTGTGTGGATACCCAGTAAAAAGCAGGGCTTAGAGTGTGAACAGACCGCTGAAAACCAGCATTGTGTTACTTGGACATTCATAAGTGGTGTAATGAAAGCCTACCTGGAGTGCAGATTCAGATGAATTCCAGATTGGCAGTGAATGAATGGAACATTCTGTACTGGCGATTCCAATGATTTCTGAAGTCTGATATTGTGGAAAAGAAAATGAAAGGCTGACCAGGTTTGAGTGGATAGACAATTGAACAGCACACTGCGAGTGTGAAAAGGCGGCTGAAAACCAGCATTGGATTACTTGGTCATTCACCAGTGCTGTAATGAAAACCTGCCTGGAGCGGAGAGTCAGATGAATTGCAGAATCGCAGTGAATGAATGGAACAGTCTGTAGTGGAGAGCCCAATGATTTCTGAAGGCTGGTTTGTGTGGAGAGGAAAATGAAGAGCTGACCAATATTGAGTGGATAGCCCATTGAACAGCACTTCTGCGAGTTGAACATGCCTCTGAAAACCAGTATTGAGTTACTGGGACATTCACCAGTGGCGTAACGAAAACCTGCCAGGAGTGGAGGTTCAGATGAATTCCAGATTCGCAGTGAATGAATGGAACATTCTCTAGTGGTGATTCCAATGATTTCTGAAGGCTGGGTTTTGTGGACACGAGAATGTAGAGCTGAACAGGGTGGAGTGGATAGCCAAATGAACAGCACGTCTCTTAGTATGAACAGGCCACTGAAAACCAGCATTGGCTTACTTGGACATTCACAAGTGTTGTAACGATAACCCGCCGGGAGTTGAGAGTCAGATGAATTTAAGATTCGCAGTGAATGAACGGAACATTCTGTGGAGGAGATACCAATTATTTCTGAAGGTTGGGTTATGAGGACAGGAAAATGTAGAGCTGAATAGGGTTGGGTGGATAGCAAATTGAACAGCACGGCTGAGTGTGTTAGCAGGCGGCTTAAAACCAGCATTGTCTTCCTTGGACATTTACCAGTGGTGTCACGAAAACCTTCCAGGAGTGGAGACTCTGATGAATTCCAGATTCGCGTGATTGAATGGAACATTCTGTAGTGGTGATTGCCAACATTTAGGAATCTGGATAGTCTGGACAGGATATTGAAGAGCTGACCGATATTGAGTGGATAGCCAATGAACAGCACGGATTCGAGTGTGAACAGACCACTAAGAAGCAGCATTGCATTACTTGGACATTCATCAGTGGTGTAACGAAAGCCTTCCTGGAATGCAGATTCAGAGTATTTCCAGATTCACAGTGAATGAATGGAAATTTCTGTAGTAGAGATTCCAATGATTTCTGAACGCTGGGTTGTGTGGACAGGAAAATGAAGAGCTGACTAGGTTTGACTGGATTGCCAATTGAACAGCAAGGCTGTGAGTGTGAACAGCCGCTGAAAACCAGCATTGGATTACCTGGTCATTCACCAGTGTTGTTAGGAAAATCTGCCTGGTGTGGAGAGTCAGAGGAATTCCAGATTCGCAGGGAACGAATGGAACATTCTGAAGTGGAGATAAGAATGATTTCTGAAGGCTCGGTGTGTGGAAGGAAAATCAAGAGCTAACCAGCGTTCACTGGATAGCCAATTGAACAGCACGGCTGCGAGTGTTAACACGCAGCTGAAACCAGCCTTGGGTTGCTTGGACATTCACCAGTGGTGAAACGAAAACCTGCTGGGAGTGGAGAACAAGATGAATTCAAGATTCGCCTGAATGAATGAAACATTCTGTAGTGTAGATTGCAATGGTTTCTGAGGTTTGTATTGTCTGAACTGGAAAAAGAAGAACTCACCAGTGTTGAGTCGCTAGACCGTGAACAGCACGGGTTCGAGTGTGAATAGACCGCTGAAAACCATCATTGCGTTACTTGAACATTCAGCAGTGGTGCAATGAAAACCTGCCGGGAGTGGAGATTCAGATGAATTCCAGATTCGCAGTGAATGAATGGAACATTCTCTAGTGGTGATTCCAATGATTTCTGAAGGCTGGGTTTTGTGGACACGAAAATGTAGAGCTGAACAGGGTGGAATGGATAGCCAAATGAACAGCACGTCTCGTAGTAAGAACAGGCCACTGAAAACCAGCTTTGGCTTAATTGGACATTCACAAGTGGTGTAACGAAAACCTGACGGGAGTTGAGAATTAGATGAATTTCAGATTTGCCGTCAATGAATGGAACATTCTGTGGAGGAGATACCAATTGTTTCTGAAGTTTGGGTTATGTGGACAGGAAAATGGAGCTGAAGAGGGTTGAGTGGATAGCAAATTGAACAGCACGGCTGAGAGTATGAGCAGGCCACTTAAAACCAGCATTGGCTTACTTGGATATTTACCAGTGGTGTCACGAAAACCTGCCGGGAGTGGAGATTCAGATGAATTCCAGATTCGCTGTGAATGAATGGAACATTCTGTAGTGGAGATAACAATGATTTCTCCAGTCTCTGTGGTGTGGACAGGAAAATGTAGAGCTGGCCAGGGTTGAGTGGATAGCCAATTGAACAGCACCACTGCGCTTGTGAAGAAAACACTTAAAACATTGGGTTACTTGGACATTCAACAGTGGTGTAACGAAAACCTGCCGGGAGTGGAGGTTCAGAGGAATTCCAGATTCGCAGTGAATGAATGGAACATTCTCTAGTGGAGATTCCAACGATTTCTGAAGGCTGGGTCGTGTGGAAGGAAAATCAAGAACTAATCAGGATTTAGTGGAAAGCCAATTGTATAGCATGGCTGCGAGTGTGAACATGCAGCTGAAAACCAGCATTGGGTTACTTGGACATTCATCAGTGGTGTAAGGAAAACCTGCATGGAGTGGAGAGTCAGTTGAATTCCACATTCGCAGTGAATGAATGGAACATTCTGTAGAGGAGATTCCAATGATTTCTGAAGCCTGTGTTGTGTGGACAGGAAAATGAAGAGCTGACCAGGCTTGAATCGATAGCCAAGTAAACAGCAGGGCTGCGAATATGAACAGGCCGCTGAAAACCAGCATTGGGTTACTTGGACATTCAACAGTGGTGTAATGAAAACCTGCGTGGAGTTGAGAGTCAGATGAATTCCAGATTCGCAGTGAATGAATGGAACATTCTGTAGTGGAGATAACAAAGATTTCTGAAGGCTGGTAGTGTGGTGGGACAATGAAGAGCTGAACAGGGTGGAGTGAATTGTCAATTAAACAGCACGGCTGCGAGTATGAACAGGCCTCTGAAAACCAGCATTGGCTTACTTGGACATTCACAAGTGGTGTAATGTTAACCAGGCGGGAGTGGAGAATCAGATAAACTCCAGACTCGCAGTGAATGAATGGAACATTCTGTAGTGGAGATTGCAATGATTTCTGAAATCTGGATTGTGGGGACACGAAAATGAAGAGCTGACCAGTGTTGAGTGGATAGCCTGTAAAAAGCCTCGGCTTCGAATGTGAACAGACCACTGAAAACCAGTATTGCATTACTTCGACTTTCAGCAGTGGTGTAACGAAAGCCTGCGTGGAGTGCAGATTCAGATGAATTCCAGATTCCCAGTGAATGAATGGAACATCCTGTAGTGGAGATTACAATGATTTCTGAAGGCTGGGTTGTGTGCACAGGAAAATGAGGAGCAAAACAGGTTGAGTGGATAGCCAATTGAACAGCACGACTGCGAACATGAACAGGCCTCTGAAAACCAGCATTGTTTTACTTGGACATTCACAAGTGGTGTAAGATAAATCTGCAGGTAGTGGAGATTCAGTTGAATTCCAGATTCGCAGTGAATGAATGGAACATTCTGTACTGGAGATTGCAATGATTTCTCAAGTCTGGATTGTTTGGACATGAAAATGAAGAGCTGACCACAGTTGTGTGGATACCCAGTAAAAAGCAGGGCTTAGAGTGTGAACAGACCGCTGAAAACCAGCATTGTGTTACTTGGACATTCATAAGTGGTGTAATGAAAGCCTACCTGGAGTGCAGATTCAGATGAATTCCAGATTGGCAGTGAATGAATGGAACATTCTGTACTGGCGATTCCAATGATTTCTGAAGTCTGATATTGTGGAAAAGAAAATGAAAGGCTGACCAGGTTTGAGTGGATAGACAATTGAACAGCACACTGCGAGTGTGAAAAGGCGGCTGAAAACCAGCATTGGATTACTTGGTCATTCACCAGTGCTGTAATGAAAACCTGCCTGGAGCGGAGAGTCAGATGAATTGCAGAATCGCAGTGAATGAATGGAACAGTCTGTAGTGGAGAGCCCAATGATTTCTGAAGGCTGGTTTGTGTGGAGAGGAAAATGAAGAGCTGACCAATATTGAGTGGATAGCCCATTGAACAGCACTTCTGCGAGTTGAACATGCCTCTGAAAACCAGTATTGAGTTACTTGGACATTCACCAGTGGCGTAACGAAAACCTGCCAGGAGTGGAGGTTCAGAGGAATTCCAGATTCGCAGTGAATGAATGGAACATTCTCTAGTGGTGATTCCAATGATTTCTGAAGGCTGGGTTTTGTGGACACGAAAATGTAGAGCTGAACAGGGTGGAGTGGATAGCCAAATGAACAGCACGTCTCTTAGTATGAACAGGCCACTGAAAACCAGCATTGGCTTACTTGGACATTCACAAGTGGTGTAACGATAACCCGCCGGGAGTTGAGAGTCAGATGAATTTAAGATTCGCAGTGAATGAACGGAACATTCTGTGGAGGAGATACCAATTATTTCTGAAGGTTGGGTTATGAGGACAGGAAAATGTAGAGCTGAATAGGGTTGGGTGGATAGCAAATTGAACAGCACGGCTGAGTGTGTTAGCAGGCGGCTTAAAACCAGCATTGTCTTCCTTGGACATTTACCAGTGGTGTCACGAAAACCTTCCAGGAGTGGAGACTCTGATGAATTCCAGATTCGCGTGATTGAATGGAACATTCTGTAGTGGTGATTGCCAACATTTAGGAATCTGGATAGTCTGGACAGGATATTGAAGAGCTGACCGATATTGAGTGGATAGCCAATGAACAGCACGGTTTCGAGTGTGAACAGACCACTAAGAAGCAGCATTGCATTACTTGGACATTCATCAGTGGTGTAACGAAAGCCTTCCTGGAATGCAGATTCAGAGTATTTCCAGATTCACAGTGAATGAATGGAAATTTCTGTAGTAGAGATTCCAATGATTTCTGAACGCTGGGTTGTGTGGACAGGAAAATGAAGAGCTGACTAGGTTTGACTGGATTGCCAATTGAACAGCAAGGCTGTGAGTGTGAACAGCCGCTGAAAACCAGCATTGGATTACCTGGTCATTCACCAGTGTTGTTAGGAAAATCTGCCTGGTGTGGAGAGTCAGAGGAATTCCAGATTCGCAGGGAACGAATGGAACATTCTGAAGTGGAGATAAGAATGATTTCTGAAGGCTCGGTGTGTGGAAGGAAAATCAAGAGCTAACCAGCGTTCACTGGATAGCCAATTGAACAGCACGGCTGCGAGTGTTAACACGCAGCTGAAACCAGCCTTGGGTTGCTTGGACATTCACCAGTGGTGAAACGAAAACCTGCTGGGAGTGGAGAACAAGATGAATTCAAGATTCGCCTGAATGAATGAAACATTCTGTAGTGTAGATTGCAATGGTTTCTGAGGTTTGTATTGTCTGAACTGGAAAAAGAAGAACTCACCAGTGTTGAGTCGCTAGACCGTGAACAGCACGGGTTCGAGTGTGAATAGACCGCTGAAAACCATCATTGCGTTACTTGAACATTCAGCAGTGGTGCAATGAAAACCTGCCGGGAGTGGAGATTCAGATGAATTCCAGATTCGCAGTGAATGAATGGAACATTCTCTAGTGGTGATTCCAATGATTTCTGAAGGCTGGGTTTTGTGGACACGAAAATGTAGAGCTGAACAGGGTGGAATGGATAGCCAAATGAACAGCACGTCTCGTAGTAAGAACAGGCCACTGAAAACCAGCTTTGGCTTAATTGGACATTCACAAGTGGTGTAACGAAAACCTGACGGGAGTTGAGAATTAGATGAATTTCAGATTTGCCGTCAATGAATGGAACATTCTGTGGAGGAGATACCAATTGTTTCTGAAGTTTGGGTTATGTGGACAGGAAAATGGAGCTGAAGAGGGTTGAGTGGATAGCAAATTGAACAGCACGGCTGAGAGTATGAGCAGGCCACTTAAAACCAGCATTGGCTTACTTGGATATTTACCAGTGGTGTCACGAAAACCTGCCGGGAGTGGAGATTCAGATGAATTCCAGATTCGCTGTGAATGAATGGAACATTCTGTAGTGGAGATAACAATGATTTCTCCAGTCTCTGTGGTGTGGACAGGAAAATGTAGAGCTGGCCAGGGTTGAGTGGATAGCCAATTGAACAGCACCACTGCGCTTGTGAAGAAAACACTTAAAACATTGGGTTACTTGGACATTCAACAGTGGTGTAACGAAAACCTGCCGGGAGTGGAGGTTCAGAGGAATTCCAGATTCGCAGTGAATGAATGGAACATTCTCTAGTGGAGATTCCAACGATTTCTGAAGGCTGGGTCGTGTGGAAGGAAAATCAAGAACTAATCAGGATTCAGTGGAAAGCCAATTGTATAGCATGGCTGCGAGTGTGAACATGCAGCTGAAAACCAGCATTGGGTTACTTGGACATTCATCAGTGGTGCAAGGAAAACCTGCATGGAGTGGAGAGTCAGTTGAATTCCACATTCGCAGTGAATGAATGGAACATTCTGTAGAGGAGATTCCAATGATTTCTGAAGCCTGTGTTGTGTGGACAGGAAAATGAAGAGCTGACCAGGCTTGAATCGATAGCCAAGTAAACAGCAGGGCTGCGAATATGAACAGGCCGCTGAAAACCAGCATTGGGTTACTTGGACATTCAACAGTGGTGTAATGAAAACCTGCGTGGAGTTGAGAGTCAGATGAATTCCAGATTCGCAGTGAATGAATGGAACATTCTGTAGTGGAGATAACAAAGATTTCTGAAGGCTGGTAGTGTGGTGGGACAATGAAGAGCTGAACAGGGTGGAGTGAATTGTCAATTAAACAGCACGGCTGCGAGTATGAACAGGCCTCTGAAAACCAGCATTGGCTTACTTGGACATTCACAAGTGGTGTAATGTTAACCAGGCGGGAGTGGAGAATCAGATAAACTCCAGACTCGCAGTGAATGAATGGAACATTCTGTAGTGGAGATTGCAATGATTTCTGAAATCTGGATTGTGGGGACACGAAAATGAAGAGCTGACCAGTGTTGAGTGGATAGCCTGTAAAAAGCCTCGGCTTCGAATGTGAACAGACCACTGAAAACCAGTATTGCATTACTTCGACTTTCAGCAGTGGTGTAACGAAAGCCTGCGTGGAGTGCAGATTCAGATGAATTCCAGATTCCCAGTGAATGAATGGAACATCCTGTAGTGGAGATTACAATGATTTCTGAAGGCTGGGTTGTGTGCACAGGAAAATGAGGAGCAAAACAGGTTGAGTGGATAGCCAATTGAACAGCACGACTGCGAACATGAACAGGCCTCTGAAAACCAGCATTGTTTTACTTGGACATTCACAAGTGGTGTAAGATAAATCTGCAGGTAGTGGAGATTCAGTTGAATTCCAGATTCGCAGTGAATGAATGGAACATTCTGTACTGGAGATTGCAATGATTTCTCAAGTCTGGATTGTTTGGACATGAAAATGAAGAGCTGACCACAGTTGTGTGGATACCCAGTAAAAAGCAGGGCTTAGAGTGTGAAGAGACCGCTGAAAACCAGCATTGTGTTACTTGGACATTCATAAGTGGTGTAATGAAAGCCTACCTGGAGTGCAGATTCAGATGAATTCCAGATTGGCAGTGAATGAATAGAACATTCTGTACTGGCGATTCCAATGATTTCTGAAGTCTGATATTGTGGAAAAGAAAATGAAAGGCTGACCAGGTTTGAGTGGATAGACAATTGAACAGCACACTGCGAGTGTGAAAAGGCGGCTGAAAACCAGCATTGGATTACTTGGTCATTCACCAGTGCTGTAATGAAAACCTGCCTGGAGCGGAGAGTCAGATGAATTGCAGAATCACAGTGAATGAATGGAACAGTCTGTAGTGGAGAGCCCAATGATTTCTGAAGGCTGGTTTGTGTGGAGAGGAAAATGAAGAGCTGACCAATATTGAGTGGATAGCCCATTGAACAGCACTTCTGCGAGTTGAACATGCCTCTGAAAACCAGTATTGAGTTACTTGGACATTCACCAGTGGCGTAACGAAAACCTGCCAGGAGTGGAGGTTCAGATGAATTCCAGATTCGCAGTGAA
This sequence comes from Sorex fumeus, assembly GCF_029834395.1. Taxonomy (NCBI): domain Eukaryota; kingdom Metazoa; phylum Chordata; class Mammalia; order Eulipotyphla; family Soricidae; genus Sorex; species Sorex fumeus. The sequence continues at coordinate 507,706 of NW_026606273.1, forward strand.
TGAATGGAACATTCTCTAGTGGTGATTCCAATGATTTCTGAAGGCTGGGTTTTGTGGACACGAAAATGTAGAGCTGAACAGGGTGGAGTGGATAGCCAAATGAACAGCACGTCTCTTAGTATGAACAGGCCACTGAAAACCAGCATTGGCTTACTTGGACATTCACAAGTGGTGTAACGATAACCCGCCGGGAGTTGAGAGTCAGATGAATTTAAGATTCGCAGTGAATGAACGGAACATTCTGTGGAGGAGATACCAATTATTTCTGAAGGTTGGGTTATGAGGACAGGAAAATGTAGAGCTGAATAGGGTTGGGTGGATAGCAAATTGAACAGCACGGCTGAGTGTGTTAGCAGGCGGCTTAAAACCAGCATTGTCTTCCTTGGACATTTACCAGTGGTGTCACGAAAACCTTCCAGGAGTGGAGACTCTGATGAATTCCAGATTCGCGTGATTGAATGGAACATTCTGTAGTGGTGATTGCCAACATTTAGGAATCTGGATAGTCTGGACAGGATATTGAAGAGCTGACCGATATTGAGTGGATAGCCAATGAACAGCACGGTTTCGAGTGTGAACAGACCACTAAGAAGCAGCATTGCATTACTTGGACATTCATCAGTGGTGTAACGAAAGCCTTCCTGGAATGCAGATTCAGAGTATTTCCAGATTCACAGTGAATGAATGGAAATTTCTGTAGTAGAGATTCCAATGATTTCTGAACGCTGGGTTGTGTGGACAGGAAAATGAAGAGCTGACTAGGTTTGACTGGATTGCCAATTGAACAGCAAGGCTGTGAGTGTGAACAGCCGCTGAAAACCAGCATTGGATTACCTGGTCATTCACCAGTGTTGTTAGGAAAATCTGCCTGGTGTGGAGAGTCAGAGGAATTCCAGATTCGCAGGGAACGAATGGAACATTCTGAAGTGGAGATAAGAATGATTTCTGAAGGCTCGGTGTATGGAAGGAAAATCAAGAGCTAACCAGCGTTCACTGGATAGCCAATTGAACAGCACGGCTGCGAGTGTTAACACGCAGCTGAAACCAGCCTTGGGTTGCTTGGACATTCACCAGTGGTGAAACGAAAACCTGCTGGGAGTGGAGAACAAGATGAATTCAAGATTCGCCTGAATGAATGAAACATTCTGTAGTGTAGATTGCAATGGTTTCTGAGGTTTGTATTGTCTGAACTGGAAAAAGAAGAACTCACCAGTGTTGAGTCGCTAGACCGTGAACAGCACGGGTTCGAGTGTGAATAGACCGCTGAAAACCATCATTGCGTTACTTGAACATTCAGCAGTGGTGCAATGAAAACCTGCCGGGAGTGGAGATTCAGATGAATTCCAGATTCGCAGTGAATGAATGGAACATTCTCTAGTGGTGATTCCAATGATTTCTGAAGGCTGGGTTTTGTGGACACGAAAATGTAGAGCTGAACAGGGTGGAATGGATAGCCAAATGAACAGCACGTCTCGTAGTAAGAACAGGCCACTGAAAACCAGCTTTGGCTTAATTGGACATTCACAAGTGGTGTAACGAAAACCTGACGGGAGTTGAGAATTAGATGAATTTCAGATTTGCCGTCAATGAATGGAACATTCTGTGGAGGAGATACCAATTGTTTCTGAAGTTTGGGTTATGTGGACAGGAAAATGGAGCTGAAGAGGGTTGAGTGGATAGCAAATTGAACAGCACGGCTGAGAGTATGAGCAGGCCACTTAAAACCAGCATTGGCTTACTTGGATACTTACCAGTGGTGTCACGAAAACCTGCCGGGAGTGGAGATTCAGATGAATTCCAGATTCGCTGTGAATGAATGGAACATTCTGTAGTGGAGATAACAATGATTTCTCCAGTCTCTGTGGTGTGGACAGGAAAATGTAGAGCTGGCCAGGGTTGAGTGGATAGCCAATTGAACAGCACCACTGCGCTTGTGAAGAAAACACTTAAAACATTGGGTTACTTGGACATTCAACAGTGGTGTAACGAAAACCTGCCGGGAGTGGAGGTTCAGAGGAATTCCAGATTCGCAGTGAATGAATGGAACATTCTCTAGTGGAGATTCCAACGATTTCTGAAGGCTGGGTCGTGTGGAAGGAAAATCAAGAACTAATCAGGATTTAGTGGAAAGCCAATTGTATAGCATGGCTGCGAGTGTGAACATGCAGCTGAAAACCAGCATTGGGTTACTTGGACATTCATCAGTGGTGTAAGGAAAACCTGCATGGAGTGGAGAGTCAGTTGAATTCCACATTCGCAGTGAATGAATGGAACATTCTGTAGAGGAGATTCCAATGATTTCTGAAGCCTGTGTTGTGTGGACAGGAAAATGAAGAGCTGACCAGGCTTGAATCGATAGCCAAGTAAACAGCAGGGCTGCGAATATGAACAGGCCGCTGAAAACCAGCATTGGGTTACTTGGACATTCAACAGTGGTGTAATGAAAACCTGCGTGGAGTTGAGAGTCAGATGAATTCCAGATTCGCAGTGAATGAATGGAACATTCTGTAGTGGAGATAACAAAGATTTCTGAAGGCTGGTAGTGTGGTGGGACAATGAAGAGCTGAACAGGGTGGAGTGAATTGTCAATTAAACAGCACGGCTGCGAGTATGAACAGGCCTCTGAAAACCAGCATTGGCTTACTTGGACATTCACAAGTGGTGTAATGTTAACCAGGCGGGAGTGGAGAATCAGATAAACTCCAGACTCGCAGTGAATGAATGGAACATTCTGTAGTGGAGATTGCAATGATTTCTGAAATCTGGATTGTGGGGACACGAAAATGAAGAGCTGACCAGTGTTGAGTGGATAGCCTGTAAAAAGCCTCGGCTTCGAATGTGAACAGACCACTGAAAACCAGTATTGCATTACTTCGACTTTCAGCAGTGGTGTAACGAAAGCCTGCGTGGAGTGCAGATTCAGATGAATTCCAGATTCCCAGTGAATGAATGGAACATCCTGTAGTGGAGATTACAATGATTTCTGAAGGCTGGGTTGTGTGCACAGGAAAATGAGGAGCAAAACAGGTTGAGTGGATAGCCAATTGAACAGCACGACTGCGAACATGAACAGGCCTCTGAAAACCAGCATTGTTTTACTTGGACATTCACAAGTGGTGTAAGATAAATCTGCAGGTAGTGGAGATTCAGTTGAATTCCAGATTCGCAGTGAATGAATGGAACATTCTGTACTGGAGATTGCAATGATTTCTCAAGTCTGGATTGTTTGGACATGAAAATGAAGAGCTGACCACAGTTGTGTGGATACCCAGTAAAAAGCAGGGCTTAGAGTGTGAACAGACCGCTGAAAACCAGCATTGTGTTACTTGGACATTCATAAGTGGTGTAATGAAAGCCTACCTGGAGTGCAGATTCAGATGAATTCCAGATTGGCAGTGAATGAATGGAACATTCTGTACTGGCGATTCCAATGATTTCTGAAGTCTGATATTGTGGAAAAGAAAATGAAAGGCTGACCAGGTTTGAGTGGATAGACAATTGAACAGCACACTGCGAGTGTGAAAAGGCGGCTGAAAACCAGCATTGGATTACTTGGTCATTCACCAGTGCTGTAATGAAAACCTGCCTGGAGCGGAGAGTCAGATGAATTGCAGAATCGCAGTGAATGAATGGAACAGTCTGTAGTGGAGAGCCCAATGATTTCTGAAGGCTGGTTTGTGTGGAGAGGAAAATGAAGAGCTGACCAATATTGAGTGGATAGCCCATTGAACAGCACTTCTGCGAGTTGAACATGCCTCTGAAAACCAGTATTGAGTTACTTGGACATTCACCAGTGGCGTAACGAAAACCTGCCAGGAGTGGAGGTTCAGAGGAATTCCAGATTCGCAGTGAATGAATGGAACATTCTCTAGTGGTGATTCCAATGATTTCTGAAGGCTGGGTTTTGTGGACACGAAAATGTAGAGCTGAACAGGGTGGAGTGGATAGCCAAATGAACAGCACGTCTCTTAGTATGAACAGGCCACTGAAAACCAGCATTGGCTTACTTGGACATTCACAAGTGGTGTAACGATAACCCGCCGGGAGTTGAGAGTCAGATGAATTTAAGATTCGCAGTGAATGAACGGAACATTCTGTGGAGGAGATACCAATTATTTCTGAAGGTTGGGTTATGAGGACAGGAAAATGTAGAGCTGAATAGGGTTGGGTGGATAGCAAATTGAACAGCACGGCTGAGTGTGTTAGCAGGCGGCTTAAAACCAGCATTGTCTTCCTTGGACATTTACCAGTGGTGTCACGAAAACCTTCCAGGAGTGGAGACTCTGATGAATTCCAGATTCGCGTGATTGAATGGAACATTCTGTAGTGGTGATTGCCAACATTTAGGAATCTGGATAGTCTGGACAGGATATTGAAGAGCTGACCGATATTGAGTGGATAGCCAATGAACAGCACGGTTTCGAGTGTGAACAGACCACTAAGAAGCAGCATTGCATTACTTGGACATTCATCAGTGGTGTAACGAAAGCCTTCCTGGAATGCAGATTCAGAGTATTTCCAGATTCACAGTGAATGAATGGAAATTTCTGTAGTAGAGATTCCAATGATTTCTGAACGCTGGGTTGTGTGGACAGGAAAATGAAGAGCTGACTAGGTTTGACTGGATTGCCAATTGAACAGCAAGGCTGTGAGTGTGAACAGCCGCTGAAAACCAGCATTGGATTACCTGGTCATTCACCAGTGTTGTTAGGAAAATCTGCCTGGTGTGGAGAGTCAGAGGAATTCCAGATTCGCAGGGAACGAATGGAACATTCTGAAGTGGAGATAAGAATGATTTCTGAAGGCTCGGTGTGTGGAAGGAAAATCAAGAGCTAACCAGCGTTCACTGGATAGCCAATTGAACAGCACGGCTGCGAGTGTTAACACGCAGCTGAAACCAGCCTTGGGTTGCTTGGACATTCACCAGTGGTGAAACGAAAACCTGCTGGGAGTGGAGAACAAGATGAATTCAAGATTCGCCTGAATGAATGAAACATTCTGTAGTGTAGATTGCAATGGTTTCTGAGGTTTGTATTGTCTGAACTGGAAAAAGAAGAACTCACCAGTGTTGAGTCGCTAGACCGTGAACAGCACGGGTTCGAGTGTGAATAGACCGCTGAAAACCATCATTGCGTTACTTGAACATTCAGCAGTGGTGCAATGAAAACCTGCCGGGAGTGGAGATTCAGATGAATTCCAGATTCGCAGTGAATGAATGGAACATTCTCTAGTGGTGATTCCAATGATTTCTGAAGGCTGGGTTTTGTGGACACGAAAATGTAGAGCTGAACAGGGTGGAATGGATAGCCAAATGAACAGCACGTCTCGTAGTAAGAACAGGCCACTGAAAACCAGCTTTGGCTTAATTGGACATTCACAAGTGGTGTAACGAAAACCTGACGGGAGTTGAGAATTAGATGAATTTCAGATTTGCCGTCAATGAATGGAACATTCTGTGGAGGAGATACCAATTGTTTCTGAAGTTTGGGTTATGTGGACAGGAAAATGGAGCTGAAGAGGGTTGAGTGGATAGCAAATTGAACAGCACGGCTGAGAGTATGAGCAGGCCACTTAAAACCAGCATTGGCTTACTTGGATATTTACCAGTGGTGTCACGAAAACCTGCCGGGAGTGGAGATTCAGATGAATTCCAGATTCGCTGTGAATGAATGGAACATTCTGTAGTGGAGATAACAATGATTTCTCCAGTCTCTGTGGTGTGGACAGGAAAATGTAGAGCTGGCCAGGGTTGAGTGGATAGCCAATTGAACAGCACCACTGCGCTTGTGAAGAAAACACTTAAAACATTGGGTTACTTGGACATTCAACAGTGGTGTAACGAAAACCTGCCGGGAGTGGAGGTTCAGAGGAATTCCAGATTCGCAGTGAATGAATGGAACATTCTCTAGTGGAGATTCCAACGATTTCTGAAGGCTGGGTCGTGTGGAAGGAAAATCAAGAACTAATCAGGATTTAGTGGAAAGCCAATTGTATAGCATGGCTGCGAGTGTGAACATGCAGCTGAAAACCAGCATTGGGTTACTTGGACATTCATCAGTGGTGTAAGGAAAACCTGCATGGAGTGGAGAGTCAGTTGAATTCCACATTCGCAGTGAATGAATGGAACATTCTGTAGAGGAGATTCCAATGATTTCTGAAGCCTGTGTTGTGTGGACAGGAAAATGAAGAGCTGACCAGGCTTGAATCGATAGCCAAGTAAACAGCAGGGCTGCGAATATGAACAGGCCGCTGAAAACCAGCATTGGGTTACTTGGACATTCAACAGTGGTGTAATGAAAACCTGCGTGGAGTTGAGAGTCAGATGAATTCCAGATTCGCAGTGAATGAATGGAACATTCTGTAGTGGAGATAACAAAGATTTCTGAAGGCTGGTAGTGTGGTGGGACAATGAAGAGCTGAACAGGGTGGAGTGAATTGTCAATTAAACAGCACGGCTGCGAGTATGAACAGGCCTCTGAAAACCAGCATTGGCTTACTTGGACATTCACAAGTGGTGTAATGTTAACCAGGCGGGAGTGGAGAATCAGATAAACTCCAGACTCGCAGTGAATGAATGGAACATTCTGTAGTGGAGATTGCAATGATTTCTGAAATCTGGATTGTGGGGACACGAAAATGAAGAGCTGACCAGTGTTGAGTGGATAGCCTGTAAAAAGCCTCGGCTTCGAATGTGAACAGACCACTGAAAACCAGTATTGCATTACTTCGACTTTCAGCAGTGGTGTAACGAAAGCCTGCGTGGAGTGCAGATTCAGATGAATTCCAGATTCCCAGTGAATGAATGGAACATCCTGTAGTGGAGATTACAATGATTTCTGAAGGCTGGGTTGTGTGCACAGGAAAATGAGGAGCAAAACAGGTTGAGTGGATAGCCAATTGAACAGCACGACTGCGAACATGAACAGGCCTCTGAAAACCAGCATTGTTTTACTTGGACATTCACAAGTGGTGTAAGATAAATCTGCAGGTAGTGGAGATTCAGTTGAATTCCAGATTCGCAGTGAATGAATGGAACCTTCTGTACTGGAGATTGCAATGATTTCTCAAGTCTGGATTGTTTGGACATGAAAATGAAGAGCTGACCACAGTTGTGTGGATACCCAGTAAAAAGCAGGGCTTAGAGTGTGAACAGACCGCTGAAAACCAGCATTGTGTTACTTGGACATTCATAAGTGGTGTAATGAAAGCCTACCTGGAGTGCAGATTCAGATGAATTCCAGATTGGCAGTGAATGAATGGAACATTCTGTACTGGCGATTCCAATGATTTCTGAAGTCTGATATTGTGGAAAAGAAAATGAAAGGCTGACCAGGTTTGAGTGGATAGACAATTGAACAGCACACTGCGAGTGTGAAAAGGCGGCTGAAAACCAGCATTGGATTACTTGGTCATTCACCAGTGCTGTAATGAAAACCTGCCTGGAGCGGAGAGTCAGATGAATTGCAGAATCGCAGTGAATGAATGGAACAGTCTGTAGTGGAGAGCCCAATGATTTCTGAAGGCTGGTTTGTGTGGAGAGGAAAATGAAGAGCTGACCAATATTGAGTGGATAGCCCATTGAACAGCACTTCTGCGAGTTGAACATGCCTCTGAAAACCAGTATTGAGTTACTTGGACATTCACCAGTGGCGTAACGAAAACCTGCCAGGAGTGGAGGTTCAGAGGAATTCCAGATTCGCAGTGAATGAATGGAACATTCTCTAGTGGTGATTCCAATGATTTCTGAAGGCTGGGTTTTGTGGACACGAAAATGTAGAGCTGAACAGGGTGGAGTGGATAGCCAAATGAACAGCACGTCTCTTAGTATGAACAGGCCACTGAAAACCAGTGGCCTGTTGGCTTACTTGGACATTCACAAGTGGTGTAACGATAACCCGCCGGGAGTTGAGAGTCAGATGAATTTAAGATTCGCAGTGAATGAACGGAACATTCTGTGGAGGAGATACCAATTATTTCTGAAGGTTGGGTTATGAGGACAGGAAAATGTAGAGCTGAATAGGGTTGGGTGGATAGCAAATTGAACAGCACGGCTGAGTGTGTTAGCAGGCGGCTTAAAACCAGCATTGTCTTCCTTGGACATTTACCAGTGGTGTCACGAAAACCTTCCAGGAGTGGAGACTCTGATGAATTCCAGATTCGCGTGATTGAATGGAACATTCTGTAGTGGTGATTGCCAACATTTAGGAATCTGGATAGTCTGGACAGGATATTGAAGAGCTGACCGATATTGAGTGGATAGCCAATGAACAGCACGGTTTCGAGTGTGAACAGACCACTAAGAAGCAGCATTGCATTACTTGGACATTCATCAGTGGTGTAACGAAAGCCTTCCTGGAATGCAGATTCAGAGTATTTCCAGATTCACAGTGAATGAATGGAAATTTCTGTAGTAGAGATTCCAATGATTTCTGAACGCTGGGTTGTGTGGACAGGAAAATGAAGAGCTGACTAGGTTTGACTGGATTGCCAATTGAACAGCAAGGCTGTGAGTGTGAACAGCCGCTGAAAACCAGCATTGGATTACCTGGTCATTCACCAGTGTTGTTAGGAAAATCTGCCTGGTGTGGAGAGTCAGAGGAATTCCAGATTCGCAGGGAACGAATGGAACATTCTGAAGTGGAGATAAGAATGATTTCTGAAGGCTCGGTGTGTGGAAGGAAAATCAAGAGCTAACCAGCGTTCACTGGATAGCCAATTGAACAGCACGGCTGCGAGTGTTAACACGCAGCTGAAACCAGCCTTGGGTTGCTTGGACATTCACCAGTGGTGAAACGAAAACCTGCTGGGAGTGGAGAACAAGATGAATTCAAGATTCGCCTGAATGAATGAAACATTCTGTAGTGTAGATTGCAATGGTTTCTGAGGTTTGTATTGTCTGAACTGGAAAAAGAAGAACTCACCAGTGTTGAGTCGCTAGACCGTGAACAGCACGGGTTCGAGTGTGAATAGACCGCTGAAAACCATCATTGCGTTACTTGAACATTCAGCAGTGGTGCAATGAAAACCTGCCGGGAGTGGAGATTCAGATGAATTCCAGATTCGCAGTGAATGAATGGAACATTCTCTAGTGGTGATTCCAATGATTTCTGAAGGCTGGGTTTTGTGGACACGAAAATGTAGAGCTGAACAGGGTGGAATGGATAGCCAAATGAACAGCACGTCTCGTAGTAAGAACAGGCCACTGAAAACCAGCTTTGGCTTAATTGGACATTCACAAGTGGTGTAACGAAAACCTGACGGGAGTTGAGAATTAGATGAATTTCAGATTTGCCGTCAATGAATGGAACATTCTGTGGAGGAGATACCAATTGTTTCTGAAGTTTGGGTTATGTGGACAGGAAAATGGAGCTGAAGAGGGTTGAGTGGATAGCAAATTGAACAGCACGGCTGAGAGTATGAGCAGGCCACTTAAAACCAGCATTGGCTTACTTGGATATTTACCAGTGGTGTCACGAAAACCTGCCGGGAGTGGAGATTCAGATGAATTCCAGATTCGCTGTGAATGAATGGAACATTCTGTAGTGGAGATAACAATGATTTCTCCAGTCTCTGTGGTGTGGACAGGAAAATGTAGAGCTGGCCAGGGTTGAGTGGATAGCCAATTGAACAGCACCACTGCGCTTGTGAAGAAAACACTTAAAACATTGGGTTACTTGGACATTCAACAGTGGTGTAACGAAAACCTGCCGGGAGTGGAGGTTCAGAGGAATTCCAGATTCGCAGTGAATGAATGGAACATTCTCTAGTGGAGATTCCAACGATTTCTGAAGGCTGGGTCGTGTGGAAGGAAAATCAAGAACTAATCAGGATTTAGTGGAAAGCCAATTGTATAGCATGGCTGCGAGTGTGAACATGCAGCTGAAAACCAGCATTGGGTTACTTGGACATTCATCAGTGGTGTAAGGAAAACCTGCATGGAGTGGAGAGTCAGTTGAATTCCACATTCGCAGTGAATGAATGGAACATTCTGTAGAGGAGATTCCAATGATTTCTGAAGCCTGTGTTGTGTGGACAGGAAAATGAAGAGCTGACCAGGCTTGAATCGATAGCCAAGTAAACAGCAGTGCTGCGAATATGAACAGGCCGCTGAAAACCAGCATTGGGTTACTTGGACATTCAACAGTGGTGTAATGAAAACCTGCGTGGAGTTGAGAGTCAGATGAATTCCAGATTCGCAGTGAATGAATGGAACGTTCTGTAGTGGAGATAACAAAGATTTCTGAAGGCTGGTAGTGTGGTGGGACAATGAAGAGCTGAACAGGGTGGAGTGAATTGTCAATTAAACAGCACGGCTGCGAGTATGAACAGGCCTCTGAAAACCAGCATTGGCTTACTTGGACATTCACAAGTGGTGTAATGTTAACCAGGCGGGAGTGGAGAATCAGATAAACTCCAGACTCGCAGTGAATGAATGGAACATTCTGTAGTGGAGATTGCAATGATTTCTGAAATCTGGATTGTGGGGACACGAAAATGAAGAGCTGACCAGTGTTGAGTGGATAGCCTGTAAAAAGCCTCGGCTTCGAATGTGAACAGACCACTGAAAACCAGTATTGCATTACTTCGACTTTCAGCAGTGGTGTAACGAAAGCCTGCGTGGAGTGCAGATTCAGATGAATTCCAGATTCCCAGTGAATGAATGGAACATCCTGTAGTGGAGATTACAATGATTTCTGAAGGCTGGGTTGTGTGCACAGGAAAATGAGGAGCAAAACAGGTTGAGTGGATAGCCAATTGAACAGCACGACTGCGAACATGAACAGGCCTCTGAAAACCAGCATTGTTTTACTTGGACATTCACAAGTGGTGTAAGATAAATCTGCAGGTAGTGGAGATTCAGTTGAATTCCAGATTCGCAGTGAATGAATGGAACCTTCTGTACTGGAGATTGCAATGATTTCTCAAGTCTGGATTGTTTGGACATGAAAATGAAGAGCTGACCACAGTTGTGTGGATACCCAGTAAAAAGCAGGGCTTAGAGTGTGAACAGACCGCTGAAAACCAGCATTGTGTTACTTGGACATTCATAAGTGGTGTAATGAAAGCCTACCTGGAGTGCAGATTCAGATGAATTCCAGATTGGCAGTGAATGAATGGAACATTCTGTACTGGCGATTCCAATGATTTCTGAAGTCTGATATTGTGGAAAAGAAAATGAAAGGCTGACCAGGTTTGAGTGGATAGACAATTGAACAGCACACTGCGAGTGTGAAAAGGCGGCTGAAAACCAGCATTGGATTACTTGGTCATTCACCAGTGCTGTAATGAAAACCTGCCTGGAGCGGAGAGTCAGATGAATTGCAGAATCGCAGTGAATGAATGGAACAGTCTGTAGTGGAGAGCCCAATGATTTCTGAAGGCTGGTTTGTGTGGAGAGGAAAATGAAGAGCTGACCAATATTGAGTGGATAGCCCATTGAACAGCACTTCTGCGAGTTGAACATGCCTCTGAAAACCAGTATTGAGTTACTTGGACATTCACCAGTGGCGTAACGAAAACCTGCCAGGAGTGGAGGTTCAGAGGAATTCCAGATTCGCAGTGAATGAATGGAACATTCTCTAGTGGTGATTCCAATGATTTCTGAAGGCTGGGTTTTGTGGACACGAAAATGTAGAGCTGAACAGGGTGGAGTGGATAGCCAAATGAACAGCACGTCTCTTAGTATGAACAGGCCACTGAAAACCAGCATTGGCTTACTTGGACATTCACAAGTGGTGTAACGATAACCCGCCGGGAGTTGAGAGTCAGATGAATTTAAGATTCGCAGTGAATGAACGGAACATTCTGTGGAGGAGATACCAATTATTTCTGAAGGTTGGGTTATGAGGACAGGAAAATGTAGAGCTGAATAGGGTTGGGTGGATAGCAAATTGAACAGCACGGCTGAGTGTGTTAGCAGGCGGCTTAAAACCAGCATTGTCTTCCTTGGACATTTACCAGTGGTGTCACGAAAACCTTCCAGGAGTGGAGACTCTGATGAATTCCAGATTCGCGTGATTGAATGGAACATTCTGTAGTGGTGATTGCCAACATTTAGGAATCTGGATAGTCTGGACAGGATATTGAAGAGCTGACCGATATTGAGTGGATAGCCAATGAACAGCACGGTTTCGAGTGTGAACAGACCACTAAGAAGCAGCATTGCATTACTTGGACATTCATCAGTGGTGTAACGAAAGCCTTCCTGGAATGCAGATTCAGAGTATTTCCAGATTCACAGTGAATGAATGGAAATTTCTGTAGTAGAGATTCCAATGATTTCTGAACGCTGGGTTGTGTGGACAGGAAAATGAAGAGCTGACTAGGTTTGACTGGATTGCCAATTGAACAGCAAGGCTGTGAGTGTGAACAGCCGCTGAAAACCAGCATTGGATTACCTGGTCATTCACCAGTGTTGTTAGGAAAATCTGCCTGGTGTGGAGAGTCAGAGGAATTCCAGATTCGCAGGGAACGAATGGAACATTCTGAAGTGGAGATAAGAATGATTTCTGAAGGCTCGGTGTGTGGAAGGAAAATCAAGAGCTAACCAGCGTTCACTGGATAGCCAATTGAACAGCACGGCTGCGAGTGTTAACACGCAGCTGAAACCAGCCTTGGGTTGCTTGGACATTCACCAGTGGTGAAACGAAAACCTGCTGGGAGTGGAGAACAAGATGAATTCAAGATTCGCCTGAATGAATGAAACATTCTGTAGTGTAGATTGCAATGGTTTCTGAGGTTTGTATTGTCTGAACTGGAAAAAGAAGAACTCACCAGTGTTGAGTCGCTAGACCGTGAACAGCACGGGTTCGAGTGTGAATAGACCGCTGAAAACCATCATTGCGTTACTTGAACATTCAGCAGTGGTGCAATGAAAACCTGCCGGGAGTGGAGATTCAGATGAATTCCAGATTCGCAGTGAATGAATGGAACATTCTCTAGTGGTGATTCCAATGATTTCTGAAGGCTGGGTTTTGTGGACACGAAAATGTAGAGCTGAACAGGGTGGAATGGATAGCCAAATGAACAGCACGTCTCGTAGTAAGAACAGGCCACTGAAAACCAGCTTTGGCTTAATTGGACATTCACAAGTGGTGTAACGAAAACCTGACGGGAGTTGAGAATTAGATGAATTTCAGATTTGCCGTCAATGAATGGAACATTCTGTGGAGGAGATACCAATTGTTTCTGAAGTTTGGGTTATGTGGACAGGAAAATGGAGCTGAAGAGGGTTGAGTGGATAGCAAATTGAACAGGACGGCTGAGAGTATGAGCAGGCCACTTAAAACCAGCATTGGCTTACTTGGATATTTACCAGTGGTGTCACGAAAACCTGCCGGGAGTGGAGATTCAGATGAATTCCAGATTCGCTGTGAATGAATGGAACATTCTGTAGTGGAGATAACAATGATTTCTCCAGTCTCTGTGGTGTGGACAGGAAAATGTAGAGCTGGCCAGGGTTGAGTGGATAGCCAATTGAACAGCACCACTGCGCTTGTGAAGAAAACACTTAAAACATTGGGTTACTTGGACATTCAACAGTGGTGTAACGAAAACCTGCCGGGAGTGGAGGTTCAGAGGAATTCCAGATTCGCAGTGAATGAATGGAACATTCTCTAGTGGAGATTCCAACGATTTCTGAAGGCTGGGTCGTGTGGAAGGAAAATCAAGAACTAATCAGGATTTAGTGGAAAGCCAATTGTATAGCATGGCTGCGAGTGTGAACATGCAGCTGAAAACCAGCATTGGGTTACTTGGACATTCATCAGTGGTGTAAGGAAAACCTGCATGGAGTGGAGAATCAGTTGAATTCCACATTCGCAGTGAATGAATGGAACATTCTGTAGAGGAGATTCCAATGATTTCTGAAGCCTGTGTTGTGTGGACAGGAAAATGAAGAGCTGACCAGGCTTGAATCGATAGCCAAGTAAACAGCAGGGCTGCGAATATGAACAGGCCGCTGAAAACCAGCATTGGGTTACTTGGACATTCAACAGTGGTGTAATGAAAAACTGCGTGGAGTTGAGAGTCAGATGAATTCCAGATTCGCAGTGAATGAATGGAACATTCTGTAGTGGAGATAACAAAGATTTCTGAAGGCTGGTAGTGTGGTGGGACAATGAAGAGCTGAACAGGGTGGAGTGAATTGTCAATTAAACAGCACGGCTGCGAGTATGAACAGGCCTCTGAAAACCAGCATTGGCTTACTTGGACATTCACAAGTGGTGTAATGTTAACCAGGCGGGAGTGGAGAATCAGATAAACTCCAGACTCGCAGTGAATGAATGGAACATTCTGTAGTGGAGATTGCAATGATTTCTGAAATCTGGATTGTGGGGACACGAAAATGAAGAGCTGACCAGTGTTGAGTGGATAGCCTGTAAAAAGCCTCGGCTTCGAATGTGAACAGACCACTGAAAACCAGTATTGCATTACTTCGACTTTCAGCAGTGGTGTAACGAAAGCCTGCGTGGAGTGCAGATTCAGATGAATTCCAGATTCCCAGTGAATGAATGGAACATCCTGTAGTGGAGATTACAATGATTTCTGAAGGCTGGGTTGTGTGCACAGGAAAATGAGGAGCAAAACAGGTTGAGTGGATAGCCAATTGAACAGCACGACTGCGAACATGAACAGGCCTCTGAAAACCAGCATTGTTTTACTTGGACATTCACAAGTGGTGTAAGATAAATCTGCAGGTAGTGGAGATTCAGTTGAATTCCAGATTCGCAGTGAATGAATGGAACCTTCTGTACTGGAGATTGCAATGATTTCTCAAGTCTGGATTGTTTGGACATGAAAATGAAGAGCTGACCACAGTTGTGTGGATACCCAGTAAAAAGCAGGGCTTAGAGTGTGAACAGACCGCTGAAAACCAGCATTGTGTTACTTGGACATTCATAAGTGGTGTAATGAAAGCCTACCTGGAGTGCAGATTCAGATGAATTCCAGATTGGCAGTGAATGAATGGAACATTCTGTACTGGCGATTCCAATGATTTCTGAAGTCTGATATTGTGGAAAAGAAAATGAAAGGCTGACCAGGTTTGAGTGGATAGACAATTGAACAGCACACTGCGAGTGTGAAAAGGCGGCTGAAAACCAGCATTGGATTACTTGGTCATTCACCAGTGCTGTAATGAAAACCTGCCTGGAGCGGAGAGTCAGATGAATTGCAGAATCGCAGTGAATGAATGGAACAGTCTGTAGTGGAGAGCCCAATGATTTCTGAAGGCTGGTTTGTGTGGAGAGGAAAATGAAGAGCTGACCAATATTGAGTGGATAGCCCATTGAACAGCACTTCTGCGAGTTGAACATGCCTCTGAAAACCAGTATTGAGTTACTTGGACATTCACCAGTGGCGTAACGAAAACCTGCCAGGAGTGGAGGTTCAGAGGAATTCCAGATTCGCAGTGAATGAATGGAACATTCTCTAGTGGTGATTCCAATGATTTCTGAAGGCTGGGTTTTGTGGACACGAAAATGTAGAGCTGAACAGGGTGGAGTGGATAGCCAAATGAACAGCACGTCTCTTAGTATGAACAGGCCACTGAAAACCAGCATTGGCTTACTTGGACATTCACAAGTGGTGTAACGATAACCCGCCGGGAGTTGAGAGTCAGATGAATTTAAGATTCGCAGTGAATGAACGGAACATTCTGTGGAGGAGATACCAATTATTTCTGAAGGTTGGGTTATGAGGACAGGAAAATGTAGAGCTGAATAGGGTTGGGTGGATAGCAAATTGAACAGCACGGCTGAGTGTGTTAGCAGGCGGCTTAAAACCAGCATTGTCTTCCTTGGACATTTACCAGTGGTGTCACGAAAACCTTCCAGGAGTGGAGACTCTGATGAATTCCAGATTCGCGTGATTGAATGGAACATTCTGTAGTGGTGATTGCCAACATTTAGGAATCTGGATAGTCTGGACAGGATATTGAAGAGCTGACCGATATTGAGTGGATAGCCAATGAACAGCACGGTTTCGAGTGTGAACAGACCACTAAGAAGCAGCATTGCATTACTTGGACATTCATCAGTGGTGTAACGAAAGCCTTCCTGGAATGCAGATTCAGAGTATTTCCAGATTCACAGTGAATGAATGGAAATTTCTGTAGTAGAGATTCCAATGATTTCTGAACGCTGGGTTGTGTGGACAGGAAAATGAAGAGCTGACTAGGTTTGACTGGATTGCCAATTGAACAGCAAGGCTGTGAGTGTGAACAGCCGCTGAAAACCAGCATTGGATTACCTGGTCATTCACCAGTGTTGTTAGGAAAATCTGCCTGGTGTGGAGAGTCAGAGGAATTCCAGATTCGCAGGGAACGAATGGAACATTCTGAAGTGGAGATAAGAATGATTTCTGAAGGCTCGGTGTGTGGAAGGAAAATCAAGAGCTAACCAGCGTTCACTGGATAGCCAATTGAACAGCACGGCTGCGAGTGTTAACACGCAGCTGAAACCAGCCTTGGGTTGCTTGGACATTCACCAGTGGTGAAACGAAAACCTGCTGGGAGTGGAGAACAAGATGAATTCAAGATTCGCCTGAATGAATGAAACATTCTGTAGTGTAGATTGCAATGGTTTCTGAGGTTTGTATTGTCTGAACTGGAAAAAGAAGAACTCACCAGTGTTGAGTCGCTAGACCGTGAACAGCACGGGTTCGAGTGTGAATAGACCGCTGAAAACCATCATTGCGTTACTTGAACATTCAGCAGTGGTGCAATGAAAACCTGCCGGGAGTGGAGATTCAGATGAATTCCAGATTCGCAGTGAATGAATGGAACATTCTCTAGTGGTGATTCCAATGATTTCTGAAGGCTGGGTTTTGTGGACACGAAAATGTAGAGCTGAACAGGGTGGAATGGATAGCCAAATGAACAGCACGTCTCGTAGTAAGAACAGGCCACTGAAAACCAGCTTTGGCTTAATTGGACATTCACAAGTGGTGTAACGAAAACCTGACGGGAGTTGAGAATTAGATGAATTTCAGATTTGCCGTCAATGAATGGAACATTCTGTGGAGGAGATACCAATTGTTTCTGAAGTTTGGGTTATGTGGACAGGAAAATGGAGCTGAAGAGGGTTGAGTGGATAGCAAATTGAACAGGACGGCTGAGAGTATGAGCAGGCCACTTAAAACCAGCATTGGCTTACTTGGATATTTACCAGTGGTGTCACGAAAACCTGCCGGGAGTGGAGATTCAGATGAATTCCAGATTCGCTGTGAATGAATGGAACATTCTGTAGTGGAGATAACAATGATTTCTCCAGTCTCTGTGGTGTGGACAGGAAAATGTAGAGCTGGCCAGGGTTGAGTGGATAGCCAATTGAACAGCAGCACTGCGCTTGTGAAGAAAACACTTAAAACATTGGGTTACTTGGACATTCAACAGTGGTGTAACGAAAACCTGCCGGGAGTGGAGGTTCAGAGGAATTCCAGATTCGCAGTGAATGAATGGAACATTCTCTAGTGGAGATTCCAACGATTTCTGAAGGCTGGGTCGTGTGGAAGGAAAATCAAGAACTAATCAGGATTTAGTGGAAAGCCAATTGTATAGCATGGCTGCGAGTGTGAACATGCAGCTGAAAACCAGCATTGGGTTACTTGGACATTCATCAGTGGTGTAAGGAAAACCTGCATGGAGTGGAGAGTCAGTTGAATTCCACATTCGCAGTGAATGAATGGAACATTCTGTAGAGGAGATTCCAATGATTTCTGAAGCCTGTGTTGTGTGGACAGGAAAATGAAGAGCTGACCAGGCTTGAATCGATAGCCAAGTAAACAGCAGGGCTGCGAATATGAACAGGCCGCTGAAAACCAGCATTGGGTTACTTGGACATTCAACAGTGGTGTAATGAAAACCTGCGTGGAGTTGAGAGTCAGATGAATTCCAGATTCGCAGTGAATGAATGGAACGTTCTGTAGTGGAGATAACAAAGATTTCTGAAGGCTGGTTGTGTGGTGGGACAATGAAGAGCTGAACAGGGTGGAGTGAATTGTCAATTAAACAGCACGGCTGCGAGTATGAACAGGCCTCTGAAAACCAGCATTGGCTTACTTGGACATTCACAAGTGGTGTAATGTTAACCAGGCGGGAGTGGAGAATCAGATAAACTCCAGACTCGCAGTGAATGAATGGAACATTCTGTAGTGGAGATTGCAATGATTTCTGAAATCTGGATTGTGGGGACACGAAAATGAAGAGCTGACCAGTGTTGAGTGGATAGCCTGTAAAAAGCCTCGGCTTCGAATGTGAACAGACCACTGAAAACCAGTATTGCATTACTTCGACTTTCAGCAGTGGTGTAACGAAAGCCTGCGTGGAGTGCAGATTCAGATGAATTCCAGATTCCCAGTGAATGAATGGAACATCCTGTAGTGGAGATTACAATGATTTCTGAAGGCTGGGTTGTGTGCACAGGAAAATGAGGAGCAAAACAGGTTGAGTGGATAGCCAATTGAACAGCACGACTGCGAACATGAACAGGCCTCTGAAAACCAGCATTGTTTTACTTGGACATTCACAAGTGGTGTAAGATAAATCTGCAGGTAGTGGAGATTCAGTTGAATTCCAGATTCGCAGTGAATGAATGGAACATTCTGTACTGGAGATTGCAATGATTTCTCAAGTCTGGATTGTTTGGACATGAAAATGAAGAGCTGACCACAGTTGTGTGGATACCCAGTAAAAAGCAGGGCTTAGAGTGTGAACAGACCGCTGAAAACCAGCATTGTGTTACTTGGACATTCATAAGTGGTGTAATGAAAGCCTACCTGGAGTGCAGATTCAGATGAATTCCAGATTGGCAGTGAATGAATGGAACATTCTGTACTGGCGATTCCAATGATTTCTGAAGTCTGATATTGTGGAAAAGAAAATGAAAGGCTGACCAGGTTTGAGTGGATAGACAATTGAACAGCACACTGCGAGTGTGAAAAGGCGGCTGAAAACCAGCATTGGATTACTTGGTCATTCACCAGTGCTGTAATGAAAACCTGCCTGGAGCGGAGAGTCAGATGAATTGCAGAATCGCAGTGAATGAATGGAACAGTCTGTAGTGGAGAGCCCAATGATTTCTGAAGGCTGGTTTGTGTGGAGAGGAAAATGAAGAGCTGACCAATATTGAGTGGATAGCCCATTGAACAGCACTTCTGCGAGTTGAACATGCCTCTGAAAACCAGTATTGAGTTACTTGGACATTCACCAGTGGCGTAACGAAAACCTGCCAGGAGTGGAGGTTCAGAGGAATTCCAGATTCGCAGTGAATGAATGGAACATTCTCTAGTGGTGATTCCAATGATTTCTGAAGGCTGGGTTTTGTGGACACGAAAATGTAGAGCTGAACAGGGTGGAGTGGATAGCCAAATGAACAGCACGTCTCTTAGTATGAACAGGCCACTGAAAACCAGCATTGGCTTACTTGGACATTCACAAGTGGTGTAACGATAACCCGCCGGGAGTTGAGAGTCAGATGAATTTAAGATTCGCAGTGAATGAACGGAACATTCTGTGGAGGAGATACCAATTATTTCTGAAGGTTGGGTTATGAGGACAGGAAAATGTAGAGCTGAATAGGGTTGGGTGGATAGCAAATTGAACAGCACGGCTGAGTGTGTTAGCAGGCGGCTTAAAACCAGCATTGTCTTCCTTGGACATTTACCAGTGGTGTCACGAAAACCTTCCAGGAGTGGAGACTCTGATGAATTCCAGATTCGCGTGATTGAATGGAACATTCTGTAGTGGTGATTGCCAACATTTAGGAATCTGGATAGTCTGGACAGGATATTGAAGAGCTGACCGATATTGAGTGGATAGCCAATGAACAGCACGGTTTCGAGTGTGAACAGACCACTAAGAAGCAGCATTGCATTACTTGGACATTCATCAGTGGTGTAACGAAAGCCTTCCTGGAATGCAGATTCAGAGTATTTCCAGATTCACAGTGAATGAATGGAAATTTCTGTAGTAGAGATTCCAATGATTTCTGAACGCTGGGTTGTGTGGACAGGAAAATGAAGAGCTGACTAGGTTTGACTGGATTGCCAATTGAACAGCAAGGCTGTGAGTGTGAACAGCCGCTGAAAACCAGCATTGGATTACCTGGTCATTCACCAGTGTTGTTAGGAAAATCTGCCTGGTGTGGAGAGTCAGAGGAATTCCAGATTCGCAGGGAACGAATGGAACATTCTGAAGTGGAGATAAGAATGATTTCTGAAGGCTCGGTGTGTGGAAGGAAAATCAAGAGCTAACCAGCGTTCACTGGATAGCCAATTGAACAGCACGGCTGCGAGTGTTAACACGCAGCTGAAACCAGCCTTGGGTTGCTTGGACATTCACCAGTGGTGAAACGAAAACCTGCTGGGAGTGGAGAACAAGATGAATTCAAGATTCGCCTGAATGAATGAAACATTCTGTAGTGTAGATTGCAATGGTTTCTGAGGTTTGTATTGTCTGAACTGGAAAAAGAAGAACTCACCAGTGTTGAGTCGCTAGACCGTGAACAGCACGGGTTCGAGTGTGAATAGACCGCTGAAAACCATCATTGCGTTACTTGAACATTCAGCAGTGGTGCAATGAAAACCTGCCGGGAGTGGAGATTCAGATGAATTCCAGATTCGCAGTGAATGAATGGAACATTCTCTAGTGGTGATTCCAATGATTTCTGAAGGCTGGGTTTTGTGGACACGAAAATGTAGAGCTGAACAGGGTGGAATGGATAGCCAAATGAACAGCACGTCTCGTAGTAAGAACAGGCCACTGAAAACCAGCTTTGGCTTAATTGGACATTCACAAGAGGTGTAACGAAAACCTGACGGGAGTTGAGAATTAGATGAATTTCAGATTTGCCGTCAATGAATGGAACATTCTGTGGAGGAGATACCAATTGTTTCTGAAGTTTGGGTTATGTGGACAGGAAAATGGAGCTGAAGAGGGTTGAGTGGATAGCAAATTGAACAGCACGGCTGAGAGTATGAGCAGGCCACTTAAAACCAGCATTGGCATACTTGGATGTTTACCAGTGGTGTCACGAAAACCTGCCGGGAGTGGAGATTCAGATGAATTCCAGATTCGCTGTGAATGAATGGAACATTCTGTAGTGGAGATAACAATGATTTCTCCAGTCTCTGTGGTGTGGACAGGAAAATGTAGAGCTGGCCAGGGTTGAGTGGATAGCCAATTGAACAGCAGCACTGCGCTTGTGAAGAAAACACTTAAAACATTGGGTTACTTGGACATTCAACAGTGGTGTAACGAAAACCTGCCGGGAGTGGAGGTTCAGAGGAATTCCAGATTCGCAGTGAATGAATGGAACATTCTCTAGTGGAGATTCCAACGATTTCTGAAGGCTGGGTCGTGTGGAAGGAAAATCAAGAACTAATCAGGATTTAGTGGAAAGCCAATTGTATAGCATGGCTGCGAGTGTGAACATGCAGCTGAAAACCAGCATTGGGTTACTTGGACATTCATCAGTGGTGTAAGGAAAACCTGCATGGAGTGGAGAGTCAGTTGAATTCCACATTCGCAGTGAATGAATGGAACATTCTGTAGAGGAGATTCCAATGATTTCTGAAGCCTGTGTTGTGTGGACAGGAAAATGAAGAGCTGACCAGGCTTGAATCGATAGCCAAGTAAACAGCAGGGCTGCGAATATGAACAGGCCGCTGAAAACCAGCATTGGGTTACTTGGACATTCAACAGTGGTGTAATGAAAACCTGCGTGGAGTTGAGAGTCAGATGAATTCCAGATTCGCAGTGAATGAATGGAACGTTCTGTAGTGGAGATAACAAAGATTTCTGAAGGCTGGTAGTGTGGTGGGACAATGAAGAGCTGAACAGGGTGGAGTGAATTGTCAATTAAACAGCACGGCTGCGAGTATGAACAGGCCTCTGAAAACCAGCATTGGCTTACTTGGACATTCACAAGTGGTGTAATGTTAACCAGGCGGGAGTGGAGAATCAGATAAACTCCAGACTCGCAGTGAATGAATGGAACATTCTGTAGTGGAGATTGCAATGATTTCTGAAATCTGGATTGTGGGGACACGAAAATGAAGAGCTGACCAGTGTTGAGTGGATAGCCTGTAAAAAGCCTCGGCTTCGAATGTGAACAGACCACTGAAAACCAGTATTGCATTACTTCGACTTTCAGCAGTGGTGTAACGAAAGCCTGCGTGGAGTGCAGATTCAGATGAATTCCAGATTCCCAGTGAATGAATGGAACATCCTGTAGTGGAGATTACAATGATTTCTGAAGGCTGGGTTGTGTGCACAGGAAAATGAGGAGCAAAACAGGTTGAGTGGATAGCCAATTGAACAGCACGACTGCGAACATGAACAGGCCTCTGAAAACCAGCATTGTTTTACTTGGACATTCACAAGTGGTGTAAGATAAATCTGCAGGTAGTGGAGATTCAGTTGAATTCCAGATTCGCAGTGAATGAATGGAACATTCTGTACTGGAGATTGCAATGATTTCTCAAGTCTGGATTGTTTGGACATGAAAATGAAGAGCTGACCACAGTTGTGTGGATACCCAGTAAAAAGCAGGGCTTAGAGTGTGAACAGACCGCTGAAAACCAGCATTGTGTTACTTGGACATTCATAAGTGGTGTAATGAAAGCCTACCTGGAGTGCAGATTCAGATGAATTCCAGATTGGCAGTGAATGAATGGAACATTCTGTACTGGCGATTCCAATGATTTCTGAAGTCTGATATTGTGGAAAAGAAAATGAAAGGCTGACCAGGTTTGAGTGGATAGACAATTGAACAGCACACTGCGAGTGTGAAAAGGCGGCTGAAAACCAGCATTGGATTACTTGGTCATTCACCAGTGCTGTAATGAAAACCTGCCTGGAGCGGAGAGTCAGATGAATTGCAGAATCGCAGTGAATGAATGGAACAGTCTGTAGTGGAGAGCCCAATGATTTCTGAAGGCTGGTTTGTGTGGAGAGGAAAATGAAGAGCTGACCAATATTGAGTGGATAGCCCATTGAACAGCACTTCTGCGAGTTGAACATGCCTCTGAAAACCAGTATTGAGTTACTTGGACATTCACCAGTGGCGTAACGAAAACCTGCCAGGACTGGAGGTTCAGAGGAATTCCAGATTCGCAGTGAATGAATGGAACATTCTCTAGTGGTGATTCCAATGATTTCTGAAGGCTGGGTTTTGTGGACACGAAAATGTAGAGCTGAACAGGGTGGAGTGGATAGCCAAATGAACAGCACGTCTCTTAGTATGAACAGGCCACTGAAAACCAGCATTGGCTTACTTGGACATTCACAAGTGGTGTAACGATAACCCGCCGGGAGTTGAGAGTCAGATGAATTTAAGATTCGCAGTGAATGAACGGAACATTCTGTGGAGGAGATACCAATTATTTCTGAAGGTTGGGTTATGAGGACAGGAAAATGTAGAGCTGAATAGGGTTGGGTGGATAGCAAATTGAACAGCACGGCTGAGTGTGTTAGCAGGCGGCTTAAAACCAGCATTGTCTTCCTTGGACATTTACCAGTGGTGTCACGAAAACCTTCCAGGAGTGGAGACTCTGATGAATTCCAGATTCGCGTGATTGAATGGAACATTCTGTAGTGGTGATTGCCAACATTTAGGAATCTGGATAGTCTGGACAGGATATTGAAGAGCTGACCGATATTGAGTGGATAGCCAATGAACAGCACGGTTTCGAGTGTGAACAGACCACTAAGAAGCAGCATTGCATTACTTGGACATTCATCAGTGGTGTAACGAAAGCCTTCCTGGAATGCAGATTCAGAGTATTTCCAGATTCACAGTGAATGAATGGAAATTTCTGTAGTAGAGATTCCAATGATTTCTGAACGCTGGGTTGTGTGGACAGGAAAATGAAGAGCTGACTAGGTTTGACTGGATTGCCAATTGAACAGCAAGGCTGTGAGTGTGAACAGCCGCTGAAAACCAGCATTGGATTACCTGGTCATTCACCAGTGTTGTTAGGAAAATCTGCCTGGTGTGGAGAGTCAGAGGAATTCCAGATTCGCAGGGAACGAATGGAACATTCTGAAGTGGAGATAAGAATGATTTCTGAAGGCTCGGTGTGTGGAAGGAAAATCAAGAGCTAACCAGCGTTCACTGGATAGCCAATTGAACAGCACGGCTGCGAGTGTTAACACGCAGCTGAAACCAGCCTTGGGTTGCTTGGACATTCACCAGTGGTGAAACGAAAACCTGCTGGGAGTGGAGAACAAGATGAATTCAAGATTCGCCTGAATGAATGAAACATTCTGTAGTGTAGATTGCAATGGTTTCTGAGGTTTGTATTGTCTGAACTGGAAAAAGAAGAACTCACCAGTGTTGAGTCGCTAGACCGTGAACAGCACGGGTTCGAGTGTGAATAGACCGCTGAAAACCATCATTGCGTTACTTGAACATTCAGCAGTGGTGCAATGAAAACCTGCCGGGAGTGGAGATTCAGATGAATTCCAGATTCGCAGTGAATGAATGGAACATTCTCTAGTGGTGATTCCAATGATTTCTGAAGGCTGGGTTTTGTGGACACGAAAATGTAGAGCTGAACAGGGTGGAATGGATAGCCAAATGAACAGCACGTCTCGTAGTAAGAACAGGCCACTGAAAACCAGCTTTGGCTTAATTGGACATTCACAAGTGGTGTAACGAAAACCTGACGGGAGTTGAGAATTAGATGAATTTCAGATTTGCCGTCAATGAATGGAACATTCTGTGGAGGAGATACCAATTGTTTCTGAAGTTTGGGTTATGTGGACAGGAAAATGGAGCTGAAGAGGGTTGAGTGGATAGCAAATTGAACAGCACGGCTGAGAGTATGAGCAGGCCACTTAAAACCAGCATTGGCTTACTTGGATGTTTACCAGTGGTGTCACGAAAACCTGCCGGGAGTGGAGATTCAGATGAATTCCAGATTCGCTGTGAATGAATGGAACATTCTGTAGTGGAGATAACAATGATTTCTCCAGTCTCTGTGGTGTGGACAGGAAAATGTAGAGCTGGCCAGGGTTGAGTGGATAGCCAATTGAACAGCACCACTGCGCTTGTGAAGAAAACACTTAAAACATTGGGTTACTTGGACATTCAACAGTGGTGTAACGAAAACCTGCCGGGAGTGGAGGTTCAGAGGAATTCCAGATTCGCAGTGAATGAATGGAACATTCTCTAGTGGAGATTCCAACGATTTCTGAAGGCTGGGTCGTGTGGAAGGAAAATCAAGAACTAATCAGGATTTAGTGGAAAGCCAATTGTATAGCATGGCTGCGAGTGTGAACATGCAGCTGAAAACCAGCATTGGGTTACTTGGACATTCATCAGTGGTGTAAGGAAAACCTGCATGGAGTGGAGAGTCAGTTGAATTCCACATTCGCAGTGAATGAATGGAACATTCTGTAGAGGAGATTCCAATGATTTCTGAAGCCTGTGTTGTGTGGACAGGAAAATGAAGAGCTGACCAGGCTTGAATCGATAGCCAAGTAAACAGCAGGGCTGCGAATATGAACAGGCCGCTGAAAACCAGCATTGGGTTACTTGGACATTCAACAGTGGTGTAATGAAAACCTGCGTGGAGTTGAGCGTCAGATGAATTCCAGATTCGCAGTGAATGAATGGAACGTTCTGTAGTGGAGATAACAAAGATTTCTGAAGGCTGGTAGTGTGGTGGGACAATGAAGAGCTGAACAGGGTGGAGTGAATTGTCAATTAAACAGCACGGCTGCGAGTATGAACAGGCCTCTGAAAACCAGCATTGGCTTACTTGGACATTCACAAGTGGTGTAATGTTAACCAGGCGGGAGTGGAGAATCAGATAAACTCCAGACTCGCAGTGAATGAATGGAACATTCTGTAGTGGAGATTGCAATGATTTCTGAAATCTGGATTGTGGGGACACGAAAATGAAGAGCTGACCAGTGTTGAGTGGATAGCCTGTAAAAAGCCTCGGCTTCGAATGTGAACAGACCACTGAAAACCAGTATTGCATTACTTCGACTTTCAGCAGTGGTGTAACGAAAGCCTGCGTGGAGTGCAGATTCAGATGAATTCCAGATTCCCAGTGAATGAATGGAACATCCTGTAGTGGAGATTACAATGATTTCTGAAGGCTGGGTTGTGTGCACAGGAAAATGAGGAGCAAAACAGGTTGAGTGGATAGCCAATTGAACAGCACGACTGCGAACATGAACAGGCCTCTGAAAACCAGCATTGTTTTACTTGGACATTCACAAGTGGTGTAAGATAAATCTGCAGGTAGTGGAGATTCAGTTGAATTCCAGATTCGCAGTGAATGAATGGAACATTCTGTACTGGAGATTGCAATGATTTCTCAAGTCTGGATTGTTTGGACATGAAAATGAAGAGCTGACCACAGTTGTGTGGATACCCAGTAAAAAGCAGGGCTTAGAGTGTGAACAGACCGCTGAAAACCAGCATTGTGTTACTTGGACATTCATAAGTGGTGTAATGAAAGCCTACCTGGAGTGCAGATTCAGATGAATTCCAGATTGGCAGTGAATGAATGGAACATTCTGTACTGGCGATTCCAATGATTTCTGAAGTCTGATATTGTGGAAAAGAAAATGAAAGGCTGACCAGGTTTGAGTGGATAGACAATTGAACAGCACACTGCGAGTGTTAAAAGGCGGCTGAAAACCAGCATTGGATTACTTGGTCATTCACCAGTGCTGTAATGAAAACCTGCCTGGAGCGGAGAGTCAGATGAATTGCAGAATCGCAGTGAATGAATGGAACAGTCTGTAGTGGAGAGCCCAATGATTTCTGAAGGCTGGTTTGTGTGGAGAGGAAAATGAAGAGCTGACCAATATTGAGTGGATAGCCCATTGAACAGCACTTCTGCGAGTTGAACATGCCTCTGAAAACCAGTATTGAGTTACTTGGACATTCACCAGTGGCGTAACGAAAACCTGCCAGGAGTGGAGGTTCAGATGAATTCCAGATTCGCAGTGAATGAATGGAACATTCTCTAGTGGTGATTCCAATGATTTCTGAAGGCTGGGTTTTGTGGACACGAAAATGTAGAGCTGAACAGGGTGGAGTGGATAGCCAAATGAACAGCACGTCTCTTAGTATGAACAGGCCACTGAAAACCAGCATTGGCTTACTTGGACATTCACAAGTGGTGTAACGATAACCCGCCGGGAGTTGAGAGTCAGATGAATTTAAGATTCGCAGTGAATGAACGGAACATTCTGTGGAGGAGATACCAATTATTTCTGAAGGTTGGGTTATGAGGACAGGAAAATGTAGAGCTGAATAGGGTTGGGTGGATAGCAAATTGAACAGCACGGCTGAGTGTGTTAGCAGGCGGCTTAAAACCAGCATTGTCTTCCTTGGACATTTACCAGTGGTGTCACGAAAACCTTCCAGGAGTGGAGACTCTGATGAATTCCAGATTCGCGTGATTGAATGGAACATTCTGTAGTGGTGATTGCCAACATTTAGGGATCTGGATAGTCTGGACAGGATATTGAAGAGCTGACCGATATTGAGTGGATAGCCAATGAACAGCACGGTTTCGAGTGTGAACAGACCACTAAGAAGCAGCATTGCATTACTTGGACATTCATCAGTGGTGTAACGAAAGCCTTCCTGGAATGCAGATTCAGAGTATTTCCAGATTCACAGTGAATGAATGGAAATTTCTGTAGTAGAGATTCCAATGATTTCTGAACGCTGGGTTGTGTGGACAGGAAAATGAAGAGCTGACTAGGTTTGACTGGATTGCCAATTGAACAGCAAGGCTGTGAGTGTGAACAGCCGCTGAAAACCAGCATTGGATTACCTGGTCATTCACCAGTGTTGTTAGGAAAATCTGCCTGGTGTGGAGAGTCAGAGGAATTCCAGATTCGCAGGGAACGAATGGAACATTCTGAAGTGGAGATAAGAATGATTTCTGAAGGCTCGGTGTGTGGAAGGAAAATCAAGAGCTAACCAGCGTTCACTGGATAGCCAATTGAACAGCACGGCTGCGAGTGTTAACACGCAGCTGAAACCAGCCTTGGGTTGCTTGGACATTCACCAGTGGTGAAACGAAAACCTGCTGGGAGTGGAGAACAAGATGAATTCAAGATTCGCCTGAATGAATGAAACATTCTGTAGTGTAGATTGCAATGGTTTCTGAGGTTTGTATTGTCTGAACTGGAAAAAGAAGAACTCACCAGTGTTGAGTCGCTAGACCGTGAACAGCACGGGTTCGAGTGTGAATAGACCGCTGAAAACCATCATTGCGTTACTTGAACATTCAGCAGTGGTGCAATGAAAACCTGCCGGGAGTGGAGATTCAGATGAATTCCAGATTCGCAGTGAATGAATGGAACATTCTCTAGTGGTGATTCCAATGATTTCTGAAGGCTGGGTTTTGTGGACACGAAAATGTAGAGCTGAACAGGGTGGAATGGATAGCCAAATGAACAGCACGTCTCGTAGTAAGAACAGGCCACTGAAAACCAGCTTTGGCTTAATTGGACATTCACAAGTGGTGTAACGAAAACCTGACGGGAGTTGAGAATTAGATGAATTTCAGATTTGCCGTCAATGAATGGAACATTCTGTGGAGGAGATACCAATTGTTTCTGAAGTTTGGGTTATGTGGACAGGAAAATGGAGCTGAAGAGGGTTGAGTGGATAGCAAATTGAACAGGACGGCTGAGAGTATGAGCAGGCCACTTAAAACCAGCATTGGCTTACTTGGATATTTACCAGTGGTGTCAAGAAAACCTGCCGGGAGTGGAGATTCAGATGAATTCCAGATTCGCTGTGAATGAATGGAACATTCTGTAGTGGAGATAACAATGATTTCTCCAGTCTCTGTGGTGTGGACAGGAAAATGTAGAGCTGGCCAGGGTTGAGTGGATAGCCAATTGAACAGCACCACTGCGCTTGTGAAGAAAACACTTAAAACATTGGGTTACTTGGACATTCAACAGTGGTGTAACGAAAACCTGCCGGGAGTGGAGGTTCAGAGGAATTCCAGATTCGCAGTGAATGAATGGAACATTCTCTAGTGGAGATTCCAACGATTTCTGAAGGCTGGGTCGTGTGGAAGGAAAATCAAGAACTAATCAGGATTTAGTGGAAAGCCAATTGTATAGCATGGCTGCGAGTGTGAACATGCAGCTGAAAACCAGCATTGGGTTACTTGGACATTCATCAGTGGTGTAAGGAAAACCTGCATGGAGTGGAGAGTCAGTTGAATTCCACATTCGCAGTGAATGAATGGAACATTCTGTAGAGGAGATTCCAATGATTTCTGAAGCCTGTGTTGTGTGGACAGGAAAATGAAGAGCTGACCAGGCTTGAATCGATAGCCAAGTAAACAGCAGGGCTGCGAATATGAACAGGCCGCTGAAAACCAGCATTGGGTTACTTGGACATTCAACAGTGGTGTAATGAAAACCTGCGTGGAGTTGAGAGTCAGATGAATTCCAGATTCGCAGTGAATGAATGGAACGTTCTGTAGTGGAGATAACAAAGATTTCTGAAGGCTGGTAGTGTGGTGGGACAATGAAGAGCTGAACAGGGTGGAGTGAATTGTCAATTAAACAGCACGGCTGCGAGTATGAACAGGCCTCTGAAAACCAGCATTGGCTTACTTGGACATTCACAAGTGGTGTAATGTTAACCAGGCGGGAGTGGAGAATCAGATAAACTCCAGACTCGCAGTGAATGAATGGAACATTCTGTAGTGGAGATTGCAATGATTTCTGAAATCTGGATTGTGGGGACACGAAAATGAAGAGCTGACCAGTGATGAGTGGATAGCCTGTAAAAAGCCTCGGCTTCGAATGTGAACAGACCACTGAAAACCAGTATTGCATTACTTCGACTTTCAGCAGTGGTGTAACGAAAGCCTGCGTGGAGTGCAGATTCAGATGAATTCCAGATTCCCAGTGAATGAATGGAACATCCTGTAGTGGAGATTACAATGATTTCTGAAGGCTGGGTTGTGTGCACAGGAAAATGAGGAGCAAAACAGGTTGAGTGGATAGCCAATTGAACAGCACGACTGCGAACATGAACAGGCCTCTGAAAACCAGCATTGTTTTACTTGGACATTCACAAGTGGTGTAAGATAAATCTGCAGGTAGTGGAGATTCAGTTGAATTCCAGATTCGCAGTGAATGAATGGAACATTCTGTACTGGAGATTGCAATGATTTCTCAAGTCTGGATTGTTTGGACATGAAAATGAAGAGCTGACCACAGTTGTGTGGATACCCAGTAAAAAGCAGGGCTTAGAGTGTGAACAGACCGCTGAAAACCAGCATTGTGTTACTTGGACATTCATAAGTGGTGTAATGAAAGCCTACCTGGAGTGCAGATTCAGATGAATTCCAGATTGGCAGTGAATGAATGGAACATTCTGTACTGGCGATTCCAATGATTTCTGAAGTCTGATATTGTGGAAAAGAAAATGAAAGGCTGACCAGGTTTGAGTGGATAGAAAATTGAACAGCACACTGCGAGTGTGAAAAGGCGGCTGAAAACCAGCATTGGATTACTTGGTCATTCACCAGTGCTGTAATGAAAACCTGCCTGGAGCGGAGAGTCAGATGAATTGCAGAATCGCAGTGAATGAATGGAACAGTCTGTAGTGGAGAGCCCAATGATTTCTGAAGGCTGGTTTGTGTGGAGAGGAAAATGAAGAGCTGACCAATATTGAGTGGATAGCCCATTGAACAGCACTTCTGCGAGTTGAACATGCCTCTGAAAACCAGTATTGAGTTACTTGGACATTCACCAGTGGCGTAACGAAAACCTGCCAGGACTGGAGGTTCAGATGAATTCCAGATTCGCAGTGAATGAATGGAACATTCTCTAGTGGTGATTCCAATGATTTCTGAAGGCTGGGTTTTGTGGACACGAAAATGTAGAGCTGAACAGGGTGGAGTGGATAGCCAAATGAACAGCACGTCTCTTAGTATGAACAGGCCACTGAAAACCAGCATTGGCTTACTTGGACATTCACAAGTGGTGTAACGATAACCCGCCGGGAGTTGAGAGTCAGATGAATTTAAGATTCGCAGTGAATGAACGGAACATTCTGTGGAGGAGATACCAATTATTTCTGAAGGTTGGGTTATGAGGACAGGAAAATGTAGAGCTGAATAGGGTTGGGTGGATAGCAAATTGAACAGCACGGCTGAGTGTGTTAGCAGGCGGCTTAAAACCAGCATTGTCTTCCTTGGACATTTACCAGTGGTGTCACGAAAACCTTCCAGGAGTGGAGACTCTGATGAATTCCAGATTCGCGTGATTGAATGGAACATTCTGTAGTGGTGATTGCCAACATTTAGGAATCTGGATAGTCTGGACAGGATATTGAAGAGCTGACCGATATTGAGTGGATAGCCAATGAACAGCACGGTTTCGAGTGTGAACAGACCACTAAGAAGCAGCATTGCATTACTTGGACATTCATCAGTGGTGTAACGAAAGCCTTCCTGGAATGCAGATTCAGAGTATTTCCAGATTCACAGTGAATGAATGGAAATTTCTGTAGTAGAGATTCCAATGATTTCTGAACGCTGGGTTGTGTGGACAGGAAAATGAAGAGCTGACTAGGTTTGACTGGATTGCCAATTGAACAGCAAGGCTGTGAGTGTGAACAGCCGCTGAAAACCAGCATTGGATTACCTGGTCATTCACCAGTGTTGTTAGGAAAATCTGCCTGGTGTGGAGAGTCAGAGGAATTCCAGATTCGCAGGGAACGAATGGAACATTCTGAAGTGGAGATAAGAATGATTTCTGAAGGCTCGGTGTGTGGAAGGAAAATCAAGAGCTAACCAGCGTTCACTGGATAGCCAATTGAACAGCACGGCTGCGAGTGTTAACACGCAGCTGAAACCAGCCTTGGGTTGCTTGGACATTCACCAGTGGTGAAACGAAAACCTGCTGGGAGTGGAGAACAAGATGAATTCAAGATTCGCCTGAATGAATGAAACATTCTGTAGTGTAGATTGCAATGGTTTCTGAGGTTTGTATTGTCTGAACTGGAAAAAGAAGAACTCACCAGTGTTGAGTCGCTAGACCGTGAACAGCACGGGTTCGAGTGTGAATAGACCGCTGAAAACCATCATTGCGTTACTTGAACATTCAGCAGTGGTGCAATGAAAACCTGCCGGGAGTGGAGATTCAGATGAATTCCAGATTCGCAGTGAATGAATGGAACATTCTCTAGTGGTGATTCCAATGATTTCTGAAGGCTGGGTTTTGTGGACACGAAAATGTAGAGCTGAACAGGGTGGAATGGATAGCCAAATGAACAGCACGTCTCGTAGTAAGAACAGGCCACTGAAAACCAGCTTTGGCTTAATTGGACATTCAGAAGTGGTGTAACGAAAACCTGACGGGAGTTGAGAATTAGATGAATTTCAGATTTGCCGTCAATGAATGGAACATTCTGTGGAGGAGATACCAATTGTTTCTGAAGTTTGGGTTATGTGGACAGGAAAATGGAGCTGAAGAGGGTTGAGTGGATAGCAAATTGAACAGCACGGCTGAGAGTATGAGCAGGCCACTTAAAACCAGCATTGGCTTACTTGGATATTTACCAGTGGTGTCACGAAAACCTGCCGGGAGTGGAGATTCAGATGAATTCCAGATTCGCTGTGAATGAATGGAACATTCTGTAGTGGAGATAACAATGATTTCTCCAGTCTCTGTGGTGTGGACAGGAAAATGTAGAGCTGGCCAGGGTTGAGTGGATAGCCAATTGAACAGCACCACTGCGCTTGTGAAGAAAACACTTAAAACATTGGGTTACTTGGACATTCAACAGTGGTGTAACGAAAACCTGCCGGGAGTGGAGGTTCAGAGGAATTCCAGATTCGCAGTGAATGAATGGAACATTCTCTAGTGGAGATTCCAACGATTTCTGAAGGCTGGGTCGTGTGGAAGGAAAATCAAGAACTAATCAGGATTTAGTGGAAAGCCAATTGTATAGCATGGCTGCGAGTGTGAACATGCAGCTGAAAACCAGCATTGGGTTACTTGGACATTCATCAGTGGTGTAAGGAAAACCTGCATGGAGTGGAGAGTCAGTTGAATTCCACATTCGCAGTGAATGAATGGAACATTCTGTAGAGGAGATTCCAATGATTTCTGAAGCCTGTGTTGTGTGGACAGGAAAATGAAGAGCTGACCAGGCTTGAATCGATAGCCAAGTAAACAGCAGGGCTGCGAATATGAACAGGCCGCTGAAAACCAGCATTGGGTTACATGGACATTCAACAGTGGTGTAATGAAAACCTGCGTGGAGTTGAGAGTCAGATGAATTCCAGATTCGCAGTGAATGAATGGAACATTCTGTAGTGGAGATAACAAAGATTTCTGAAGGCTGGTAGTGTGGTGGGACAATGAAGAGCTGAACAGGGTGGAGTGAATTGTCAATTAAACAGCACGGCTGCGAGTATGAACAGGCCTCTGAAAACCAGCATTGGCTTACTTGGACATTCACAAGTGGTGTAATGTTAACCAGGCGGGAGTGGAGAATCAGATAAACTCCAGACTCGCAGTGAATGAATGGAACATTCTGTAGTGGAGATTGCAATGATTTCTGAAATCTGGATTGTGGGGACACGAAAATGAAGAGCTGACCAGTGTTGAGTGGATAGCCTGTAAAAAGCCTCGGCTTCGAATGTGAACAGACCACTGAAAACCAGTATTGCATTACTTCGACTTTCAGCAGTGGTGTAACGAAAGCCTGCGTGGAGTGCAGATTCAGATGAATTCCAGATTCCCAGTGAATGAATGGAACATCCTGTAGTGGAGATTACAATGATTTCTGAAGGCTGGGTTGTGTGCACAGGAAAATGAGGAGCAAAACAGGTTGAGTGGATAGCCAATTGAACAGCACGACTGCGAACATGAACAGGCCTCTGAAAACCAGCATTGTTTTACTTGGACATTCACAAGTGGTGTAAGATAAATCTGCAGGTAGTGGAGATTCAGTTGAATTCCAGATTCGCAGTGAATGAATGGAACATTCTGTACTGGAGATTGCAATGATTTCTCAAGTCTGGATTGTTTGGACATGAAAATGAAGAGCTGACCACAGTTGTGTGGATACCCAGTAAAAAGCAGGGCTTAGAGTGTGAACAGACCGCTGAAAACCAGCATTGTGTTACTTGGACATTCATAAGTGGTGTAATGAAAGCCTACCTGGAGTGCAGATTCAGATGAATTCCAGATTGGCAGTGAATGAATGGAACATTCTGTACTGGCGATTCCAATGATTTCTGAAGTCTGATATTGTGGAAAAGAAAATGAAAGGCTGACCAGGTTTGAGTGGATAGACAATTGAACAGCACACTGCGAGTGTGAAAAGGCGGCTGAAAACCAGCATTGGATTACTTGGTCATTCACCAGTGCTGTAATGAAAACCTGCCTGGAGCGGAGAGTCAGATGAATTGCAGAATCGCAGTGAATGAATGGAACAGTCTGTAGTGGAGAGCCCAATGATTTCTGAAGGCTGGTTTGTGTGGAGAGGAAAATGAAGAGCTGACCAATATTGAGTGGATAGCCCATTGAACAGCACTTCTGCGAGTTGAACATGCCTCTGAAAACCAGTATTGAGTTACTTGGACATTCACCAGTGGCGTAACGAAAACCTGCCAGGAGTGGAGGTTCAGAGGAATTCCAGATTCGCAGTGAATGAATGGAACATTCTCTAGTGGTGATTCCAATGATTTCTGAAGGCTGGGTTTTGTGGACACGAAAATGTAGAGCTGAACAGGGTGGAGTGGATAGCCAAATGAACAGCACGTCTCTTAGTATGAACAGGCCACTGAAAACCAGCATTGGCTTACTTGGACATTCACAAGTGGTGTAACGATAACCCGCCGGGAGTTGAGAGTCAGATGAATTTAAGATTCGCAGTGAATGAACGGAACATTCTGTGGAGGAGATACCAATTATTTCTGAAGGTTGGGTTATGAGGACAGGAAAATGTAGAGCTGAATAGGGTTGGGTGGATAGCAAATTGAACAGCACGGCTGAGTGTGTTAGCAGGCGGCTTAAAACCAGCATTGTCTTCCTTGGACATTTACCAGTGGTGTCACGAAAACCTTCCAGGAGTGGAGACTCTGATGAATTCCAGATTCGCGTGATTGAATGGAACATTCTGTAGTGGTGATTGCCAACATTTAGGAATCTGGATAGTCTGGACAGGATATTGAAGAGCTGACCGATATTGAGTGGATAGCCAATGAACAGCACGGTTTCGAGTGTGAACAGACCACTAAGAAGCAGCATTGCATTACTTGGACATTCATCAGTGGTGTAACGAAAGCCTTCCTGGAATGCAGATTCAGAGTATTTCCAGATTCACAGTGAATGAATGGAAATTTCTGTAGTAGAGATTCCAATGATTTCTGAACGCTGGGTTGTGTGGACAGGAAAATGAAGAGCTGACTAGGTTTGACTGGATTGCCAATTGAACAGCAAGGCTGTGAGTGTGAACAGCCGCTGAAAACCAGCATTGGATTACCTGGTCATTCACCAGTGTTGTTAGGAAAATCTGCCTGGTGTGGAGAGTCAGAGGAATTCCAGATTCGCAGGGAACGAATGGAACATTCTGAAGTGGAGATAAGAATGATTTCTGAAGGCTCGGTGTGTGGAAGGAAAATCAAGAGCTAACCAGCGTTCACTGGATAGCCAATTGAACAGCACGGCTGCGAGTGTTAACACGCAGCTGAAACCAGCCTTGGGTTGCTTGGACATTCACCAGTGGTGAAACGAAAACCTGCTGGGAGTGGAGAACAAGATGAATTCAAGATTCGCCTGAATGAATGAAACATTCTGTAGTGTAGATTGCAATGGTTTCTGAGGTTTGTATTGTCTGAACTGGAAAAAGAAGAACTCACCAGTGTTGAGTCGCTAGACCGTGAACAGCACGGGTTCGAGTGTGAATAGACCGCTGAAAACCATCATTGCGTTACTTGAACATTCAGCAGTGGTGCAATGAAAACCTGCCGGGAGTGGAGATTCAGATGAATTCCAGATTCGCAGTGAATGAATGGAACATTCTCTAGTGGTGATTCCAATGATTTCTGAAGGCTGGGTTTTGTGGACACGAAAATGTAGAGCTGAACAGGGTGGAATGGATAGCCAAATGAACAGCACGTCTCGTAGTAAGAACAGGCCACTGAAAACCAGCTTTGGCTTAATTGGACATTCACAAGTGGTGTAACGAAAACCTGACGGGAGTTGAGAATTAGATGAATTTCAGATTTGCCGTCAATGAATGGAACATTCTGTGGAGGAGATACCAATTGTTTCTGAAGTTTGGGTTATGTGGACAGGAAAATGGAGCTGAAGAGGGTTGAGTGGATAGCAAATTGAACAGCACGGCTGAGAGTATGAGCAGGCCACTTAAAACCAGCATTGGCTTACTTGGATATTTACCAGTGGTGTCACGAAAACCTGCCGGGAGTGGAGATTCAGATGAATTCCAGATTCGCTGTGAATGAATGGAACATTCTGTAGTGGAGATAACAATGATTTCTCCAGTCTCTGTGGTGTGGACAGGAAAATGTAGAGCTGGCCAGGGTTGAGTGGATAGCCAATTGAACAGCACCACTGCGCTTGTGAAGAAAACACTTAAAACATTGGGTTACTTGGACATTCAACAGTGGTGTAACGAAAACCTGCCGGGAGTGGAGGTTCAGAGGAATTCCAGATTCGCAGTGAATGAATGGAACATTCTCTAGTGGAGATTCCAACGATTTCTGAAGGCTGGGTCGTGTGGAAGGAAAATCAAGAACTAATCAGGATTTAGTGGAAAGCCAATTGTATAGCATGGCTGCGAGTGTGAACATGCAGCTGAAAACCAGCATTGGGTTACTTGGACATTCATCAGTGGTGTAAGGAAAACCTGCATGGAGTGGAGAGTCAGTTGAATTCCACATTCGCAGTGAATGAATGGAACATTCTGTAGAGGAGATTCCAATGATTTCTGAAGCCTGTGTTGTGTGGACAGGAAAATGAAGAGCTGACCAGGCTTGAATCGATAGCCAAGTAAACAGCAGGGCTGCGAATATGAACAGGCCGCTGAAAACCAGCATTGGGTTACTTGGACATTCAACAGTGGTGTAATGAAAACCTGCGTGGAGTTGAGAGTCAGATGAATTCCAGATTCGCAGTGAATGAATGGAACATTCTGTAGTGGAGATAACAAAGATTTCTGAAGGCTGGTAGTGTGGTGGGACAATGAAGAGCTGAACAGGGTGGAGTGAATTGTCAATTAAACAGCACGGCTGCGAGTATGAACAGGCCTCTGAAAACCAGCATTGGCTTACTTGGACATTCACAAGTGGTGTAATGTTAACCAGGCGGGAGTGGAGAATCAGATAAACTCCAGACTCGCAGTGAATGAATGGAACATTCTGTAGTGGAGATTGCAATGATTTCTGAAATCTGGATTGTGGGGACACGAAAATGAAGAGCTGACCAGTGTTGAGTGGATAGCCTGTAAAAAGCCTCGGCTTCGAATGTGAACAGACCACTGAAAACCAGTATTGCATTACTTCGACTTTCAGCAGTGGTGTAACGAAAGCCTGCGTGGAGTGCAGATTCAGATGAATTCCAGATTCCCAGTGAATGAATGGAACATCCTGTAGTGGAGATTACAATGATTTCTGAAGGCTGGGTTGTGTGCACAGGAAAATGAGGAGCAAAACAGGTTGAGTGGATAGCCAATTGAACAGCACGACTGCGAACATGAACAGGCCTCTGAAAACCAGCATTGTTTTACTTGGACATTCACAAGTGGTGTAAGATAAATCTGCAGGTAGTGGAGATTCAGTTGAATTCCAGATTCGCAGTGAATGAATGGAACATTCTGTACTGGAGATTGCAATGATTTCTCAAGTCTGGATTGTTTGGACATGAAAATGAAGAGCTGACCACAGTTGTGTGGATACCCAGTAAAAAGCAGGGCTTAGAGTGTGAACAGACCGCTGAAAACCAGCATTGTGTTACTTGGACATTCATAAGTGGTGTAATGAAAGCCTACCTGGAGTGCAGATTCAGATGAATTCCAGATTGGCAGTGAATGAATGGAACATTCTGTACTGGCGATTCCAATGATTTCTGAAGTCTGATATTGTGGAAAAGAAAATGAAAGGCTGACCAGGTTTGAGTGGATAGACAATTGAACAGCACACTGCGAGTGTGAAAAGGCGGCTGAAAACCAGCATTGGATTACTTGGTCATTCACCAGTGCTGTAATGAAAACCTGCCTGGAGCGGAGAGTCAGATGAATTGCAGAATCGCAGTGAATGAATGGAACAGTCTGTAGTGGAGAGCCCAATGATTTCTGAAGGCTGGTTTGTGTGGAGAGGAAAATGAAGAGCTGACCAATATTGAGTGGATAGCCCATTGAACAGCACTTCTGCGAGTTGAACATGCCTCTGAAAACCAGTATTGAGTTACTTGGACATTCACCAGTGGCGTAACGAAAACCTGCCAGGAGTGGAGGTTCAGAGGAATTCCAGATTCGCAGTGAATGAATGGAACATTCTCTAGTGGTGATTCCAATGATTTCTGAAGGCTGGGTTTTGTGGACACGAAAATGTAGAGCTGAACAGGGTGGAGTGGATAGCCAAATGAACAGCACGTCTCTTAGTATGAACAGGCCACTGAAAACCAGCATTGGCTTACTTGGACATTCACAAGTGGTGTAACGATAACCCGCCGGGAGTTGAGAGTCAGATGAATTTAAGATTCGCAGTGAATGAACGGAACATTCTGTGGAGGAGATACCAATTATTTCTGAAGGTTGGGTTATGAGGACAGGAAAATGTAGAGCTGAATAGGGTTGGGTGGATAGCAAATTGAACAGCACGGCTGAGTGTGTTAGCAGGCGGCTTAAAACCAGCATTGTCTTCCTTGGACATTTACCAGTGGTGTCACGAAAACCTTCCAGGAGTGGAGACTCTGATGAATTCCAGATTCGCGTGATTGAATGGAACATTCTGTAGTGGTGATTGCCAACATTTAGGAATCTGGATAGTCTGGACAGGATATTGAAGAGCTGACCGATATTGAGTGGATAGCCAATGAACAGCACGGTTTCGAGTGTGAACAGACCACTAAGAAGCAGCATTGCATTACTTGGACATTCATCAGTGGTGTAACGAAAGCCTTCCTGGAATGCAGATTCAGAGTATTTCCAGATTCACAGTGAATGAATGGAAATTTCTGTAGTAGAGATTCCAATGATTTCTGAACGCTGGGTTGTGTGGACAGGAAAATGAAGAGCTGACTAGGTTTGACTGGATTGCCAATTGAACAGCAAGGCTGTGAGTGTGAACAGCCGCTGAAAACCAGCATTGGATTACCTGGTCATTCACCAGTGTTGTTAGGAAAATCTGCCTGGTGTGGAGAGTCAGAGGAATTCCAGATTCGCAGGGAACGAATGGAACATTCTGAAGTGGAGATAAGAATGATTTCTGAAGGCTCGGTGTGTGGAAGGAAAATCAAGAGCTAACCAGCGTTCACTGGATAGCCAATTGAACAGCACGGCTGCGAGTGTTAACACGCAGCTGAAACCAGCCTTGGGTTGCTTGGACATTCACCAGTGGTGAAACGAAAACCTGCTGGGAGTGGAGAACAAGATGAATTCAAGATTCGCCTGAATGAATGAAACATTCTGTAGTGTAGATTGCAATGGTTTCTGAGGTTTGTATTGTCTGAACTGGAAAAAGAAGAACTCACCAGTGTTGAGTCGCTAGACCGTGAACAGCACGGGTTCGAGTGTGAATAGACCGCTGAAAACCATCATTGCGTTACTTGAACATTCAGCAGTGGTGCAATGAAAACCTGCCGGGAGTGGAGATTCAGATGAATTCCAGATTCGCAGTGAATGAATGGAACATTCTCTAGTGGTGATTCCAATGATTTCTGAAGGCTGGGTTTTGTGGACACGAAAATGTAGAGCTGAACAGGGTGGAATGGATAGCCAAATGAACAGCACGTCTCGTAGTAAGAACAGGCCACTGAAAACCAGCTTTGGCTTAATTGGACATTCACAAGTGGTGTAACGAAAACCTGACGGGAGTTGAGAATTAGATGAATTTCAGATTTGCCGTCAATGAATGGAACATTCTGTGGAGGAGATACCAATTGTTTCTGAAGTTTGGGTTATGTGGACAGGAAAATGGAGCTGAAGAGGGTTGAGTGGATAGCAAATTGAACAGCACGGCTGAGAGTATGAGCAGGCCACTTAAAACCAGCATTGGCTTACTTGGATATTTACCAGTGGTGTCACGAAAACCTGCCGGGAGTGGAGATTCAGATGAATTCCAGATTCGCTGTGAATGAATGGAACATTCTGTAGTGGAGATAACAATGATTTCTCCAGTCTCTGTGGTGTGGACAGGAAAATGTAGAGCTGGCCAGGGTTGAGTGGATAGCCAATTGAACAGCACCACTGCGCTTGTGAAGAAAACACTTAAAACATTGGGTTACTTGGACATTCAACAGTGGTGTAACGAAAACCTGCCGGGAGTGGAGGTTCAGAGGAATTCCAGATTCGCAGTGAATGAATGGAACATTCTCTAGTGGAGATTCCAACGATTTCTGAAGGCTGGGTCGTGTGGAAGGAAAATCAAGAACTAATCAGGATTTAGTGGAAAGCCAATTGTATAGCATGGCTGCGAGTGTGAACATGCAGCTGAAAACCAGCATTGGGTTACTTGGACATTCATCAGTGGTGTAAGGAAAACCTGCATGGAGTGGAGAGTCAGTTGAATTCCACATTCGCAGTGAATGAATGGAACATTCTGTAGAGGAGATTCCAATGATTTCTGAAGCCTGTGTTGTGTGGACAGGAAAATGAAGAGCTGACCAGGCTTGAATCGATAGCCAAGTAAACAGCAGGGCTGCGAATATGAACAGGCCGCTGAAAACCAGCATTGGGTTACTTGGACATTCAACAGTGGTGTAATGAAAACCTGCGTGGAGTTGAGAGTCAGATGAATTCCAGATTCGCAGTGAATGAATGGAACATTCTGTAGTGGAGATAACAAAGATTTCTGAAGGCTGGTAGTGTGGTGGGACAATGAAGAGCTGAACAGGGTGGAGTGAATTGTCAATTAAACAGCACGGCTGCGAGTATGAACAGGCCTCTGAAAACCAGCATTGGCTTACTTGGACATTCACAAGTGGTGTAATGTTAACCAGGCGGGAGTGGAGAATCAGATAAACTCCAGACTCGCAGTGAATGAATGGAACATTCTGTAGTGGAGATTGCAATGATTTCTGAAATCTGGATTGTGGGGACACGAAAATGAAGAGCTGACCAGTGTTGAGTGGATAGCCTGTAAAAAGCCTCGGCTTCGAATGTGAACAGA
The DNA here is from genome assembly GCF_029834395.1 of Sorex fumeus. Classification (NCBI taxonomy): domain Eukaryota; kingdom Metazoa; phylum Chordata; class Mammalia; order Eulipotyphla; family Soricidae; genus Sorex; species Sorex fumeus. The sequence goes on from NW_026606273.1 coordinate 549,088, forward strand.
CCACTGAAAACCAGTATTGCATTACTTCGACTTTCAGCAGTGGTGTAACGAAAGCCTGCGTGGAGTGCAGATTCAGATGAATTCCAGATTCCCAGTGAATGAATGGAACATCCTGTAGTGGAGATTACAATGATTTCTGAAGGCTGGGTTGTGTGCACAGGAAAATGAGGAGCAAAACAGGTTGAGTGGATAGCCAATTGAACAGCACGACTGCGAACATGAACAGGCCTCTGAAAACCAGCATTGTTTTACTTGGACATTCACAAGTGGTGTAAGATAAATCTGCAGGTAGTGGAGATTCAGTTGAATTCCAGATTCGCAGTGAATGAATGGAACATTCTGTACTGGAGATTGCAATGATTTCTCAAGTCTGGATTGTTTGGACATGAAAATGAAGAGCTGACCACAGTTGTGTGGATACCCAGTAAAAAGCAGGGCTTAGAGTGTGAACAGACCGCTGAAAACCAGCATTGTGTTACTTGGACATTCATAAGTGGTGTAATGAAAGCCTACCTGGAGTGCAGATTCAGATGAATTCCAGATTGGCAGTGAATGAATGGAACATTCTGTACTGGCGATTCCAATGATTTCTGAAGTCTGATATTGTGGAAAAGAAAATGAAAGGCTGACCAGGTTTGAGTGGATAGACAATTGAACAGCACACTGCGAGTGTGAAAAGGCGGCTGAAAACCAGCATTGGATTACTTGGTCATTCACCAGTGCTGTAATGAAAACCTGCCTGGAGCGGAGAGTCAGATGAATTGCAGAATCGCAGTGAATGAATGGAACAGTCTGTAGTGGAGAGCCCAATGATTTCTGAATGCTGGTTTGTGTGGAGAGGAAAATGAAGAGCTGACCAATATTGAGTGGATAGCCCATTGAACAGCACTTCTGCGAGTTGAACATGCCTCTGAAAACCAGTATTGAGTTACTTGGACATTCACCAGTGGCGTAACGAAAACCTGCCAGGAGTGGAGGTTCAGAGGAATTCCAGATTCGCAGTGAATGAATGGAACATTCTCTAGTGGTGATTCCAATGATTTCTGAAGGCTGGGTTTTGTGGACACGAGAATGTAGAGCTGAACAGGGTGGAGTGGATAGCCAAATGAACAGCACGTCTCTTAGTATGAACAGGCCACTGAAAACCAGCATTGGCTTACTTGGACATTCACAAGTGGTGTAACGATAACCCGCCGGGAGTTGAGAGTCAGATGAATTTAAGATTCGCAGTGAATGAACGGAACATTCTGTGGAGGAGATACCAATTATTTCTGAAGGTTGGGTTATGAGGACAGGAAAATGTAGAGCTGAATAGGGTTGGGTGGATAGCAAATTGAACAGCACGGCTGAGTGTGTTAGCAGGCGGCTTAAAACCAGCATTGTCTTCCTTGGACATTTACCAGTGGTGTCACGAAAACCTTCCAGGAGTGGAGACTCTGATGAATTCCAGATTCGCGTGATTGAATGGAACATTCTGTAGTGGTGATTGCCAACATTTAGGAATCTGGATAGTCTGGACAGGATATTGAAGAGCTGACCGATATTGAGTGGATAGCCAATGAACAGCACGGTTTCGAGTGTGAACAGACCACTAAGAAGCAGCATTGCATTACTTGGACATTCATCAGTGGTGTAACGAAAGCCTTCCTGGAATGCAGATTCAGAGTATTTCCAGATTCACAGTGAATGAATGGAAATTTCTGTAGTAGAGATTCCAATGATTTCTGAACGCTGGGTTGTGTGGACAGGAAAATGAAGAGCTGACTAGGTTTGACTGGATTGCCAATTGAACAGCAAGGCTGTGAGTGTGAACAGCCGCTGAAAACCAGCATTGGATTACCTGGTCATTCACCAGTGTTGTTAGGAAAATCTGCCTGGTGTGGAGAGTCAGAGGAATTCCAGATTCGCAGGGAACGAATGGAACATTCTGAAGTGGAGATAAGAATGATTTCTGAAGGCTCGGTGTGTGGAAGGAAAATCAAGAGCTAACCAGCGTTCACTGGATAGCCAATTGAACAGCACGGCTGCGAGTGTTAACACGCAGCTGAAACCAGCCTTGGGTTGCTTGGACATTCACCAGTGGTGAAACGAAAACCTGCTGGGAGTGGAGAACAAGATGAATTCAAGATTCGCCTGAATGAATGAAACATTCTGTAGTGTAGATTGCAATGGTTTCTGAGGTTTGTATTGTCTGAACTGGAAAAAGAAGAACTCACCAGTGTTGAGTCGCTAGACCGTGAACAGCACGGGTTCGAGTGTGAATAGACCGCTGAAAACCATCATTGCGTTACTTGAACATTCAGCAGTGGTGCAATGAAAACCTGCCGGGAGTGGAGATTCAGATGAATTCCAGATTCGCAGTGAATGAATGGAACATTCTCTAGTGGTGATTCCAATGATTTCTGAAGGCTGGGTTTTGTGGACACGAAAATGTAGAGCTGAACAGGGTGGAATGGATAGCCAAATGAACAGCACGTCTCGTAGTAAGAACAGGCCACTGAAAACCAGCTTTGGCTTAATTGGACATTCACAAGTGGTGTAACGAAAACCTGACGGGAGTTGAGAATTAGATGAATTTCAGATTTGCCGTCAATGAATGGAACATTCTGTGGAGGAGATACCAATTGTTTCTGAAGTTTGGGTTATGTGGACAGGAAAATGGAGCTGAAGAGGGTTGAGTGGATAGCAAATTGAACAGCACGGCTGAGAGTATGAGCAGGCCACTTAAAACCAGCATTGGCTTACTTGGATATTTACCAGTGGTGTCACGAAAACCTGCCGGGAGTGGAGATTCAGATGAATTCCAGATTCGCTGTGAATGAATGGAACATTCTGTAGTGGAGATAACAATGATTTCTCCAGTCTCTGTGGTGTGGACAGGAAAATGTAGAGCTGGCCAGGGTTGAGTGGATAGCCAATTGAACAGCACCACTGCGCTTGTGAAGAAAACACTTAAAACATTGGGTTACTTGGACATTCAACAGTGGTGTAACGAAAACCTGCCGGGAGTGGAGGTTCAGAGGAATTCCAGATTCGCAGTGAATGAATGGAACATTCTCTAGTGGAGATTCCAACGATTTCTGAAGGCTGGGTCGTGTGGAAGGAAAATCAAGAACTAATCAGGATTTAGTGGAAAGCCAATTGTATAGCATGGCTGCGAGTGTGAACATGCAGCTGAAAACCAGCATTGGGTTACTTGGACATTCATCAGTGGTGTAAGGAAAACCTGCATGGAGTGGAGAGTCAGTTGAATTCCACATTCGCAGTGAATGAATGGAACATTCTGTAGAGGAGATTCCAATGATTTCTGAAGCCTGTGTTGTGTGGACAGGAAAATGAAGAGCTGACCAGGCTTGAATCGATAGCCAAGTAAACAGCAGGGCTGCGAATATGAACAGGCCGCTGAAAACCAGCATTGGGTTACTTGGACATTCAACAGTGGTGTAATGAAAACCTGCGTGGAGTTGAGAGTCAGATGAATTCCAGATTCGCAGTGAATGAATGGAACATTCTGTAGTGGAGATAACAAAGATTTCTGAAGGCTGGTAGTGTGGTGGGACAATGAAGAGCTGAACAGGGTGGAGTGAATTGTCAATTAAACAGCACGGCTGCGAGTATGAACAGGCCTCTGAAAACCAGCATTGGCTTACTTGGACATTCACAAGTGGTGTAATGTTAACCAGGCGGGAGTGGAGAATCAGATAAACTCCAGACTCGCAGTGAATGAATGGAACATTCTGTAGTGGAGATTGCAATGATTTCTGAAATCTGGATTGTGGGGACACGAAAATGAAGAGCTGACCAGTGTTGAGTGGATAGCCTGTAAAAAGCCTCGGCTTCGAATGTGAACAGACCACTGAAAACCAGTATTGCATTACTTCGACTTTCAGCAGTGGTGTAACGAAAGCCTGCGTGGAGTGCAGATTCAGATGAATTCCAGATTCCCAGTGAATGAATGGAACATCCTGTAGTGGAGATTACAATGATTTCTGAAGGCTGGGTTGTGTGCACAGGAAAATGAGGAGCAAAACAGGTTGAGTGGATAGCCAATTGAACAGCACGACTGCGAACATGAACAGGCCTCTGAAAACCAGCATTGTTTTACTTGGACATTCACAAGTGGTGTAAGATAAATCTGCAGGTAGTGGAGATTCAGTTGAATTCCAGATTCGCAGTGAATGAATGGAACATTCTGTACTGGAGATTGCAATGATTTCTCAAGTCTGGATTGTTTGGACATGAAAATGAAGAGCTGACCACAGTTGTGTGGATACCCAGTAAAAAGCAGGGCTTAGAGTGTGAACAGACCGCTGAAAACCAGCATTGTGTTACTTGGACATTCATAAGTGGTGTAATGAAAGCCTACCTGGAGTGCAGATTCAGATGAATTCCAGATTGGCAGTGAATGAATGGAACATTCTGTACTGGCGATTCCAATGATTTCTGAAGTCTGATATTGTGGAAAAGAAAATGAAAGGCTGACCAGGTTTGAGTGGATAGACAATTGAACAGCACACTGCGAGTGTGAAAAGGCGGCTGAAAACCAGCATTGGATTACTTGGTCATTCACCAGTGCTGTAATGAAAACCTGCCTGGAGCGGAGAGTCAGATGAATTGCAGAATCGCAGTGAATGAATGGAACAGTCTGTAGTGGAGAGCCCAATGATTTCTGAAGGCTGGTTTGTGTGGAGAGGAAAATGAAGAGCTGACCAATATTGAGTGGATAGCCCATTGAACAGCACTTCTGCGAGTTGAACATGCCTCTGAAAACCAGTATTGAGTTACTTGGACATTCACCAGTGGCGTAACGAAAACCTGCCAGGAGTGGAGGTTCAGATGAATTCCAGATTCGCAGTGAATGAATGGAACATTCTCTAGTGGTGATTCCAATGATTTCTGAAGGCTGGGTTTTGTGGACACGAAAATGTAGAGCTGAACAGGGTGGAGTGGATAGCCAAATGAACAGCACGTCTCTTAGTATGAACAGGCCACTGAAAACCAGCATTGGCTTACTTGGACATTCACAAGTGGTGTAACGATAACCCGCCGGGAGTTGAGAGTCAGATGAATTTAAGATTCGCAGTGAATGAACGGAACATTCTGTGGAGGAGATACCAATTATTTCTGAAGGTTGGGTTATGAGGACAGGAAAATGTAGAGCTGAATAGGGTTGGGTGGATAGCAAATTGAACAGCACGGCTGAGTGTGTTAGCAGGCGGCTTAAAACCAGCATTGTCTTCCTTGGACATTTACCAGTGGTGTCACGAAAACCTTCCAGGAGTGGAGACTCTGATGAATTCCAGATTCGCGTGATTGAATGGAACATTCTGTAGTGGTGATTGCCAACATTTAGGAATCTGGATAGTCTGGACAGGATATTGAAGAGCTGACCGATATTGAGTGGATAGCCAATGAACAGCACGGTTTCGAGTGTGAACAGACCACTAAGAAGCAGCATTGCATTACTTGGACATTCATCAGTGGTGTAACGAAAGCCTTCCTGGAATGCAGATTCAGAGTATTTCCAGATTCACAGTGAATGAATGGAAATTTCTGTAGTAGAGATTCCAATGATTTCTGAACGCTGGGTTGTGTGGACAGGAAAATGAAGAGCTGACTAGGTTTGACTGGATTGCCAATTGAACAGCAAGGCTGTGAGTGTGAACAGCCGCTGAAAACCAGCATTGGATTACCTGGTCATTCACCAGTGTTGTTAGGAAAATCTGCCTGGTGTGGAGAGTCAGAGGAATTCCAGATTCGCAGGGAACGAATGGAACATTCTGAAGTGGAGATAAGAATGATTTCTGAAGGCTCGGTGTGTGGAAGGAAAATCAAGAGCTAACCAGCGTTCACTGGATAGCCAATTGAACAGCACGGCTGCGAGTGTTAACACGCAGCTGAAACCAGCCTTGGGTTGCTTGGACATTCACCAGTGGTGAAACGAAAACCTGCTGGGAGTGGAGAACAAGATGAATTCAAGATTCGCCTGAATGAATGAAACATTCTGTAGTGTAGATTGCAATGGTTTCTGAGGTTTGTATTGTCTGAACTGGAAAAAGAAGAACTCACCAGTGTTGAGTCGCTAGACCGTGAACAGCACGGGTTCGAGTGTGAATAGACCGCTGAAAACCATCATTGCGTTACTTGAACATTCAGCAGTGGTGCAATGAAAACCTGCCGGGAGTGGAGATTCAGATGAATTCCAGATTCGCAGTGAATGAATGGAACATTCTCTAGTGGTGATTCCAATGATTTCTGAAGGCTGGGTTTTGTGGACACGAAAATGTAGAGCTGAACAGGGTGGAATGGATAGCCAAATGAACAGCACGTCTCGTAGTAAGAACAGGCCACTGAAAACCAGCTTTGGCTTAATTGGACATTCACAAGTGGTGTAACGAAAACCTGACGGGAGTTGAGAATTAGATGAATTTCAGATTTGCCGTCAATGAATGGAACATTCTGTGGAGGAGATACCAATTGTTTCTGAAGTTTGGGTTATGTGGACAGGAAAATGGAGCTGAAGAGGGTTGAGTGGATAGCAAATTGAACAGCACGGCTGAGAGTATGAGCAGGCCACTTAAAACCAGCATTGGCTTACTTGGATATTTACCAGTGGTGTCACGAAAACCTGCCGGGAGTGGAGATTCAGATGAATTCCAGATTCGCTGTGAATGAATGGAACATTCTGTAGTGGAGATAACAATGATTTCTCCAGTCTCTGTGGTGTGGACAGGAAAATGTAGAGCTGGCCAGGGTTGAGTGGATAGCCAATTGAACAGCACCACTGCGCTTGTGAAGAAAACACTTAAAACATTGGGTTACTTGGACATTCAACAGTGGTGTAACGAAAACCTGCCGGGAGTGGAGGTTCAGAGGAATTCCAGATTCGCAGTGAATGAATGGAACATTCTCTAGTGGAGATTCCAACGATTTCTGAAGGCTGGGTCGTGTGGAAGGAAAATCAAGAACTAATCAGGATTTAGTGGAAAGCCAATTGTATAGCATGGCTGCGAGTGTGAACATGCAGCTGAAAACCAGCATTGGGTTACTTGGACATTCATCAGTGGTGTAAGGAAAACCTGCATGGAGTGGAGAGTCAGTTGAATTCCACATTCGCAGTGAATGAATGGAACATTCTGTAGAGGAGATTCCAATGATTTCTGAAGCCTGTGTTGTGTGGACAGGAAAATGAAGAGCTGACCAGGCTTGAATCGATAGCCAAGTAAACAGCAGGGCTGCGAATATGAACAGGCCGCTGAAAACCAGCATTGGGTTACTTGGACATTCAACAGTGGTGTAATGAAAACCTGCGTGGAGTTGAGAGTCAGATGAATTCCAGATTCGCAGTGAATGAATGGAACATTCTGTAGTGGAGATAACAAAGATTTCTGAAGGCTGGTAGTGTGGTGGGACAATGAAGAGCTGAACAGGGTGGAGTGAATTGTCAATTAAACAGCACGGCTGCGAGTATGAACAGGCCTCTGAAAACCAGCATTGGCTTACTTGGACATTCACAAGTGGTGTAATGTTAACCAGGCGGGAGTGGAGAATCAGATAAACTCCAGACTCGCAGTGAATGAATGGAACATTCTGTAGTGGAGATTGCAATGATTTCTGAAATCTGGATTGTGGGGACACGAAAATGAAGAGCTGACCAGTGTTGAGTGGATAGCCTGTAAAAAGCCTCGGCTTCGAATGTGAACAGACCACTGAAAACCAGTATTGCATTACTTCGACTTTCAGCAGTGGTGTAACGAAAGCCTGCGTGGAGTGCAGATTCAGATGAATTCCAGATTCCCAGTGAATGAATGGAACATCCTGTAGTGGAGATTACAATGATTTCTGAAGGCTGGGTTGTGTGCACAGGAAAATGAGGAGCAAAACAGGTTGAGTGGATAGCCAATTGAACAGCACGACTGCGAACATGAACAGGCCTCTGAAAACCAGCATTGTTTTACTTGGACATTCACAAGTGGTGTAAGATAAATCTGCAGGTAGTGGAGATTCAGTTGAATTCCAGATTCGCAGTGAATGAATGGAACATTCTGTACTGGAGATTGCAATGATTTCTCAAGTCTGGATTGTTTGGACATGAAAATGAAGAGCTGACCACAGTTGTGTGGATACCCAGTAAAAAGCAGGGCTTAGAGTGTGAACAGACCGCTGAAAACCAGCATTGTGTTACTTGGACATTCATAAGTGGTGTAATGAAAGCCTACCTGGAGTGCAGATTCAGATGAATTCCAGATTGGCAGTGAATGAATGGAACATTCTGTACTGGCGATTCCAATGATTTCTGAAGTCTGATATTGTGGAAAAGAAAATGAAAGGCTGACCAGGTTTGAGTGGATAGACAATTGAACAGCACACTGCGAGTGTGAAAAGGCGGCTGAAAACCAGCATTGGATTACTTGGTCATTCACCAGTGCTGTAATGAAAACCTGCCTGGAGCGGAGAGTCAGATGAATTGCAGAATCGCAGTGAATGAATGGAACAGTCTGTAGTGGAGAGCCCAATGATTTCTGAAGGCTGGTTTGTGTGGAGAGGAAAATGAAGAGCTGACCAATATTGAGTGGATAGCCCATTGAACAGCATGCCTCTGAAAACCAGTATTGAGTGACTTGGACATTCACCAGTGGCGTAACGAAAACCTGCCAGGAGTGGAGGTTCAGATGAATTCCAGATTCGCAGTGAATGAATGGAACATTCTCTAGTGGTGATTCCAATGATTTCTGAAGGCTGGGTTTTGTGGACACGAAAATGTAGAGCTGAACAGGGTGGAGTGGATAGCCAAATGAACAGCACGTCTCTTAGTATGAACAGGCCACTGAAAACCAGCATTGGCTTACTTGGACATTCACAAGTGGTGTAACGATAACCCGCCGGGAGTTGAGAGTCAGATGAATTTAAGATTCGCAGTGAATGAACGGAACATTCTGTGGAGGAGATACCAATTATTTCTGAAGGTTGGGTTATGAGGACAGGAAAATGTAGAGCTGAATAGGGTTGGGTGGATAGCAAATTGAACAGCACGGCTGAGTGTGTTAGCAGGCGGCTTAAAACCAGCATTGTCTTCCTTGGACATTTACCAGTGGTGTCACGAAAACCTTCCAGGAGTGGAGACTCTGATGAATTCCAGATTCGCGTGATTGAATGGAACATTCTGTAGTGGTGATTGCCAACATTTAGGAATCTGGATAGTCTGGACAGGATATTGAAGAGCTGACCGATATTGAGTGGATAGCCAATGAACAGCACGGTTTCGAGTGTGAACAGACCACTAAGAAGCAGCATTGCATTACTTGGACATTCATCAGTGGTGTAACGAAAGCCTTCCTGGAATGCAGATTCAGAGTATTTCCAGATTCACAGTGAATGAATGGAAATTTCTGTAGTAGAGATTCCAATGATTTCTGAACGCTGGGTTGTGTGGACAGGAAAATGAAGAGCTGACTAGGTTTGACTGGATTGCCAATTGAACAGCAAGGCTGTGAGTGTGAACAGCCGCTGAAAACCAGCATTGGATTACCTGGTCATTCACCAGTGTTGTTAGGAAAATCTGCCTGGTGTGGAGAGTCAGAGGAATTCCAGATTCGCAGGGAACGAATGGAACATTCTGAAGTGGAGATAAGAATGATTTCTGAAGGCTCGGTGTGTGGAAGGAAAATCAAGAGCTAACCAGCGTTCACTGGATAGCCAATTGAACAGCACGGCTGCGAGTGTTAACACGCAGCTGAAACCAGCCTTGGGTTGCTTGGACATTCACCAGTGGTGAAACGAAAACCTGCTGGGAGTGGAGAACAAGATGAATTCAAGATTCGCCTGAATGAATGAAACATTCTGTAGTGTAGATTGCAATGGTTTCTGAGGTTTGTATTGTCTGAACTGGAAAAAGAAGAACTCACCAGTGTTGAGTCGCTAGACCGTGAACAGCACGGGTTCGAGTGTGAATAGACCGCTGAAAACCATCATTGCGTTACTTGAACATTCAGCAGTGGTGCAATGAAAACCTGCCGGGAGTGGAGATTCAGATGAATTCCAGATTCGCAGTGAATGAATGGAACATTCTCTAGTGGTGATTCCAATGATTTCTGAAGGCTGGGTTTTGTGGACACGAAAATGTAGAGCTGAACAGGGTGGAATGGATAGCCAAATGAACAGCACGTCTCGTAGTAAGAACAGGCCACTGAAAACCAGCTTTGGCTTAATTGGACATTCACAAGTGGTGTAACGAAAACCTGACGGGAGTTGAGAATTAGATGAATTTCAGATTTGCCGTCAATGAATGGAACATTCTGTGGAGGAGATACCAATTGTTTCTGAAGTTTGGGTTATGTGGACAGGAAAATGGAGCTGAAGAGGGTTGAGTGGATAGCAAATTGAACAGCACGGCTGAGAGTATGAGCAGGCCACTTAAAACCAGCATTGGCTTACTTGGATATTTACCAGTGGTGTCACGAAAACCTGCCGGGAGTGGAGATTCAGATGAATTCCAGATTCGCTGTGAATGAATGGAACATTCTGTAGTGGAGATAACAATGATTTCTCCAGTCTCTGTGGTGTGGACAGGAAAATGTAGAGCTGGCCAGGGTTGAGTGGATAGCCAATTGAACAGCACCACTGCGCTTGTGAAGAAAACACTTAAAACATTGGGTTACTTGGACATTCAACAGTGGTGTAACGAAAACCTGCCGGGAGTGGAGGTTCAGAGGAATTCCAGATTCGCAGTGAATGAATGGAACATTCTCTAGTGGAGATTCCAACGATTTCTGAAGGCTGGGTCGTGTGGAAGGAAAATCAAGAACTAATCAGGATTTAGTGGAAAGCCAATTGTATAGCATGGCTGCGAGTGTGAACATGCAGCTGAAAACCAGCATTGGGTTACTTGGACATTCATCAGTGGTGTAAGGAAAACCTGCATGGAGTGGAGAGTCAGTTGAATTCCACATTCGCAGTGAATGAATGGAACATTCTGTAGAGGAGATTCCAATGATTTCTGAAGCCTGTGTTGTGTGGACAGGAAAATGAAGAGCTGACCAGGCTTGAATCGATAGCCAAGTAAACAGCAGGGCTGCGAATATGAACAGGCCGCTGAAAACCAGCATTGGGTTACTTGGACATTCAACAGTGGTGTAATGAAAACCTGCGTGGAGTTGAGAGTCAGATGAATTCCAGATTCGCAGTGAATGAATGGAACATTCTGTAGTGGAGATAACAAAGATTTCTGAAGGCTGGTAGTGTGGTGGGACAATGAAGAGCTGAACAGGGTGGAGTGAATTGTCAATTAAACAGCACGGCTGCGAGTATGAACAGGCCTCTGAAAACCAGCATTGGCTTACTTGGACATTCACAAGTGGTGTAATGTTAACCAGGCGGGAGTGGAGAATCAGATAAACTCCAGACTCGCAGTGAATGAATGGAACATTCTGTAGTGGAGATTGCAATGATTTCTGAAATCTGGATTGTGGGGACACGAAAATGAAGAGCTGACCAGTGTTGAGTGGATAGCCTGTAAAAAGCCTCGGCTTCGAATGTGAACAGACCACTGAAAACCAGTATTGCATTACTTCGACTTTCAGCAGTGGTGTAACGAAAGCCTGCGTGGAGTGCAGATTCAGATGAATTCCAGATTCCCAGTGAATGAATGGAACATCCTGTAGTGGAGATTACAATGATTTCTGAAGGCTGGGTTGTGTGCACAGGAAAATGAGGAGCAAAACAGGTTGAGTGGATAGCCAATTGAACAGCACGACTGCGAACATGAACAGGCCTCTGAAAACCAGCATTGTTTTACTTGGACATTCACAAGTGGTGTAAGATAAATCTGCAGGTAGTGGAGATTCAGTTGAATTCCAGATTCGCAGTGAATGAATGGAACATTCTGTACTGGAGATTGCAATGATTTCTCAAGTCTGGATTGTTTGGACATGAAAATGAAGAGCTGACCACAGTTGTGTGGATACCCAGTAAAAAGCAGGGCTTAGAGTGTGAACAGACCGCTGAAAACCAGCATTGTGTTACTTGGACATTCATAAGTGGTGTAATGAAAGCCTACCTGGAGTGCAGATTCAGATGAATTCCAGATTGGCAGTGAATGAATGGAACATTCTGTACTGGCGATTCCAATGATTTCTGAAGTCTGATATTGTGGAAAAGAAAATGAAAGGCTGACCAGGTTTGAGTGGATAGACAATTGAACAGCACACTGCGAGTGTGAAAAGGCGGCTGAAAACCAGCATTGGATTACTTGGTCATTCACCAGTGCTGTAATGAAAACCTGCCTGGAGCGGAGAGTCAGATGAATTGCAGAATCGCAGTGAATGAATGGAACAGTCTGTAGTGGAGAGCCCAATGATTTCTGAAGGCTGGTTTGTGTGGAGAGGAAAATGAAGAGCTGACCAATATTGAGTGGATAGCCCATTGAACAGCATGCCTCTGAAAACCAGTATTGAGTGACTTGGACATTCACCAGTGGCGTAACGAAAACCTGCCAGGAGTGGAGGTTCAGATGAATTCCAGATTCGCAGTGAATGAATGGAACATTCTCTAGTGGTGATTCCAATGATTTCTGAAGGCTGGGTTTTGTGGACACGAAAATGTAGAGCTGAACAGGGTGGAGTGGATAGCCAAATGAACAGCACGTCTCTTAGTATGAACAGGCCACTGAAAACCAGCATTGGCTTACTTGGACATTCACAAGTGGTGTAACGATAACCCGCCGGGAGTTGAGAGTCAGATGAATTTAAGATTCGCAGTGAATGAACGGAACATTCTGTGGAGGAGATACCAATTATTTCTGAAGGTTGGGTTATGAGGACAGGAAAATGTAGAGCTGAATAGGGTTGGGTGGATAGCAAATTGAACAGCACGGCTGAGTGTGTTAGCAGGCGGCTTAAAACCAGCATTGTCTTCCTTGGACATTTACCAGTGGTGTCACGAAAACCTTCCAGGAGTGGAGACTCTGATGAATTCCAGATTCGCGTGATTGAATGGAACATTCTGTAGTGGTGATTGCCAACATTTAGGAATCTGGATAGTCTGGACAGGATATTGAAGAGCTGACCGATATTGAGTGGATAGCCAATGAACAGCACGGTTTCGAGTGTGAACAGACCACTAAGAAGCAGCATTGCATTACTTGGACATTCATCAGTGGTGTAACGAAAGCCTTCCTGGAATGCAGATTCAGAGTATTTCCAGATTCACAGTGAATGAATGGAAATTTCTGTAGTAGAGATTCCAATGATTTCTGAACGCTGGGTTGTGTGGACAGGAAAATGAAGAGCTGACTAGGTTTGACTGGATTGCCAATTGAACAGCAAGGCTGTGAGTGTGAACAGCCGCTGAAAACCAGCATTGGATTACCTGGTCATTCACCAGTGTTGTTAGGAAAATCTGCCTGGTGTGGAGAGTCAGAGGAATTCCAGATTCGCAGGGAACGAATGGAACATTCTGAAGTGGAGATAAGAATGATTTCTGAAGGCTCGGTGTGTGGAAGGAAAATCAAGAGCTAACCAGCGTTCACTGGATAGCCAATTGAACAGCACGGCTGCGAGTGTTAACACGCAGCTGAAACCAGCCTTGGGTTGCTTGGACATTCACCAGTGGTGAAACGAAAACCTGCTGGGAGTGGAGAACAAGATGAATTCAAGATTCGCCTGAATGAATGAAACATTCTGTAGTGTAGATTGCAATGGTTTCTGAGGTTTGTATTGTCTGAACTGGAAAAAGAAGAACTCACCAGTGTTGAGTCGCTAGACCGTGAACAGCACGGGTTCGAGTGTGAATAGACCGCTGAAAACCATCATTGCGTTACTTGAACATTCAGCAGTGGTGCAATGAAAACCTGCCGGGAGTGGAGATTCAGATGAATTCCAGATTCGCAGTGAATGAATGGAACATTCTCTAGTGGTGATTCCAATGATTTCTGAAGGCTGGGTTTTGTGGACACGAAAATGTAGAGCTGAACAGGGTGGAATGGATAGCCAAATGAACAGCACGTCTCGTAGTAAGAACAGGCCACTGAAAACCAGCTTTGGCTTAATTGGACATTCACAAGTGGTGTAACGAAAACCTGACGGGAGTTGAGAATTAGATGAATTTCAGATTTGCCGTCAATGAATGGAACATTCTGTGGAGGAGATACCAATTGTTTCTGAAGTTTGGGTTATGTGGACAGGAAAATGGAGCTGAAGAGGGTTGAGTGGATAGCAAATTGAACAGCACGGCTGAGAGTATGAGCAGGCCACTTAAAACCAGCATTGGCTTACTTGGATATTTACCAGTGGTGTCACGAAAACCTGCCGGGAGTGGAGATTCAGATGAATTCCAGATTCGCTGTGAATGAATGGAACATTCTGTAGTGGAGATAACAATGATTTCTCCAGTCTCTGTGGTGTGGACAGGAAAATGTAGAGCTGGCCAGGGTTGAGTGGATAGCCAATTGAACAGCACCACTGCGCTTGTGAAGAAAACACTTAAAACATTGGGTTACTTGGACATTCAACAGTGGTGTAACGAAAACCTGCCGGGAGTGGAGGTTCAGAGGAATTCCAGATTCGCAGTGAATGAATGGAACATTCTCTAGTGGAGATTCCAACGATTTCTGAAGGCTGGGTCGTGTGGAAGGAAAATCAAGAACTAATCAGGATTTAGTGGAAAGCCAATTGTATAGCATGGCTGCGAGTGTGAACATGCAGCTGAAAACCAGCATTGGGTTACTTGGACATTCATCAGTGGTGTAAGGAAAACCTGCATGGAGTGGAGAGTCAGTTGAATTCCACATTCGCAGTGAATGAATGGAACATTCTGTAGAGGAGATTCCAATGATTTCTGAAGCCTGTGTTGTGTGGACAGGAAAATGAAGAGCTGACCAGGCTTGAATCGATAGCCAAGTAAACAGCAGGGCTGCGAATATGAACAGGCCGCTGAAAACCAGCATTGGGTTACTTGGACATTCAACAGTGGTGTAATGAAAACCTGCGTGGAGTTGAGAGTCAGATGAATTCCAGATTCGCAGTGAATGAATGGAACATTCTGTAGTGGAGATAACAAAGATTTCTGAAGGCTGGTAGTGTGGTGGGACAATGAAGAGCTGAACAGGGTGGAGTGAATTGTCAATTAAACAGCACGGCTGCGAGTATGAACAGGCCTCTGAAAACCAGCATTGGCTTACTTGGACATTCACAAGTGGTGTAATGTTAACCAGGCGGGAGTGGAGAATCAGATAAACTCCAGACTCGCAGTGAATGAATGGAACATTCTGTAGTGGAGATTGCAATGATTTCTGAAATCTGGATTGTGGGGACACGAAAATGAAGAGCTGACCAGTGTTGAGTGGATAGCCTGTAAAAAGCCTCGGCTTCGAATGTGAACAGACCACTGAAAACCAGTATTGCATTACTTCGACTTTCAGCAGTGGTGTAACGAAAGCCTGCGTGGAGTGCAGATTCAGATGAATTCCAGATTCCCAGTGAATGAATGGAACATCCTGTAGTGGAGATTACAATGATTTCTGAAGGCTGGGTTGTGTGCACAGGAAAATGAGGAGCAAAACAGGTTGAGTGGATAGCCAATTGAACAGCACGACTGCGAACATGAACAGGCCTCTGAAAACCAGCATTGTTTTACTTGGACATTCACAAGTGGTGTAAGATAAATCTGCAGGTAGTGGAGATTCAGTTGAATTCCAGATTCGCAGTGAATGAATGGAACATTCTGTACTGGAGATTGCAATGATTTCTCAAGTCTGGATTGTTTGGACATGAAAATGAAGAGCTGACCACAGTTGTGTGGATACCCAGTAAAAAGCAGGGCTTAGAGTGTGAACAGACCGCTGAAAACCAGCATTGTGTTACTTGGACATTCATAAGTGGTGTAATGAAAGCCTACCTGGAGTGCAGATTCAGATGAATTCCAGATTGGCAGTGAATGAATGGAACATTCTGTACTGGCGATTCCAATGATTTCTGAAGTCTGATATTGTGGAAAAGAAAATGAAAGGCTGACCAGGTTTGAGTGGATAGACAATTGAACAGCACACTGCGAGTGTGAAAAGGCGGCTGAAAACCAGCATTGGATTACTTGGTCATTCACCAGTGCTGTAATGAAAACCTGCCTGGAGCGGAGAGTCAGATGAATTGCAGAATCGCAGTGAATGAATGGAACAGTCTGTAGTGGAGAGCCCAATGATTTCTGAAGGCTGGTTTGTGTGGAGAGGAAAATGAAGAGCTGACCAATATTGAGTGGATAGCCCATTGAACAGCATGCCTCTGAAAACCAGTATTGAGTTACTTGGACATTCACCAGTGGCGTAACGAAAACCTGCCAGGAGTGGAGGTTCAGATGAATTCCAGATTCGCAGTGAATGAATGGAACATTCTCTAGTGGTGATTCCAATGATTTCTGAAGGCTGGGTTTTGTGGACACGAAAATGTAGAGCTGAACAGGGTGGAGTGGATAGCCAAATGAACAGCACGTCTCTTAGTATGAACAGGCCACTGAAAACCAGCATTGGCTTACTTGGACATTCACAAGTGGTGTAACGATAACCCGCCGGGAGTTGAGAGTCAGATGAATTTAAGATTCGCAGTGAATGAACGGAACATTCTGTGGAGGAGATACCAATTATTTCTGAAGGTTGGGTTATGAGGACAGGAAAATGTAGAGCTGAATAGGGTTGGGTGGATAGCAAATTGAACAGCACGGCTGAGTGTGTTAGCAGGCGGCTTAAAACCAGCATTGTCTTCCTTGGACATTTACCAGTGGTGTCACGAAAACCTTCCAGGAGTGGAGACTCTGATGAATTCCAGATTCGCGTGATTGAATGGAACATTCTGTAGTGGTGATTGCCAACATTTAGGAATCTGGATAGTCTGGACAGGATATTGAAGAGCTGACCGATATTGAGTGGATAGCCAATGAACAGCACGGTTTCGAGTGTGAACAGACCACTAAGAAGCAGCATTGCATTACTTGGACATTCATCAGTGGTGTAACGAAAGCCTTCCTGGAATGCAGATTCAGAGTATTTCCAGATTCACAGTGAATGAATGGAAATTTCTGTAGTAGAGATTCCAATGATTTCTGAACGCTGGGTTGTGTGGACAGGAAAATGAAGAGCTGACTAGGTTTGACTGGATTGCCAATTGAACAGCAAGGCTGTGAGTGTGAACAGCCGCTGAAAACCAGCATTGGATTACCTGGTCATTCACCAGTGTTGTTAGGAAAATCTGCCTGGTGTGGAGAGTCAGAGGAATTCCAGATTCGCAGGGAACGAATGGAACATTCTGAAGTGGAGATAAGAATGATTTCTGAAGGCTCGGTGTGTGGAAGGAAAATCAAGAGCTAACCAGCGTTCACTGGATAGCCAATTGAACAGCACGGCTGCGAGTGTTAACACGCAGCTGAAACCAGCCTTGGGTTGCTTGGACATTCACCAGTGGTGAAACGAAAACCTGCTGGGAGTGGAGAACAAGATGAATTCAAGATTCGCCTGAATGAATGAAACATTCTGTAGTGTAGATTGCAATGGTTTCTGAGGTTTGTATTGTCTGAACTGGAAAAAGAAGAACTCACCAGTGTTGAGTCGCTAGACCGTGAACAGCACGGGTTCGAGTGTGAATAGACCGCTGAAAACCATCATTGCGTTACTTGAACATTCAGCAGTGGTGCAATGAAAACCTGCCGGGAGTGGAGATTCAGATGAATTCCAGATTCGCAGTGAATGAATGGAACATTCTCTAGTGGTGATTCCAATGATTTCTGAAGGCTGGGTTTTGTGGACACGAAAATGTAGAGCTGAACAGGGTGGAATGGATAGCCAAATGAACAGCACGTCTCGTAGTAAGAACAGGCCACTGAAAACCAGCTTTGGCTTAATTGGACATTCACAAGTGGTGTAACGAAAACCTGACGGGAGTTGAGAATTAGATGAATTTCAGATTTGCCGTCAATGAATGGAACATTCTGTGGAGGAGATACCAATTGTTTCTGAAGTTTGGGTTATGTGGACAGGAAAATGGAGCTGAAGAGGGTTGAGTGGATAGCAAATTGAACAGCACGGCTGAGAGTATGAGCAGGCCACTTAAAACCAGCATTGGCTTACTTGGATATTTACCAGTGGTGTCACGAAAACCTGCCGGGAGTGGAGATTCAGATGAATTCCAGATTCGCTGTGAATGAATGGAACATTCTGTAGTGGAGATAACAATGATTTCTCCAGTCTCTGTGGTGTGGACAGGAAAATGTAGAGCTGGCCAGGGTTGAGTGGATAGCCAATTGAACAGCACCACTGCGCTTGTGAAGAAAACACTTAAAACATTGGGTTACTTGGACATTCAACAGTGGTGTAACGAAAACCTGCCGGGAGTGGAGGTTCAGAGGAATTCTAGATTCGCAGTGAATGAATGGAACATTCTCTAGTGGAGATTCCAACGATTTCTGAAGGCTGGGTCGTGTGGAAGGAAAATCAAGAACTAATCAGGATTTAGTGGAAAGCCAATTGTATAGCATGGCTGCGAGTGTGAACATGCAGCTGAAAACCAGCATTGGGTTACTTGGACATTCATCAGTGGTGTAAGGAAAACCTGCATGGAGTGGAGAGTCAGTTGAATTCCACATTCGCAGTGAATGAATGGAACATTCTGTAGAGGAGATTCCAATGATTTCTGAAGCCTGTGTTGTGTGGACAGGAAAATGAAGAGCTGACCAGGCTTGAATCGATAGCCAAGTAAACAGCAGGGCTGCGAATATGAACAGGCCGCTGAAAACCAGCATTGGGTTACTTGGACATTCAACAGTGGTGTAATGAAAACCTGCGTGGAGTTGAGAGTCAGATGAATTCCAGATTCGCAGTGAATGAATGGAACATTCTGTAGTGGAGATAACAAAGATTTCTGAAGGCTGGTAGTGTGGTGGGACAATGAAGAGCTGAACAGGGTGGAGTGAATTGTCAATTAAACAGCACGGCTGCGAGTATGAACAGGCCTCTGAAAACCAGCATTGGCTTACTTGGACATTCACAAGTGGTGTAATGTTAACCAGGCGGGAGTGGAGAATCAGATAAACTCCAGACTCACAGTGAATGAATGGAACATTCTGTAGTGGAGATTGCAATGATTTCTGAAATCTGGATTGTGGGGACACGAAAATGAAGAGCTGACCAGTGTTGAGTGGATAGCCTGTAAAAAGCCTCGGCTTCGAATGTGAACAGACCACTGAAAACCAGTATTGCATTACTTCGACTTTCAGCAGTGGTGTAACGAAAGCCTGCGTGGAGTGCAGATTCAGATGAATTCCAGATTCCCAGTGAATGAATGGAACATCCTGTAGTGGAGATTACAATGATTTCTGAAGGCTGGGTTGTGTGCACAGGAAAATGAGGAGCAAAACAGGTTGAGTGGATAGCCAATTGAACAGCACGACTGCGAACATGAACAGGCCTCTGAAAACCAGCATTGTTTTACTTGGACATTCACAAGTGGTGTAAGATAAATCTGCAGGTAGTGGAGATTCAGTTGAATTCCAGATTCGCAGTGAATGAATGGAACATTCTGTACTGGAGATTGCAATGATTTCTCAAGTCTGGATTGTTTGGACATGAAAATGAAGAGCTGACCACAGTTGTGTGGATACCCAGTAAAAAGCAGGGCTTAGAGTGTGAACAGACCGCTGAAAACCAGCATTGTGTTACTTGGACATTCATAAGTGGTGTAATGAAAGCCTACCTGGAGTGCAGATTCAGATGAATTCCAGATTGGCAGTGAATGAATGGAACATTCTGTACTGGCGATTCCAATGATTTCTGAAGTCTGATATTGTGGAAAAGAAAATGAAAGGCTGACCAGGTTTGAGTGGATAGACAATTGAACAGCACACTGCGAGTGTGAAAAGGCGGCTGAAAACCAGCATTGGATTACTTGGTCATTCACCAGTGCGGTAATGAAAACCTGCCTGGAGCGGAGAGTCAGATGAATTGCAGAATCGCAGTGAATGAATGGAACAGTCTGTAGTGGAGAGCCCAATGATTTCTGAAGGCTGGTTTGTGTGGAGAGGAAAATGAAGAGCTGACCAATATTGAGTGGATAGCCCATTGAACAGCACTTCTGCGAGTTGAACATGCCTCTGAAAACCAGTATTGAGTTACTTGGACATTCACCAGTGGCGTAACGAAAACCTGCCAGGAGTGGAGGTTCAGATGAATTCCAGATTCGCAGTGAATGAATGGAACATTCTCTAGTGGTGATTCCAATGATTTCTGAAGGCTGGGTTTTGTGGACACGAAAATGTAGAGCTGAACAGGGTGGAGTGGATAGCCAAATGAACAGCACGTCTCTTAGTATGAACAGGCCACTGAAAACCAGCATTGGCTTACTTGGACATTCACAAGTGGTGTAACGATAACCCGCCGGGAGTTGAGAGTCAGATGAATTTAAGATTCGCAGTGAATGAACGGAACATTCTGTGGAGGAGATACCAATTATTTCTGAAGGTTGGGTTATGAGGACAGGAAAATGTAGAGCTGAATAGGGTTGGGTGGATAGCAAATTGAACAGCACGGCTGAGTGTGTTAGCAGGCGGCTTAAAACCAGCATTGTCTTCCTTGGACATTTACCAGTGGTGTCACGAAAACCTTCCAGGAGTGGAGACTCTGATGAATTCCAGATTCGCGTGATTGAATGGAACATTCTGTAGTGGTGATTGCCAACATTTAGGAATCTGGATAGTCTGGACAGGATATTGAAGAGCTGACCGATATTGAGTGGATAGCCAATGAACAGCACGGTTTCGAGTGTGAACAGACCACTAAGAAGCAGCATTGCATTACTTGGACATTCATCAGTGGTGTAACGAAAGCCTTCCTGGAATGCAGATTCAGAGTATTTCCAGATTCACAGTGAATGAATGGAAATTTCTGTAGTAGAGATTCCAATGATTTCTGAACGCTGGGTTGTGTGGACAGGAAAATGAAGAGCTGACTAGGTTTGACTGGATTGCCAATTGAACAGCAAGGCTGTGAGTGTGAACAGCCGCTGAAAACCAGCATTGGATTACCTGGTCATTCACCAGTGTTGTTAGGAAAATCTGCCTGGTGTGGAGAGTCAGAGGAATTCCAGATTCGCAGGGAACGAATGGAACATTCTGAAGTGGAGATAAGAATGATTTCTGAAGGCTCGGTGTGTGGAAGGAAAATCAAGAGCTAACCAGCGTTCACTGGATAGCCAATTGAACAGCACGGCTGCGAGTGTTAACACGCAGCTGAAACCAGCCTTGGGTTGCTTGGACATTCACCAGTGGTGAAACGAAAACCTGCTGGGAGTGGAGAACAAGATGAATTCAAGATTCGCCTGAATGAATGAAACATTCTGTAGTGTAGATTGCAATGGTTTCTGAGGTTTGTATTGTCTGAACTGGAAAAAGAAGAACTCACCAGTGTTGAGTCGCTAGACCGTGAACAGCACGGGTTCGAGTGTGAATAGACCGCTGAAAACCATCATTGCGTTACTTGAACATTCAGCAGTGGTGCAATGAAAACCTGCCGGGAGTGGAGATTCAGATGAATTCCAGATTCGCAGTGAATGAATGGAACATTCTCTAGTGGTGATTCCAATGATTTCTGAAGGCTGGGTTTTGTGGACACGAAAATGTAGAGCTGAACAGGGTGGAATGGATAGCCAAATGAACAGCACGTCTCGTAGTAAGAACAGGCCACTGAAAACCAGCTTTGGCTTAATTGGACATTCACAAGTGGTGTAACGAAAACCTGACGGGAGTTGAGAATTAGATGAATTTCAGATTTGCCGTCAATGAATGGAACATTCTGTGGAGGAGATACCAATTGTTTCTGAAGTTTGGGTTATGTGGACAGGAAAATGGAGCTGAAGAGGGTTGAGTGGATAGCAAATTGAACAGCACGGCTGAGAGTATGAGCAGGCCACTTAAAACCAGCATTGGCTTACTTGGATATTTACCAGTGGTGTCACGAAAACCTGCCGGGAGTGGAGATTCAGATGAATTCCAGATTCGCTGTGAATGAATGGAACATTCTGTAGTGGAGATAACAATGATTTCTCCAGTCTCTGTGGTGTGGACAGGAAAATGTAGAGCTGGCCAGGGTTGAGTGGATAGCCAATTGAACAGCACCACTGCGCTTGTGAAGAAAACACTTAAAACATTGGGTTACTTGGACATTCAACAGTGGTGTAACGAAAACCTGCCGGGAGTGGAGGTTCAGAGGAATTCCAGATTCGCAGTGAATGAATGGAACATTCTCTAGTGGAGATTCCAACGATTTCTGAAGGCTGGGTCGTGTGGAAGGAAAATCAAGAACTAATCAGGATTTAGTGGAAAGCCAATTGTATAGCATGGCTGCGAGTGTGAACATGCAGCTGAAAACCAGCATTGGGTTACTTGGACATTCATCAGTGGTGTAAGGAAAACCTGCATGGAGTGGAGAGTCAGTTGAATTCCACATTCGCAGTGAATGAATGGAACATTCTGTAGAGGAGATTCCAATGATTTCTGAAGCCTGTGTTGTGTGGACAGGAAAATGAAGAGCTGACCAGGCTTGAATCGATAGCCAAGTAAACAGCAGGGCTGCGAATATGAACAGGCCGCTGAAAACCAGCATTGGGTTACTTGGACATTCAACAGTGGTGTAATGAAAACCTGCGTGGAGTTGAGAGTCAGATGAATTCCAGATTCGCAGTGAATGAATGGAACATTCTGTAGTGGAGATAACAAAGATTTCTGAAGGCTGGTAGTGTGGTGGGACAATGAAGAGCTGAACAGGGTGGAGTGAATTGTCAATTAAACAGCACGGCTGCGAGTATGAACAGGCCTCTGAAAACCAGCATTGGCTTACTTGGACATTCACAAGTGGTGTAATGTTAACCAGGCGGGAGTGGAGAATCAGATAAACTCCAGACTCGCAGTGAATGAATGGAACATTCTGTAGTGGAGATTGCAATGATTTCTGAAATCTGGATTGTGGGGACACGAAAATGAAGAGCTGACCAGTGTTGAGTGGATAGCCTGTAAAAAGCCTCGGCTTCGAATGTGAACAGACCACTGAAAACCAGTATTGCATTACTTCGACTTTCAGGAGTGGTGTAACGAAAGCCTGCGTGGAGTGCAGATTCAGATGAATTCCAGATTCCCAGTGAATGAATGGAACATCCTGTAGTGGAGATTACAATGATTTCTGAAGGCTGGGTTGTGTGCACAGGAAAATGAGGAGCAAAACAGGTTGAGTGGATAGCCAATTGAACAGCACGACTGCGAACATGAACAGGCCTCTGAAAACCAGCATTGTTTTACTTGGACATTCACAAGTGGTGTAAGATAAATCTGCAGGTAGTGGAGATTCAGTTGAATTCCAGATTCGCAGTGAATGAATGGAACATTCTGTACTGGAGATTGCAATGATTTCTCAAGTCTGGATTGTTTGGACATGAAAATGAAGAGCTGACCACAGTTGTGTGGATACCCAGTAAAAAGCAGGGCTTAGAGTGTGAACAGACCGCTGAAAACCAGCATTGTGTTACTTGGACATTCATAAGTGGTGTAATGAAAGCCTACCTGGAGTGCAGATTCAGATGAATTCCAGATTGGCAGTGAATGAATGGAACATTCTGTACTGGCGATTCCAATGATTTCTGAAGTCTGATATTGTGGAAAAGAAAATGAAAGGCTGACCAGGTTTGAGTGGATAGACAATTGAACAGCACACTGCGAGTGTGAAAAGGCGGCTGAAAACCAGCATTGGATTACTTGGTCATTCACCAGTGCTGTAATGAAAACCTGCCTGGAGCGGAGAGTCAGATGAATTGCAGAATCGCAGTGAATGAATGGAACAGTCTGTAGTGGAGAGCCCAATGATTTCTGAAGGCTGGTTTGTGTGGAGAGGAAAATGAAGAGCTGACCAATATTGAGTGGATAGCCCATTGAACAGCACTTCTGCGAGTTGAACATGCCTCTGAAAACCAGTATTGAGTTACTTGGACATTCACCAGTGGCGTAACGAAAACCTGCCAGGAGTGGAGGTTCAGAGGAATTCCAGATTCGCAGTGAATGAATGGAACATTCTCTAGTGGTGATTCCAATGATTTCTGAAGGCTGGGTTTTGTGGACACGAAAATGTAGAGCTGAACAGGGTGGAGTGGATAGCCAAATGAACAGCACGTCTCTTAGTATGAACAGGCCACTGAAAACCAGCATTGGCTTACTTGGACATTCACAAGTGGTGTAACGATAACCCGCCGGGAGTTGAGAGTCAGATGAATTTAAGATTCGCAGTGAATGAACGGAACATTCTGTGGAGGAGATACCAATTATTTCTGAAGGTTGGGTTATGAGGACAGGAAAATGTAGAGCTGAATAGGGTTGGGTGGATAGCAAATTGAACAGCACGGCTGAGTGTGTTAGCAGGCGGCTTAAAACCAGCATTGTCTTCCTTGGACATTTACCAGTGGTGTCACGAAAACCTTCCAGGAGTGGAGACTCTGATGAATTCCAGATTCGCGTGATTGAATGGAACATTCTGTAGTGGTGATTGCCAACATTTAGGAATCTGGATAGTCTGGACAGGATATTGAAGAGCTGACCGATATTGAGTGGATAGCCAATGAACAGCACGGTTTCGAGTGTGAACAGACCACTAAGAAGCAGCATTGCATTACTTGGACATTCATCAGTGGTGTAACGAAAGCCTTCCTGGAATGCAGATTCAGAGTATTTCCAGATTCACAGTGAATGAATGGAAATTTCTGTAGTAGAGATTCCAATGATTTCTGAACGCTGGGTTGTGTGGACAGGAAAATGAAGAGCTGACTAGGTTTGACTGGATTGCCAATTGAACAGCAAGGCTGTGAGTGTGAACAGCCGCTGAAAACCAGCATTGGATTACCTGGTCATTCACCAGTGTTGTTAGGAAAATCTGCCTGGTGTGGAGAGTCAGAGGAATTCCAGATTCGCAGGGAACGAATGGAACATTCTGAAGTGGAGATAAGAATGATTTCTGAAGGCTCGGTGTGTGGAAGGAAAATCAAGAGCTAACCAGCGTTCACTGGATAGCCAATTGAACAGCACGGCTGCGAGTGTTAACACGCAGCTGAAACCAGCCTTGGGTTGCTTGGACATTCACCAGTGGTGAAACGAAAACCTGCTGGGAGTGGAGAACAAGATGAATTCAAGATTCGCCTGAATGAATGAAACATTCTGTAGTGTAGATTGCAATGGTTTCTGAGGTTTGTATTGTCTGAACTGGAAAAAGAAGAACTCACCAGTGTTGAGTCGCTAGACCGTGAACAGCACGGGTTCGAGTGTGAATAGACCGCTGAAAACCATCATTGCGTTACTTGAACATTCAGCAGTGGTGCAATGAAAACCTGCCGGGAGTGGAGATTCAGATGAATTCCAGATTCGCAGTGAATGAATGGAACATTCTCTAGTGGTGATTCCAATGATTTCTGAAGGCTGGGTTTTGTGGACACGAAAATGTAGAGCTGAACAGGGTGGAATGGATAGCCAAATGAACAGCACGTCTCGTAGTAAGAACAGGCCACTGAAAACCAGCTTTGGCTTAATTGGACATTCACAAGTGGTGTAACGAAAACCTGACGGGAGTTGAGAATTAGATGAATTTCAGATTTGCCGTCAATGAATGGAACATTCTGTGGAGGAGATACCAATTGTTTCTGAAGTTTGGGTTATGTGGACAGGAAAATGGAGCTGAAGAGGGTTGAGTGGATAGCAAATTGAACAGCACGGCTGAGAGTATGAGCAGGCCACTTAAAACCAGCATTGGCTTACTTGGATATTTACCAGTGGTGTCACGAAAACCTGCCGGGAGTGGAGATTCAGATGAATTCCAGATTCGCTGTGAATGAATGGAACATTCTGTAGTGGAGATAACAATGATTTCTCCAGTCTCTGTGGTGTGGACAGGAAAATGTAGAGCTGGCCAGGGTTGAGTGGATAGCCAATTGAACAGCACCACTGCGCTTGTGAAGAAAACACTTAAAACATTGGGTTACTTGGACATTCAACAGTGGTGTAACGAAAACCTGCCGGGAGTGGAGGTTCAGAGGAATTCCAGATTCGCAGTGAATGAATGGAACATTCTCTAGTGGAGATTCCAACGATTTCTGAAGGCTGGGTCGTGTGGAAGGAAAATCAAGAACTAATCAGGATTTAGTGGAAAGCCAATTGTATAGCATGGCTGCGAGTGTGATTATGCAGCTGAAAACCAGCATTGGGTTACTTGGACATTCATCAGTGGTGTAAGGAAAACCTGCATGGAGTGGAGAGTCAGTTGAATTCCACATTCGCAGTGAATGAATGGAACATTCTGTAGAGGAGATTCCAAAGATTTCTGAAGCCTGTGTTGTGTGGACAGGAAAATGAAGAGCTCACCAGGCTTGAATCGATAGCCAAGTAAACAGCAGGGCTGCGAATATGAACAGGCCGCTGAAAACCAGCATTGGGTTACTTGGACATTCAACAGTGGTGTAATGAAAACCTGCGTGGAGTTGAGAGTCAGATGAATTCCAGATTCGCAGTGAATGAATGGAACATTCTGTAGTGGAGATAACAATGATTTCTGAAGGCTGGTAGTGTGGTGGGACAATGAAGAGCTGAACAGGTTGGAGTGAATTGTCAATTAAACAGCACGGCTGCGAGTATGAACAGGCCTCTGAAAACCAGCATTGGCTTACTTGGACATTCACAAGTGGTGTAATGTTAACCAGGCGGGAGTGGAGAATTAGATAAACTCCAGACTCGCAGTGAATGAATGGAACATTCTGTAGTGGAGATTGCAATGATTTCTGAAATCTGGATTGTGGGGACACGAAAATGAAGAGCTGACCAGTGTTGAGTGGATAGCCTGTAAAAAGCCTCGGCTTCGAATGTGAACAGACCACTGAAAACCAGTATTGCATTACTTCGACTTTCAGCAGTGGTGTAACGAAAGCCTGCGTGGAGTGCAGATTCAGATGAATTCCAGATTCCCAGTGAATGAATGGAACATCCTGTAGTGGAGATTACAATGATTTCTGAAGGCTGGGTTGTGTGCACAGGAAAATGAGGAGCAAAACAGGTTGAGTGGATAGCCAATTGAACAGCACGACTGCGAACATGAACAGGCCTCTGAAAACCAGCATTGTTTTACTTGGACATTCACAAGTGGTGTAAGATAAATCTGCAGGTAGTGGAGATTCAGTTGAATTCCAGATTCGCAGTGAATGAATGGAACATTCTGTACTGGAGATTGCAATGATTTCTCAAGTCTGGATTGTTTGGACATGAAAATGAAGAGCTGACCACAGTTGTGTGGATACCCAGTAAAAAGCAGGGCTTAGAGTGTGAACAGACCGCTGAAAACCAGCATTGTGTTACTTGGACATTCATAAGTGGTGTAATGAAAGCCTACCTGGAGTGCAGATTCAGATGAATTCCAGATTGGCAGTGAATGAATGGAACATTCTGTACTGGCGATTCCAATGATTTCTGAAGTCTGATATTGTGGAAAAGAAAATGAAAGGCTGACCAGGTTTGAGTGGATAGACAATTGAACAGCACACTGCGAGTGTGAAAAGGCGGCTGAAAACCAGCATTGGATTACTTGGTCATTCACCAGTGCTGTAATGAAAACCTGCCTGGAGCGGAGAGTCAGATGAATTGCAGAATCGCAGTGAATGAATGGAACAGTCTGTAGTGGAGAGCCCAATGATTTCTGAAGGCTGGTTTGTGTGGAGAGGAAAATGAAGAGCTGACCAATATTGAGTGGATAGCCCATTGAACAGCATGCCTCTGAAAAGCAGTATTGAGTTACTTGGACATTCACCAGTGGCGTAACGAAAACCTGCCAGGAGTGGAGGTTCAGATGAATTCCAGATTCGCAGTGAATGAATGGAACATTCTCTAGTGGTGATTCCAATGATTTCTGAAGGCTGGGTTTTGTGGACACGAAAATGTAGAGCTGAACAGGGTGGAGTGGATAGCCAAATGAACAGCACGTCTCTTAGTATGAACAGGCCACTGAAAACCAGCATTGGCTTACTTGGACATTCACAAGTGGTGTAACGATAACCCGCCGGGAGTTGAGAGTCAGATGAATTTAAGATTCGCAGTGAATGAACGGAACATTCTGTGGAGGAGATACCAATTATTTCTGAAGGTTGGGTTATGAGGACAGGAAAATGTAGAGCTGAATAGGGTTGGGTGGATAGCAAATTGAACAGCACGGCTGAGTGTGTTAGCAGGCGGCTTAAAACCAGCATTGTCTTCCTTGGACATTTACCAGTGGTGTCACGAAAACCTTCCAGGAGTGGAGACTCTGATGAATTCCAGATTCGCGTGATTGAATGGAACATTCTGTAGTGGTGATTGCCAACATTTAGGAATCTGGATAGTCTGGACAGGATATTGAAGAGCTGACCGATATTGAGTGGATAGCCAATGAACAGCACGGTTTCGAGTGTGAACAGACCACTAAGAAGCAGCATTGCATTACTTGGACATTCATCAGTGGTGTAACGAAAGCCTTCCTGGAATGCAGATTCAGAGTATTTCCAGATTCACAGTGAATGAATGGAAATTTCTGTAGTAGAGATTCCAATGATTTCTGAACGCTGGGTTGTGTGGACAGGAAAATGAAGAGCTGACTAGGTTTGACTGGATTGCCAATTGAACAGCAAGGCTGTGAGTGTGAACAGCCGCTGAAAACCAGCATTGGATTACCTGGTCATTCACCAGTGTTGTTAGGAAAATCTGCCTGGTGTGGAGAGTCAGAGGAATTCCAGATTCGCAGGGAACGAATGGAACATTCTGAAGTGGAGATAAGAATGATTTCTGAAGGCTCGGTGTGTGGAAGGAAAATCAAGAGCTAACCAGCGTTCACTGGATAGCCAATTGAACAGCACGGCTGCGAGTGTTAACACGCAGCTGAAACCAGCCTTGGGTTGCTTGGACATTCACCAGTGGTGAAACGAAAACCTGCTGGGAGTGGAGAACAAGATGAATTCAAGATTCGCCTGAATGAATGAAACATTCTGTAGTGTAGATTGCAATGGTTTCTGAGGTTTGTATTGTCTGAACTGGAAAAAGAAGAACTCACCAGTGTTGAGTCGCTAGACCGTGAACAGCACGGGTTCGAGTGTGAATAGACCGCTGAAAACCATCATTGCGTTACTTGAACATTCAGCAGTGGTGCAATGAAAACCTGCCGGGAGTGGAGATTCAGATGAATTCCAGATTCGCAGTGAATGAATGGAACATTCTCTAGTGGTGATTCCAATGATTTCTGAAGGCTGGGTTTTGTGGACACGAAAATGTAGAGCTGAACAGGGTGGAATGGATAGCCAAATGAACAGCACGTCTCGTAGTAAGAACAGGCCACTGAAAACCAGCTTTGGCTTAATTGGACATTCACAAGTGGTGTAACGAAAACCTGACGGGAGTTGAGAATTAGATGAATTTCAGATTTGCCGTCAATGAATGGAACATTCTGTGGAGGAGATACCAATTGTTTCTGAAGTTTGGGTTATGTGGACAGGAAAATGGAGCTGAAGAGGGTTGAGTGGATAGCAAATTGAACAGCACGGCTGAGAGTATGAGCAGGCCACTTAAAACCAGCATTGGCTTACTTGGATATTTACCAGTGGTGTCACGAAAACCTGCCGGGAGTGGAGATTCAGATGAATTCCAGATTCGCTGTGAATGAATGGAACATTCTGTAGTGGAGATAACAATGATTTCTCCAGTCTCTGTGGTGTGGACAGGAAAATGTAGAGCTGGCCAGGGTTGAGTGGATAGCCAATTGAACAGCACCACTGCGCTTGTGAAGAAAACACTTAAAACATTGGGTTACTTGGACATTCAACAGTGGTGTAACGAAAACCTGCCGGGAGTGGAGGTTCAGAGGAATTCCAGATTCGCAGTGAATGAATGGAACACTCTCTAGTGGAGATTCCAACGATTTCTGAAGGCTGGGTCGTGTGGAAGGAAAATCAAGAACTAATCAGGATTTAGTGGAAAGCCAATTGTATAGCATGGCTGCGAGTGTGAACATGCAGCTGAAAACCAGCATTGGGTTACTTGGACATTCATCAGTGGTGTAAGGAAAACCTGCATGGAGTGGAGAGTCAGTTGAATTCCACATTCGCAGTGAATGAATGGAACATTCTGTAGAGGAGATTCCAATGATTTCTGAAGCCTGTGTTGTGTGGACAGGAAAATGAAGAGCTGACCAGGCTTGAATCGATAGCCAAGTAAACAGCAGGGCTGCGAATATGAACAGGCCGCTGAAAACCAGCATTGGGTTACTTGGACATTCAACAGTGGTGTAATGAAAACCTGCGTGGAGTTGAGAGTCAGATGAATTCCAGATTCGCAGTGAATGAATGGAACATTCTGTAGTGGAGATAACAAAGATTTCTGAAGGCTGGTAGTGTGGTGGGACAATGAAGAGCTGAACAGGGTGGAGTGAATTGTCAATTAAACAGCACGGCTGCGAGTATGAACAGGCCTCTGAAAACCAGCATTGGCTTACTTGGACATTCACAAGTGGTGTAATGTTAACCAGGCGGGAGTGGAGAATCAGATAAACTCCAGACTCGCAGTGAATGAATGGAACATTCTGTAGTGGAGATTGCAATGATTTCTGAAATCTGGATTGTGGGGACACGAAAATGAAGAGCTGACCAGTGTTGAGTGGATAGCCTGTAAAAAGCCTCGGCTTCGAATGTGAACAGACCACTGAAAACCAGTATTGCATTACTTCGACTTTCAGCAGTGGTGTAACGAAAGCCTGCGTGGAGTGCAGATTCAGATGAATTCCAGATTCCCAGTGAATGAATGGAACATCCTGTAGTGGAGATTACAATGATTTCTGAAGGCTGGGTTGTGTGCACAGGAAAATGAGGAGCAAAACAGGTTGAGTGGATAGCCAATTGAACAGCACGACTGCGAACATGAACAGGCCTCTGAAAACCAGCATTGTTTTACTTGGACATTCACAAGTGGTGTAAGATAAATCTGCAGGTAGTGGAGATTCAGTTGAATTCCAGATTCGCAGTGAATGAATGGAACATTCTGTACTGGAGATTGCAATGATTTCTCAAGTCTGGATTGTTTGGACATGAAAATGAAGAGCTGACCACAGTTGTGTGGATACCCAGTAAAAAGCAGGGCTTAGAGTGTGAACAGACCGCTGAAAACCAGCATTGTGTTACTTGGACATTCATAAGTGGTGTAATGAAAGCCTACCTGGAGTGCAGATTCAGATGAATTCCAGATTGGCAGTGAATGAATGGAACATTCTGTACTGGCGATTCCAATGATTTCTGAAGTCTGATATTGTGGAAAAGAAAATGAAAGGCTGACCAGGTTTGAGTGGATAGACAATTGAACAGCACACTGCGAGTGTGAAAAGGCGGCTGAAAACCAGCATTGGATTACTTGGTCATTCACCAGTGCTGTAATGAAAACCTGCCTGGAGCGGAGAGTCAGATGAATTGCAGAATCGCAGTGAATGAATGGAACAGTCTGTAGTGGAGAGCCCAATGATTTCTGAAGGCTGGTTTGTGTGGAGAGGAAAATGAAGAGCTGACCAATATTGAGTGGATAGCCCATTGAACAGCACTTCTGCGAGTTGAACATGCCTCTGAAAACCAGTATTGAGTTACTTGGACATTCACCAGTGGCGTAACGAAAACCTGCCAGGAGTGGAGGTTCAGAGGAATTCCAGATTCGCAGTGAATGAATGGAACATTCTCTAGTGGTGATTCCAATGATTTCTGAAGGCTGGGTTTTGTGGACACGAGAATGTAGAGCTGAACAGGGTGGAGTGGATAGCCAAATGAACAGCACGTCTCTTAGTATGAACAGGCCACTGAAAACCAGCATTGGCTTACTTGGACATTCACAAGTGGTGTAACGATAACCCGCCGGGAGTTGAGAGTCAGATGAATTTAAGATTCGCAGTGAATGAACGGAACATTCTGTGGAGGAGATACCAATTATTTCTGAAGGTTGGGTTATGAGGACAGGAAAATGTAGAGCTGAATAGGGTTGGGTGGATAGCAAATTGAACAGCACGGCTGAGTGTGTTAGCAGGCGGCTTAAAACCAGCATTGTCTTCCTTGGACATTTACCAGTGGTGTCACGAAAACCTTCCAGGAGTGGAGACTCTGATGAATTCCAGATTCGCGTGATTGAATGGAACATTCTGTAGTGGTGATTGCCAACATTTAGGAATCTGGATAGTCTGGACAGGATATTGAAGAGCTGACCGATATTGAGTGGATAGCCAATGAACAGCACGGTTTCGAGTGTGAACAGACCACTAAGAAGCAGCATTGCATTACTTGGACATTCATCAGTGGTGTAACGAAAGCCTTCCTGGAATGCAGATTCAGAGTATTTCCAGATTCACAGTGAATGAATGGAAATTTCTGTAGTAGAGATTCCAATGATTTCTGAACGCTGGGTTGTGTGGACAGGAAAATGAAGAGCTGACTAGGTTTGACTGGATTGCCAATTGAACAGCAAGGCTGTGAGTGTGAACAGCCGCTGAAAACCAGCATTGGATTACCTGGTCATTCACCAGTGTTGTTAGGAAAATCTGCCTGGTGTGGAGAGTCAGAGGAATTCCAGATTCGCAGGGAACGAATGGAACATTCTGAAGTGGAGATAAGAATGATTTCTGAAGGCTCGGTGTGTGGAAGGAAAATCAAGAGCTAACCAGCGTTCACTGGATAGCCAATTGAACAGCACGGCTGCGAGTGTTAACACGCAGCTGAAACCAGCCTTGGGTTGCTTGGACATTCACCAGTGGTGAAACGAAAACCTGCTGGGAGTGGAGAACAAGATGAATTCAAGATTCGCCTGAATGAATGAAACATTCTGTAGTGTAGATTGCAATGGTTTCTGAGGTTTGTATTGTCTGAACTGGAAAAAGAAGAACTCACCAGTGTTGAGTCGCTAGACCGTGAACAGCACGGGTTCGAGTGTGAATAGACCGCTGAAAACCATCATTGCGTTACTTGAACATTCAGCAGTGGTGCAATGAAAACCTGCCGGGAGTGGAGATTCAGATGAATTCCAGATTCGCAGTGAATGAATGGAACATTCTCTAGTGGTGATTCCAATGATTTCTGAAGGCTGGGTTTTGTGGACACGAAAATGTAGAGCTGAACAGGGTGGAATGGATAGCCAAATGAACAGCACGTCTTGTAGTAAGAACAGGCCACTGAAAACCAGCTTTGGCTTAATTGGACATTCACAAGTGGTGTAACGAAAACCTGACGGGAGTTGAGAATTAGATGAATTTCAGATTTGCCGTCAATGAATGGAACATTCTGTGGAGGAGATACCAATTGTTTCTGAAGTTTGGGTTATGTGGACAGGAAAATGGAGCTGAAGAGGGTTGAGTGGATAGCAAATTGAACAGCACGGCTGAGAGTAGGAGCAGGCCACTTAAAACCAGCATTGGCTTACTTGGATATTTACCAGTGGTGTCACGAAAACCTGCCGGGAGTGGAGATTCAGATGAATTCCAGATTCGCTGTGAATGAATGGAACATTCTGTAGTGGAGATAACAATGATTTCTCCAGTCTCTGTGGTGTGGACAGGAAAATGTAGAGCTGGCCAGGGTTGAGTGGATAGCCAATTGAACAGCACCACTGCGCTTGTGAAGAAAACACTTAAAACATTGGGTTACTTGGACATTCAACAGTGGTGTAACGAAAACCTGCCGGGAGTGGAGGTTCAGAGGAATTCCAGATTCGCAGTGAATGAATGGAACATTCTCTAGTGGAGATTCCAACGATTTCTGAAGGCTGGGTCGTGTGGAAGGAAAATCAAGAACTAATCAGGATTTAGTGGAAAGCCAATTGTATAGCATGGCTGCGAGTGTGAACATGCAGCTGAAAACCAGCATTGGGTTACTTGGACATTCATCAGTGGTGTAAGGAAAACCTGCATGGAGTGGAGAGTCAGTTGAATTCCACATTCGCAGTGAATGAATGGAACATTCTGTAGAGGAGATTCCAATGATTTCTGAAGCCTGTGTTGTGTGGACAGGAAAATGAAGAGCTGACCAGGCTTGAATCGATAGCCAAGTAAACAGCAGGGCTGCGAATATGAACAGGCCGCTGAAAACCAGCATTGGGTTACTTGGACATTCAACAGTGGTGTAATGAAAACCTGCGTGGAGTTGAGAGTCAGATGAATTCCAGATTCGCAGTGAATGAATGGAACATTCTGTAGTGGAGATAACAAAGATTTCTGAAGGCTGGTAGTGTGGTGGGACAATGAAGAGCTGAACAGGGTGGAGTGAATTGTCAATTAAACAGCACGGCTGCGATTATGAACAGGCCTCTGAAAACCAGCATTGGCTTACTTGGACATTCACAAGTGGTGTAATGTTAACCAGGCGGGAGTGGAGAATCAGATAAACTCCAGACTCGCAGTGAATGAATGGAACATTCTGTAGTGGAGATTGCAATGATTTCTGAAATCTGGATTGTGGGGACACGAAAATGAAGAGCTGACCAGTGTTGAGTGGATAGCCTGTAAAAAGCCTCGGCTTCGAATGTGAACAGACCACTGAAAACCAGTATTGCATTACTTCGACTTTCAGCAGTGGTGTAACGAAAGCCTGCGTGGAGTGCAGATTCAGATGAATTCCAGATTCCCAGTGAATGAATGGAACATCCTGTAGTGGAGATTACAATGATTTCTGAAGGCTGGGTTGTGTGCACAGGAAAATGAGGAGCAAAACAGGTTGAGTGGATAGCCAATTGAACAGCACGACTGCGAACATGAACAGGCCTCTGAAAACCAGCATTGTTTTACTTGGACATTCACAAGTGGTGTAAGATAAATCTGCAGGTAGTGGAGATTCAGTTGAATTCCAGATTCGCAGTGAATGAATGGAACATTCTGTACTGGAGATTGCAATGATTTCTCAAGTCTGGATTGTTTGGACATGAAAATGAAGAGCTGACCACAGTTGTGTGGATACCCAGTAAAAAGCAGGGCTTAGAGTGTGAACAGACCGCTGAAAACCAGCATTGTGTTACTTGGACATTCATAAGTGGTGTAATGAAAGCCTACCTGGAGTGCAGATTCAGATGAATTCCAGATTGGCAGTGAATGAATGGAACATTCTGTACTGGCGATTCCAATGATTTCTGAAGTCTGATATTGTGGAAAAGAAAATGAAAGGCTGACCAGGTTTGAGTGGATAGACAATTGAACAGCACACTGCGAGTGTGAAAAGGCGGCTGAAAACCAGCATTGGATTACTTGGTCATTCACCAGTGCTGTAATGAAAACCTGCCTGGAGCGGAGAGTCAGATGAATTGCAGAATCGCAGTGAATGAATGGAACAGTCTGTAGTGGAGAGCCCAATGATTTCTGAAGGCTGGTTTGTGTGGAGAGGAAAATGAAGAGCTGACCAATATTGAGTGGATAGCCCATTGAACAGCACTTCTGCGAGTTGAACATGCCTCTGAAAACCAGTATTGAGTTACTTGGACATTCACCAGTGGCGTAACGAAAACCTGCCAGGAGTGGAGGTTCAGAGGAATTCCAGATTCGCAGTGAATGAATGGAACATTCTCTAGTGGTGATTCCAATGATTTCTGAAGGCTGGGTTTTGTGGACACGAAAATGTAGAGCTGAACAGGGTGGAGTGGATAGCCAAATGAACAGCACGTCTCTTAGTATGAACAGGCCACTGAAAACCAGCATTGGCTTACTTGGACATTCACAAGTGGTGTAACGATAACCCGCCGGGAGTTGAGAGTCAGATGAATTTAAGATTCGCAGTGAATGAACGGAACATTCTGTGGAGGAGATACCAATTATTTCTGAAGGTTGGGTTATGAGGACAGGAAAATGTAGAGCTGAATAGGGTTGGGTGGATAGCAAATTGAACAGCACGGCTGAGTGTGTTAGCAGGCGGCTTAAAACCAGCATTCTCTTCCTTGGACATTTACCAGTGGTGTCACGAAAACCTTCCAGGAGTGGAGACTCTGATGAATTCCAGATTCGCGTGATTGAATGGAACATTCTGTAGTGGTGATTGCCAACATTTAGGAATCTGGATAGTCTGGACAGGATATTGAAGAGCTGACCGATATTGAGTGGATAGCCAATGAACAGCACGGTTTCGAGTGTGAACAGACCACTAAGAAGCAGCATTGCATTACTTGGACATTCATCAGTGGTGTAACGAAAGCCTTCCTGGAATGCAGATTCAGAGTATTTCCAGATTCACAGTGAATGAATGGAAATTTCTGTAGTAGAGATTCCAATGATTTCTGAACGCTGGGTTGTGTGGACAGGAAAATGAAGAGCTGACTAGGTTTGCCTGGATTGCCAATTGAACAGCAAGGCTGTGAGTGTGAACAGCCGCTGAAAACCAGCATTGGATTACCTGGTCATTCACCAGTGTTGTTAGGAAAATCTGCCTGGTGTGGAGAGTCAGAGGAATTCCAGATTCGCAGGGAACGAATGGAACATTCTGAAGTGGAGATAAGAATGATTTCTGAAGGCTCGGTGTGTGGAAGGAAAATCAAGAGCTAACCAGCGTTCACTGGATAGCCAATTGAACAGCACGGCTGCGAGTGTTAACACGCAGCTGAAACCAGCCTTGGGTTGCTTGGACATTCACCAGTGGTGAAACGAAAACCTGCTGGGAGTGGAGAACAAGATGAATTCAAGATTCGCCTGAATGAATGAAACATTCTGTAGTGTAGATTGCAATGGTTTCTGAGGTTTGTATTGTCTGAACTGGAAAAAGAAGAACTCACCAGTGTTGAGTCGCTAGACCGTGAACAGCACGGGTTCGAGTGTGAATAGACCGCTGAAAACCATCATTGCGTTACTTGAACATTCAGCAGTGGTGCAATGAAAACCTGCCGGGAGTGGAGATTCAGATGAATTCCAGATTCGCAGTGAATGAATGGAACATTCTCTAGTGGTGATTCCAATGATTTCTGAAGGCTGGGTTTTGTGGAACGAAAATGTAGAGCTGAACAGGGTGGAATGGATAGCCAAATGAACAGCACGTCTCGTAGTAAGAACAGGCCACTGAAAACCAGCTTTGGCTTAATTGGACATTCACAAGTGGTGTAACGAAAACCTGACGGGAGTTGAGAATTAGATGAATTTCAGATTTGCCGTCAATGAATGGAACATTCTGTGGAGGAGATACCAATTGTTTCTGAAGTTTGGGTTATGTGGACAGGAAAATGGAGCTGAAGAGGGTTGAGTGGATAGCAAATTGAACAGCACGGCTGAGAGTAGGAGCAGGCCACTTAAAACCAGCATTGGCTTACTTGGATATTTACCAGTGGTGTCACGAAAACCTGCCGGGAGTGGAGATTCAGATGAATTCCAGATTCGCTGTGAATGAATGGAACATTCTGTAGTGGAGATAACAATGATTTCTCCAGTCTCTGTGGTGTGGACAGGAAAATGTAGAGCTGGCCAGGGTTGAGTGGATAGCCAATTGAACAGCACCACTGCGCTTGTGAAGAAAACACTTAAAACATTGGGTTACTTGGACATTCAACAGTGGTGTAACGAAAACCTGCCGGGAGTGGAGGTTCAGAGGAATTCCAGATTCGCAGTGAATGAATGGAACATTCTCTAGTGGAGATTCCAACGATTTCTGAAGGCTGGGTCGTGTGGAAGGAAAATCAAGAACTAATCAGGATTTAGTGGAAAGCCAATTGTATAGCATGGCTGCGAGTGTGAACATGCAGCTGAAAACCAGCATTGGGTTACTTGGACATTCATCAGTGGTGTAAGGAAAACCTGCATGGAGTGGAGAGTCAGTTGAATTCCACATTCGCAGTGAATGAATGGAACATTCTGTAGAGGAGATTCCAAAGATTTCTGAAGCCTGTGTTGTGTGGACAGGAAAATGAAGAGCTCACCAGGCTTGAATCGATAGCCAAGTAAACAGCAGGGCTGCGAATATGAACAGGCCGCTGAAAACCAGCATTGGGTTACTTGGACATTCAACAGTGGTGTAATGAAAACCTGCGTGGAGTTGAGAGTCAGATGAATTCCAGATTCGCAGTGAATGAATGGAACATTCTGTAGTGGAGATAACAAAGATTTCTGAAGGCTGGTAGTGTGGTGGGACAATGAAGAGCTGAACAGGGTGGAGTGAATTGTCAATTAAACAGCACGGCTGCGAGTATGAACAGGCCTCTGAAAACCAGCATTGGCTTACTTGGACATTCACAAGTGGTGTAATGTTAACCAGGCGGGAGTGGAGAATCAGATAAACTCCAGACTCGCAGTGAATGAATGGAACATTCTGTAGTGGAGATTGCAATGATTTCTGAAATCTGGATTGTGGGGACACGAAAATGAAGAGCTGACCAGTGTTGAGTGGATAGCCTGTAAAAAGCCTCGGCTTCGAATGTGAACAGACCACTGAAAACCAGTATTGCATTACTTCGACTTTCAGGAGTGGTGTAACGAAAGCCTGCGTGGAGTGCAGATTCAGATGAATTCCAGATTCCCAGTGAATGAATGGAACATCCTGTAGTGGAGATTACAATGATTTCTGAAGGCTGGGTTGTGTGCACAGGAAAATGAGGAGCAAAACAGGTTGAGTGGATAGCCAATTGAACAGCACGACTGCGAACATGAACAGGCCTCTGAAAACCAGCATTGTTTTACTTGGACATTCACAAGTGGTGTAAGATAAATCTGCAGGTAGTGGAGATTCAGTTGAATTCCAGATTCGCAGTGAATGAATGGAACATTCTGTACTGGAGATTGCAATGATTTCTCAAGTCTGGATTGTTTGGACATGAAAATGAAGAGCTGACCACAGTTGTGTGGATACCCAGTAAAAAGCAGGGCTTAGAGTGTGAACAGACCGCTGAAAACCAGCATTGTGTTACTTGGACATTCATAAGTGGTGTAATGAAAGCCTACCTGGAGTGCAGATTCAGATGAATTCCAGATTGGCAGTGAATGAATGGAACATTCTGTACTGGCGATTCCAATGATTTCTGAAGTCTGATATTGTGGAAAAGAAAATGAAAGGCTGACCAGGTTTGAGTGGATAGACAATTGAACAGCACACTGCGAGTGTGAAAAGGCGGCTGAAAACCAGCATTGGATTACTTGGTCATTCACCAGTGCTGTAATGAAAACCTGCCTGGAGCGGAGAGTCAGATGAATTGCAGAATCGCAGTGAATGAATGGAACAGTCTGTAGTGGAGAGCCCAATGATTTCTGAAGGCTGGTTTGTGTGGAGAGGAAAATGAAGAGCTGACCAATATTGAGTGGATAGCCCATTGAACAGCACTTCTGCGAGTTGAACATGCCTCTGAAAACCAGTATTGAGTTACTTGGACATTCACCAGTGGCGTAACGAAAACCTGCCAGGAGTGGAGGTTCAGAGGAATTCCAGATTCGCAGTGAATGA
The DNA here is from genome assembly GCF_029834395.1 of Sorex fumeus. NCBI lineage: Eukaryota > Metazoa > Chordata > Mammalia > Eulipotyphla > Soricidae > Sorex > Sorex fumeus. The sequence continues at coordinate 588,558 of NW_026606273.1, forward strand.
ATGGAACATTCTCTAGTGGTGATTCCAATGATTTCTGAAGGCTGGGTTTTGTGGACACGAAAATGTAGAGCTGAACAGGGTGGAGTGGATAGCCAAATGAACAGCACGTCTCTTAGTATGAACAGGCCACTGAAAACCAGCATTGGCTTACTTGGACATTCACAAGTGGTGTAACGATAACCCGCCGGGAGTTGAGAGTCAGATGAATTTAAGATTCGCAGTGAATGAACGGAACATTCTGTGGAGGAGATACCAATTATTTCTGAAGGTTGGGTTATGAGGACAGGAAAATGTAGAGCTGAATAGGGTTGGGTGGATAGCAAATTGAACAGCACGGCTGAGTGTGTTAGCAGGCGGCTTAAAACCAGCATTGTCTTCCTTGGACATTTACCAGTGGTGTCACGAAAACCTTCCAGGAGTGGAGACTCTGATGAATTCCAGATTCGCGTGATTGAATGGAACATTCTGTAGTGGTGATTGCCAACATTTAGGAATCTGGATAGTCTGGACAGGATATTGAAGAGCTGACCGATATTGAGTGGATAGCCAATGAACAGCACGGTTTCGAGTGTGAACAGACCACTAAGAAGCAGCATTGCATTACTTGGACATTCATCAGTGGTGTAACGAAAGCCTTCCTGGAATGCAGATTCAGAGTATTTCCAGATTCACAGTGAATGAATGGAAATTTCTGTAGTAGAGATTCCAATGATTTCTGAACGCTGGGTTGTGTGGACAGGAAAATGAAGAGCTGACTAGGTTTGACTGGATTGCCAATTGAACAGCAAGGCTGTGAGTGTGAACAGCCGCTGAAAACCAGCATTGGATTACCTGGTCATTCACCAGTGTTGTTAGGAAAATCTGCCTGGTGTGGAGAGTCAGAGGAATTCCAGATTCGCAGGGAACGAATGGAACATTCTGAAGTGGAGATAAGAATGATTTCTGAAGGCTCGGTGTGTGGAAGGAAAATCAAGAGCTAACCAGCGTTCACTGGATAGCCAATTGAACAGCACGGCTGCGAGTGTTAACACGCAGCTGAAACCAGCCTTGGGTTGCTTGGACATTCACCAGTGGTGAAACGAAAACCTGCTGGGAGTGGAGAACAAGATGAATTCAAGATTCGCCTGAATGAATGAAACATTCTGTAGTGTAGATTGCAATGGTTTCTGAGGTTTGTATTGTCTGAACTGGAAAAAGAAGAACTCACCAGTGTTGAGTCGCTAGACCGTGAACAGCACGGGTTCGAGTGTGAATAGACCGCTGAAAACCATCATTGCGTTACTTGAACATTCAGCAGTGGTGCAATGAAAACCTGCCGGGAGTGGAGATTCAGATGAATTCCAGATTCGCAGTGAATGAATGGAACATTCTCTAGTGGTGATTCCAATGATTTCTGAAGGCTGGGTTTTGTGGACACGAAAATGTAGAGCTGAACAGGGTGGAATGGATAGCCAAATGAACAGCACGTCTCGTAGTAAGAACAGGCCACTGAAAACCAGCTTTGGCTTAATTGGACATTCACAAGTGGTGTAACGAAAACCTGACGGGAGTTGAGAATTAGATGAATTTCAGATTTGCCGTCAATGAATGGAACATTCTGTGGAGGAGATACCAATTGTTTCTGAAGTTTGGGTTATGTGGACAGGAAAATGGAGCTGAAGAGGGTTGAGTGGATAGCAAATTGAACAGCACGGCTGAGAGTATGAGCAGGCCACTTAAAACCAGCATTGGCTTACTTGGATATTTACCAGTGGTGTCACGAAAACCTGCCGGGAGTGGAGATTCAGATGAATTCCAGATTCGCTGTGAATGAATGGAACATTCTGTAGTGGAGATAACAATGATTTCTCCAGTCTCTGTGGTGTGGACAGGAAAATGTAGAGCTGGCCAGGGTTGAGTGGATAGCCAATTGAACAGCACCACTGCGCTTGTGAAGAAAACACTTAAAACATTGGGTTACTTGGACATTCAACAGTGGTGTAACGAAAACCTGCCGGGAGTGGAGGTTCAGAGGAATTCCAGATTCGCAGTGAATGAATGGAACATTCTCTAGTGGAGATTCCAACGATTTCTGAAGGCTGGGTCGTGTGGAAGGAAAATCAAGAACTAATCAGGATTTAGTGGAAAGCCAATTGTATAGCATGGCTGCGAGTGTGAACATGCAGCTGAAAACCAGCATTGGGTTACTTGGACATTCATCAGTGGTGTAAGGAAAACCTGCATGGAGTGGAGAGTCAGTTGAATTCCACATTCGCAGTGAATGAATGGAACATTCTGTAGAGGAGATTCCAATGATTTCTGAAGCCTGTGTTGTGTGGACAGGAAAATGAAGAGCTGACCAGGCTTGAATCGATAGCCAAGTAAACAGCAGGGCTGCGAATATGAACAGGCCGCTGAAAACCAGCATTGGGTTACTTGGACATTCAACAGTGGTGTAATGAAAACCTGCGTGGAGTTGAGAGTCAGATGAATTCCAGATTCGCAGTGAATGAATGGAACATTCTGTAGTGGAGATAACAAAGATTTCTGAAGGCTGGTAGTGTGGTGGGACAATGAAGAGCTGAACAGGGTGGAGTGAATTGTCAATTAAACAGCACGGCTGCGAGTATGAACAGGCCTCTGAAAACCAGCATTGGCTTACTTGGACATTCACAAGTGGTGTAATGTTAACCAGGCGGGAGTGGAGAATCAGATAAACTCCAGACTCGCAGTGAATGAATGGAACATTCTGTAGTGGAGATTGCAATGATTTCTGAAATCTGGATTGTGGGGACACGAAAATGAAGAGCTGACCAGTGTTGAGTGGATAGCCTGTAAAAAGCCTCGGCTTCGAATGTGAACAGACCACTGAAAACCAGTATTGCATTACTTCGACTTTCAGCAGTGGTGTAACGAAAGCCTGCGTGGAGTGCAGATTCAGATGAATTCCAGATTCCCAGTGAATGAATGGAACATCCTGTAGTGGAGATTACAATGATTTCTGAAGGCTGGGTTGTGTGCACAGGAAAATGAGGAGCAAAACAGGTTGAGTGGATAGCCAATTGAACAGCACGACTGCGAACATGAACAGGCCTCTGAAAACCAGCATTGTTTTACTTGGACATTCACAAGTGGTGTAAGATAAATCTGCAGGTAGTGGAGATTCAGTTGAATTCCAGATTCGCAGTGAATGAATGGAACATTCTGTACTGGAGATTGCAATGATTTCTCAAGTCTGGATTGTTTGGACATGAAAATGAAGAGCTGACCACAGTTGTGTGGATACCCAGTAAAAAGCAGGGCTTAGAGTGTGAACAGACCGCTGAAAACCAGCATTGTGTTACTTGGACATTCATAAGTGGTGTAATGAAAGCCTACCTGGAGTGCAGATTCAGATGAATTCCAGATTGGCAGTGAATGAATGGAACATTCTGTACTGGCGATTCCAATGATTTCTGAAGTCTGATATTGTGGAAAAGAAAATGAAAGGCTGACCAGGTTTGAGTGGATAGACAATTGAACAGCACACTGCGAGTGTGAAAAGGCGGCTGAAAACCAGCATTGGATTACTTGGTCATTCACCAGTGCTGTAATGAAAACCTGCCTGGAGCGGAGAGTCAGATGAATTGCAGAATCGCAGTGAATGAATGGAACAGTCTGTAGTGGAGAGCCCAATGATTTCTGAAGGCTGGTTTGTGTGGAGAGGAAAATGAAGAGCTGACCAATATTGAGTGGATAGCCCATTGAACAGCACTTCTGCGAGTTGAACATGCCTCTGAAAACCAGTATTGAGTTACTTGGACATTCACCAGTGGCGTAACGAAAACCTGCCAGGAGTGGAGGTTCAGAGGAATTCCAGATTCGCAGTGAATGAATGGAACATTCTCTAGTGGTGATTCCAATGATTTCTGAAGGCTGGGTTTTGTGGACACGAGAATGTAGAGCTGAACAGGGTGGAGTGGATAGCCAAATGAACAGCACGTCTCTTAGTATGAACAGGCCACTGAAAACCAGCATTGGCTTACTTGGACATTCACAAGTGGTGTAACGATAACCCGCCGGGAGTTGAGAGTCAGATGAATTTAAGATTCGCAGTGAATGAACGGAACATTCTGTGGAGGAGATACCAATTATTTCTGAAGGTTGGGTTATGAGGACAGGAAAATGTAGAGCTGAATAGGGTTGGGTGGATAGCAAATTGAACAGCACGGCTGAGTGTGTTAGCAGGCGGCTTAAAACCAGCATTGTCTTCCTTGGACATTTACCAGTGGTGTCACGAAAACCTTCCAGGAGTGGAGACTCTGATGAATTCCAGATTCGCGTGATTGAATGGAACATTCTGTAGTGGTGATTGCCAACATTTAGGAATCTGGATAGTCTGGACAGGATATTGAAGAGCTGACCGATATTGAGTGGATAGCCAATGAACAGCACGGTTTCGAGTGTGAACAGACCACTAAGAAGCAGCATTGCATTACTTGGACATTCATCAGTGGTGTAACGAAAGCCTTCCTGGAATGCAGATTCAGAGTATTTCCAGATTCACAGTGAATGAATGGAAATTTCTGTAGTAGAGATTCCAATGATTTCTGAACGCTGGGTTGTGTGGACAGGAAAATGAAGAGCTGACTAGGTTTGCCTGGATTGCCAATTGAACAGCAAGGCTGTGAGTGTGAACAGCCGCTGAAAACCAGCATTGGATTACCTGGTCATTCACCAGTGTTGTTAGGAAAATCTGCCTGGTGTGGAGAGTCAGAGGAATTCCAGATTCGCAGGGAACGAATGGAACATTCTGAAGTGGAGATAAGAATGATTTCTGAAGGCTCGGTGTGTGGAAGGAAAATCAAGAGCTAACCAGCGTTCACTGGATAGCCAATTGAACAGCACGGCTGCGAGTGTTAACACGCAGCTGAAACCAGCCTTGGGTTGCTTGGACATTCACCAGTGGTGAAACGAAAACCTGCTGGGAGTGGAGAACAAGATGAATTCAAGATTCGCCTGAATGAATGAAACATTCTGTAGTGTAGATTGCAATGGTTTCTGAGGTTTGTATTGTCTGAACTGGAAAAAGAAGAACTCACCAGTGTTGAGTCGCTAGACCGTGAACAGCACGGGTTCGAGTGTGAATAGACCGCTGAAAACCATCATTGCGTTACTTGAACATTCAGCAGTGGTGCAATGAAAACCTGCCGGGAGTGGAGATTCAGATGAATTCCAGATTCGCAGTGAATGAATGGAACATTCTCTAGTGGTGATTCCAATGATTTCTGAAGGCTGGGTTTTGTGGACACGAAAATGTAGAGCTGAACAGGGTGGAATGGATAGCCAAATGAACAGCACGTCTCGTAGTAAGAACAGGCCACTGAAAACCAGCTTTGGCTTAATTGGACATTCACAAGTGGTGTAACGAAAACCTGACGGGAGTTGAGAATTAGATGAATTTCAGATTTGCCGTCAATGAATGGAACATTCTGTGGAGGAGATACCAATTGTTTCTGAAGTTTGGGTTATGTGGACAGGAAAATGGAGCTGAAGAGGGTTGAGTGGATAGCAAATTGAACAGCACGGCTGAGAGTATGAGCAGGCCACTTAAAACCAGTATTGGCTTACTTGGATATTTACCAGTGGTGTCACGAAAACCTGCCGGGAGTGGAGATTCAGATGAATTCCAGATTCGCTGTGAATGAATGGAACATTCTGTAGTGGAGATAACAATGATTTCTCCAGTCTCTGTGGTGTGGACAGGAAAATGTAGAGCTGGCCAGGGTTGAGTGGATAGCCAATTGAACAGCACCACTGCGCTTGTGAAGAAAACACTTAAAACATTGGGTTACTTGGACATTCAACAGTGGTGTAACGAAAACCTGCCGGGAGTGGAGGTTCAGAGGAATTCCAGATTCGCAGTGAATGAATGGAACATTCTCTAGTGGAGATTCCAACGATTTCTGAAGGCTGGGTCGTGTGGAAGGAAAATCAAGAACTAATCAGGATTTAGTGGAAAGCCAATTGTATAGCATGGCTGCGAGTGTGAACATGCAGCTGAAAACCAGCATTGGGTTACTTGGACATTCATCAGTGGTGTAAGGAAAACCTGCATGGAGTGGAGAGTCAGTTGAATTCCACATTCGCAGTGAACGAATGGAACATTCTGTAGAGGAGATTCCAATGATTTCTGAAGCCTGTGTTGTGTGGACAGGAAAATGAAGAGCTGACCAGGCTTGAATCGATAGCCAAGTAAACAGCAGGGCTGCGAATATGAACAGGCCGCTGAAAACCAGCATTGGGTTACTTGGACATTCAACAGTGGTGTAATGAAAACCTGCGTGGAGTTGAGAGTCAGATGAATTCCAGATTCGCAGTGAATGAATGGAACATTCTGTAGTGGAGATAACAAAGATTTCTGAAGGCTGGTAGTGTGGTGGGACAATGAAGAGCTGAACAGGGTGGCGTGAATTGTCAATTAAACAGCACGGCTGCGAGTATGAACAGGCCTCTGAAAACCAGCATTGGCTTACTTGGACATTCACAAGTGGTGTAATGTTAACCAGGCGGGAGTGGAGAATCAGATAAACTCCAGACTCGCAGTGAATGAATGGAACATTCTGTAGTGGAGATTGCAATGATTTCTGAAATCTGGATTGTGGGGACACGAAAATGAAGAGCTGACCAGTGTTGAGTGGATAGCCTGTAAAAAGCCTCGGCTTCGAATGTGAACAGACCACTGAAAACCAGTATTGCATTACTTCGACTTTCAGCAGTGGTGTAACGAAAGCCTGCGTGGAGTGCAGATTCAGATGAATTCCAGATTCCCAGTGAATGAATGGAACATCCTGTAGTGGAGATTACAATGATTTCTGAAGGCTGGGTTGTGTGCACAGGAAAATGAGGAGCAAAACAGGTTGAGTGGATAGCCAATTGAACAGCACGACTGCGAACATGAACAGGCCTCTGAAAACCAGCATTGTTTTACTTGGACATTCACAAGTGGTGTAAGATAAATCTGCAGGTAGTGGAGATTCAGTTGAATTCCAGATTCGCAGTGAATGAATGGAACATTCTGTACTGGAGATTGCAATGATTTCTCAAGTCTGGATTGTTTGGACATGAAAATGAAGAGCTGACCACAGTTGTGTGGATACCCAGTAAAAAGCAGGGCTTAGAGTGTGAACAGACCGCTGAAAACCAGCATTGTGTTACTTGGACATTCATAAGTGGTGTAATGAAAGCCTACCTGGAGTGCAGATTCAGATGAATTCCAGATTGGCAGTGAATGAATGGAACATTCTGTACTGGCGATTCCAATGATTTCTGAAGTCTGATATTGTGGAAAAGAAAATGAAAGGCTGACCAGGTTTGAGTGGATAGACAATTGAACAGCACACTGCGAGTGTGAAAAGGCGGCTGAAAACCAGCATTGGATTACTTGGTCATTCACCAGTGCTGTAATGAAAACCTGCCTGGAGCGGAGAGTCAGATGAATTGCAGAATCGCAGTGAATGAATGGAACAGTCTGTAGTGGAGAGCCCAATGATTTCTGAAGGCTGGTTTGTGTGGAGAGGAAAATGAAGAGCTGACCAATATTGAGTGGATAGCCCATTGAACAGCACTTCTGCGAGTTGAACATGCCTCTGAAAACCAGTATTGAGTTACTTGGACATTCACCAGTGGCGTAACGAAAACCTGCCAGGAGTGGAGGTTCAGAGGAATTCCAGATTCGCAGTGAATGAATGGAACATTCTCTAGTGGTGATTCCAATGATTTCTGAAGGCTGGGTTTTGTGGACACGAAAATGTAGAGCTGAACAGGGTGGAGTGGATAGCCAAATGAACAGCACGTCTCTTAGTATGAACAGGCCACTGAAAACCAGCATTGGCTTACTTGGACATTCACAAGTGGTGTAACGATAACCCGCCGGGAGTTGAGAGTCAGATGAATTTAAGATTCGCAGTGAATGAACGGAACATTCTGTGGAGGAGATACCAATTATTTCTGAAGGTTGGGTTATGAGGACAGGAAAATGTAGAGCTGAATAGGGTTGGGTGGATAGCAAATTGAACAGCACGGCTGAGTGTGTTAGCAGGCGGCTTAAAACCAGCATTGTCTTCCTTGGACATTTACCAGTGGTGTCACGAAAACCTTCCAGGAGTGGAGACTCTGATGAATTCCAGATTCGCGTGATTGAATGGAACATTCTGTAGTGGTGATTGCCAACATTTAGGAATCTGGATAGTCTGGACAGGATATTGAAGAGCTGACCGATATTGAGTGGATAGCCAATGAACAGCACGGTTTCGAGTGTGAACAGACCACTAAGAAGCAGCATTGCATTACTTGGACATTCATCAGTGGTGTAACGAAAGCCTTCCTGGAATGCAGATTCAGAGTATTTCCAGATTCACAGTGAATGAATGGAAATTTCTGTAGTAGAGATTCCAATGATTTCTGAACGCTGGGTTGTGTGGACAGGAAAATGAAGAGCTGACTAGGTTTGACTGGATTGCCAATTGAACAGCAAGGCTGTGAGTGTGAACAGCCGCTGAAAACCAGCATTGGATTACCTGGTCATTCACCAGTGTTGTTAGGAAAATCTGCCTGGTGTGGAGAGTCAGAGGAATTCCAGATTCGCAGGGAACGAATGGAACATTCTGAAGTGGAGATAAGAATGATTTCTGAAGGCTCGGTGTGTGGAAGGAAAATCAAGAGCTAACCAGCGTTCACTGGATAGCCAATTGAACAGCACGGCTGCGAGTGTCAACACGCAGCTGAAACCAGCCTTGGGTTGCTTGGACATTCACCAGTGGTGAAACGAAAACCTGCTGGGAGTGGAGAACAAGATGAATTCAAGATTCGCGTGAATGAATGAAACATTCTGTAGTGTAGATTGCAATGGTTTCTGAGGTTTGTATTGTCTGAACTGGAAAAAGAAGAACTCACCAGTGTTGAGTCGCTAGACCGTGAACAGCACGGGTTCGAGTGTGAATAGACCGCTGAAAACCATCATTGCGTTACTTGAACATTCAGCAGTGGTGCAATGAAAACCTGCCGGGAGTGGAGATTCAGATGAATTCCAGATTCGCAGTGAATGAATGGAACATTCTCTAGTGGTGATTCCAATGATTTCTGAAGGCTGGGTTTTGTGGACACGAAAATGTAGAGCTGAACAGGGTGGAATGGATAGCCAAATGAACAGCACGTCTCGTAGTAAGAACAGGCCACTGAAAACCAGCTTTGGCTTAATTGGACATTCACAAGTGGTGTAACGAAAACCTGACGGGAGTTGAGAATTAGATGAATTTCAGATTTGCCGTCAATGAATGGAACATTCTGTGGAGGAGATACCAATTGTTTCTGAAGTTTGGGTTATGTGGACAGGAAAATGGAGCTGAAGAGGGTTGAGTGGATAGCAAATTGAACAGCACGGCTGAGAGTAGGAGCAGGCCACTTAAAACCAGCATTGGCTTACTTGGATATTTACCAGTGGTGTCACGAAAACCTGCCGGGAGTGGAGATTCAGATGAATTCCAGATTCGCTGTGAATGAATGGAACATTCTGTAGTGGAGATAACAATGATTTCTCCAGTCTCTGTGGTGTGGACAGGAAAATGTAGAGCTGGCCAGGGTTGAGTGGATAGCCAATTGAACAGCACCACTGCGCTTGTGAAGAAAACACTTAAAACATTGGGTTACTTGGACATTCAACAGTGGTGTAACGAAAACCTGCCGGGAGTGGAGGTTCAGAGGAATTCCAGATTCGCAGTGAATGAATGGAACATTCTCTAGTGGAGATTCCAACGATTTCTGAAGGCTGGGTCGTGTGGAAGGAAAATCAAGAACTAATCAGGATTTAGTGGAAAGCCAATTGTATAGCATGGCTGCGAGTGTGAACATGCAGCTGAAAACCAGCATTGGGTTACTTGGACATTCATCAGTGGTGTAAGGAAAACCTGCATGGAGTGGAGAGTCAGTTGAATTCCACATTCGCAGTGAATGAATGGAACATTCTGTAGAGGAGATTCCAAAGATTTCTGAAGCCTGTGTTGTGTGGACAGGAAAATGAAGAGCTCACCAGGCTTGAATCGATAGCCAAGTAAACAGCAGGGCTGCGAATATGAACAGGCCGCTGAAAACCAGCATTGGGTTACTTGGACATTCAACAGTGGTGTAATGAAAACCTGCGTGGAGTTGAGAGTCAGATGAATTCCAGATTCGCAGTGAATGAATGGAACATTCTGTAGTGGAGATAACAAAGATTTCTGAAGGCTGGTAGTGTGGTGGGACAATGAAGAGCTGAACAGGGTGGCGTGAATTGTCAATTAAACAGCACGGCTGCGAGTATGAACAGGCCTCTGAAAACCAGCATTGGCTTACTTGGACATTCACAAGTGGTGTAATGTTAACCAGGCGGGAGTGGAGAATCAGATAAACTCCAGACTCGCAGTGAATGAATGGAACATTCTGTAGTGGAGATTGCAATGATTTCTGAAATCTGGATTGTGGGGACACGAAAATGAAGAGCTGACCAGTGTTGAGTGGATAGCCTGTAAAAAGCCTCGGCTTCGAATGTGAACAGACCACTGAAAACCAGTATTGCATTACTTCGACTTTCAGCAGTGGTGTAACGAAAGCCTGCGTGGAGTGCAGATTCAGATGAATTCCAGATTCCCAGTGAATGAATGGAACATCCTGTAGTGGAGATTACAATGATTTCTGAAGGCTGGGTTGTGTGCACAGGAAAATGAGGAGCAAAACAGGTTGAGTGGATAGCCAATTGAACAGCACGACTGCGAACATGAACAGGCCTCTGAAAACCAGCATTGTTTTACTTGGACATTCACAAGTGGTGTAAGATAAATCTGCAGGTAGTGGAGATTCAGTTGAATTCCAGATTCGCAGTGAATGAATGGAACATTCTGTACTGGAGATTGCAATGATTTCTCAAGTCTGGATTGTTTGGACATGAAAATGAAGAGCTGACCACAGTTGTGTGGATACCCAGTAAAAAGCAGGGCTTAGAGTGTGAACAGACCGCTGAAAACCAGCATTGTGTTACTTGGACATTCATAAGTGGTGTAATGAAAGCCTACCTGGAGTGCAGATTCAGATGAATTCCAGATTGGCAGTGAATGAATGGAACATTCTGTACTGGCGATTCCAATGATTTCTGAAGTCTGATATTGTGGAAAAGAAAATGAAAGGCTGACCAGGTTTGAGTGGATAGACAATTGAACAGCACACTGCGAGTGTGAAAAGGCGGCTGAAAACCAGCATTGGATTACTTGGTCATTCACCAGTGCTGTAATGAAAACCTGCCTGGAGCGGAGAGTCAGATGAATTGCAGAATCGCAGTGAATGAATGGAACAGTCTGTAGTGGAGAGCCCAATGATTTCTGAAGGCTGGTTTGTGTGGAGAGGAAAATGAAGAGCTGACCAATATTGAGTGGATAGCCCATTGAACAGCACTTCT